>NC_141107.1:17040645-17668145 GCF_041138505.1 Cibotium barometz
TCTCTCCTGCTGAGAGTCTCTCCCTGACATAGTGATAATGCACCTCAATGTGCTTTGTGCGAGCATGAAAAAATGGGTTTCTCGCAACTGCCAATGCGCTCTGACTGTCAGTGAAGATAAAGGTGCAGACTCCTGTCCAACACCCAAGTCAGCCATAAGCCGTCTGAGCCACACACACGCAACCGCCGTAGCTGTGAAAGCTACCCTGTACTCAGCTTCACAACTAGAAGTGGCCACAGTAGGTTGCTTCTTGCTCAACCAAGATATGCATGAGCTACCGAGCATGAAACAAAAACCACTTGTGGACACTCTTGTGTCATAGCAACCAGCCCAATCTGAGTCCGAAAAAGCATGTAAATCTGGCGGCAACGATCTCCCCTTGGGATAAAATAACCCAAGATGTATGGTGCCACTCAAGTAGCGAAAGATGCGTTTAACTGCCTTCCAATGCTGAGACCCTGGGCTATGCATAAACCTGCTCACCTGTGAGACTGCAAACTGAATGTCCGGCCTCGTAATGCATACATAAATGAGGCAACCAATAGCTGTCTGATAGAGTGTGACATCAAAGTGATCTTCAGCATCATGAAGACTCAACTTCAAACCTATCTCCATTGGAGTAGCAATAGGCTTGCAGTCTTCAAGGCCAAATCTCCGCAACAATGTCTCAATATACTTTGTCTGACACAAAGCAATACCTCCATCACACTGCTTAAATTGTATCCCCAAATAATGATGCAAATGCCCCAAATCTGACATCTCAAAAGAGGCATTCAAATCAGCCTTAAAATCAGCAATATGACTCTCATTTGGTCCTGTGAGCAGCATGTCATCGACATAGAGAGCAATGATTAGATGTACATCATCCACACGTTTAACATACAAAGTGCTTTCTGTTGGACTATTCTGAAAACCATGTGCAGTCAAATATGCATGTATCTTTTCATACCAAGCTCGTGGAGCTTGCTTTAAACCATATAAAGCCTTTTTCAACCTGCACACTTTGTTTTCTTGCCCTCTTTGAACAAAACCACGAGGCTGTGATACATACACCTCCTCATGCAAATCTCCATTCAAGAATGCAGTCTTTATATCCAACTGATGTACATTCCAACCATTATGAGCTGCCAATGCACAAATGCTACGAATGGTAGTCATATGACAAGTGGGAGCAAAGGTCTCATCAAAATCAATGCCCTTTCTTGAGCATAACCCTTTGCAACAAGCCTAGCCTTATAGTGATCAACACTGCCATCTGGGTTTCGTTTCAACTTAAAAACCCACTTACATCCAATGGCCTTTTTACCAATAGGCAAATCACACAAAGACCATGTACCATTCTTCATTATAGCATCATATTCACTTTGCATTGTAGCCAACCAATTTTCTGATTTTTGTGCCTCATCAAATGAAAGAGGTTCTTCCTCTTCACACATACTAGACACAGCCAAAGCATAACAATCTGATGCATAAGAGGCATGCTGAAAACCTGAACGAGTACGACTAGATATAGGTGCATCAATTTTACTATCACGCAAGGTTTGCACCAGCCATTTAGGCATACCTCTAGCCTGCTCATTTTCAGCCCTATCCTCAGAAATTACATCCTGTAAATCTGCATCAGATCTATGATGTCGTTTGAAATCTGCATAGGCTGAATATTTGCCTCATTAGGACTTACATTTGAATTCCCACCTGTAAACAGAGGCAACAATGTATCAAATACATCCCGTGAGCTCACACCTGTCTCTTTGGTACATGATGATAACAAGGGCTGCACAGCATCTTCCACAAAAACAACATCTCGACTAATCAAGATACGCTTTGACTGCGGATGATACAATCTGTAACCCTTGCTCTCAGCACTGTAACCAACAAAAATGCATTTGACAGCTTTATCATCCAATTTTCTGCGTTGTTGCACAGGCACTAAAGCATAGGCCAAGCAACCAAAGACACGTAAGTGACCAATAGAAGGCTTCCTGCCATGCCAAGCTTCGTATGGAGTAATAGACTGCAAGGCCTTAGTGGGACACCTGTTGAGTACATATGCAGCACACATGACAGCCTCAAGCCAAAACGCATGTGGCAAAGCTTGGCTCTTGACCATACATCGTGCCATCTCCATAAGTGACCTGTTTTTCCTCTCAGCAACACCATTTTGCTGAGGGGTATACGGCACTGTACATTGGTGTTTTATCCCACGACTAGCCAGAAATGCATCGAACTCTTTAGACATGTACTCCCCCCCTCGATCAGAACGGAGGGTGCCCACAGTACAATTGGATACATTTTCAACCATAAGAAAAAATTGTTTGAAGCACAAAAACACTTCGGACTTTGCCTTCAGTGGATATACCCATGCATGCCGTGAGTAATCATCAATGAAAGTCACGAAGTACAAGTGTTTACCAAATGACGGAGTTTGCATAGGCCCACATACATCACTATGTATAAGTTACAATTTGCGAGTGGCCCGCACAGAACCATCCTTTGGAAACGCAGAACGCTGCATTTTGCCCAAAATATAGCCTTCACAAACATGTTTCAATGGTTCCTCAAGAGGGGGCAATGAAGCAACCATATCAAATTTCTACAAACGCAGCAAACTAGCAAAGTTCAGATGACCAAAACGAGCATGCCATAGTTTTGCATCTGAAACTGCCTTTTCATCAGAAACTGCATTTGCTGAATCTTCCACACACTTGTCATAAGAATTGAGCCTATACAGCCCACGAAACAAGGTGCCAGATGCAATAATCGTATCACCAGGTGAACAGTACATCTGTCATCCACAAATTTGACTACAAATCCAAGTCTAGGAAGTGTAGAGACAGACAATAGATTCTTCTTTATCCCTGGCACATACAAAGCATCTGAAACTGTGAAAGCGCTGCCATTTGCAGCAGTAAGCATAATTTTACCAACGCCCTTCACTGGGTAAGAAGCATTATTGGCACATGTGACAGTATTCCCATTAGGGACAGTCTCAAGAGAAGTGAACATATCACGATGCGAGGTAATGTGCTTTGTAGCACCACTGTCAAAATACCAAACATGAGAGTCAACAGAAACTGCCAAACATGCATCATGTACAGATGGGTCATACTGGCAATACACGCTAAACGCCCATTCTGTATCCTGCACAACATTTGCAGAATCTGCATTTGTAGAAGCATCCGCTATTGTGGCTGCATTTGACTCTTTCTTCTTTGCCTCTTTAGCCTTTAGCTTAGGGCAATTCTTAATGACATGATCATTTGCCTTACAATAGTTGCACCTGGTCTTTTTCTTGCCTTTATCAAGAGCCTTCTTAGACTTATTGTTGCTACCTGTGGAAGGAGAAGAAGTTGCAGACCTACTAATAGGAGAAGAAACAGTGGAAGGGGCTGCCTTACCACTTCTTCTCTGCTGGGCAGCAATAAATGCTTGATCAACTGCACGCTGCCTGGCCCTGTTTTGCCTGGACTGCGCTTCTTGCAAGAGCTTGTTGACTAAAGTATCATACTTGACAGCATCAGGTCTGTCCTCATTAAGAAGTCTCCACGTGGAAGCAAAAGTCTGATATGTCTCAGGTAAAGCATCAAGAACAGTCTGCACAAGAGAATGATCAGGAATAATCTCACCTGTAGAAATCAACTGTTCTTTGAGATCTTTAATCTTAGCAAGAAAAACATTCATGTCATCATCTTCTTACATAATCTTCAATTCTAGCTCTTTACGCAGGTAAGCGATTTTTGCCTCGTTACGACCTGCATACAAACCAACTAGAATATCCCAAGCCTGTTTTGCTATTTTAGCTGAACGAATATGTGGGGTGATGTTACGTTTGACAGAAAGTGCAATCAAGGCATGAGCCTGCGCATCTTTACCATCCCAACGAGCTTGTTCAGCAGTGGGTAAAATAGCAATAACAATAGAGCTGCTAGAACTTGCAACATCCTCAACAGATCCTACATCCACAGAACCTGGACGTACATCCATACCCTGCACAATGTTCCACACTCCTTTTGCAACCAAAACATGCTGCATCATGTATGCCCAAAGTGGGTAGCTGTCTCCATCCAATTTGCAGATAACATGCGAAATACATCATTGCTGTTATCAGCCATGGCCACTGACTGAAACTGATGCAAAAGCTACCTGTAATGAAGCAAACACTGAACAGAAAACAACTCGTGCTATGTAGCACGGTCCACAATAGAGTGCGTATGCTTGTTTTGTAGAAAACTGCACTGTTGAAATTTCTGCAGAAAAGAAAACACTTGTGCAGAACTTGAAATGCAAAAACGGAGCCCGAAACGACCTCAGATGCGATTTCTGAGACCTGTAAGCGCTCTGAAAGCTCACCTCAATTGGAGAATGTGAGTCGGAGGGTGCTGGCAGTGTAGCCCTGGGAGTCGATGCCTGCTCTGATACCAATTGTTGGAATTAGGGTTGCAGGAAAGCACACAAAGCTTGGAGAAGAAGAAGCAAGAATGCACACAACACAAAGTGTATTAGATTGTGTCAATGTACAAAAGATAAGTTAGCCCTAGGAGGATGGGCGTATATATAAGCCGGGGAAAAAAACCTCCTAAAGAGGGAAAAAGTGCCCCGGCGGTCCTAAGTGTGTTCACACACATCACTGCCTATATATATATATATGGCAACAGCTTAACTGATTTCTAAACTAATCACGAATTCCTATGAAGAATAAATTAATCATTTATCTAAAATTTCGAACTTCGATAGTTTTCTTATTTGAGTTTTCTCATTACTAGCCGAGAATATGAAACGGTAGAATTTTCTCTCACAGAGTATTTACTTATTCATTTACCAATATTCATGGGATTTAAACATAGGATTAAAGAGAACTCTTATTTTGATATAAAATTTTGTATGCATCTATTTATGCATAAAATCCAACTTCTATATCGAAATAACACTTTTATATAAAAGAAAATCCTTTTATGCATCTATTTATGCATAAAAATCAATTTTAATGAAAGTAACACTTTTATAATAAAAAAAATCTTTTATGCATAAAAATCAATTTTGATGAAAGTAACACTTTTACGATTAAAAAAATCTTTTATGCATCTATTTATGCATAAAAATCAATTTTGATGAAAGTAACACTTTTATGATAAAAAATTTCTTTTATGCATCTATTTATGCATAAAAATTCTTTTATGCATCTGTTTATGCATAAAAATCAATTTTGATGAAAGTAACACTTTTATAATAAAAAAATTCTTTTATGCATAAAATCAATTTTGATGAAAGTAACAATTTTATAATAAAAATTTTCTTTTATGCATAAAAATCAATTTTGATGAAAGTAACACTTTTATAATAAAATTTTTCTTTTATGCATCTATTTATGCATAAAAATCAATTTTGATGAGAGTAACACTTTTATAATAAAAAAAATTCTTTTATGCATCTATTTATGCATAAAAATCATTTTTGATGAGAGTAACACTTTTATAATAAAAAAAATTCTTTTATGTATCTATTTATGCATAAAAGATCAATTTTGATAAAAGTAACATTTTTATAATAAAAAAATTCTTTTATGCATCTATTTATACATAAAAATCAATTTTGATGAAAGTAACACTTTTATAATTAAAATAAGTTTCTTTTATGCATCTATTTATGCATAAAAATCAATTTTGATGAAAGTAACACTTTTAGAATAAAAAAAATTCTCCAATATGCATCTTTCTATGCATAGAAATTAATTCTAATGGAAATAACACTTTTATAATAAAAATATTTCTTATATGCATTTTTCTATCCTAGAATGAAAATAACACTTTTAGAATACACAAACGGTGGGGATTACTCTTTTTGAATAATAAAAGATAAAACTTATTTCATAAAATTTAAGAAAATTTTGCCATAACCTCCTTTGTATGGCTGACCATTTTTCAAATTTTTTCATTCTCAAGTTACTTAGAAATTATCCCAAATGGTTTAAAGCATTCTAAACTAATCAAATTTCACTTTTTAAAGAGAAACAATATGAAAAGTTTAATTCTAATAATTTGATTACATATCTAGGATAAAGAAAGGCTGAATTCAAGAAAGAAGAGAGGGGGAAAGCCTTTCCAACAAGGCATAACATCATTTTTCATTTTAAAGAAAACAAAAAATAGAAAACCATTAAATGGAATAAAGAAAAAGTAGGATTTCTAGCTTACATGAATTTTTGTGAGCTTTCCTTTGGCTTTATGGTTTGAGGGGTCTACTCTTGTTTGTAACAAGAGTGGCCACCAATTCTTTTGAAGAGGAAATGGTCAAAAACTAATGAATTATCAATAAATTCACTGTTTTTGGCTCTAGGGAGGAGTAGAGTAACAATGCATAAAACACTATTAAGCTTCTACAAAGGGGGAGGCTTCTATTTATAGGAAAAAGTGAGCTTCTAACCAAGCAAACTGATTCTAGAATTTTCTAGATCAGTTTGGTCAATTTTTGACCATTTTTGGGTCAGTTTAGTTCACTTTTTGGATCCAGTTTTGAATTAGGAGAGAGGAGAGATGAAATATATAATTTTATTGATTTAAAATTCAAAAGCAATGATGGGAAAAAGGTGCCTACTTCATGAGGGGGAATCCCCACTCTCTCTGAGGTGTCAAAAATTCATTTTTTTAGTATTTCCTTTGGTCCTTAGTCCACTCTTCAATTTATCTCCTCCCTACCTTTGGATTAACCTTATTGGTCCATAAGAACCTTAATTTAAAATTTTCAGAAAATCTGGACCCTTAGGATAAGGGCTTTTGAACAGATTATAATTTATTTCTAATGCATCTTTTGCAATTCTTTTTGAACTTCTGTTTTGGGAGAATTTATTTTAATAAGATGAGATATTTTTCCATCCAAAAATATTTAAAAACTGAATCACCTCTCTCTAGAAGATTTTCTCTCTCTAGGCCAAAACAGGTAGAAACAAGATCTTTTATATTTCTGAAGAGGGATTTGATTACAGGGGAAGATACTGGACTTCTTGAGATGCTGGGGAGGAATCTTACATTCTCTTCCACTTGAAAAATGCAAGATGTCCTCATCTCGCAAACTGGGGGTAATCCTGCAACAACAGTTCGGCTTCTTTCTCTCCTAGGTGGCATCTTCAAAAGGATAGAACTTCCATTTAACTAATAATTCTCTGAGAATTCTATTCATGAGAACCTTCTCTCGAACATCAAGGATTTCTTCAGGTTGGAGTTCCATCTGCCCTTGGGTTGAAGAAGTTAAGATTTCATCATCAAGCACATGTTTCGGGCTTGGTACATACTTTTTAAGTAGGCTGACATGAAATACATTATGTACTTTGAGATGAGGAGGCAGAAGAAGTTTGTAGGCTAAGTCACCTACTTTCTTTGTAATCAGATATGGCCCACAATATCTGGGGGATAACTTCTTGTACTTCCCAAGAGATAGAGAACTTCTTTTGGGGCGTACTCGAATGAAGACCATATCTGCTTCTTCGAATTTTTTATCTGTCCTCTTCTTATCTGCATACTGTTTTTGTCTATCTTGGGTAGCTTTTATATCTTTGCGAATTGACTACATCTGCTGCTCCATGTCGTCAAGCATCTCTGGACATCTCGACCCTAATCAATGGGTCGGACCAAGTTAATGGAGTTAAGCAATCTTGTCCATATAGAGCTTTGAAGGGCTCATCCCAATACTTCGGTGATAGGAAGCATTGTAGGTGAACTCGACTAGGTGCAGATAACTTAGCCACTTCTTGGGTTCCCTGTCAGAGCATGACCGAAGTATATCATCGTTTACCTTTTCTGTTTGACAGTCGGTCTCGGGGTGGTAAGCTGTGCTGAGATCCAAGAAAGTTCCTAGTGCTTCGAAAAATGCAGTTCAGAATCTTGATGTGAATTTGGGGTCTCGATCACTTACTATTCTTCTGGGTAGGCCATGCAATCTGAAGATTTCCTTCAAGAACACTCTGGCCACATCCACTGCAGTGTAGGTTTCTTTTACTGGAATTAGATGGGCAACTTTGGTTGGTCTATCAACTACCACGAAGATGGAGTTGTAACCTGATTGCACTAAAGGTAATCCAGTAATAAAATCCATACTTATGCATTCCTACTTCATCTGGGGGATGTCTAATGGATGTAACTTCCGAGGCATTTTTACTCTCTCGGCCGCCTTGACTTTCTGACATGTCAGACATTGACGTACATGATTAAGTACATCCTTTTTTAGTCCAGGCCAAAAGAAGCTTTTCTTCACAGACATGTAGGTTTTGATAAGGCTGTGATGTCCTGCAATAAGGCTGTCATGGGCTTCATTCAGAATTTGACCCTTAGTTCCCTCATCATTGGGAATGCATAGCCTGCGATTATAATACTGCATGATCTTCTCTCTTGTTTCAATAATCAAAGGATTTGACACTACAGTAATTGCAAGCAAGGAGGCTTTTCTGCTGAGGGCATCTGCTACCACATTTTCTTTGCCTGAACGGTACTTGATTTCAAAATCAAATTCCTGCAAGGTTTGCATCCACCTTCTTTGGCACATGTTGAGATCCTTCTGAGTTAAGATCCACTTTAAGCTCTGATGATCTGTCATCAAAGTGAATCTTTGACCCAGTAGGTAATGTCTCCATAACTTCAAGGCATATACTAGTGAAAGTAGTTATAGGTCGTGGACAGCATAATTCCTCTCATGCGTTCTGAGTTTTTGGGATTCTTAGGCCACTGCATGACGTTCCTGCATGAGTGCACCTCCCAGGGCAAAACCACTGGCATCGGTTACTACCTCAAAGGGTAGAGAGAAATGTGGCAACTTCAGAAGGGGATTGGTTACCAAGGCAATCGTCAGCATATCAAAAGCTTATCAAAGGCAACTTCAGAACGGGATTGGTTACCAAGGCAGTCTTTCGCTTATCAAAAGCACTCTAGTACCTGGCAGACCATTGAAACGGGTTATTCTCTTAAGAAGATTAGTCTTTGGTATAAAAATTCTATACCAGCCAGTCAATCCCAAGAATCCCTTGACTTCTTTCACTGATTTTGGTTCAGGACAATCTATGACTACTTGGACTTTTGCAAAATCTGGAGAAATTCCATCTTTGGATACCAGAAAGCCGAAGTATTCAACATGGTCGGCAGAGAAAGTGCATTTGCTCTTTTTTGCAAAGAGTTGGTGCTTCCTTAGAATATCAAGAACTTTTCTGACATGAGCTTCATGGTCAGCTGCATTCTTTGAGTAAATCAGAATATCATCAAAGAAAATAAGAACAAAATCATCCAAGTATTCTCTGAGAATGTCCTGCATTAGGCGATTGAATGTAGCTGGGGCACGACAGTGAATTCATAATGCCCATATCGAGTATTGATGGCTGTCTTCGGGATATCTTGCTCATTAATTCTGATATAATAATACCGTGATTTGAGATCTATCTTTGTGAAGATCTAGGCTCCACTTAGCCTATCCAGAAGCTCATCAATTCTGGGGATAGGATACTCTTAACTATTAGCTGATTGAGACCTCTGTAGTCCACACAGAGTCTTAGCGTTCCATCTGTCTTTTTCTGAAAGAGAACTGGCGCACCCCAAGGTGAAACACTGGGTCTTACAAACCCTTGTTCTAAGAGCTATCTAAGTTGTTCCTTTAGTTGGATGGCTTCAGGAACTGGCATTTTGTATGTGCGCAGGGCTATTGGCTGAGCTCCGCGGGGGTCAATTCTATCTCATGATCTACTTCCCCGAACTGAGGCATCTCTGTTAATTCTGTTGGGAATAAATCATCATAATCACTTAACCATTCAAGTTCTTTAGCTTTTAACTTTGTGTCTACTGGATTCATTTTGACAACATAAATGAGCTGCTTCTTTCTAAGTCCTTTTAGTAACTTAGAAGCTTTTACTAATAATTGCAGACTTGGGGATCCTGAAATTCTGGTTCCTTGAACTTTGCTTCCGTGAAGGTCACGGAAGGAAATGGTTCCATTATGACAATGAATGTCAGCTTGATTTTTGTGGAGCTAATCCATTCCAAGGATCCCGTCTCAAAAACTCCCAAAGGTAGGACTCTGAACTGACAGTCAGTTAAATTCCCATCTAGATTGAACTGATTACGATCTGTCTTCTCAAGGTGAGTGAAAAGAATCTTCCCATTGGCCAATTCAACTTGCAAAGGTTTCCCTACTTTCTGTTCTAGAACTAGCTTATGCAAGCATCCTGGGAAAATGAAAGAATGAGTACTGCGTGAATCAATCAAAAGCTTAAAAGGCTTACCCTGATACTCAGCTGGAGTATGGATGACTGAGAATTGACGGTTTGGCCCTTGGTTTTCAATTGCTGCATAAATCTGTCCTCTTTCCTCTTCCACTACTTCTGCTATTGTGACTACTCTGGCTACTACAGTCTGAGGTGGAACTCTCTCTTTGGTTGCCCTAGTTCTGGGAAGGAGTTCTGAGGCTACTCTGGACATAGGCAGATGGCTGAGCTGGAGTTCTCCTGAGATTTCCCTGATTTGGGGGGCGAGACGGTGATACGAAGGGATTGGTCTGTGCACTCTGGGTCCTTGACTTCCATGTCCCCTTGACATGGCAGGAGTCTTGCAGTCTTTCAGTTGGTGACCAAAACCCTGGCATCCAAAACACCGGTTCTCACTTCTGAGCTTGTCCTCTGAATCCTTGAAAGAGGTGGGGCTCCTGAGAAAGTGTTCTGAGGGAAGGGTCTTCCTTCACTTCTGAATCTTCCCGCATCCTGATTCTGAATTGGACCCTGCCTCTTTGGGGGTGGAAAGTTTGAAGTACTTCCTGGGGTTTGGAATCTTTTAAAATTAGAGGGTGTAGGCTTTGGCGGGACCTTAATTACAAAGGCTTTGGCAAAGTCCTTTGCCATTCTTACTGCTTCGGCCATTGAGACAGGTTTGGCATTCTTTACTAAGGTGTCCAATGGCTCGTTCATTCCTCGAATGAACCTAGCCACATCAGTTGCTCTTCATCCAATTGTCGAGAATATTTGAGAAGGGCAAAAGCTTGATGGTACTCTTCAATTGTTCGGCTATCCTGATTTAGTTCCAAGAACTCATTCATTTTAGTTTCAAGGAAGCCCGGAGGACAAAACCTCTTTCTGAGGTAAGCTTTAAGATTGGTCTAGGTTTGGATATTCTAGTCAAGACGGTGTTGAAATATACAAGTGAATAGGGTGTGTGCGGGAACAAGCCCTTGGTTAGAGGCTGTAAAAGAGGATGTGTAAATGTGAAAGAACCTATGAAAAGGTGAGAAGAATCTACTGGGAGAGAATAAAGGGTAGCATGAGAAGATTTAGGAAGTGTGGAGATATTCTAGGAAAAGTGAAGAGGTGGAGAGAATCAAGCAAAAGAGGTGGAGATATTCTGGGAGATTTGGAGTGAATCAAGGAGAAATCAGTGGGATTTGATGCTTGGATGTAAACTCTATAAATTGAGGCATTGGCCTAATGAGAATTTACTGGTTTTTGATTATCCATGCCTACATTAAGCTATTTGCTAATTTCTCACTAATTACGTCTTAATTATTTGCTAATCACTTTGTTAATGATGTTGATTCTAGTGTTTGTAGCTCGTCACATTGCTCTAATTTCAACATGGTATCAGAGCCATGCCTAGAATCCATCAGGTTTATGAGCCCATTATCTAATTAATTAGGATTAGTAGATAATTAAAAATTAATCAAAATTTTAGTTAGTTTTCAACTCACCTATGTACCCCCAGCTGGTGGAGGAGCTCTAGCTCCTTGCACACATCACATTAGGCCAAACCCTTCTAGCCATAGGTAACCAACATCCTTGTGCTCCAGCCAGTTGAATCCACGCAGCAAACCGCCGCCTACAGCTCTCGATTTTTGCACATTTACAGGCGTCGTTTTTTTGAGGAAAATTGACATCTTGTCTTGCTCAGCTACAGTGGGTCTAATTCCTCTTAGCCCCGGGGGTTTTCAAGCATGCTCTACAAAATGGTGAAGACAGAACATGCTCTACAAGGTGGTGAAGATAGAATTCAATTTGATCAAGTCTACAGTGAGATCTAAGCTCTTCATCAAATCTACATGTGACTTTGGTAAAACAGAGATTAAGCTTTCAATATTTGGTCAAATCTTGTGTTTCTTGGCTTAATCCTCTACTAGACTCATTGCTATTGATGGCTTTGAAAGCATTTGAGCTCATTTGAAATCTAAGGCATCAAATCTGGACTCCCCGCATACTCTATTTTTTGCACACAAAATAGTGGATTAATTTGCTAATCAGTGATTAATCAGTGCTAATCACTGTATTTTGGTATAATTGAGGATTCAAATTAACCATTAGGTATGTGATACAGATCCCTATAACTTCAGATTGCAATTCGGAGTTGGTTTGGTACTCCAACCATTCCGTACAAATTGGTTACCCTTGATTTAATGTAATTTCTGGTGATTTTATGCTGATAAATTTGTTGTAATCATCTCTTAAATACCAGATTGAGTTATAAAAGGGTAGACACTGCCCTTGAATCTTGAAATCAGATCAAGAGGTAAGACCCCCTTCACATCATCATGAGTACAGCACAGGAAATAGCCAAATTTAATGGGGAGCAATTTTACACATGGCAGACAAAAACCATGTATTTGCTCTCATGAGGAAAAATCGGTGGGGGCTAGTTGAGGGAAGAGATGAATGTCCAGGGGAAAATGAGTGGAAGAGCAGGAATGAAAAAGCATTGGGACTTATTGCACTCAGTTTAAATGATGAAATCATTCATCACATCACAGGGATACAATGGGCAAAAGATGCATGGGATGAACTCAATAAATTATTTGGCACACAAGCAAAAAATTCAAAGATAAATTTGTTAATGCAATTCTACAAATTGAACATGAAGGAAAGTGAACCTTTAATCACAAACTTGAACAAATATAAAAGCATTAAGCAACAACTGGCAGCTATTGGCAAAAAGGTAGAAGATGATGAGGCACTAGCAGTGCTTCTGAAGAGTGTGGACAAAGGTGAATATGAAAATATTGTAGTAACACTAAAGAATGTACCTGATATGAAGCTACACGAGATAGAAGCAACTCTACTAGAGCAAGAGAGCAGAGGCAAAGAGAAGAAATGGCTCGACTCAATAGTAGGAGAAGAAAAAGCATTCTTCACCCGAGGAGGATTCTCTCGAGGACGAGGAAGAGGCAGAGTAGGAGGAAGGACCTTCACTTGCCACAAATGTGGAAAGCTAGGACACATGGCAAGAGACTGCTACAACAAACCCAGTGGAGAAGGAACGACATTGGCAAACTTCATGGAGGCTCCAAAGGAAGTGGAGTTGGATCATCTTTTCTGAGAGAGAGAGAGAGAGAGAGAGAGAGAGAGAGAGACCCCACAACCCAATGGAACCTGCCCCAACAAAGTAAAACCACCTCTGAGCCACCGATGATGTAGGCCACGTGGTAAATGTATGTGTGAGCACTTTAGTCAAGGTCGGGGGCACTTGTAGTAGCCTTGGACACATAGAGAGAGAGAGAGAGTCAAGGACTATGAGTTTAGGGACTTGAGGCACTGGTCGCGGGCTATCAAGTAAGAGGGAAACTTGGTATAGGGTTCAGGTGTGCTAGAGAGTATTCACTTGAGGGGAGGTGTTGAAATACACAAGTGAATAAGGTGTGTGCGGGAACAAGCCCTTGGTTAGAGGCTGTAAAAGAGGATGTGTAAATGTGAAAGAACCTGTGAAAAGGTGAGAAAAATCTACTGGGAGAGAATAAAGGTAGCATGAGAAGATTTAGGAAGTGTGGAGATATTCTGGGAGATATTTTGGGAAAAATGAAGAGGTGGAGAGAATCAAGCAAAAGAGGTGGAGATATTCTGGGAGAGGTGGAGTGAATCAAGGAGAAATCAGTGGGATTTGATGCTTGGATGTAAACTCTATAAATTGAGGCATTGGCCTAATGAGAATTTGATGGTTTTTGATTATCCATGCCTACATTAAGCTATTTGCTAATTTCTCACTAATTATGTCTTAATTATTTGCTAATCACTTTGTTAATGATGTTGATTCTAGTGTTTGATCCACCATAGCTCATCACATTGCTCTAATTTCAACAGACGGTTGGTCTCACAGTGATTCCTCCAAGCGACCCTGGCCGTTTCCACAATCTTTAACCTGGCGAGAGCCATCTTGCTTCTCTCATTGTAGCCAGTTACATCAAAGTATTCTTCCATAGATTGGATCCACTTTTCCACTTCACCTAACTGCTCCCCTTCACCCTTGAAGGGACCAGGTTGGGATTTGTGCAGTGCTTTTCAAACATCCGGATCTAAATCTTCGTCATCGATTAGAGGATCCGGTTGCCTTGCACAGGCCGCGCGCCTCATGACTCTGACAAAATGAGATTTTTGTCAGCTTAACTTTGACAATAGATTTATGATTATTTAATTTTTAAGATTTATCTTTAAATAGATAATTATTTCATCATACTTCTTGAACGAGATTAACCATATTCATAATCATGAAAGCAATTTGGATTTTTTTTTTGTAAAACCTCATTTATTATCAAAAGTTTTCGATATATTCATAAAGCATCATGGCTCCAAAGTCACTGCCTCAATCGCATATGCATAAAGAAGTGAAACTGCGAAGGAGACATGCCATGGTACACACAATTCATTACAGAATGAGGTGCTGTAATTCTACTTCTAGGGATAAAGTGGCTAAGAAGCCTAAAAACTCGGCATGAAATTGTGAAGTTCCTGGGTGAATGATTAAAGAGTTGTACATGCTGAACAAACCCTAGCCTTATCAGAATCATGGGGCTAAAGAAATATTTTGCCTGAGCGTCTGACGTTGATTGGTACTGATATTAATACATTGTCCTCCAAAGAACCACATATACCGACGCTCTACAGGATCAAGAAAGTAAAGACTCTCAAAATGACGTGGGAGTCTCACTCTGCTTACTCAGGTCGTAGCAAAGTTGATGAGGTGCTCGAATGCAAAGGCTATCATATCCTGACTCCGAGAGAGTTCAGGAATGCCAGATAGATTCAGGGTAACCATCTATAAATTTCCAATTCAATTTATGAGTTTTCAATTTTTGAAGTTCATTCAACATAATATTAACAAGCGAAAACATTATTTCCCAAATTTACTTTAAAATTTTAAGCAATTTCTATTACTGTTACGTAAATTTACAACAGAGCTCTAATACCAACTGTAGGATCCCACTGCCCCCTCCGCGCACCGGATTCCCGGTAGCTGGCACAGCGGAAGGAGCTCCCTCATGCGGCGCGGGGCAGGGTTTCCCACTCAGGGCCTCGCCCGCGAATGTCTGGGCATGAGACTAAGCTGGTGGTCTTTTCGAAAACCGAAATCAGGAAAATTTTCCATGCCCGAAAAACGGGGACGATTCCACCATTTCAATTACTATTATTCTGAATTTCATTCATTGAATATTTGCTTAACTGATTTCTAAACTAATCACGAATTCCTATGAAGAATAAATTAATCATTTATCTAAAATTCTGAACTTCGATAGTTTTCTTATCTGAGTTTTCTCATTACTATCCGCCGAGAATATGAAACGGTAGAATTTTCTCTCACAGAGTGTTTACTTATTCATTTACCAATATTCACGGGATTTAAACATAGGATTAAAGAGAACTCTTATTTTGATATAAAAATTCTGTATTCATCTATTTATGCATAAAATCCAACTTCTATGGAAATAACACTTTTATATAAAAGAAAATCCTTTTATGCATCTATTTATGCATAAAAATCAATTTTGATGAAAGTAACACTTTTATAATTAAAAAAAAATCTTTTATGCATCTATTTATGCATAAAAATCAATTTTGATGAAAGTAACACTTTTATAATAAAAAAATTCTTTTATGCATCTATTTATGCATAAAAATCAATTTTGATGAAAGTAACACTTTTATAATTAAAAAAATCTTTTATGCATCGAAAGTAACACTTTTATAATTAAAATTTTCTTTTATGCATCTATTTATGCATAAAAATCAATTTTGATGAAAGTAACAATTTTATAATTAAATTTTTTCTTTTATGCATCTATTTTGCATAAAAATCAATTTTGATGCATAAAAATCAATTTTGATGAAAGTAACACTTTTATAATAAAAAAGTTCTTTTATGCATCTATTTATGCATGAAAATTCAATTTTAATCAAAGTAACATTTTTATAATAAAAAAATTCTTTTATGCATCTATTTATGCATAAAACTCAATTTTGATGAAAGTAACACTTTTATAATAAAAGAAAAATTCTTTTTAGGCAGCTTTTATATCTTTGCGAATTGACTGCATTAGCTGCTCCATGTCGTCAAGCATCTGTCTGGACATCTCGACCCTAATCAATGGGTCGGAGTTAAGCAATCTTGTCCATACAGAGCTTTGAAAGGGCTCATCCCAATACTTCGGTGATAAGAAGCATTGTAGGTGAACTCGACTAGGTGCAGATAACTTAGCCACTTCTTGGGTTCCCTACCATAGCATGACCGAAGTATATCTTCAATTACTTGGTTTACCCTTTCTGTTTGACCGTTGGTCTCGGGGTGGTAAGCTGTGGTGAGATCCAAGAAAGTTCCTACTGCTTCGAAAAATGCAGTCCAGAATCTTGACGTGAATTTGGGGTCTCGATTACTTACTATTCTTTTGGGTAGGCCATATAATCTGAAGATTTCCTTGAGGAACACTCTGGCCACATCCATTGCAGTGTGTAGGTTTCTTTTACTGGAATCAGATGGGCAACTTTGGTTAGTCTATCAACAACTACCACGAAGATGGAGTTGTAACCTGATTGCACTGAAGGTAATCCAGTAATAAAATCCATACTGATGCATTCCCACTCTATCTGGGGGATGTCTAATGGATGTAACTTCCCAGGCATTTTCACTCTCTTGGCCTTGACTTTTTGACATGTCAGACATTGACGTACATGATTAAGTACATCCTTTTTTAGTCCAAGCCAAAAGAAGCTTTTCTTCATAGACATGTAGGTTTTGATGAAACCTAGATGTCCTGCAATAAGGCTGTCATGGGCTTCATTCAGAATTTGACCCTTAGTTCCCTCATCATTGGGAATGCATAGCCTGCGATTATAATACATAATTCCATCATCCAGGCTGTACCCTTGAACTCGGTTTCAACTCCTGTGTGGAGTTTTGCTTTCTTGCATAAGTAGGGTAGCAATAGGGCCAAAGAATCTATCCAACATGATCTTCTAACCTAGCCATCAGCTTCTCTTCAACCAATTGTGGAGAATATTTGAGGAGAAGGGCAAAAGCTTGATGGTACTCGTCAATTGTCCGGTTATCCTGCTTTAGTTCCAAGAACTCATTCATTTTAGTTTCAAGGAAGCCCAGAGGACAAAACCTCTTTTTGAGGTAAGCTTTAAGATCGGTCCAGGTGTGGGTATTTTGGTCAAGATGGTTGGTCTCGCAATGATTCCTCCAAGCGACCCTGGCCGTCTCCACAATCTTTAACCTAGCGAGAGCCATCTTGCTTCTCTCATTGTAGCTAGTTACATCAAAGAATCTTTCATAGCCTCAATCCACTTTTCCACTACCTGCTCCCCTTCACTCTTGAAAGGAACCAGGTTGGGATATGTGTAGTGCTTTTTGAACATCCGGATCTAACTCTTCGTCATCAGTTAGAGGATTCGGTTGCCTTGCATGGGCCACTCGCCTCATGACTTTGACAACACGAGATTTTTGTCAGCTTAACTTTGACAATAGATTTATGATTATTTAATTTTTGAGATTTATCTTTAAACAGATAATTATTTCATCATACTTCTTGAACAAGATTAACCATATTCACAATCATGAAAGCAATTTGGATTTTTTTTTTGCAAAACCTCATTTATTATCAAAAGTTTTCGATATATACATAGAGCATCACGGCTCCAAAGTCACTTCCTCAATCGCGTACGCATAAAGAAGCGAAACTGCGAAGGAGACATGCCATGGTACACACAATTCATTACAGAATGAGGTGCTGTAATTCTACTTCTAGGGATAAAGCGACTAAGAAGCCTAAAAACTTGGCATGAAATTGTGTTCCTGGGTGATGATTAAGTTGTACATGCTGAACAAACCCTAGCCTTATCAGAATCATGGCTAAGGAAATATTTTGCCTGAGTCTCTGACGCTGATTGGTACTGATATCAATACATCGTCCTCCAAAGAACCACATATACTGACGTCGCTCTACAGGATCAAGAAAGTAAAGACTCTCAAAATGACATGGGAGTCTCACTCTGCTTACTCAAGCAGAGTTGATTCCACCATTTTGAATTTCTTAACAAATTTTTCTAACGAGGTCAAGATACTGAACTAACCTTCATTTGATTAAACCAGATAGAAGACAAACTATTACAGACTTATCTTGAAGGAATCAACGTTTTTTTCCTAATTGAATCAGGCACAACTGTTGATCTATTCATTTGAGAAGTCTTCAGGTTATTATTTAACTATTTGAGTTCTAAGCGTATTCCTATTAATCAATTTTATTATTAAAACTCTACTGATTCCAGCATATCGGGCCCATGGGTTAGCCATCGCCCAACCACTGGAATTGGTAGAACCAGATAAGTACTCACCCACCCATAATTGAATGCCTTTCTTAACTTTTGCTTTAGAATACAGATACGCACACACTCCTCTTTAAACTTTAACTTATAAAACAATCCATTGACAAACAATTATTGGTTATACAGATATCATAACTCAAAATTTCCATCGACTAGCAACCAGTTGGTCATCATACATATATATCTTCCACGACATATGCATGGGTATTCTAAGCACCGCAAGCTTGTGAATCGCCTGGTCAGAACCCTACAGGATCCTCCCTAGGTGTCCTGGCACTTAACTCAGGGACCGCTTCGTCGGCCCTCGCCCATCGTATCGAAAGCACACCATACCAATTTTTCACCATACCAAGGTTGGTCAAGACCTAGGTAGGTTTTTGCCTCATGAGCCATCCTTTGAACACTCCCCGCCAGCTGTTGCAACCGAACTTCCCTTAGAAAAACACATATACCAAATTCTCCCTCCAGCATTCTGGCGTAAGACAGTCCTTTAAGAAAACAGGGTTTCTATGCAAGTTTTCAGTTTTGAGTTTCTTTTGAATACAATGAGTATATCTTAAATCCATATCCCAAAACTTTCTGATTGCAAGTCTGAATTCCAAACAAAATTCCTCGAATTCTGTAACCTTGATCCTCATATCAAAATCAAAGGATCTCAACTTAGTTTCAGATTCGGTGGGGGTGATTTGAGTGTATTTTCCTGAACTGGTCACATCGTCTTTCCTTGAAACTGACAAAGAGGTTAGTCTTGGTCAAAGTCTCATTCTGGGTTCGAGTCTGGTAAGGTCCTTCCTGATGACATGCGAGTCTCACTTTGCTTACTCAGGTCGTAGCAGAGTTGATGAGGTGCTTGAATGCAAAGGCTATCATATCCTGACTCTGGGAGAGTTCAGGAATGCCAGATAGATTCGGGGTAACCATCTATAAATTTCCAATTCAATTTATGAGTTTTCAATTTTTGAAGTTCATTCAACATAATATTAACAAGCGAAAACATTATTTCCCAGATTTACTTTAAAATTTTAAGCAATTTTTGTTGCTGTTACGTAAATTTACAACAGAGCTCTAATACCAACTGTAGGATCCCACTGCCCCCTCCGCGCACCGGATTCTCGGTAGTAGCTGGCACAGTAGAAGCAGCTCCCTCATGCGCGGGGCAGGGTTTCCCACTCAGGGCCTCATCTGCGAATGTCTGGGCACGAGACTAAGCTGGTGGTCATTAACGAGGTCAAGATAGTGAACTAACCTTCATCTGATCAAACCAGATAGAAGGAAAACTATTACAGACTTATCTTGAAGGAATCAACGCTATTTTCCTAATTGAATCAGGCACAGTTGTTGATTTATTTGAGAAGTCTTCAGGTTATTATTTAACTATTTGAGTTCTAAGCGTATTCCTATTGATCAATTTTATTATTAAGACTCTATTGATTCCAGCCTAGCCATCGCCCAGCCACTAGAATTGGTAGAACCAGACAAGTACTCACCCACCCATAATTGAATGCCTTTCTTAACTTTTTCTTTAGAATATAGATACGCACACACTCCTCTTTAAACTTTAGCTTATAAAAAAATCCATTGAGACAAACAATTATTGGTTACATATATCGTAACTCAAAATTTCCATCCAGTTCCTTGTTTCTCAAAAACACGTATCACTTTGGACTCTCCGTCGAGACCAGCTGGTCAGCAACGAGATCCAGTAACAGATTACAATAATTTTTCGTCATCATACATATATATCTTCCACGACATATGCATGGGTGTCCTAAGCACTGTGAGCCCATGCATCACGCCTGGTCAGAACCATACAGGATCCTCCTTAGGTGTCGTGGCACTTAACTTAGGGACCGCTTCGTCGGCCCTCGCCCATCGTATCGGAAGCACACCATTTTTCACCATACCAAGGTTGGTCAAGACCTAGGTAGGTTTTTGCGGCGTGAGCTGCCCTTTGAACACTCCCCACTAGCTGTTGCAACCGAACTTCCCTTAGAAAAACACATATACCAAATGCTCCCTCCAACATTCTTGAGTAAGACAGTTCTTTAAGAAAACAGGGTTTTTATGCAAGTTTTCAGTTTTGAGTTTCTTTTGAATACAATGAGTATATCTTAAATCCATATCCCAAGACTTTCTGATCGCAGTTCTGAATTCCAAACAGAATTCCTCGAATTTTGTAACCTTGATCCTCATATCAAAATCAAAGGGTCTCAACTTAGTTTCAGATTCGGTGGGTGATTTGAGTGTATTTTTCTGAACTGGTCACATCGTCTTTCCTTGAAATTGATGAAGAGGTTGGTCTTGGTCAAAGTCTGATTCTGGGTTCGAGTCTCAAAAGGTCCTTCCTGAACTACCTTTCTCGAAAGGGGGTGAGATTTCAATTACTATTATTCTGAATTTCATTCATATTTGCTTAACTGATTTCTAAACTAATCACGAATTCCTATGAAGAATAAATTAATCATTTATCTAAACTTCCGAACTTCGATAGTTTTCTTTTCTTAGTTTTCTCATTATTATCCGAGAATATGAAACGGTAGAATTTTCTCTCACAGAGTATTTACTTATTCATTCACCAATATTCATGGGATTTAAACATAGGATTAAAGAAAACTCTTATTTTGATATAAAAATTTTGTATGCATCTATTTATGCATAAAATCCAACTTCTATATGGAAATAACACTTTTATATAAAAGAAAATCCTTTTATGTATCTATTTATGCATAAAAATCAATTTTGATGAAAGTAACACTTTTATAATAAATAAAAAAAATTCTTTTATGCATCTATTTATGCATAAAAATTAATTTTGATGAAAGTAATACTTTTATAATTAAAAAAATTCTTTTATGCATCTATTTATGCATAAAAATCAATTTTGATGAAAGTAACACTTTTATAATAAAAAAATTCTTTTATGCATCTATTTATGCAGCATAAAAATCAATTTATGCATTAAACTTCTTTTATGCATCTATTTATGCAGCATAAAAATCAATTTTGATGAAAGTAACACTTTTATAATAAAAAAAATCTTTTATGCATCTATTTATGCATAAAAATCAATTTTGATGAAAGTAACACTTTTATAATAAAAATTTTCTTTTATGCATCTATTTATGCATAAAAATCAATTTTGATGAAAGTAACACTTTTATAATAAAACATTTCTTTTATGCATCTATTTATAAAAAAAAATTTCTTTTATGCATCTATTTATGCATAAAATTCAATTTTGATGAAAGTAACACTTTTATAATAAAATTTTTCTTTTATGCATCTATTTATGCATAAAAATCAATTTTGATGAAAGTAACACTTTTATAATAAAAAAAATTCTTTTATGCATCTACTTATGCATAAAAATCATTTTTTATGAGAGTAACACTTTTATAATAAAAAAAATCTTTTATGCATCTATTTATGCATAAAAGATCAATTTTGATGAAAGTACATTTTTATAATAAAAACATTCTTTTATGCATCTATTTATATATAAAAATCAATTTTGATGAAAGTAACACTTTTATAATTAAAATAAGTTTCTTTTATGCATCTATTTATGCATAAAAATCAATTTTGATGAAAGTAACACTTTTAGAATAAAAAAATTCTCCAATATGCATCTTTCTATGCATAGAAGTTAATTCTAATGGAAATAATACTTTTATAATAAAAATATTTCTTATATGCATTTTTCTATGCCTAGAATGAAAATAACACTTTTAGAATACACAAACGGTGGGGATTACTTTTTTTGAATAATAAAAGATAAAACTTATTTCACAAAATTTAAGAAAATTTTGCCATAATCTCCTTTGTATGGCTGACCATTTTTTAAATTTTTTCATTCTCAAGTTACTTAGAAATTATCCCAAATGGTTTAACGCATTCTAAACAAATTTCACTTTTTAAAAAGAGAAACAATATGAAAAGTTTAATTCTAATAATTTGATTACATATCTAGAATAAAGAAAGGCTGAATTCAAGAAAGAAGAGAGGGGGAAAGCCTTTCCAACAAGGCATAACATCATTTTTTATTTTAAAGAAAACAAAAATTAGAAAACCATTAAATGGAATAAAGAAAAAGTAGGATTTCTAGCTTACATGAATTTTTGTGAGCTTTCCTTTGGCTTGATGGTTTGAGGGATCTACTCTTGTTTGCAACAAGAGTGGCCACCAATTCTTTTGAAGAGGAAATGGTGAAAAACTAATGAATTATCAATAAATTCACTGTTTTTGGCTCTAGGGAGGAGTAGAGTAACAGTGCATAAAACACTATTAAGCTTCTACAAAGGGGGAGGCTTCTATTTATAGGAAAAAGTGAGCTTCTAACCAAGCAAACTGATTCTAGAATTTTCTAGATCAGTTTGGTCAATTTTTGACCATTTTTGGGTCAGTTTAGTTCACTTTTTGGATCCAGTTTTGAATTAGGAGAGAGGAGAGATGAAATATATAATTTTATTGATTTAAAATCAAAAGCAATGATGGAAAAAAGGCACCTACTTCATGAGGGGATATCCCCACTCTGAGGTGTCAAAAATTCATTTTTTTAGTATTTCCTTTGGTCCTTACTCCACTCTTCATCTTATGTGAGTATTTACTCATTTTTGGGGGGGGGGGGATTTTCTTTATTTCTTCAATTTACCTCCTCCCTACATTTGGATTAATCTTATTGGTCCATAGGAATCTTAATTTAAAATTTTTCAGAAAATTTGGACCCTTAGGATAAGGCCTTTTGAACAGAGTATAATTTATTTCTAATACACCTTCTGAAATTCTTTTTGAACTTCTATTTCAAGGGAATTTATTTTAATAAGATGAGATATTTTTTCATCCAAAAATATATAAAAACTGAATCACCTCTCTCTAGAAGATTTTCTCTCTCTAGACCAGGTAGAAACAAGATCTTTTATATTTCTGAAGAGGGATTTGATTATAGGACTTCTTGAGAGGTTGGGGAGGAATCTTACATTCTCTCCCACTTGAAAAATGTGAGATGTTCTCATCTCGCAAACTGGGGGTAATCCCGCAACAGTTCGGCTTCTTTCTCCCAGGTGGCATCTTCAAAAGGATACAACTTCCATTTAACCAATAATTCTCTTAGAATTCTACTCCTGAGAACCTTCTCTCGAACATCAAGGATTTCTTCAGGTTGGAGTTCCATCTGCCCTTGGGTTGAAGAATTTAAGATTTCAACAAGCACATGATTCGAGCTTGTTTGGTACATACTTTTTAAGTAGGCTGACATACTTTTTAAGTAGGCTGACATGAAATAAATTATGTACGTTGAGATGAGAAGGCAGAAGAATTTGTAGGCTAAGTCACCTACTTTCTTCGTAATCAGATATGGCCCACAATATCTGGGGGATACCTTCTTGTACTTCCCAAGAGATAGAGAACTTCTTTTGGGGCGTACTCGAATAAAGACCATATCTGATTCTTTGAAGTTTCTGTCTATCCTCTTCTTATCTGCATACTGTTTCTGTCTATCCTGGGTAGCTTTTATATCTTTGGAATTGACTGCATGAGCTGCTCCATGTCGTCAAGTATCTGTCTGGACATCTCGACCCTAATCAATGGGTCGGACCAAGTTAATGGAGTTAAGCAATCTTGTCCATACAGAGCTTTGAAAGGGCTCACACACTAATCAATGGGTCGGACCAAGTTAATGGAGTTAATGGAGTTAAGAAATCTTGTCCATACAGAGCTTTGAAAGGGCTCATCCCAATACTTCGGAGATAAGAAGCATTGTAGGCGAACTCGACTAGGTGCAGATAACTTAGCCACTTCTTGGGTTCCCTGCCCACAGCATGACCGAAGTATATCTTCAATTACTTGGTTTACCCTTTCTGTTTGACCGTTGGTCTCGGGGTGGTAAGCTGTGCTGAGATCCAAGAAAGTTCCTATTGCTTCGAAAAATGCAGTCCAGAATCTTGACGTGAATTTGGGGTCTCGATCACTTACTATTCTTCTGGGTAGGCCATGCAATCTCAAGATTTCCTTGAGGAACACTCTGGCCACATCCACTATAGTGTAGGTTTCTTTTACTGGAATTAGATAGGCAACTTTGGTTAGTCTATCAACAACTACCACGAAGATGGAGTTGTAACCTCATTGCACTGAAGGTAATCCAGTAATAAAATCCATACTGATGCATTCTGACTTCATCTGCTGGGGGATGTCTAATGAAAGTAACTTCCCAGGCATTTTTACTCTCTCGGCCTTGACTTTCTGACATGTCAGACATTGACGTACATAATTAAGTACATGATTAAGTACATCCTTTTTTAGTCCAAGCCAAAAGAAGCTTTTCTTCACAGACATGTAGGTTTTGATAAAACTTGGATGTCCTGCAATAAGGCTGTCATGGGCTTCATTCAGAATTTACCCTTAGTTCCCTCATTATTGAGAATGCATAGCCTGTGATTATAATACATAATTTCATCATCCAGGCTGTACCCTTGAACTCGGTTCAACTCATGTGCGGAGTTTTGCTTTCCTGCATAAGTAGGGTAGCAACAGGGCCCAAGAATCTATCCTGCATGATCTTCTCTCTTGCTTCAATAATCAAAGGATTTGACACTACAGTAATTGCAAGCAAGGAGGCTTTTCTGCTGAGGGCATTTGCTACCACATTTTCTTTGCCTGGGTGGTACTTGATTTCAAAATCAAATTCTTGTAGGGTTTGCATCCACCTTCTTTGGTGCATGTTGAGATCCTTCTGAGTGAAGATCCACTTTAAGCTCTGATGATCTGTCACATCAAAGTGAATCTTTGACCCAGTAGGTAATGTCTCCACAACTTCAGGGCATATACTATTGAAAGTAGTTCGAGGTCGTGGACATCATAATTCCTCTCATACGTTCTAAGTTTTCGGGATTCATAGGCCACTGCACGACCTTCCTGCATGAGTGCACCTCCCAGGGAAAAACCACTGGCATCAGTTATTACTACCTCAAAGGATAGAGAGAAATCTGGCAACTTTAGAACGGGATTGGTTACCAAGGCACTCTTTAGCTTATCAAAAGCACCTGGCAGACCATTGAAACGGGGTATTCTTCTTGAGAAGATTATCAAGGGGGAAGGTATGAGAGCATACTTTGGTATAAAAATTCTATACCAGCCAGTCAATCTCAAGAATCCCTTGACTTCTTTCATTGATTTTAATTCAAGCCAATCTATGATTGCTTGGACTTTTGCGAAATCTGGAGAAATTCCATCTTTGGATACCAGAAAGCCGAAATATTCAACATGGTCGGTAGAGAAAGTGCATTTGCTCTTTTTTACAAAGAGTTGGTGCTTCCTTAGAATCTCAAGAACTTTTCTGACATGAGCTTCATGGTCAGCTACATTCTTTGAGTAAATCAGAATATCATCAAAGAAAACAAGAATAAAATCATCCAAGTATTCTCTGAGAATGTCCTGCATTAGGCGATTAAATGTAGCTGGGGCATTTGTCAATCCAAACGGCATGATAGTGAATTCATAATGCCCATATCGAGTATTGATGGCTGTCTTCGGGATATCTTGCTCATTAATCCTGATCTGATAATACCCTGTTTTGAGTTCTATCTTTGTGAAGATCTGGGCTCCACTTAGCCTGTCTAGAAGCTCATCAATTCTGGGGATAGGATACTTATTCTTAATTGTCAGTTGATTGAGACCTCTGTACTCCACACAGAGTCTTAGCGTTTCATCTTTCTTTTTCTGAAAGAGAATTGGCGCACCCCAAGGTGAAACACTGGGTCTTACAAACCCTTATTCTAACAGCTGTCTAAGCTAATCCTTGAGTTGAATGGCTTCAGGATCTGGCATTTTGTACGTGCGCAAGGCTACTGGTTGAGCTCCGGGGGTCAATTTTATCTCATGATCTACTTCCCAGATTGGAGGCATCTCTGTTAATTCTGTTGGGAATAAATCATCATAATCACTTAACCATTCAGGTTCTTTAGCTTTTAACTTTGTGTCTACTGGATTCATTTTGACAACATAAATGAGCTGCTTCTTTCTAAGTCCTTTTAGTAACTTAGAAGCTTTTACTAATTGTAGACTTGGGGATCCTGAAATTCCGGTTCCTTGAACTTTGCTTTGGTGAAGGTCACGGAAGGAAATGGTTCCGTTATGACAGTGAATGTCAGCTTGATTTTTGTGGAGCCAATCCATTCCAAGGATCCCGTCAAAAACTCCCAAAGGTAGGACTCTGAATTGACAGTCAGTTAAATTCCCATCAAGATTGAACTAAATACGATCTGTCTCAAGGTGAGTGAAAAGAATCTTCCCATTGGCCAATTCAACTTGCATAGGTTACCTTGATTTCTGTTCTAAGACTAGCTTATGCAAGCATCTTGGAAAAATGAAAGAATGAGTACTGCTTGAATCAATCAAAAGCTTAAAAGGCTTACCTTGATACTCAGCTGGAGTATGGATGACTGAGAATTGATGGTTTGGCCCTTGGTTTTCAATTGCTTTATAAATCTGTCCTCTTTCCTCTTCCACTACTTCTGCTATTGTGATTGCTCTGGCTGCTGGCAGTCTGAGAGGCGGAACTCTTTCTCTTTGGTTGCCCCAGTTTTGGGAAGGAGTTCTGAGGCTACTCTAGACAGAGGCAGATGGGTGAGCTGGAGTTCTCTTGGGATTTCCCTGATTTGGGCGAGTTGACTGATATGAAGGGATTGGTCTGTGCACTCTGGGTCCTTGACTTCCATGTCCCCTCTTTGACATGGCAGGAGTCGAGCAGTCTTTCAGCTGGTGACCAAAACCCTGGCATCCAAAACATTGGTTCTCACTTCTAAGCTCGTCCCTTTGAATCCTTAAAAGAGGTGGGACTCCTAAGAAAGTGTTCTGGGGGAAGGGTCTTCCTTCACTTCTGAATCTCCTGCATCCTGATTCTAAATTGGGCCTTGCTGCCTCTTTGGGGGTGGAAAGTTTGAAGTACTTCCCAGGGTTTGGAATCTTTTAAAATTAGAGGGTGTAGGCTTCGGCGGGACCTTAACTACAAAGGCTTTGGCAAAGTCCTTTGCCATTCTTACTGCTTCGACCATTGAGACAGGTTTGGCATTTTTTACTAAGGTGTCCAATGGCTCATTCATTCCTCGAATGAACCTGGCCATCAGCTTCTCTTCATCCAATTGTGGATAATATTTGAGGAGAAGGGCAAAAGCTTGATGGTACTCTTCAATTGTCCGGCTATCCTGCTTTAGTTTCAAGAACTCATTCATTTTTGTTTTAAGGAAGCCCGGAGGACAAAACCTCTTTCTGAGGTAAGATTTAAGATCGGGTCTGGGTATTCCGGTCGAGATGGTTGGTCTTGCAGTGATTCCTCCAAGCGACTCTGGCCGTTTCCACAATCTTTAACCTAGCGAGATCCATCTTGCTTCTCTCATGGTAGCCAGTTACATCAAAGTATTCTTTCATAGCCTCAATCCACTTTTTCACTACTTCACCTAACTGCTCCCCTTCACCCTTGAAGGGACTAGGTTGGGATCTGTGCAGTGCTTTTCGAACATCCGGATCTAACTCTTCGTCTCATCGGTTAGCACGGGCCGCGCTCCTCATGACTCTGACAACACGAGATTTCTGTCAGCTCAACTTTGACAATAGATTTATGATTATTTAATTTTTGAGATTTATCTTTAAACAGATAATTATTTCATCATACTTCTTGAACAAGATTAACCATATTCACAATCATGAAAGCAATTCGGATTTTTTTTTTTTGCAAAACCTCATTTATTATCAAAAGTTTTCGATATATACATAGAGCATCATGGCTCCAAAGTCACTGCCTCAATTGCGTACGCATACAGAAGTGAAACTGCAAAGGAGACATGCCATGGTACACACAAATCGTTACAGAATGAGGTGCTGTAATTCTACTTCTAGGGATAAAGCGGCTAAGAAGCCTAAAAACTCGGCATAAAATTGTGAAGTTCTTGGGTGAATGATTAAAGATTTGTACATGCTGAACAAACCCTAGCCTTATCAGAATCATGGCTAAGGAAATATTTTGCCTGAGCCTCTGACGCTGATTGGTACTGATATTAATATATTGTCCTCCAAAGAACCACATATACCGACGTCGCTCTACAGGATCAGGAAAGTAAAGACTCTCAAAATGACATGCGAGTCTCACTTTGCTTACTTAGGTCGTAGTAGAGTTGATGAGGTGCTCGAATGCAAAGGCTCTCATATCCTGACTCTGGGAGAGTTCAGGAATGCTAGATAGATTCGGGGTAACCATCTATAAATTTCCAATTTAATTTATGAGTTTTTAATTTTTGAAGTTCATTCAACATAATATTAACAAGCGAAAACATTATTTTCCAAATTTACTTTAAAATTTTAAGCAATTTCTCTTACTGTTACGTAAATTTACAACAGAGCTCTAATACCAACTGTAGGATCCCACTGCCCCCTCTGCATACCGGTCGGATTCCCGGTAGAGCTGGCACAGCGGAAGCAGCTCCCTCATGCGCGGGGCAGGGTTTCCCACTCGGGGCCTCGCCCGCGAATGTCGGCACGAGACTAAGCTGGTAGTCATTTCGAAAACCGAAACCGGGAAAATTTTCCATGCCCGAAAAACGGGGACGATTCCACCATTTTAAATTTCTTAACAAATTTTTCTAACGAGGTCAAGATACTGAACTAACCTTCATCTGAGATTAAACCAGATAGAAGGAAACTATTACAAACTTATCTTGAAGGAATCAATGCTTTTTTCCTAAGAATCATGCACAACTGTTGATCTATTCATTTGAGAAGTCTTCAGGTTATTATTTAACTATTCGAGTTCTAAGCATATTTCTATTAATCAATTTTATTTTTAAAACTCTACTGATTCCAGCCTATCCGGCCCATGGGTTATCCACCGCCCAACCACTGGAATTGGTAGAACCAGACAAGTACTCACCCACCCATAATTGAATGCCTTTCTTAACTTTTGCTTTAGAATACAGATACGCACACAGTCCTCTTTAAACTTTAACTTATAAAACAATCCATTGACAAACAATTATTGGTTACAGATATCATAACTCAAAATTTCCATCCAGTTCCTTGTTTCTCAAAAACATGTATCACTCTAGACTCTCCGTCGCTCGAGACCAGCTGAGCAACGAGATCCAGTAACAGATTATAATAATTTTTTGTCATCATACATATATATCTTCCACGACATACGCATGGGTGTCCTAAGCTCCGCGAGCTCGTACATCGCCTGGTCAGAACCCTAGAGGATCCTCCTTAGGTGTCCTCGCACTTCACTCAGGGACCACTTCGTCCGCCCTCGCTCATCGTATCGGAAGCACACCATTTTTCACCATACCAAGGTTGGTCAAGACCTAGGTAGGTTTTTGCCGCATGAGCCGTCCTTTGAACACTGCCTGCCAGCTGTTACAACTGAACTTTCCATAGAAAACACATATACCAAATGCTCCCTCCAGCATTCTGGCGTAAGACAGTCCTTTAAGAAAACAGGGTTTCTATGCAAGTTTTCAGTTTTGAGTTTCTTTTGAATACAATGAGTATATCTTAAATCCATATCCTAAGACTTTCTGATCGCAGGTCTGAATTCCAAACAGAATTCCTCGCATTCCCTGTAACCTTGATCCTCAGATCAAAATCAAAGGGTCTCAGCTTAGTTTCAGATTCGGTGGGTGATTTGAGTGTATTTTCCTGAACTGGTCACATCGTCTTTCCTTGAAACTGACGAAGAGGTTGGTCTTGGTAAAAGTCTGATTCTGGGTTCAAATTTGGTAAGGTCCTTCCTGAACTACCTTTCTCGAAAGGGGGTGAGATTTCAATTACTATTATTTTGAATTTCATTCATTGAATATCTGCTTAACTGATTTCTAAACTAATCACGAATTCCTTTGAAGAATAAATTAATCATTTATCTAAAATTTTGAACTTCGATAGTTTTATTTTCTGAGTTTTCTCATTACTATCCGCCGAGAATATGAAACGGTAGAATTTTCTCTTACAGAGTATTTGCTTATTCATTTACCAATATTCATGGGATTTAAACATAGGATTAAAGAGAACTCTTATTTTGATATAAAAATTATGTATGCATCTATTTATGCATAAAATCCAACTTCTATGGAAATAACACTTTTATATAAAAGGAAATCCTTTTATGCATCTATTTATGGATAAAAATCAATTTTGATGAAAGTAACACTTTTATAATAAATAAATTTTTTTATGCATCTATTTATGCATAAAAATCAATTTTGATGAAAGTAACACTTTAATAATAAAAAAATTCTTTTATGCATCTATTTATGCATAAAAATCAATTTTGATGAAAGTAACACTTTTATAATAAAAAAATTCATTCATGCATCTATTTATGCATAAAAACCAATTTTGATGAAAGTAACACTTTTATAATTGAAAACATTTTCTTTTATGCATAAAAATCAATTTTGATGAAAGTAACACTTTTATAATAAAAATTTTCTTTTAAGCATCTATTTATGCATAAAAATCAATTTTGATAAAAGTAACAGTTTTATAATAAAACAAATTCTTTTATGCAAAAAAATCAATTTTGATGAACGTAACACTTTTATAATAAAAAAAATTCTTTTATGCATCTATTTATGCATAAACATCAATTTTGATGAAAGTAACACTTTTATAATAAAAAAATTCTTTTATGCATCTATTTATGCATAAAAAATCAAATTGATAAAAGTAATATTTTTATAATAAAATAATTCTTTTATGCATCTATTTATGCATAAAAATTAATTTTGATAAAAGTAACACTTTTATAATTAAAAAAAATTCTTTTATGCATCTATTTATGCATAAAAATCAATTTTGATGAAAGTAACACTTTTAGAAAAAAAAAATCTCCAATATGCATCTTTCTATGCATAGAAATTATTTCTAATGGAAATAACACTTTTATAATAAGAATATTTCTTATATACATTTTTCTATGCCTAGAATGAAAATAACACTTTTAGAATACACAATCGGTGGGGATTACTCTTTTTGAATAATAAAAGATAAAACTTATTTCACAAAATTTAAGAAAATTTTTCCATAACCTCCTTTGTATGGCTGACCATTTTTTAAATTTTTTCATTCTCAAGTTACTTAGAAATTATCCCAAATGGTTTAAAGCATTCTAAACTAATCAAATTCTACTTTTTAAAGAGAAACAATATGAAAAGTTTAATTCTAAGAATTTGATTACATATCTAGGATAAAGAAAGGCTGAATTCAAGAATGAAGAGAGGGGGAAAGCCTTTCCAACAAGGCATAACATCATTTTTCATTTTAAAGAAAACAAAAATTAGAAAACCATTAAATGGAATAAAGAAAAAGTAGTATTTCTAGCTTACATGAATTTTTGTGAGCTTTCCTTTGGCGTGATGGTTTGAGGGATCCACTCTTGTTTGCAACAAGAGTGGCCACCAATTCTTTTGAAGAGGAAATGGTGAAAAACTAATGAATTATCAATAAATTCACTGTTTTTGGCTCTAGGGAGGAGTAGAGTAACAGTGCATAAAACACTATTAAGCTTCTACAAAGGGGGAGGCTTCTATTTATAGGCAGAAGTGAGCTTCTAACCAAGCAAACTGATTCTAGAATTTTCCAGATCAGTTTGGTCAATTTTGACCATTTTTGGGTTAGTTTAGTTCACTTTTTGGATCCAATTTTGAATTAGGAGAGAGGAGAGATGAAATATATAATTTTATTGATTTAAAATTCAAAAGCAATGATGGAAAAAAAGCACCTACTTCATGAGGGGAGATCCCCACTCTGAGGTGTCAAAATTTTATTTTTTTAGTATTTCCTTTGGTCCTTAGTCCACTCTTCATCTTATGTGAGTATTTACTCATTTTTGGGGGGGGGGGGATTTTCTTTATTTCTTCAATTTACCTCCTCCCTACATTTGGATTAATCTTATTGGTCCATAGGAACCTTAATTTAAAATTTTGAGAAAATTTGGACCCTTAGGATAAGGCCTTTTGAACAGAGTATAATTTATTTCTAATACACCTTCTGAAATTCTTTTTGAACTTCTATTTCAAGGGAATTTATTTTAATAAGATGAGATATTTTTTCATCCAAAAATATATAAAAACTGAATCACCTCTCTCTAGAAGATTTTCTCTCTCTAACAGGTAGAAACAAGATCTTTTATATTTCTGAAGAGGGATTTGATTACAGGGGAAGATACTGGACTTCTTGAGAGGTTGGGGAGGAATCTTACATTCTCTCCTACTTGAGAAACGCGAGATGTCCTCCTCTCGCAAACTGGGGGTAATCCCGCAACATTTCGGCTTCTTTCTCCCAAGTGGCATCTTCAAAAGGATACAACTTCCATTTAACCAATAATTCTCTCAGAATTCTATTCCTGAGAACCTTCTCTCGAACATCAAGGATTTCTTTAGGTTGGAGTTCCATCTACCCTTAGGTTGAAGAAGTTAAGATTTCATCATCAAGCACATGATTCGGGCTTGGTAAATACTTTTTAAGTAGGCTGACATGAAATACATTATGTACTTTGAGATGAGGCGGCAGAAGAAGTTTGTAGGCTAAGTCACCTACTTTCTTTGTAATCAGATATGGCCCACAATATCTGGGGGATAACTTCTTGTACTTCCCAAGAGATAGACAACTTCTTTTGGGGCGTACTCGAATGAAGACCATATCTGCTTCTTCGAATTTTTTGTCTGTCCTCTTCTTATCTGCATACTGTTTCTGTCTATCCTAGGCAATACAGCTGCTCCATGTTGTCAAGCCATGTTGTCAAGCATCTGTCTGGACATCTCGACCCTAATCAATGGGTCGGACCAAGTTAATGGAGTTAAGCAATCTTGTCCATACACAGAGCTTTGAAAGGACTCACCCCGATACTTCGGTGATAAGAAGCATTGTAGGCAAACTTGACTAGGTGCAGATAACTTAGCCACTTCTTGGGTTCCCTGCCAACAGCATGATCGAATATCTTCAATCACTTGGTTTACCCTTTCTGTTTGACCGTTGGTCTCGGGGTGGTAAGCTGTGCTGAGATCCAAGAAAGTTCCTACTGCTTCGAAAAATGCAGTCCAGAATCTTGACGTGAATCTGGGGTCTCGATCACTTACTATTCTTCTGGGTAGGCCATGCAATACGAAGATTTCCTTGAGGAACACTCTGGCCACATCCACTGCAGTGTAGGTTTTTTTTACTGGAATTAGATAGGCAACTTTGGTTAGTCTATCAACAACTACCATGAAGATGGAGTTGTAACCTCATTGCACTGAAGGTAATCCAGTAATAAAATCCATACTAATGCATTCCCACTTCATCTAGGGGATGTCTAATGGTGGATGTAACTTCCCAGGCATTTTTACTCTCTCGGCCTTGACTTCTTGACATATCAGACATTGACGTACATGATTAAGTACATCCTTTTTCAGTCCAGGCCAAAAGAAGCTTTTCTTCACAGACATGTAGGTTTTGATGAAACCTGGATGTTCTGCAATAAGGGCGGTCATGGGCTTCATTCAGAATTTGACCCTTAGTTTCCTCATCATTGGGAATGCATAGCCTGCGATTATAATACATAATTCCATCATCCAGGCTGTACCCTTGAACTCGGTTCAACTCCTGTGGAGTTTTTCTTTCCTACATAAGTAGGGTAGCAATAGGGCCAAACAATCTATCCTGCATGATCTTCTCTCTTGCTTCAATAATCAAAGGATTTGACACTACAGTAATTGCAAGCAAGGAGGCTTTTTTGCTGAGGGCATCTGCTACCACATTTTCTTTGCCTGGGTGGTACACTTGATTTCAAAATCAAATTCCTATAGGGTCTGCATCCACCTTCTTTGGCACATGTTGAGATCCTTCTGAGTGAAGATCCACTTTAAGCTCTAATGATCTATCATCAAAGTGAATCTTTGACTCAGTAGGTAATGTCTCCACAACTTCAGGGCATATACTACTGAAAGTAGTTCCAGGTCATGGACAACATAATTCCTCTCATGCGTTCTGAGTTTTTGGAATTCATAGGCCACTGCGCGACCTTCCTGCATGCGTGCACCTCCCAGGGCAAAACCACTAGCATTAGTTATTACTACATCAAAGGGTAGAGAGAAATCTGGCAACTTCAGAACGGGATTGGTTACCAAGGTAGTCTTTAGCTTATCAAAAGCACTCTGACACCTGGCAGACCATTGAAACGGGGTATTCTTCTTGAGAAGATTAGTCAAGGGGGAAGGTATGAGAGCATACTTTGGTATAAAAATTCTATACCAGCCAGTCAATCTCAAGAATCCCTTGACTTCTTTCATTGATTTTGGTTCATGCCAATCTATGACTGCTTGGACTTTTGCGGAATCTACAGAAATTCCATCTTTGGATACCAAAAAGCCCAAGTATTCAACATGGTCGATAGAAGCGAAAGTGCAGTTGCTCTTTTTTACAAAGAGTTGGTGCTTCCTTAGAATCTCAAGAACTTTTTTGACATGAGCTTCATGGTCAGCTGCATTCTTTGAGTAAATCAAAATATCATCAAAGAAAACAAGAACAAAATCATCCAAGTATTCTCTGAGAATGTCATGCATTAGGCGATTGAATGTGCTGGGGCATTTGTCAATCCAAACGGCATGACGGTGAATTCATAATGCCCATATCGATTATTGATGGCTGTCTTTGGGATATCTTGCTCATTAATCCTGATCTGATAATACCCTGATTTGAGATCTATCTTTGTGAAGATCTGGGCTCCACTTACCCCTGTCTAGAAGCTCATCAATTCTGGGAATAGGATACTTATTCTTAACTGTCAGTTGATTGAGACCTCTGTACTCCACATAGAGTCTTAGCATTCCATCTTTCTTTTTCTGAAAGGAAACTGGCGCACCCCAAGGTGAAACACTGGGTCTTACAAACCCTTGTTCTAACAGCTGTCTAAGCTGTTTCTTGAGTTGGATGGCTTCAGAAACTAGCATTTTGTACGTGCGCAGGGTGTTAGAATTTCGTGGTGCTCATGCTAGATCATTATGTGGAGGAGAGAGACTCACAATATACAAGAAAATATCTTGCTTATTAAGTTGCTCAAAATACAACTAAGCTTCATGCTTCATACAAATGCCTTTGGCATGTGCCTTTAAATAGACTTGCTAGTGGCCTAGGGTTAGGTGGCTCCCTTAGGACCATTCACACCCACACACCTTCTACACCCTTGTTCACTAAGGCTCCAAGGCCTATATCTTAATTACCCCCCTCAATACCAGCCATGAAAAAATGTGCTTGGAATGTTTGGTATTGGACATATGGGAAAAAAATTACCTTTATAACATTAGGCTTACAAGAATGTTCATGGTGGTGTGGTTATCTAGGACTCACAACTATGTTTTTAGAGCCTTAGAGGCTAATACAATGATGCCATCTAAGTCTTTATTTGATGTCGATGAAGATGTACACCTTAATGATGGTGCAACCCACTCTTTGTGCTTACTTGACCTCTTGTAGTTGACATGCTTTGGATGCCATTGCTTCCACATGCTTTCCATTTTGACCATTCTCACACAATGATCAAAACAAGGCTGCCAGCCTTGCTTAAGTGGTTTGCACTTAGATGTTCCTTCAACATGCTTGATGTTTGCACACATAGATGTTCCTTCAACATGCTTGATGCTTTTCTGCATATTATACCTCCTCCATGGGCAATGAGGGCCTTCTTTACAGTAATGGTTATGAGGTAGATTTATATGGGAAAGGGAAAGGGAGGGTCTTATCACTTGCCTTATAGATTGGTCAAGGGCAGTGTCTACTCCTTGATTGCAACAAAAGCTTTTGTGCATGTTGGTTACATGATACCCATTAGGGTTTTAAGGTATAAGCTTAATGAAAGTGGGTAAGTGGTTGAGGTAAATGCTCAAACCAATAAGGTACATCATTCTTGGCTCAAGAAGGTGAGGGCATGGCTCATAATGTTGCCTATGCCTCTTACAAAGACAATGCCAAGAGATGCTTATAAACATGACAAACAACAAGGTAGAGCACTTAGTGATGCTATGCTCAACCTTACAACTCATCTTAGAAGATGAAAATGTTGAATATGCAACGGAATAACATGCCTTGGGCTTGGGAAATGAGAGCATATGGTTTATGACATGCCTATGCCTCTTACAAACAAGAGCCTCAAGGGTGATACAGAAAACCATTAAAGGTGAGCACTTAGTGTACATGTGCCCAACTTTAAACCACTCAAGGAACTGAGTTTGTTGATAAAAAAACCAGAAAACTTCAACCTCTTTGGCTTATAGGATGAAGACAATGGTTTATGGTTGCACCATTTCTCCTTGGAAGCTTGCCAAGGTAAGCATAGAAGCGGGTTGATGATGAAGATTTATAATGTGGCACTTATGGTGTGTGCCCGGCCTCCAATATTGATGAAGAAGAGCCTCCTTAGTGTTAAAAACCTCCTCCTTTAATGGTTATGACCACTATTGTGTTAAGCAATACTATTAGTGCTTATAAGCACACTTTGAGAAGCTTTGTGCACTTGAAGTTGTTGATGAAGCTTGATGAGAATGAGGCTCATGAATACCTCATGGTGTATGCCCACAACATCAAGGAATCTGGAGTAAAACACTTCAAGAAGCACTTAAGAGATTTGAAGCTAATAAGAGGAGATTAGTGAAAGAAAACCTTAGATTTTGAAGCTTTAATGGTGAGCTTCAATGGCTACCAAAAGAGCAGCCTGGTCTTTTGACTGTAGCGCACGTATGGAGTAGCCATTGGGGCTGAGATTAGAACTCTAGATGCTTGAGGCTATGGGCTTCAAAAGCCCTAAGCCCACGCAGCCTATTATGCAATGCAGACATCGAATTCATGTACGACATCGACGGTCGGTAGCCAGGAACTGCGCCGGCCTACACAGGCGACAATGCCGCGAGCGACGGAGAGAGGGTGATTCGGCTGATGAGCTGTAATGTCCGCCCGGATGTCCTCTTCACTTTCTTAGTTGAGAGATCTCCAAGATTTTGCCTCCACGAGCTGCTAGAGCTCCTCCACTGGCAGGAGGTTCAGCTCCACACAAGAAAAAGTGATAAATTTGACCTATTCTACACCACAAAAAAGGCCGAATCAACCAAAGCTCTGATACCATGTTAGAATTTCGTGGTGCTCATGCTAGATCATTATGTGGAGGAGAGAGACTCACAATATACAAGAAAATATCTTGCTTATTAAGTTGCTCAAAATACAACTAAGCTTCATGCTTCATACAAATGCCTTTGGCATGTGCCTTTAAAGACTTGCTAGTGGCCTAGGGGTAGGTGGCTCCCTTAGGACCATTCACACCCACACACCTTCTACACCCTTGTTCACTAAGGCTCCAAGGCCTATATCTTAATATACAGGGTATTGGCTGAGCTCCGGGGGTCAATTCTTCTCATGATCTACTTCCTGGATTGGAGGCATCTCTGTTAATTCTGTTGGAAATAAATCATCATAATCACTTAACCATTCAGGTTCTTTAGCTTTTAACTTTGTGCCTACTGGATTCATTTTGACAACATAAATGAAATGCTTCTTTGTAAGTCCTTTTAGTAACTTAGAAGCTTTTACTAATTGCACACTTGGGGATCCTGAAATTCCCGTTCCTTGAACTTTTCTTCCGTGAAGGTCACGGAAGGAAATGGTTCCGTTATGACAGTGAACGTCAGCTTGATTTTTGTGGAGCCAATCCATTCCAAGGATCCCGTCAAAAACTCCCAAAGGTAGGACTTTGAACTGACAGTCAGTTAAACTCCCATCTAGATTGAACTGAATATGATCTGTCGCAAGATGAGTGAAAAGAATCTTCCCACTGGCCAATTCAACTTGCATAGGTTTCCCTGATTTCTATTCTAAGACTAGCTTATGCAAGCATCCTGGGGAAATGAAAGAATGAGTACTGCCTGAATCAATCAAAGCTTAAAAGGCTTACTTTGATACTCAACTGGAGTATGGATGACTGAGAATTGACGGTTTGGCCCTTGGTTTTCAATTGCTGCATAAATCTGTCCTCTTTCCTCTTCCACTACTTCTGCTATTGTGACTGCTCTGGCTGCAGTCTGAGGCAGAACTCTTTCTCTTTGGTTGCCCCAGTTCTGGGAAGGAGTTTTGAGGAGGCTACTCTGGATAGAGGCAGATGGCTGAGCTGGAGTTCTCCTGTGATTTCCCTGATTTGGGCGAGACGTTGAGACTGATACGAAGGGATTGGTCTGTGCACTCTGGGTCCTTGACTTCCATGTCCCCTTGACATGGCAGGAGTCGGGCAGTCTTTCAGCTGGTGACCAAAACCCTGGCATCCAAAACACCGGTTCTCACTTCTGAGCTCGTCCCTCTAAATCCTTGAAAGAGGTGGGGCTCCTGAGAAAGTGTTCTAGGGGGAAGGGTCTTCCTTCACTTATGAATCTTCTCGTATCCTGATTTTGAATTGGGCCTTGTTGCCTTTTTGGGGGTGGAAAGTTTGAAGTACTTCCCGGGGTTTAGAATCTTTTAAAATTAGAGGGTGTAGGCTTCGGCGAGACCTTAACTACAAAGGCTTTGGCAAAGTCCTTTGCCATTCTTACTGCTTCGGCCATTGAGACAGGTTTGGCATTCTTTACTAAGGTGTCCAATGGCTCGTTCATTCCTCGAATGAACCTGGCCACCATCAGCTGCTCTTCATCCAATTGTGGAGAATATTTGAGGAGAAGGGCAAAAGCTTGATGGTACTCTTCAATTGTTTGGCTATCCTGCTTTAGTTCCAAGAACTCATTCATTTGAGTTTCAAGGAATCCCGGAGGACAAAACCTCTTTCTGAGGTAAGCTTTAAGATCGGTCCAGGTCTGGGTATTCTGGATGAGACGGTTGGTCTCGTAGTGATTCCTCCAAGCGACCCTGGCCGTTTCCACAATCTTTGACCTGGCAAGAGCCATCTTGCTTCTCTCATTGTAGCCAGTTACATCAAAGTATTCTTCCATAGCCTCAATCCACTTTTCCACTACTTCACCTAATTGTTCCCCTTCACCCTTGAAGGTGTTGAAATTAGGGCATTGTGATGAGCTATGGTGGATCAAACACTAGAATCACATCATTAACAAAGTGATTGGCAAATAATTAAGATGTAATTAGTGGGTAATTAACAAATAGATTAATGAAGGCATGGATACTCAAAAACCAGCAAATTCTCATTAGGGCAATGCCTCAATTTATAGAGTTTACATCAAGCATCAAATCCCACTGATTTCTCCATGATTCACTACACCTCTTTTCCCTGATTCTCTCCACCTCTTCACTTTTCCCAGAATATCTCCCAGAATATCTCCACACTTCCTAAATCTTCTCATGCTACCCTTTATTCTCTCCCAGTAGATTCTTCTCACCTTTTCACAGGTTCTTTCACATTTACACATTCTCTTTTACAGCCTCTAACCAAGGGCTTGTTCCCGCACACACCCTATTCACTTGTATTTTCAACACCTCTCCTCAAGTGAATACTCCTAGTACACCTAGACCCTATACTAAGTTTGCCTCGCCTTACTTGATAGTCCGCGACTAGTGTGTACTCCTCCCCTCAAGTTAACTTAGCACACCTGGACCCTGTACCAAGTTTCTCTCTTACTTGATAGCCCGCGACCAGTGCCTCAAGTCCCTAAACTCCATAGTCCTTGACACTCTCTCTCTCTATGTGTCCAAGGCTAATATAAGTGCCCGCGACCTTGACTAAAGTGCTCACACATACATCTACCACGTGGCCTACATCATCGGTGGCTCAGAGGTGGTTTTACTTTGTTGGGGTAGGTTACATTGGGTTGTGGGGTCTCTCTCTCTCTCTCTCTCTCTCAGAGATTTTCACATGGCTCCTCACTCTTTTTTGGAGCCTCACATCTTCTCTTTTCTCCAGTCTTCTTGTCGTGGCAGCTTCTCTTCTTGTGGTAGCTTCTCTTCTCGTGTCCATGTCTTCCTTCAATGCTTCCTTTAGATCTTCTTGGTGTGGATCTTCCTCTTGGAAAGAGATATTCTTCTTCTTTCATGGCTGGGGCCATGAGCTTGTCTATCAGGTCTTTTTGCTCCATGTGAGCAACATGTTCAAATGATTTGTTGACAGTTCCTTTGGGTTTTTGATGTTTATCTTGTATCATTATGCAATGCAAACCCAAATTTATGTGGGAGGTCTTACCTCTTACCTTATTCTGGACAAGGGCAGTGTCTGATCCCATATTTACAATGATGCAATGTGCCCAATACATAATGCGTATAGCATTCATTCTTATGTACATTCCCAAATGCAACTCTGGTTGTGAATAATCTTGAATTTGAGTGAGATTTACAGGCATTAACCAAGGGTTAAATGCAAAATGATGATTATCACAAATTTATCAGCACAATTTTCCTAGAAATTACATTAAATCAAGGGTAACCAATTTGTACGGAATGGTTGGAGTATCAAACAAACTCCGAATTGTAATCTGAAGCTATAGGGATCTGTATCAGATACCTAATGGTTAATTTGAACCCTCAATTGCACCAAAATACAGTGATTAGCACTGATTAATCATTGATTAGCAAATTAATCCACTATTTTGTGCGTAGAAAACAGAGTATGCGGGGAGACCAGATCTGGTGCCTTAGACTTCAAATGAGCTCAAATGCTTTCAAAGGCATCAATAGCAATGAGTCTAGTAGAGGATTAAGCTAATAAACACAAGATTTAACCAAATATTGAAAGCTTAATCTTTGTTTCACCAAAGTCACCTGCAGATTTGATGAAGAGCTTGGATCTCACTGTAGACTTGATGAATCTGAATTCTGTCTTCACCAGCTTGTAGAGCATGCTTGAAAACCCCCGGGGCTAAGAGGAATTAGAGCAATTTTATTTGATGAAGTGGAAATTACTGATTTGCTGCAGAAAAACGGAGCTTGATAAAAACGCAATTTCTCTTCATCCGGTTGGCGGTTTGCGCTTCTAATTTGACTGGCTGGAGTAGCAATGAGTTGGCTATCTATGGCTAGAAGGGTTTGGGCTAATTTTATGTGTGCAAGGAGAGGGGGCTCCTCCACTAGCTGGGGGTACAGAGGCTAGTTGAAAAAAGAGGAAAAATTATAATTTTCTACTAATCCTAATTAGCAAAATGATTAGCAATATAATGGGCTCACAAAATGATGGATTCTAGGCATGGCTCTGATACCATGTTGAAATTAGGGCATTGTGATGAGCTATGGTGGATCAAACACTAGAATCAACATCATTAACAAAGTGATTAGAAAATAATTAAGATGTAAGGTAATCAACAAATAGATTAATGTAGGCATGGATACTCAAAAACCAGCAAATTCTCATTAGGGCAATGCCTCAATTTATAGAGTTTACATCAAGCATCAAATCCCACTGATTTCTCCATGATTCACTCCACCTCTTTTCCCTGATTCTCTCCACCTCTTCACTTTTCCCAGAATATCTCCACACTTCCCAGAATATCTCCACACTTCCTAAATCTTCTCATGCTACCCTTTATTCTCTCCCAGTAGATTCTTCTCACCTTTTCACAGGTTCTTTCACATTTACACATTCTCTTTTACAGCCTCTAACCAAGGGCTTGTTCCTGCACACACCCTATTCACTTGTATTTTCAACAGAAGGGACCAGGTTGGGATCTGTGCAGTGCTTTTTAAACATCCGTATCTAACTCTTCATCATCGGTTAGAGGATCCGGTTGCCTTGCACGGGCCACGCACCTCATGACTCTGACAAAACGAGATTTTTGTCAGCTTAACTTTGACAATAGATTTATGATTATTTAATTTTTGAGCTTTATCTTTAAACAGATAATTATTTCATCATACTTCTTGAACAAGATTAACCATATTCACAATCATGAAAGCAATTTGGATTTTTTTTTTGCAAAACCTCATTTATCATCAAAAGTTTTCGATATATACATAGAGCATCATGGCTCCAAAGTCACTGCCTCAATTGCGTACACATAAAAAAGCGAAACTGCGAAGGAGACATGCCATGGTACACACGATTCATTATATAAAGAGGTGGTGTAATTCTACTTCTAGGGATAAAGCGGCTAAGAAGCCTAAAAACTCGGCCTGAAATTATGAAGTTCCTAGGTGAATGATTAAAGAGTTGTACATGCTGAACAAACCCTAGCCTTATCAGAATCATGGCTAAGGAAATATTTTGCCTGAGCCTCTGACACTGATTGGTACTGATATTAATACATCGTCCTCCAAAGAACCACATATACCAAGGTCGCTCTACAGGATCAAGAAAGTAAAGACTCTCAAAATGACGTGCGAGTCTCACTCTGCTTACTCAGGTCGTAGCAGAGTTGATGAGGTGCTCGAATGCAAAGGCTATCATATCCTGACTCTGGGAGAGTTCAGGAATGCTAGATAGATTCGGGGTAACCATCTATAAATTTTCAATTCAATTTATGAGTTTTCAATTTTTGAAGTTCATTCAACATAATATTAACAAGCAAAAACATTATTTCCCAGATTTACTTTAAAATTTTAAGCAATTTATGTTGCTGTTATGTAAATTTACAACAGAGCTTTGATACCAACTGTAGGATCCCACTGCCCCCTCCGCGCACCAGATTCCTGGTAGCTGGCACAGCGGAAGCAGCTCCCTCATGCGCGGGGCAGGGTTTCCCACTCGGGGCCTTGCCCTCGAATGTCTTGGCACGAGACTAAGCTGGTGGTCATTCCGAAAACCAAAACCAGGAAAATTTTCCATGCCCAAAAAACGGGAACGATTTCACCATTTTAAATTTCTTAACAAATTTTTCTAACGAGGTCAAGATACTGAACTAACCTTCATCTGATTAAACCAGATAGAAGGAAAACTATTACATACTTATCTTGAAGGAATTAACGCTTTTTTCCTAATTGAATTAGACATAGCCGTTGATCTATTCATTTGAGAAGTCTTCAGGTTATTATTTAATTGTTCGAGTTCTAAGCATATTCATATTAATCAATTTTATTATTAAAACTCTACTGATTCCAGCCTACCCCATCCGGCCCATGGGTTAACCACTGGAATTGGTAGAACCAGACAAGTAGTCACCCACCCATAATTGAATGCCTACTTTTGCTTTAGGATAAAGATACGCACACAGTCCTCTTTAAACTTTAACTTATAAAACAGTCCTCTTTAAACTTTAACTTATAAAACAATCCATTAACAAGGTTACAGATATCATAACTCAAAATTTCCATCCAGTTCCTTGTTTCTCAAAAACAGGTATCACTCTGGACTCTCCATCGAGACCAGCTGGTCAGCAAACGAGATCCAGTAACATATTACAATAATTTTTCTCATCATACATATATATCTTCCACGACATACGCATGGGTGTCCTAAGCACCGCAAGCCTGTGCATCGCCTCGTCAGAACCCTCCAGGATCCTCCTTAGGTGTCCTAGCACTTCACTCAGGGAACCGCTTTGTCGGCCCTCGCCTGTCGTACCGGAAGCACACCATTTTTCACCATACTAAGGCTGGTCAAGACCTAGGTAGGTTTTTGCCGTGTGAGCCGTCCTTTGAACATTCCCCGCCAGCTGTTGCAACAGAACTTCCCTTAGAAAAACACATATACCAAATGCTCCCTCCAGCATTCTGGTGTAAGACAGTCCTTTAAGAAAACAGGGTTTCTATGCAAGTTTTCAGTTTTGAGTTTCTTTTGAATACAATGAGTATATCTTAAATCCATATCCCAAGACTTTCTGATCGTTGCAAGTCTGAATTCCAAACAGAATTCCTCAAATTGTGTAACCTTGATCCTCAGATCAAAATCAAAGGGTCTCAACTTAGTTTCAGATTCGGTGGGTGATTTGAGTGTATTTTCGTGAACTGGTCACATTGTCTTTCCTTGAAACTGACGAAGAGGTTAGTCTTGGTCAAAGTCTGATTCTGGGTTCGAGTCTGGTAAGGTCCTTCCTGAATTACCTTTCTCGAAGGGGGTGAGATTTCAATTACTACTATTATTCTGAATTTCATTCATTCAATATTTGCTTAACTGATTTCTAAACTAATCACGAATTCCTATGAAGAATAAATTAATCATTTATGTAAATTTTCAAACTTCGATAGTTTTCTTTTCTGAGTTTTCTCATTACTATCCGAGAATATGAAATGGTAGAATTTTCTCTCACAGAGTATTTACTTATTCATTTACCAATATTCATGGGATTTAAACATAGGATTAAAGAGAACTCTTATTTTGATATAAAAATTCTGTATGCATCTATTTATGCATAAAATCCAACTTCTATGGAAATAACACTTTTATATAAAAGAAAATCCTTTTATGCATCTATTTATGCATAAAAATCAATTTTGATGAAAGTAATACTTTTATAATTAAAAAAAATTTCTTTTATGCATCTATTTATGCATAAAAATCAATTTTGATGAAAGTAACACTTTTATAATAAAAAAATTCTTTTATGCATCTATTTATGCATAAAAATTAATTTTGATGAAAGTAACACTTTTATAATAAAAAAACTCTTTTATGCATCTATTTATGCATAAAAATCAATTTTGATGAAAGTAACACTTTTATAATAAAAAAACTCTTTTATGCATCTATTTATGCATAAAAATCAATTTTGATGAAAGTAACGCTTTATAATTAAAAAATTCTTTTATGCATCTATTTATGCATAAAAATTAATTTTGATGAAAGTAAAACTTTTATAAATAAAAAAAATTCTTTTATGCATCTATTTATGCATAAAAATCAATTTTGATGAAAGTAACACTTTTATAATAAAAATTTTCGTTTATGCATCTATTTATGCATAAAAATTAATTTTGATGAAAGTAACAGTTTTATAATAAAAAAATTCTTTTATGCATCTATTTATGCATAAAAATCAATTTTGATGAAAGTAACACTTTTATAATACAAAAAATTATTTTATGCATCTATTTATGCATAAAAATCAATTTTGATGAAAGTAACACTTTTATAATAAAAAAATTCTTTTATGCATCTATTTATGCATAAAAAATCAATTTTGATGAAAGTAACATTTTTATAATTAAAAAAATTCTTTTATGCATCTATTTATGCATAAAAATCAATTTTGATGAAAGTAACACTTTTATAATAAAAAAAATTCTTTTATGCATCTATTTATGCATAAAAATCATTTTTTATGAAAGTAACACTTTTAGAATAAAAAAAAATCTCCAATATGCATCTTTCTATGCATAGAAATTAATTCTAGTAGAAATAACACTTTTATAATAAAAATATTTCTTGTATGCATTTTTCTATGCCTAGAATGAAAATAACACTTTTAGAATACACAAACGGTGGGGATTACTCTTTTTGAATAATAAAAGATAAAACTTATTTCACAAAATTTAAGAAAATTTTGCCATAACCTCCTTTGTATGGCTGACCATTTTTCAAATTTTTTCATTCTCAAGTTACTTAGAAATTATCCCAAATGGTTTAAAGCATTCTAAACTAATCAAATTTCACTTTTTAAAGAGAAACGATATGAAAAGTTTAATTCTAAGAATTTGATTACATATCTAGGATAAAGAAAGGCTGAATTCAAGAATGAAGAGAGAGGGAAAGCCTTTCCAACAAGGCATAACATCATTTTTTATTTTAAAGAAAAAAAAAAGAAAACCATTAAATGGAATAAAGAAAAAGTAGGATTTCTAGCTTACATGAATTTTTGTGAGTTTTCCTTTGGCTTGATGGTTTGAGGGATCTAATCTTGTTTGCAACAAGAGTGGCCACCAATTCTTTTGAAGAGGAAATGGTCAAAAACTAATGAATTATCAATAAACTCACGGTTTTTGGCTCTAGGGAGGAGTAGAGTAACAGTGCATAAAACACTTTTAAGGTTCTATAAAGGGGGAGGCTTCTATTTATAGGAAAAAGTGAGCTTCTAACCAAGCAAACTGATTCTAGAATTTTCCAAATTAGTTTGGTCAATTTTTGACCATTTTTGGATCAGTTTAGTTCACTTGGATCCAGTTTTGAATTAGGAGAGAGGAGAGACGAAATATCTAATTTTATTGATTTAAAATTCAAAAGCAATGATGGCAAAAAGGCACCTACTTCATGAGGGGGAATCCCCACTCTCTGAGGTGTCAAAAATTTATTTTTTTAGTATTTCCTTTGGTCCTTAGTCCACTCTTCATCTTATGTGAGTATTTACTCATTTTTTGGGGGGGGGAGATTTTCTTTATTTCTTCAATTTACCTCCTCCCTACATTTGGATTAATCTTATTGGTCCATAGGAACCTTAATTTAAAATTTTCAGAAAATCTGGACCCTCAGAATAAGGCCTTTTGAACAGATTATAATTTATTTCTAATGCACCTTCTGAAATTCTTTTTGAACTTTTGTTTTGGGGGAATTTATTTTAATAAGATGAGAATTTTTTCCATCCAAAAATATATAAAAACTGAATCATCTCTCTCTAGAAGATTTTCTCTCTCTAGACCAAAACAGGTAGAAACAAGATCTTTTATATTTCTGAAGAGGGATTTGATTACAGGGGAAGATACTGGACTTCTTGAGACGCTGGGGAGGAATCTTACATATATAGATACATATATACATACATACATATATATGTATGTATATACATATATATATGTGTGTGTGTGTGTGTGTGTGTGTGTGTGTGTGTGTTGCTAGTTTAAAACATATACAATATCCACATATGAATAGACAAAACTTTTCATGAAGCCATACCATCTTGATTTAAAGAAATGTTATACATGAAACAAGTTCAACTATGAGTCATGTACATTTTAGGATTATGAAGCTTTGTAATTGAGATGCACATGCACATAGTTTTTCTCTCCAAATTGTATATTTAGTTAAAGTTTACGATTCTATTAGCATATTCTCTCTCTCTCTCTCTCTCTCTCTCTCTCTCTCTCTCTCTCTCTCTCTCTCTCTCTCTCTCTGTCTATATATATATATATATATATATATATATATATATATATATATATATATATATATATATAGATGTATATGTATATGTATATATATACATATACATATACATATGTATATATATACATATACATATATATATATATATATATATGTATATGTATATGTATATATATGTATATATATATATATATATATATATATATATATATATATATATATATATATAGGCCATGTTTGTCTGGTTCTAATCCTTTCACAGGTGTATCTTCATCGTACCCCTCCCACCTACCCAATAAGCTTCTTCTCAAACCTTTCACTTCCTTACCTCACTCCCTTTACCTATCAAATTCGTGCAACACTACAAAAATCATTGAATCCGATGTCATGGCTTAACACTAGATGAGTTCCCTTTCTATGGTATTATTTCTTCAATATGGAAAAGTGTTCACTTCATTTCAATTCTAGAACATGCTAGGGCCACACACACCTTGCCTATCGACTTATCTCATAAATAATTTCATTTAATGGGCCACACACACCTTGCCTTGATCGACTTATCTCATAAATAATTTCATTTAATAGGGCCACACACACCTTGCCTTGATCGACTTATCTTGCATTTGGTGTAATGGTTAATGCAGGCATGTGAAGGTCACCGAGTCGAGGTATCACACGAATTTCTTGATGCATTTGTGTAAGGGCACTGGTTGAGGTGTTACCAATGCATTCGTGTGAGGGTACTGATGGAGTTCTCACATGATTAAAATTTATACTTTTTCTGTGCAAAGGTCATTGAGTTGAGGTATTGCACAAGGTTTGATATTATACAATTGGATTTATTGTGTGCAAAGGTCACCGAATTGAGGTATTGCACGAGGTATGATATTTTACAGTTAAATTTATTCCGTGCAAAGGTCATCGAGTTGAGGTATTGCACAAGGTTTTTAAGAAATGGGAATGATGGAAATGCTAGCATTATTGACGGATTATCATGCATGAGCAAGCTTGATCACCTCGAACTCGACGCATTTATGAGTTGTTTCGTGGGAAACAGTCGATCTTTGTTGGTAAAGTTAGTGTGTGCATAGTGTGTATGGGCCATTGGATTTCTTTCAAGCAATATGTATTCTGATTTTACTTTTTATTTAACAATCTACTTTCTAGTTTTACTTCTCTATGAGTACAGGTCATACATCACAAGTGAAAATTTTCAACCGACTCTTTATGCAACTGAGGAAAGTTGCATTTTCAATGGGGAAGAATGTTGGAATCGGCAGAATGATTTATGTGAACACTCTCAACCATGAAGATTTATGTGGACACATGTGTGGCCATGCACTATTATGTGCACACTATTTTTACGTGAGAACACCTCTTGTATCAAAAGTTCTAAATTGGGCGAAAAAAGCATTGTAACTGGCTTTTGTCAAATTTATCTTAATAAAAACTATAAATAGCCACTGAGGGGACCATTCATGGCACTCAATTGTAGGACCGATTGAGCCAATGCTTCTCTCTCTCTCTCTCTCTCTCTCTCTCTCTCTCTCTCTCTCTCCCTCCCTCTCCCTGTGTGTTGGAGCTTTCATGGTATTCTTGGTATGTATGTTTCCATGCTTTATGTGGTTTTATATGTCTCAACTTGCTTCCATTTGCAACATGAAGAATAGAGTCAGTCTTTTTGGGTTGAGAGGAAGTTATTTTGGGTCTAGTTTGATAGTCAAAAGTCAATCTAAGTCAGTCAAACAATTTGTGGACTGAAGGATATCTAACAGAGTTAACTGGAAGATAGTTGATGTTGGTTTAGGGGTTATAAGGCTTAATTTAAGGCTTTGGAAGGTTTTTAAGCCTTAGAGGATACATAAGCCTTAGAGGATACATAAGGTTTTTAAGCCTTAGAGGATACATAAGTGGAAAGATATGAGTCAGATCAATCAGCTAAACCAGATAGGACTCAGGTAGTCATCATAGCTGAAGGTCAGCTAAAGTGAGGTAAGAGACTGTAGTGTTCAATCTTTGTAGGATCTGAAGTGTTTGAAGGTCTGTGAGAGTGTCAAATGACACAGAGGTAAGGAGGTCTAAATCAGCTGAGTCAACAGAATTAGTTTAGTCAAACCTAAGTCACATAAGAGTTAGGAGAGGACAACTGACATATTCAATAAGGCCCTAGAGGTAGAGATTTGAGGATTGAAGATTGTTGGTTCTGGAGGAAAATCTGAGGGTCTGGAGGACAAGAATTTGATAGAGGTCAGTAGGCAGTTAACTGAATCAGATTACAGTAGTTAGTTGAGAGTCAGCTAGGGTCAGTTTAGGTCAGCAGGTTGTCAGAGAAGGCATATGAGGAGATAGGGTTGAAGAATAGGGTTGTTTAGAGTCATATTTGACCTAAGAAGACATTTTAGAGGATCAAATGATTCAAGTTGAGGAGGGTAAGGTGTCGGACTGTATCAGTAGAGATTCAGAAGGTAGTTGTAAATCTATTGTGTGCCCTAGGTTGGGCAACTCATAACCATATGTAGCGTATCTTTGGTATGACCATACAAAGTGATGATCATGGGGCTAGAATGAACCCATGTTCATAACCATGTGTATTCATAGTTCAAAGCAACACTCTTTCATTTTTCTCAAATACTTACCATGCAGAACAATTAAAACAAAGCTTTGTTCTAGCAATATTTAGATCTAAAACACATAATGATACCCATGAATATAGTTTCATAGATTAGTTTAACTACTTACAAAATCCTAGCTTGAAAAAACAGTGTTTTTCTTAAGTACTTGCAGAAGGACCCCCTACAGAGGCAAGGGTGAGAGACATCGTGTAATGCTTAATAAGAAGGCAGACAAGCTAAGTGAGTTAAAGAACCCACCTCCATTCTAATATATGGGTCATGATTGAGGCAAAGCGTAGGAGTCTTCCATCTTCATCATAGCAGCAGGTGCCACAAAAACATTACTCTCCACCACCATCCCTTGTAAGATTGTGATGAATAATCGTGTATAGAGGTGTAGTAGAGTTGCAAAACAACCCATAGGCAGCACGTGCCACAAAAACGTAACTGCCCACCACCATGGGTATGATGAACATTCGTGTATAAAGGCATGGAGTAGAGTCACAACAACCCATAGGTTCAATGTGAGAGAGTTGCAGAAGTAAAGAACCCTAGTAAAGTAGGCTATCATGCAATTTGTGCCATTACAGGTGTCATATGAGGACAAATGGATTGTGTGTGTGTATACATTTATATATATGTATGCGTGTGATATGTATATACACATATATACATATATATACATGTATGTATATATACACATAGATACATATATATGTGTACATATATACATATACATGTATATATACATACATATATGTATATATACATGTATATGTGTGTGTGTGTGTGTGTGTGTGTGTGTGTGTGTGTATACGTGTGTGTATGTTTGTGTGTGTGTGTGTGTATTTGTGTGTGTGTGTGTGTGTACATATAGACATGTTAACATATATATATATACATGTGTACATATAGACATGTTAACATATATATATATACATGTGTACATATAGATATATTAACACACACACACACACACACACACACACACACACGTGTACATATGGATATGTTAACACATATATGTGTGTGTCTACATATAGACAGATTAACACATATATATATACATGTGTGTATGTATATTTGTATGTATGTGTATATGTATATGTGTGTATGTATATGTATATGTACGCGCACGCACGCACGCACACACACACACACACATATACACAATAGAGCAGTTTACAAATTATGCAAAGTTTATTGTGCTGAAATCAAATCTTGATGCATAACAACAATAGTAAGTGATTCTTGATCAAAATCTTTCTAACCTTGTCACTTTCTACACAAATTAGTATAAATCTTGATGTACTGCAAGTAAAGACAGCAAGAAAAGTGTTGAGAAAACAGTGTTTGCAAGCACACATTGTGGATTACAGTATTTTAGTACATTTTTCATCAAGAAAATGTATAGCATGCTATTCTTTTACTGATCTAAGCATCAGAGAGCATATTGATGAATAATTGATGCAAAATGTGCAAGCTTAACAATTTCAAGTGCAAAAATTCAAAAAGTTAGTTACTAACAACTATGTTTGCAAGTATGGCCCTGCTAGGAATCGAACCCAGACCATTGGGTGAGCCAACATGCACCATACACCATAGGGTTCCCTAACCTGCAACACATGATGCAAAGTGCAATTCCTAGGGTGCAAGTGTTGTGTTTTACCCGGTGTAAGACTTCTACAAGTCATTTCAGGGTTTCAAGCCATTTTTGGGAGTTGAACTCAACTAATCTAATCCTTCCACAAGCTTGGCTATAAGTAATGGTGGCATTTCTAGCATAGCAATGTTCATGGGAGGCCAAATGGGACATACATGAAGCATTCCTTGTGGAGATCTTGATGGTTATGGAGGTTCTTGAAGTGGAAAAAATCTGAGAATAGTTCTTCACAAATCAACACAAAGAGAGGCTTAATCTTCATCAATTTTGTCTTTGATGATTTAAAGAAAGATGCATTTAATCTGGACAAAGAACCATTGCAAAATGGGTTAACATATAGCCAACATCATTGAGCTTAGGCTCTCAGTAGTTGAAAAGTGCAAGGTGAAGAAGAAGGAAAAAAGAACAAGAATAAAGAAGCAAGAGGATGCTACCACCAACATGTTGATGAAGTGAAGTGATAGTTTTTTAAAACTCTAGGGTTCTTACCCTTTTCACACTTTCCCTTCTTTCACACCATTCTCTATTTTTTCTCTAATTTTTCAATTCTTTTGTCTACACTTCCCATCATTTGGCCAGCCCATTTACACTTTGTTCATTCCCACCGTATCTATCCATATTTTGTTCAGCCCTTACCTCTTCACACATATTTGTACCTTAGGGAGATTTACGTGCTGTTAGATTGGTTTGGGCTTGTTCACATGATGTTGCACATTGTGGGTCTTTTTCACATGATTTATGCTTTGATGGGTTTGTTCACGCATATTGATGCACTCTTTGGGATTATTCACCCGCCCTGAGTTTCTTTGGTGATTTTTCAGTCATGCGAGGTTTGCCACACATGTTGATGCATTATTTTGGCTTCACACGCGATGTGCGTTTTGTGCATTGTTAGCCTTGATTCATGTACACTTTTGTGCATTGTTAGCCTTGATTCACGTACACTTTGGCATTGCTAGCATTTTCTCAGGCTATTTGTGCTTTTATAGCCTTGATTACATTTAGGGATTCTCCACGTGGAGTACACGTTGATTCATGTTGAGTATTAGTTGGGCTTGTTTACACATCGTGGGTCACATGTCCTATACACCTTGTGTTTGAGAGGTGTGTTCACATTTTTTGTGCATGGTGTTTTGGTGTGTACACTTTGGGTAGTGTTCACATGCAACCAACCACGGGTTGTTCTTATTACTTCTATCCTTCATTTGATCGCCATGGTGCAAATTTACATCGTCATCGACATCATTTTGACAACATCTCTGATTGTGATCGTAGGAGAGCCGCTCATGCACTATCATCATGGCTCTACGATTGCTATTATGATTTGCCTTCTCGTGTCATGTATTGCATATCTTTTTTCATGAATTGATGGACATGTTTAACCTTAACAAAACCTCAGAGGATGATTGAAGAGTACCAAGAAACAGAAAGCTCTTCATAGGAAAGTGTTTCTAAAAGTCAAATTCAGGACAAAGAAGACAATCCTTCTGAAGTTACCACAAGTAGTGCACGAAGAAAGCGCCCAAGAAGTGGAAAGGGAACACAAGCTACTAAGCTTTTTGAGGTAGATTGTCCCATCGGGTCTAGAAGCCCCACTTGGAGGTGATCTAGATCGCAATGAGTGGAACCTTGTGAGAGAAAAGGCTAAGGGAAAAAACATGATAGACAAGAGGCCATTGTTTCTTCCCATGGAGAGGTGATCTAGATCATAATGAGCGGAACCTTGTGAGAGAAAAGGCTAAGCGGCAACACATGATAGACGAGAGGCCATTGTTTCTTCCCATGGAGATCATTGAGCGTCCTCTAATAATTGATCCTTCTACAAATTAAAGAAGACTTGAGGTTCGTAGCATTGCTAATAGTCATGTTTATAACCTCAAACTCTTAATGAAAGACAAGTCCACTACAAATGTCCTACCACTTTTTGTGCTTGTGGATAAGGAAACTTGTGCTGATAAGAGGAGCTTCCAAAAGTCAAAGGTTGATTCAATACAGGTACTTTGTTTTGGGTGGAACTCATTCTTTGTTTTTGCAAAAAAGAGTTGTGTGTAGAGTATCCTCATGTTGAAAGTTATAAAATTGCTTTGTGTTGGGTCTACATTGATTTGACTAATGATAAAGCAAAGCTTTAAGGTTTGGATCACAATCTTGATTCAAAGATGAGGTTGTCCATGTCATTTCTTCAAAAAATTGGTTTATAATAATGAAAGGGTCACCCATATCAAAGAAGGAAAGAAAACCGATGAGGATTTTAAGATCAAGCTTTGTGAGCAAGTTGGACTTATCACAAATAAACCTAGAAGGGGTGAGAGATTAAGTAAAGATAATACTAAAGGGCACGACAACTTCTTCCAGCTTGCCTTTTGTGATGGTGAGATTTGGGACCTTCAAGAGAAAGGGAAGAAGGAAAAATCACAGGTCATAAAGTAAAGCTTCAATCTGTAAGTCAAAGAGGGAGTGGCAGCAATGAAGATTCTCTTAGGATCATTCCGGAGGAAATGAAGATAACAAATTGGCATTGTTTGCAAGGCATTCGTGTGAGAAGAACATCATCATTAGTGTTCTTTCTCATGTCAAAGCTGGGAGTCTCTCTTTGGATGACATGGGAAAGGAGTTTGATAAGTAAGTTTATCCTTTTTTGTTTTTACTATCGTTATAGTGAAGTTCTTTTGTTTCTTGCATGCTCATTTCACATTACTTTTTCTTATGCTTTTTTTTTGGCAAATGCAAAGAATCATGATTGAGAAGCTTAATTACAAAAACTGGGCTGAAGTACAGACATACCATCCTCATATAAGTCAATTAAGCTCAGTTGAATGTTTCATCTCTACCTCTTCAAGTCACACTAAGATTTTTTTCCACTTTACTCATTTTTTAAAAGACTATTGGAGTGTTTATAACTTAGTCACTTCTTCGATCTTTTTTCTCAAGTCTTTCTTTCTTTTCCTTAAAGTACTAGATTTTACTGAACAACCTTGTTCTTTTGTTTTATTAAAGTTACTAAGTCAACTTTAATTTAGGTCCCTAGATTTTAAATATTTTTTTAACACTTTGTTCTTGTTTTTTTTTGGTAGAATAAAAGCCCACGTACTCCTCTAAAAAACATTCCTGAAGAGTTTGAAAAATACTTGGCACGAGCTTGAAATGGAAGGAAAAGGTTGGAAGAGTCTCAAGATTTGGAGAACGTTCCAAGCTTATTGACCTACCTTTCAAAGAACATGGATGATCCTCTTATTAGCTGGTGTTTTCATGAGGGTAGACTTAAGAACATGGAGAGATTTCTCTCAGTTCGTCCTTATGTTCTAGCCATTTGCTGATGCACAATATGGCTTTAAAGCATCATACTATGTGAAGAATGATGATGTTAAATATGGTGTTTCTGCTTACAAAATATTAATTGAAGCTTTTAGAAAGGTAGCTTCTTGTGAGTCTTGGGAAATGGTCTTCTTTCATGCCCATGACCAAATATCCACTGCAAAGAAAGATTTTATTGATAACCAAATGGTTCACCAACTTTGCATCTAGTAAGCAACTTCTCTTTTAGAGAACTCTTCATTTTACTTCCTTGACTTTGTTTGTATCTTACTTACTTGCCTTTGTCTTTTTTCTATTGGTAAGCAACTTGTCCTTTAGAGAACTCTCCATTTTACTTCCTTGATTTTGTTTGTATATTAGTTACGTACCTTTGTCTTTTTTCCATTATAGGACTAAGCAAAACATTCAAGGTTACAAACTTGATAGACTTCCGAGTTTGCTATAATCGTTTTTCACTCTCCTACTAGACTTAGTGGCAGAGGGAGTTTTAATTTTGCTATATAATCGCACAAATATTTTTGACCACACTTCACTATTGCAACTGCCACTTGATCACACTCAATGCTAGCTAGCCACGCTTGCCCACTACTCACATTTATGGTCCATGGGCCTATCTCCATAAATCTTCTGTCTTTTTCTCACCTTAAACTCACTATCATGTGACCCTTAGAAAGGGACTCTTGAAGGGGCTAAGAAATCTAGTTGTGATCCTTCAACCACCTTTATGGAGTTAGAACAACCCCTAGCACCCCCACCCCCGTGGTCCTCTTTCCCTTCCCTTGCATTCCTCTCAAACAAATCACTTAGCTTCTCATCCTCCTTTGCTCATCCAACAAAAAATGGACCCAACTTTTGTGTCTTAAGTCCTCTCTCTCTCTCTCTCTCTCTCTCTCTCTCACACACACACACACACACACACACACACACACACACACACAGAGGATTTGCATAGAAGAGGCAAGACATGGGTAACTACCAAAAGGGGAGGAAGTGATGGAAATGGACCTTGGGTGGTGGGAGTGCTTTCTCTGTGTACAATTACATAGCACTTTGTAGGAGTACACAATATTACTAGTATAGAGCTAAAGAGATATGTGTATTTAGGCTATTTCACTTCGAAACTTATAGAGTCAAAATGAAAAGCCCTTGTTAAAGTCCTCAATAAAACTTTAAGTGTAATTGATTGGGACACTTTCCTCTATAAAGGGTGTTCATCTTTAAAGATAGTGGATGGAATAAATGGAAATGGTGAGGTAGACTCTAGAGGACCCTACTCTCATTGAAAAGTGAACAGTAGTTTTGAAGACTACTTTTTTGAACAAAATTCAAAAGAAAATGATAGAGCGTAGACTTCAAGGCTTGTGGAAATTAGATAAGGCTTGTGGAAAATGATAGAGCGTAGACTTCAAGACTTCAAGGCTTGTGGAAATTAGATAAGGCTTGTGGAAATTAGATAAGTGGGCTAGGAACCTTGCTCTTAAAACTAAAAGGCCCACCTTCCATGCCCATGCCTCTTATAGCATACATGGGATTACGATATTCTGAGGTAGTGATTATCAAAATAAGGAACAAGGAATGAGGATATAATCAAGGTTTATACTTTATATCTTTAATAAGAAGTTGAGCTTGGATGACAAAAGAGTTTCTTGTCCTATGCTTTTAGACTTTTTTATGGTTTATGCATGCTCTATTGAAAGAATGACCTAATTTTGTTTAGCATTTATTATAAACTAAATATTATAGAAAATGGGAGAAGAAGGGAACACTAGGTGAGAGGGTGGGGGATGGCATCCTCAAGATGTTGATGCAAAAATTGCTTGCCAAACATCATTGAACTCATTCTTTTAGTTGGAAAGTGGACGGTGGGTTCAAGGTGCACAATAACAAAAAAAAAGGCAATGTGAACAAATAATCAAGACATCATTGTGTCAAAGACACAATTGAGCGACTTTGTGATTATGCAACTAGTGGTCAAATGGACCAACCACATAGGTGTGAGTCTCCTTCCACCACCATGCTTAATTCATAGTAACCTAATTAGTTAACAACTAATGACAAGGAATGCACAACTTTTGGCCATGTGTGAACAAGCCCTTGTGCATACGTTGATTGAAGCTTACAAAAACATCATCAAAGGAGGGGCAAATGTTATGGACTTCATTAATATTCAAAGGTTGGACATTCCCATAATAGGAACTTATCCTCCTCAAAGATTGTCATTGCTACACTAGTATCCACCATACATCGATACACACCCTTGCGAAGCATGCATGAATCCACCCATTTCTATGGCATGGGCAACCATCAAGTATGTGAAACACCCCTATGCATGTACGTGTTGGGGGATAGATGGTCAATGTGTATGGTGAAAATAGACTTGCAAGGTAGTTGGGCCAAATGGTGTGAACCTAAAAGATTTTAAAATCACACCTCCCAACTAAATATAGAACCACTTCTTGTAAGCTTCTATGGCACAAATAAGAAAGTCAAAACACACACCTCTCCCAATCTAGGACTAATCAATCCAAGATTGATAATACATATTAGTAAATGGGGGCTATTGTCCCAATTAACTAATGCTAAGGTCTAGCCTTAGCATGTACTAAATTTAAAAGCTTTCCAAATTGAAAAGTGAAGGGTACCCACTTGCCAACTACATGGCATGTGGCTGCAGAGCCTACACCCTCCCCAATCTCTCCTAAATCTTTCTTTCACCCTCCTTGATCCATCCTTCACCTATGTCCTCCAAAGATTATTGATAGGTGAGCGATCCTTTTTATCAGTAACCTTAGTGTGTGTGTGTGTGTGTGTGTGTGGGAGAGAGAGAGAGAGAGAGAGAGCCAATTGTATGAACTACTAGACACACTACAAGGACGTAGACAAAGAAGCAACGGGCTATGCCTTAAAGGAGTAATGAAACTGCTTTCGATGAGTTAATGACAAAGTGTTTCTTTGTTCGAGTCCAAGGACGGCTCCGGCCGCGCGTGACCCCAGCTAGAAAACTAAAAAAACAAAGAAGGAACATGGCGGATTTTTTATTACAAGCGGGAACATCTGAACAAAATGGAAATAGATAAAGTATATAAGAGGCAAAATACTATGCCAAAATTAAGGGATGCAACCGAAAATTGGCATGAGGGTGTCAACTTCTATGGTTAGGCATTTAAAAAAAGTTATAAAACCGGCATATATAGTAGAGATTTCAACAACAAAAATGGGGTTGTCCTTATTTTGATTGGTTGAAAAATACCTCTTTTTTGAGCAAGAAAGGAGGTGCAAAATTAGAGTCTAATTATAATTAGCCTTTCCTAAAAATAATAATAGTTATTTAGGGGTGGGGTCACATTAAGGTGGGGACCTTTGTCCACATCGGATTCCCCGTCCCCTCACTCTTAGAAAAAAAACAAAAAAATAATATTAGTTATCTGGAGTAATTATTTACGGCGGTTGAAATGTCTACAGTGTACACGTTTACACTAAGTCAATTTCAGAATGGTGACGTGGACCTAAAACGCGGCTTTGAACTTCAATAGCCTAACCAAAACCGCGCATGGAACATTCAATACATCCTACGTTGCGCTTCTATTTTAAGCTCTGTCCACTTGGCAGCACAACGTGCTCAAAAAGGCCATCGTTGCAAGGCTGTTCGCTGACCTGGCATCCATCCCGTCGGTGGTGACAGGGGGCTGTCTGATGTCGTTGCAGCTGGAGTGGCACGGCTGCTGCCGCCTGTTTATTTTCCCCGTTGCTGAGTCTTCACCTCCTAATCGGCCCTTCAGCTGCGGCGTGGAGTCTGCACCATACCTTTCATCCGCCATAGCCAAAAGCCGCTTCTTCTTCTTCTTCTTCTTCTTCTTATTGAGCTGCATTTTGCATCTCACCTTGTTCTTCTCTCTCTCTCTCTCTAGAGCCCTCCCCTCTTGCTCCTGCTCGAAAGAAGCCCTTTCTCCGATTGACAGTAGCCATCAACACACAGATTGCCCGCAAACTAAAGAGCTTTTAACGTTTTCATTCTGATAGAAATCTTATTACTTTAGCGTTTCAATTTGCTAGAATTTGGATTCAGGAAGATGCTTTGGATGAGCTCCCATGGCTATGGCTTAATCTAGCTGTCGGCAATTGTTCATATGCAGAGGTTTTCTGTGTGTGTGTTGCCACGCCTAAGGGGGGTTTAAGACGAGCATCAGTCTGTGTCCTCCCAAACAGGTTGTGAGAGTCACCTAGAAACAAAGCAAGCAGAGGGAAAGTGAGAGAGAGGCCGACATTGTGGTCTTCTTGCCATGTCTCTGCTGCGTCGGATAAGAAGAAGGCACCGAGCTTTTGTGTTGAAAAGATCAGGCAACATTAATGACCGTGACAGGGCCGCAGTGTTCTCTGTGGAGGATCTTGACGCTGATGGCGAAGAAGTCGAAGGCGCAGAGTTCATAGCCAAATATTTGCAGAAACCTGAAGCGAAAAACGTTTGCATCCCCATAGCCAACTCCCCCAAGCAGAAAACAGAGCAGATTTTATCACCATTAAAGAAACCTTCGGTGGACGATAAGGTTTCTGCACAAGCTGTGATCTTTCTTGCAGACGTTTCTGCAGAAATCGCAGAAAAAGCAGAGGAGGAGGCAATGCAATCTGCCAGGAAGAAAGCTCGCTTCGATTGGCCTCGCTTGGCGAAAGTAACCGCATTTTTGTTGGCCACAGCAGGAGCCTTCTCTGCAGGAAAGTTTGCAGCTGTGGGGATAACATTGACTGTGGCATTGGCTTGCAAGCTGTTTGCGCGAGACCGCCATAGCCATGGAAGCTTGCCCTCTGCAGAGACAGGACACGATCGCCCTAGCCATGGAAGCTTGCCGTCTGCAGAAACAGGACAGGGAGGCGGATCAAGCTCAGAGATGGTCATGCCTGTTGGTGAGGATACACTGACAAAGGAAGGCAAGGATCTATCACTTGTAAGTAATCTGGCAATGGAAGCTAATGGTCATGCTAATATGCATCTGAGCGATCCGGCTATGGAAGCTCTGACAATGCAAGCTTTTGGCGATGCAATTTCGACTCAAAGAAAGCAGCTTAGAAGGTTAAACTGCATTAGACTAGCCCCTTCTACTTCTCCTGTTGTTGAAGTTATGGATGACTTTCCTACATCTTCTGCTGTGTGTTCTCCTAGGAAATGGTTTCTGAACGAGGGGAGCTCTACTCCAATAGGAGCAGATTTTTCTGGTTCTGCAGGGATCAACAAGCAGGGCAGGTTCAAATCCAAGGATTTGCTCAGACATCTGAGAAAGAAAGAGCCACAGTCTGCCCCTTCTACTCCATTGAGGTCAAGCCAAGAAGCTTGCGTCCTCTGCAGTGCTTCATCAATCTCTGATTCGAGTGATACAGAGAACCCCCCTCCTCCTTCTCCTGCTACTCCTCTTATAACAAAAAAAGCTTCCATGGCAGATGTTAACAATCCTTTGCCTGGTCAACGGTCTCTGCAAGCTTCTGTTCTGAGAAAGGGGGAGAAGAAACAGTCTGCATTGAAGCCTGCGACACCTGCAGCAAGAGAAGTTATGGCAGCAGACATCATTACGCCATCCGCTTGTCGAGAACCTCTGCGTAGAATAGGGGAGAAGAAGCAATCTGATTTGAAGCCTGCAAACCCTGCAGCAGGAGAATCCATGGCAGCTGCTCCATTGGCTAACCAACATTCTGTGCAGGTTTCTTCTGTCAGGAAAGGAGGGGAGAAGAAGAAGAAGAAGGTGTTGCAGCAGGCTAGAGTTGGAACTGGATGGATTGCATCAGGGATCACCATCACCATAGCTGGCCTTCTCATGGGACGAACGGTGGCCATTGTTGGCTTGGTCTGCTATTGGTATGCCATGTCTCTGCGGACAAGCAAGGCTTCAGAAAAGAAAAGATAAAACCAAAGCCATGTCCAATCCTCACAGGATGATCCATGTTGGAAATGGCTGATGTGGACGGACAAGATTGCTAGTTAGTGGTTAATGGGCGATGTAGATTTTCCATTTGCGTTGTTTTGTGGGGAATGAAAGTGGGTGATGGACGGACAAGATTGCTTGACGGTGTCTTAAGTGCATAAGGGCAGTGGAGATTTTTCATTTTCATTGTGTAATGGCAAGGCTTCAAAGCAAACTACATGAATGCACACATAGTGGAAATGGTTTGATGGGCGGACGTTGCCCCTAATGGGTTGGTTGAGATCTTTGAGATTCGTTGTTCAACCATTAGTGCTCCACCAAAGCAGCACTTGTGAGAAAAAGTATGTGCTATGTAAAAAAAAGAAAAGAAAAAGAAGTGCCATTTGAGCTCTGAAGAAGCTTAAATGGTTCTAAATGCTCAAGGAGATGGATATCATCTCACTCCAACATGTGCTCTCGCCAATGATCTTATCACCTCATCATGTAGATTTGATCTAGATGATTCGATCATTTTTATGGCAATGGGTACACCTCATGGAATTTGGATGATTATTATTAGAGAGGCATTGCTGAATAGGCACAACTTCACAAATTTTGGGAATGAGTAAATATATAATATTTTTAAGGCTAAACATTGTGGTTTTGTTGATCCCTCCCACTAATGTGACATTTTTATCTAAAAGATTACAATCTTTTTTATTTTGTTCTAAAGGTAAGTCCTTAAAGGCAAAGAAATCTCAAGTTCCTTCCATTCATGGTGCTCTCTTACTCCATGTGGTTCTCTAATGTATTTTTTCATAGAGTATTAGCCTTTTATGGTAGGTATACTGCATCCTCTTTTGCAACTTCCCCAAGAAAGGCTAGTTATGACACTTGCACAAGAAATATTACCCTTGCCATCAAGACATTATAAGAGCACTAAGTTAGATCCACAAAAGTGGGTCTTGTCATGTGGACATAAAAAATTGAGTGTCTCACTTAGAAGTGTAATGCTTAGAAATTGATGTGTGTGCTATCGAAAGCGTTTTTCCATTGTTTGCATTTTAAATACCCCTTTTCAAAAGTATTAAATTCATAGATCAGGGGAAAGAGGATATTCAAGACACTAAAGTAAATGCTAACAAGTTTAGGGTGTTCCAAGGTAAAAATCCACCAAATTAGGGTGTGTACAAAAAGAAGTGTAAGGGTCTTTTATTGCGATAGAAATGTACAAAAGTTTATAATATTACCCAAAACGTTTCCCATTGTATCTTTCCTTTGGCATGTTTTATCTCTCCCTACTTTTTTTTGTTCCTAGCGTTTTTCTCTAGCGCTTGGTTGATATTTGCTTGAACTTTCTTTTATGGTAGGCATGGTAACTAAACTAACTTTTCTTTTTTCTTTTTCCTTTTTCAAAGAAAAGGCTATTATATTAAGAAAGGTTACATAGTGTAGAGAGCTTTGACTAGCAACATATCTTTAGTTGCAACTGTCTCTTTAAGTAGCATGAGATCTTGAATTACAATGATCTCTTTGTCATCCTTCTTTGCTTGTACCTTCTTGTGCAAAACTGAAAATCTTGGTGTCTAGATCCTTTATCCTCCTCTGCACATACCTTTCACCTACATGAATCAAATGGTCTTTCAACCAAATGTGCTAAGAAGGAGAGATATTAAATATGAAATCCAATCTATTAAGCCACAACAACCAAGGTAGTTCACATCTAAAAACAGACCAGAGTTCCATAGTGCAGCCTATACATTCACCTAATATCAGATTTTTCCACCCCAATGTAAGACCACTCCATGACATAATGCAGTTGGCTAAAGAGAAAACAATGTTGAGCCTGAGGACAGTGTATGAAGATACGTAGGTCATCCTCTAACCCTTGACATTTGTGACAATTAGCATCTCCAATGTGATATCTGCTTGCTTTATGTTGTGTCATAAGGCTCTGTGCATTATTAGCCAGGCTAGGCAGACTTTCTTCGGTTCAACATATTTATTCTAGAGTTTACCAAAAAGTAGATACCAGCGCTCTATCCCATAGGAGATTCCATCTTCTATTTAGGGTGTAGTGTACAAGCGGAGAGCTTTTCCTAGCCGGGATGGGTAGGAGGTTTGATGGAGTGTGCCACACTGGAAGGCTTTGGGAAGAGGAAGGTCCCTAATGGATAATAACCAGTAGTCAGAGTGTGACCAAAGGCCAATTCTGTCCCCAATGAGCTCAAGTTTTGCATTTGACACATTAAACAATCTGATTAGGTCAACTCTGGAGGTCTAGTTATTGCAAGTACCGTCCCTCACATCCCACTAGCTGCAAATACGTGCTTTGTGTAATCTAAGAGCTGTATCATTCTTGGCCTCCTCCACTGAGGGGAAGGGCAGCATTGGCCACCAAATGGAGTCTCTTCCATGTATCCCCCAGGTGTGGCTTGGTTTCCCTGAGAGGGCAAGGTCCCCTTTAATCGAGTTCCATGCATTCCATAAAGAGATAACTAAGGGGCTGCCCACCAGTTTCTATGGGGGGTGGGGAGGACTGGTGGTGCTAAACTAACTTACTTTGTAACCATGCCAAGAATTTGTAGTTATGACACATTCAACAAAATCATGGTGTAAAGTGTACAATAATGAGTGTCAGGGTCTTTTATGAGGGTCTTTATGATGATGAAAAAGAACAAAATTTATAATATCCCCCAAACTTTTCCTTTCGTATCTTTCCTTTAGCATGTTTTATCTCTCATTCCTTTTTTTGTCTCTTATTTTCTCAACGACGAGTGTTTTTCTCTAGCACTTGGTTGATATTTGCTTGTAAACATTCTTATATTGTATCTTTCCTTTGACATGTTTTTATCTCTCATTACATTTTGTGGCTATTATTTTGTCAAATATGAGTGCTTTTCTCTAGCACCTAGTCGAAACTTTCTTGTATGGTAGGAATAGTAGTAAACTAGCTTATCTTATATGGTAGGAATAGTAGTAAAGTGGCTATTATTTTCTCAAATATGAGTGCTTCTATCTAGCTCCTAGTGGAAACTTTCTTGTAGGGTAGGAATAGTAGTAAACTAGCTTATCTTCTCAAATATGAGTGCTTCTATCTAGCACCTAGTGGAAACTTTCTTGTAGGGTAGGAATAGTAGTAATATGGTAGGAATAGTAGTAAAGCAACTTACTTTGCAACTATGCAGAGAAGAGGTAATTATGACACTCACCAAAATTAGGGTGAAGAGTGTGCAAAAAGGAGTGTAAGGGTTTTTACTATAGCATAAGCACATCCTCATAGCTTGATAAGTGATAAAGAATATGAACGCATGATGATAAATAAGTTTTGACATAAACCTATAATTGAGCTAGAGGGTCACTCTTTAGGGACCAATCAAGCCTCATGAAGTCCTCACGAAGGAGAATGACCGCTTTTTCAACAAAGGAGAAAGACTATGTTTTCTAAGTCACATTTTGTGACCTTCATAACAACGTAGAATGTATATAATCTAATATAAGTAATGCTTTTTTGTAGGTTTCAATTATATGTGACGAACTGACTACATGAAGAAGTTTGGAATGATCACTCTTCAGGGACCAATTAAGGCTCTCGTTATAATTGAGTTAGAGGATCACTCTTCAAGGACCAATCAAGGCTCTAACTTATCTTTGTAACTATGTTGAGAAGAGGCAGTTATGACACATTCACAAGATAGTGACCGTCAACCTGCGTGATTAGTGCATAGAGTGTACAAAGATGTAAAGATCTACATATGATTAGTGTGTAGAAAAAGGAAAAGATACACATATGATTAGTGTGGAGTGTAGAAATAGGAAAAGATATACATATGATTAGTGTGTAGAGTGTAGAAAAATGGTGAAGATTTACATATGATTAGTGTGTACATTGTAGAAAAAAGATCTACATATTCTAGTGTGCAAAGTGTAGAAAAAGGAGTGCAAGAGAGTTGTAAAATGATAAGAAAGTACAAAAACTTCATAATAGTTTCCAAAACTTTCTCTCTTATAATAATAAAAATTCCTTTCTCTCTTATATCTTTCCTATGGCATGTTTTATATTGAAGGGAGCGTTTTGCGGTTTCAAGGTCGCTCAACAACGCCAATCTTGGAGCTTTTTGCGGTTTCAAGGTCACACAGCTAGTGCCTTGTGGGAAGTAGCCAAGAACGAAAGGATTTTGGAAAATCTTATTGCGTTTTACTAAGGCTTTGAAGGCCTTATAACCGGTGTATATAAGCAGGTTGGTTCTAAGTGCCAGCCAACACAAGGCCACAAAAGAGGGACAAGACAGCACATCAAAGCGACACACCAACACTGGTTGGCGCTAATAGAGATATCCCTCTTCTATTAACTCTAAAAGCATGTTTTGGCTCCAGTGAGAGAGTGAGAGTATACCCCATAGATCATAAAATTGAAGAAATTTTTTGATTTTGAATATGATAGTTATTTCTTTTAAGCTTTTCAAGGGGTGCTAATTTGTACTTTCACCATGATGACGAGGATAAAGTGTCAGTGAAAGATCGAGCTTGCCCTTTTCTTTGCCAACTTTTTATGTTTCTCTGCTCGTCTTTACTCACTTGTTGACTCTTCTGTGTTCACCACAACCAACTTTCTTGGTGCTTCGCATACACCCCTCTTGCACAACCTTGCTAGCATCTACGCTCGACTACTAGAAGGTAGTAAAAGAGAGAGCTACTAGAAGGTAGTAGAAGAGAAGCCGAAGAAAGAGATGATCAATTTTGTGAGACTCAACAAAATCTACCAAGATAGTATGAAATTGATGTCAAAGCATGGTAATTAAAGGAGAAGAAGGTGATGAGTATTATTGCTCAAATAGTGAGTCAAGCAAAAATTCCACACATCGAGCATTATGAATTAGCTGATATGTGGAGACACCTTCAAGCATGTTTGAAATTGTGTCAAAGTCTCGCAGGATACAACTTAGAGGAGAGTTGCAAAGATTGAGAAGAAGAATCAGGAGACACTTTCAAGCATGTTTCAAAGTATATCAAAGTCTCAAAGGATACAACTTAGAGGGGAGTTGCATACAATTGAGAAGAAGAACTTATCACTGTTTGACTATGTTGCATAGATCAGAGGTATATGTGATTAATTGGTCATGATTGGTGAACCGATTGAAGATGAAGAGATGGTAGAGATATGCATTAGAGGTCTTAGAAGAGATGGTAGAGATATACATTAGAGGTCTTAGAAGAGACTTCAAGACGTTTAGAACATCTACCTTGTCTCAAGATAGGTTGCCAAACTTTGAGGAACAAATTCTTAGGAGAAGCTCATCAAAAGAAAATTGGAGTGATGAAATTGCTCTATATACTGGTGATGGAAAAGCCAGAGGAATAGGCCGAGGATGAGGACGTCAGGGACAAAGAGGTGGCAAATTTGCAAAGAGGTGGCAATTTTGCAAAGAGGCTGAGGTAACAATAGCAATGATGACTCCACAGATAGGGGGAGCCAAAGGAACACTCAAAGAAGATGAGGTGGAAGACAATTTTGCAAAGAGGCCGAGGTAACAATAGCAATGATGACTTCACATATAGGGGGAGCCAAAGGAACACTCAAAGAAGATGAGGTGGAAGACAATCCTCAAATCGAGGAGCTTTTAATGGCATGAGGACAAAAAAAAGATTCTTGCAACTATTGTGGTAAGATGGGACATTAGGTTTGCGATTGCTATTTAAAGTAAAGAGACATTAGGAATGGCACTCTGAAGCATGGGAATTATAACTCGATAGAAGGAGAGAGAAAAGAAGAAGGGAAACTTAACTTGTTTACTATGCATCATCAGTCACACTAGTAGAGTCTTTAGAAAAAGAAAAATGGTACATAGATCTTGTATGTACAAATCGCATGACTAGAAGAGAAGACTTGTTTGCATCAAAACAAGAAGTCATTATGAAGATGAGTGTATCCACTAGAGATGATACACCACATCTTGCTACTCACATTTGGAGTATATCTTTTGAGATTTGCAAAGGAGGAGTTTAACATTTAAGAAATGTTCTTTATGTTCGAGGCATTACAAAGAACTTGATGTTAGTTGGATAGATTGTGGAGCAAAAAGCAAGTAACAATGAATCCAGATGTAACACTCTCAAGGTTCTAGCAAGAAGTGAAAAAGTGGGAATGGTGTTTATTTTGGATGCCAGAGGCATATGCATATATGAGAAGCGCATCTATGTCAAAGATTGAGCTTTGGCACAAAAGACTTGGTCACATGAGTATCTCTCGTTTGAATGAGATAGCTGACAAAGGTTTGGCTAAGTTATTGTTGCCAACCATATGAAAAAGAAAAGTCATTAAGAAAGCCTTTCAACAAAGAAGTATATATTCATCAATAGCCTTTGGAGCTTATACGTACAAATCTATGGGGTCCGACACAAGCACAAAGCATTGGAGGAGTGTGAGTTTGGAGCGAGCTTATCTTGACAACCACTCTCTCTCTATACCTATATCTCCATACTTCTTCTCACTCTTCTTTCCTCCTCCCTCCTCCTCCCCTCCTCCTCCCCATACCTCCATACTTCTTCTCACTCTCTATACCCATACCTCCATACTTCTTCTCACTCTTCTTTCCTCCTCCCCTCCTCCTCCTCCTCTTCTTTCCTCCTCCTCCTCCTCCTCCCAGCCCGGCACTGGGGGAGGGGAAATTTGATTTTTAAAAAATATTTTTAATAAATTTATTTTTTATTTTTTTTTAAATTACTAAGAAGAAATCCCTGCCCCACTCCCAAGTGGAAAAAATTACTTTAAGAAAAATATTTTAAATTTTTCCCTCCCCTAGCCCCCAAGTGGCGAGCTCATCACTAGGGGGTGGGGAAGGTGAAAATTTATTTTTTTTAAAAATATTTTAAGATAATTACATTCTAAAAAATATTTTTAAAAAACTTATTTTTTAAAATTTCCCTTCCCTACCTCCCAAGTGGAGAGAGAGAGAGAGAGAGAGAGAGAGAGAGAGAGAGAGAGAGAGAGAGAGAGAGAGAGAGAGAGAGAGAGAGAGAGAGAGAGAGGTGAGTGGGATTGATTTACTCTAGCTTTATCTCCCTCGTAACGTTACCCAATCACATCACTGTTTTTTATCTAGTAGCCCCACTAGTGCACTTAGGAGTCACATCCACATTTTTCACCTCCCTTGGACCCCATAATAAATGCTCGGCCAAAAAATAATTCTAAAAATTGAAAATTTTAGTTTCCCTCTAGAAAAGCCATTTTACCTCCAAAAAGGGGGTTTTAGTATTTTTAAGGGTTTTTATATTTTTAGGGTTTTATTCATACTTCTGTATTTTTTAGGGTTTCTACGTTGTACATGGTATGAGTATTATCACTCATATATAATCATTGTACAATCTCTCTCTCACTTGAGTTCTATTGCATCTCTCTCTCTCTCTCTCTCTCTCTCTCTCTCTCTCTCTCTCTCTCTCTCTCCCTTCCATATCCGTGTCTATGCTTCCACACACCATCGCTTGATCTCTCTTTCTCTCTCTTCCATATCCATGCCTATGCTTCCACACACCATGGCTCAATCTCTCCACCTCTCCTTCCACTCTCACTTCTAGTAGTAGCCATGTTTCTAACAAGTTTAAGAGGGCCACACATGGTCAAAGCTTGTGGTGTTTTATAACTTCATTGGAAGGTCATATATGGTCAAAGCTTGTGGTGTTTTAGACCTTCATTCAAGATGGCCACACATGGTCAAAGCTTGTGGTGTTTTATAACTTCATTGGAAGGTTATATATGGTCAAAGCTTGTGGTGTTTTAGACCTTCATTCAAGATGGCCACACATGGTCAAAGCTTGTGGTGTTTTAGAACTTCATTGTTTTAGAACTTCATTGTTGTTTTAGAACTTCATTGTTTTAGAACTTCATTGTTGTAAGGTTATATATGGTCAAAGCTTGTGGTGTTTTAGACCTTCATTCAAGATGGCCACACATGGTCAAAGCTTGTGGTGTTTTAGAACTTCATTGTTGTAAGAAAAGATTACTAGCTTTTACGAAAACTACGAAGGAAGGTGTGGGTGGCAACGGTTCAATTTGTGTAAATGGCTTCATTCCTCCCCAAATGGTAAGAACCAAGCTCCCTTGTAATTGTAAGTATTATGTTAATAACATAGGTGTGTTCAAAGCATTTGGTTATACCCATGTTGTTCACTACTTTTGTTTGGTGGCTTTCTTTCTGTATACATATTCCCATCAAGTTAAATAGAGGAACAAGCATTAAAGAGCCTGATAGGGACCTTCCAATCTTTCCATGCCATCATACGTGAGGCTTTATTTCCTAGTAAGAATCATGGAATAATTTTTGGTAATAGATATTTTTTTCACTCTTATATAATTCCCTCTAGGTCTGACTATGGAAGGCTTGAAAACCTTCCATTGCCTTTAGTAGATAGTATAGAGTGGCCAATCCTAACTAAATGGAGTGTGAATGCTTTCAAACACAAGATGATTAGTGATATCTAGTCCTCTTTAAAGTTCACAAAGCCCTCTCAATTAATGGAGTGTGAATGCTTTCAAACACAAGATGATTAGTGATATCTAGTCCTCTTTAAAGTTCACAAAGCCCTCTCAATTAATGGGTCTTAGTTGGTATGCTCACCACAAACCACTCCAACAATGTTTATTTATAAGAAATTACAATTGGAATAGATGAATAGCTTATTTGAAAATGGTTGGGATATAGTCAAAGGGTGCGTAAGGGGAATGTATATTCTTGAAAAGTTGTGATTTCAAGCATCACACTTATATACTTGAAAGCACGGTCAAATTTATACATTTGGGCTGAGCGACGGATGAAGAAAAAGGGAGAGTGGATACTATTGCAGTTATGTGAGGGTATTGATTCACCCATAGAATATCCTGATTCTACTATGAGGGATGGGGTATAGAAAAAGGGGGAGTGGGTACCATTTCAGTCATGTTAGGGTGGTGAATCACCCATATAACTAACACTCAAACTACCCTAATGGCTCTATTGACCTTGTCAATGCTAATGAGGAATGGAGCCTAGAATTTGAGAACACCTACTGATCATGGGGATTTGAGAACATCCAAGTAGCAAGCTTCAAGTTAGAATGACAAAAGGTATCAATTTTTTCTGCATTAATGATAAGATTTTAACTTTCTTGGCATCCATGCCCTCCTGATATTTGTCCCTTCACGATTGTGTAGATCGGGAGATGTATGGAGAAGTCTTTCATGGTTCGTGATTCCTAGAGAGATGGTGGTGTAGATCGGGAGATGTATAGAGAAGTCTTTCATGGTTCATGATTCTTAGAGAGATGGTGTAGCATTACACTTGGGAGTGTAATTAACCTTATCATTATACTTTTTATTTTCATTGTACAAGTCACACACATTTAATGATGCTTCAAATGACTAGTTACTATTTGTACTTTTTATTTTCATTGTACAAGTCACACACATTTAATGATGCTTCAAATGACTAGTTACTATTTGTTACTACCAGTCAAACTACACGCTAATGGCTCCATTGACCTTGTCAATGCTAGTAAGGAATGAAGCTCAGCAGATGCTTTAGAACACCTGCTCATGGGATTTATGGGCATAAAAGAAGCAAGCTTCAAGCTAGAACGATGAAAGGTATCACTTTTTCCTCATAAAAGTTAAGATTTTGACTTTCTTGGCATCCATGGCCTCCTAATATTCGTCCATCCGTGATTATGTAAATTAGGAGATGTATCCTGGAAAAGTCTCTCATGGTTCATGATTCCTAGAGGGATGGTGGTGTAGAATTGAAATTGGGAGTGTAATTGGACTTGTCATTGTACTTTTTATTTTCATTGTACAAGTCACATTCGATGGCACTTAGAATGATTACTTACTATTTGTTTTTTAAAAGTACTATTTCATTACATTTGGATGTAATTATTATTTTGATAAAGTTTTAATAATTAAATTCAAATATAATAGTCACATTTAAGTGTTTTGGGTGGTCGGTCCTTTTTAATTATTGTGAAGCGATCCACTCCAAACCCTAAAATTTACCATAAATAGAGGACCTCCCCTCATTTTTATCATTTTTATTATCAGCACTTACATGCACTTAGTTATTCTACACTCATAAGAGCTCTGTTTTTGCAATCTCATTGCCATCCTCATGGACCATTCCATGTCATATGAGAACTTGCTTGCTTTCCTAGAGAGGTCCGAGTGGGGAGCTCTATTTTAGCAATCTCATTGCCATCCTCATGGACCATTCCATGTCATATGAGAACTTGCTTGCTTTCCTAGAGAGGTCCGAGTGGGCTAGTCAGCAAGAGTTATCTTGTGATTTCTCTTGCACCATTGATTTTGAAACCAATGTCCTTCTTTTGCAAACAAGACTTCAAGGAGACCCTTGAGTATATGCATACATACTTGAAGTTGTTTGCGGGGTGAGCATGTCTAACAATGACACCCTTTGGGTCCCTTGCGACCTCCTCTATTACATCAACAAGGGGGATCCAAAATATCCCAAGAGGTTGCATAGGTACTAGTAAGCAAAGCAAGAAAGGATGTTCACTTCAAGGTGCTCAATCACCACACTAAGGAAATGGCTACCCTTGGTAAGGGAAAGATTATCGACACTCAATTTTTGTTATGGATCTCCACATTTATCCTTATATTAAATGAGGACAAGAGTCCGATGATGAGGTTGAGGATAATGAAATCACTACGCTATGTTGATTTTGTCATGGATCTCCACATTTATTCTTATATAGAATGAGTAGGAGTCTGATGATGAGGTTAAGGTCGATGAAATTATTGCCCTCATCACTGATTTTGTTAAGGGCAAGGAGGCTCATCCCAAGCTTGAGCTTCTTGATCAAATGGCCAAGAAAGATTTGGCCTCCCTTAAAAATAGTGGGAAGAGGCAAAATAAGTTAAGATAACCTCACAAAGTGTTGGAGACGAGTCATCAATGACTAAGGGGATAGTGGGCATTGTTTAAGGAAGGAGGAGTTAAGGAAGTGCAAGCTTCCTTGCCAGTGGTCGAATTGGCCCACTCACCCGCTCAATAACTTGAGGAGCATAAGTCCTCCACCAACATTGAGCAACGAGATGTAAATTACACTCGGTAAGTTATCAATTTCTACTTTCCAAGTCTTATTAATGGCATAAATGACTACTAAAATATGTTTTATATGAGTAGAATGTCATAGATCTAGATGCTTGGGCATATTACATGGACAACAGATCAAGGGATCCCTTCCAAAACAATTTGGCATTGGCCCGATACATGGGATGAATTTCAAGTAAAGATATTGTGGTTGTGAAGAATGCATTCTCAGCCTAATAGTAGGATTTCAACTCCTTTCCCTAAAAGCACTATCCAAAGCCTTGTGCCTCTCCAACATCTCCAAAAGCAACAAAATAATTCTCATTAGCAAAGGCAGCGAGCTATGCCACATTGGAAGGGGGATATGCTTCTAAGGTCCTTGTCATTTACGACCATTGTAAAAAATGTAGGAGAGAGAGAGATGCAACATGCATCACTCCGTCATGTTCGTCACTCTTCCTGCCCTCAACAAAAGAGAAGGTGCAAGGCTATAAAAGATATCATTAAAAGGCTAAAACTAAGTATACTTATAATTATCAATCCAAACTGATGTTGTAATAACTTCTTTATAGGAATATAATTACACCTATTTTTGTTTAAATTCATCTTTTGATGTCTCAATCCTGTAATGGTGAAATTAATCAATTATTTCAAAAAAAATGAAAACTTTGACCCATTTTTAGTTTTCTTTACGATGATGAACTAAATCCGATGTTTTAAAAAAAAGAACCATTTTCATGCCTTTTTTTTTGTACTCATTATTGGGTCTCCAAGCCCTCCCCATGGTCTCAAGGGGCTAGATGAACTCAAAAGGGCCTAGGCCAACATGATGGGGTGACCTAGACCTAGACCTAGACCTAGACATGGACCCCTACCTAGAGCTATTGGGTCTCCAAGCCCTCCCCATTGTCTCAAGGGGCTAGATGAACTCAAAAGGGCCTAGGTCCTTATATGAGCCCATCCATCCAGTCCCCTTGAGGCCGTTGGGAGGGCCCCAACAACGTGTATTAACAAATGTTTTAAGCATGAAAACAAGGCCACAATTATTCTACCCTAAATTTTCTCATAATTAAAAGTGTCCAATTTCTCTCTTAATTCAACATTTGAGTTCCCGATTAGATTTAATATAAAAAATCAAAGAACTAAGATATAATAAGTATAAATTAAGCAATAACTACATTGAGAAAGTTGTTAAAAATCTTAGGTAAGAAAACTACATTGATTACGTTGTTAAAAATCTTAGGTAAGAAAACTACATTGATTACGTTGTTAAAAATCTTAATTAGGATAATTACAATGATTAATTTGTTGAAGATCTTAATTAGAATAGCTAGATTGCTTAAGTTGTTAGGAATTTAACAACTTTACTGATTAAGTGTCACACAAGTCCATCCAGCCCTTTTAGGCCTTGCCATTCATCCCATAGTCCCCCCATTGTCCTAAGTGGACCTTTTTGGGTTTAAAAAAAAGGGAGCCCACCCATTGCCCTAAAAGGCCTTGGTTGGGTTAGAAAAAAGGGAGGCCATAGGGAAACCTAGGTCCAGACACAACACCTTTTGTCTAGTCACACTGCCCCATACTGGGCCTCCCTTTTGTTTGGCCCACAACCAAGGCCATTTAGGGCAAGGGGGGGGATCTAGGGTGCATACCAAGGCCCAAGAAAAAAATGTTAGATGCCAACAACATCGAATGATTTTCTCTCTTTTTTGAGAAACGTATTTCAAAACGTATTTCAAACTTATTAATTTGAAAGTATCTTATATCATGATTATTCAAGTACAAACATAAAAAATGAAAAAAGATATGGAACATATTCTATTAATCAAGAGCAAACTTTATATGTCGAGAACACTGGCTATGATCATTACAAGTCATTCAGGATGCAGAATCGTGCTAATTTAAAATCCTTCATCATTATTTTAATCCTCTTTTTATGGGATAGCATAGAGATTTGCATCCTTAAAAAATGGATACCAAAAAATGCTTCCATAGTTTTTTGTAGAGCTCCCTAGCAAGACTTTGTAGACACAATTCCTAAGTACAAATCCATAAGATCTCCCTAACGTGTGAGAAAGGGTGGCCTTGGGAATAGTGAGATCAATCGTCTTCCAAAATTGGCATATCTTATGGAGTGCCTTTACCCCATTTCTACTCCTCCTCCTTTGCACATGTGGAGGCACTACTGGGTTTTGAGGCCCAGGGGGATAGAGGTTATACATGTAGAGGTTCTGACCATGATGAGGTTATGGTAGAGGCTATATAAGTAGAGGTGGAGGTGGAGGTGCAAGTTGAGCCATGGATGGAGGTTGTACATGTGGAGACACATTCTCCTCAATTATAGAGCCCCCATGTCCTCTTATCCCATGTTGACATAAGGTTAGAAGGGGACCCATATTGTAAGTGAGGGTCTTCATTCCACATTACCCTAGTAGAGGTGGAATATAATGTACCATCCATGGTGGAAGAGTATGTATAATCTCCCGTTCTTGCTCGTTCTCGACCTTTGACGAGATGGGGGTAGTTTGCATGTAGTATTCTTAGTTCCAGTCATGGCAAGCAAGCGAGGAGAGTGAAACAGAAAAAATGAGGCCATAGAGAAATTTTATAGGCACTTAACTTTGGGAAATTTTTTAAGAAGTATCTTTTTATAGTGAAAAACCAAAAAAGTATAAAATTTAAAAAGTAGCTTTATATTTTTATTACAAATTGATGTTCTTTCACTCAACATTTTCTCTTTCTAATCATTATAACACACGATGCAACATGGCATGTTGGACCCACTACTTCGGTTCCATTGTAACATGCCCATGCATCATGGCGTGCTAGCCCACTACTTGAATTACATTTACACTTATCGATCTCCTTAGTGTAGAGTTGTACTAGTTTTGCAATATCACATGCCCTAGCTTCCTTCTTTGACAAGCATCTAGATTATGTGTGCCGGAAAAACTAATCAAACATTTCAATTAGGTAATTGGTTTGTGTGACCCCTCCGTTGATGAGTGTTCTTGAAGCAGATTCCCTTTGCCTTGTAATGTTATTTCTCCATGCCTTAAGTGCTCCACATGTTAAGGGAACCATATTTCTCCAAGTAATATGATCCATGAGCATAAACAATATACTAAAAAAAATTCATTATATAACTACATATAATTATAAATAACTTAATAACAACAAAAACCCACCATGTAATGGCTATTTCTACCCAACTATCAATGATAATTTGAGATTGCTATCTAGAATATGCTTCATTGTTTAGTGCTATAGTAGTACTCAACTACATGATTGTGTCATATGCTTTGTTATTCAGTGCTAGTAGTACTTAATAGTGCAATTGTGTCAAAACAAGCCTAACCCTTTACATGCCTATTATGAGGAATTGCATTCTTGTCTTCACTTGTTTAGCTCTTTCCACAACTCCCACCTCATTTTAGATCTTCTCCCTGACATATTGTGTAAAAAATGCCTAGCCTCATTGATACTTGTTGTGCCACAAAATGTTATTGTCCCTTGACATCTTTGCATCTTTCACTATTTTGGCATTACCTCTAGAGAGTTAAGTAGATTCTCCACTTTGGAAATTGCTTCCATGGATCGAGCATCTTGCTTCATAGTAGTGAATGCAAAGTCAATGTGCAATTTAATGGCATGTAATGTGCAAAAGTGTATTTTTTCACATGAAAATGGAATGATGGGGTTCTATGTTCACAACCAAGCATAAATTTGATCATTTTCAAATATCCCCCTAAAACGCTAATCCACTACAAAAGTAACCACACCTAGAAATTCAAGTTGTTCACCATTTATTTACTCCTTGACAATTCAAAGGCATCTTTGAAGCATCCACTAATCTAGCATTTCATTAATCTCTTCAGTACCTCAGAATCTCCTAACCACCAATTGCCTTTTTTGTATTGCACCTTGTTGTTGTCCTTTGCATGTGCAATTTCCTTGTTTATGTGAGTATAAGCCCAATTCTTTCCAATCTGCATCCTTTGACAATTTGGCACTCATCTAGATTCAATATAAAAGAGATGGCTCCCATAGAATCTACGATTAGGGTTAGGAAGCAACACATTATTAGAGAGATATGCTATTTGATTTTTTACGATCAATAGGGAAGTTAAATCATACTAACCTTCATGGTGGGGGAGTTTGTAAATTTTTATCATTGCTTGTTCAAGCCTCTTTAAATACATAAAAATGTTGTTGAAGGCATCGTATGTACTACTTTGATTTCACCCTTTGATTTGTCCTTCAAAACTTTTCTTCCCTCTACATGGAAACACTCACCGCCGCCGATAAGGGACCTTACCTCTGCATTGTTCATATTTTTTATCAATAAAAATTTGTATAAAGGTGGAATAAAGTGGCTTTTGATCCCTCATTTATGAAGAACCTCTTTCACAATGGCATACATCGACTGATAGCCCTTGCGAGACTGATACCTGCTTTATCACAAAATTTTGAACATCATTTGTACTCAAAAATCCCTTGTAATCGGGATTACTAGCAAAGGCCAACATGTCTTTCTTCCCAATGCAAGCTCTTAAAAGGCTCTGAGTGCACGTTTAAACATTCCTTGATGCATCACTCAAATAATTATTGAAACATAAGAAAAGTGTTAGTTGTAGAACTCAAATGTAAATTATTTGACACTCAATTATTTACCTTGTAAGCATGATTCTACTTCTCTTAGCACCACTGCCTCTATCACAAACCTGTCAATTTTTGATGACTCTCTTTTGTGTTCCCTTGCATCGATTGGGGTTTTTTTTAATGACATAATTTGGCTCTAAGTGTAATTAATTTATTCTCCTTCTCCTTGTTCTTATTCTCTATATCTTGCACTTGATTTATTAAATATTTAATATTTAATCGAAGATAAAAATTTGTTATGTGTATATGTTACATGTAAGCCCCACCACACACACCACTAAACATTTACAATATCCTAAAAGCCCATTTTTCCCATCAGCTAGTTAAGTCATAAAATGGTGGGTTACTATAATCAGTCACATGAATAGAGCATACCATCAACCCCAAAGTCTACATGTTTCTTTCCCGTAGTACTAAGTGAAGAAGTGGCTGCATTAAAGAACATTTGATTGATGCATATTCCTCTTTTACATGAATATGAAGATCTATCTTACGCTTTTCCCGTAGTACTAAGTGAAGAAGTGGCTGCATTAAAGAACATTTGATTGATGCATATTCCTCTTTTACATGAATATGAAGATCTATCTTACGCTTTTTCATATTAGCAATATCCTCTAAGGAACACATGGTTAGACTAAGGTCAGGGAATGAAAGAAGGATCAGAGTAAGATTAAACTATAGATATAAATGACCCAAAAAAAATCATAGGAGATATTTTCCATATAGACTACAAGAAGGTCGTTGTGTGCTAAAACTGGTAATAAAAATTTACTTTTTGAGGCTAGCTATGGTTAGGGAGTCCTTTTTTAATAAAAGATGTCAAAATTATATATATATATATATATAAAACCCAAAACCCTAATCTTAATTTTATGGTCCTTATTAAAACATACAAATTTTATTGATGGGGTTACATTAAAATGGTTATGTTATTTGTGATTTGTAAGATATGATGGAAAAATATGGGGCTATAATGAGAGGTAGTTATTACCTGAAAAGATCTTTTAGCCTATACCTTGGATACTTAGGCCCGATTCTTCTCCTCTACGGATTTCACTTGGATTTATAGTCGCATTGTGTAAGTTTGGGGCATCTTTGGTCTCCTGTCTTTGGCTTTCAATCTGCTTGCATCAATTCTTGGACTTGTTGATTCAACACGACATTAGCTTTGAGGATGACTTTTTGCTTCTCTTCTGCATCCTTGGTGAATTAGTCCATCTCCTCCATTAGGCATGTATTCAACTTCGTTGACATTGGCATGCTTCTTCAAGAGCCTGTTTGCCAAGGCTTGCATATGGAAATTACACTCCATCATTTGGGCGGAGAGGATATTGAGATCTGAAATGCAAGACTCCATTTCATAGTCCTCATGTTCCCCTTGCTTCAAGTACTCTTCGACACTTGCATACTTTGCTTTCAGGTACTCTTCACGTACTCTTTGACACTTGCTTCAGGTACTCTTTGACACTTGCATACTTTGCTTTCAGGTAGTCCAATATTCCATTTTCCAATTCATGCATAACCACCCGCGTGGCCATGGCATCCATCTCTTACAATTGCATCCAGAGAGTCTTGAGCAGCTGTTTGCTACTTTGAGATGCTTGTGTTTTGTCGTTTGTGTGTCAGTGGCTTCCTTTGAGCTCATCGAGATGGATTCTTTGGAGTGCTTTTTGGAGGAGGATAGCTGGATGGCGATGTGGGATTGGACTCGGTGTTGAAATTCATGGATCAAGCTCCCTAATGACAATCAACTATCTAATTAGATCCTAATTCTAATCTAATCAACATGTGATTAGTGCTAAGCTAAGCTAAGGTGGGTGAGACACTTGCATACTTTGCTTTCAGGTATGCTTCAGGTACTCTTCGACACTTGCTTTCAGGTATGCTTCAGGTACTCTTTGACACTTGCTTCAGGTACTCTTCGACACTTGCATACTTTGCTTTCAGGTAGTCCAATATTCCATTTTCCAATTCATGCATAACCACCCGCATGGCCATGGCATCCATCTCTTACAATTGCATCTAGAGAGGGTTGAGCGGCTGTTTGCTACTTTGAGATGCTTATGTCTTTTGTCATTTTGCTATAGTGTGTCAGTGGCTTCCTTTGAGCTCATCGCGATGGGTTCTTTGGAGCGCCTTTTGGAGGAGGATAGCTCGATGGCGATGCGGGATTGGACTCAGTGTTGAAATTCATGGATCAAACTCCCTAATGACAATCAACTATCTAATTAGATCCTAATTCTAATCTAATCAACATGTTTTTAGTGCTAAGCTAAGCTAAGGTGGGTGATACCTAATAACAAATGTAATGAATGAAATAAGCTAATTTAGCTTAAGACTCAAGCATAATTATGTTACAAGATTGAGACTTGTACTCATAGAGAGGCTTGAGAGCTTGCTACATTTTTCATTACTTGAAATGGTCCTCTTTTATCTGAGGAGAGTACAACAAAGCTATGATAGCTCATGTGGGATAACTTGGCTAGGTGACCTGGCACTCTAGCATCACTCATTTCAACACCCCCCCTTGATGCTAGATTGGGTACAATTTTTAGGCTTTCACTCTTCCTCTCTCTCCCCTTGTGCTAGGCTACTTTGGCCCTTATGCTACTTTGGCTATAAATTTTAGCTTGAGTGTATCATATGCCCTTAAAGGCTGATTACATCACACTTTTTGTAGAGAGACAAGAGGGGTGAAAAGCACAATGGTTCTTTCTCTAGAAAAGAGCGTCTTTGGTTGGGGTAGCTTTGGCCTCGATGTAGTTTGCCTGCTTCTTTTTTTGATAGCAATCTTCTTCTAGGTGACCAGTTTGTCCATAAACAAGATTTGGTTTATCTTTATTGTGACATTCATTCTTGGTAGGACCAAGTTTTTGCAATGATAGCATCTTGGAAGTTGAGATGTTGATTGAGTTGTCCTTTGAAACCTCCCACCCTTTGTATAGAGAGTGCTTGATCACTTGAATGTGATTTGAATGATTCTTTATCCTTGAATTTTGATTCTTGTTCAATTAGAGATGATTCGACATCTTGACGTTTATAGTCAAAGGGTACAAAACATGTAATCACAGTGCTATAAAAGAAATCTCTCTAAGGATGAGCGAACGGCCATTCACTCCATCAAGCCATAGACATTCACTCCCTCAAGCCATAGCCATTCACTCCCTCCAGCCATGACCATTCACTCCATCACGGCACGGCTCTTCTATATCCCATATCCACGCCCATTCTTTCTCACTCATCCCCACAACCATTTGTCTCTCAAAAAGCCACATTGGTTCCTTTGCCTTCTACCCAGTGAAAGATCCCTGCCCCCTCTACACAAACGAATTAAGGGGTGCTAGCAGCGGAAGTAGCACTTCTTGTGCAGGGAAGAGACTCTCACTCGGGGCCTCGCCCCATGGATGTCTGCACAAGAGACTAATCCCTTGGTTCTCCCAAGACCAAACCCGGAAAAAACTTCCCTCGCTCAGAAAGCATAGGCGATTCTGCCAGGATAATTTATTCTAACGTAGTCAAGAGCCTTAAATTACCCTTTTTTATTCTAACCAAACCCGTAGGTCACATGGCTGGGTCAAGGGAGGAACTTGCACCTGGATCATACAGACCAACGCTTTTTCCCCCGTTAAGAGGCACATCCGTTGATTCTTTTCCATAGAACAAGGATTATCCGTGATTTACTTCAACTATCGTAACTTAACAGAATTGAGTCTTATTTTTGGGATCCATCAGTCCCAGCCTAACCCCATCCAATCCCATTGGTTAGCCAACTGTCTAACCACTATATTGATAGGATCCATTTAGAAATTTGGTTATGTTTTGCCCTGGGTACCAAGGAAAAGAGTTCCTAGGCCCCCTAGCCGACGCTTCAAGCAAAATTCAAGATCCTTTTTCACAGATTCAATTGTCTTTAAAATAATCATTTAATGAAACCATAGTATAACTGATCATAATCCTCCAAAATATCTAGCTTGAATTTCAATTTCCAATCATTCCTTCATCGGTGTACCTATGGCATCATTGGTAACCAGAACACTCACCACCTACTCACTCAGGGGCCTTTTCAATAGTTCCTAGCTCTCATAGTACCTGGAAATATAATCATATAAAAATCCAGATAGGCTCTTCATTGAAGATCAGCTAGATTAATCAACAAGATCCATATAAAAGGCTCATGAACTCATCCGTAAGACCAGCAAGGTCAATCAACCAGATCCATGCCCGTGATCAGAAAACAACTCCAACTAATTTTTCTTCCCCGACGCACGCATGGGTATCTTCGGTGACCTAGAGCTCGAGCACCTTATGGTCAGCACCCTCTAGGCTCCTTTGCATGTCACCTAGCGCTTTACTCATAGGCCGGTTCCTTGGTTCCTCATCCACCATACTGGAGCTCGAGCACCTTATGGTCACCACCCTCTAGGCTCCTTTGCATGTCACCTAGCGCTTTACTCATAGGCCGCTTCCTTGGTCCCTCATCCACCATACTGGAGCTCGAGCACCTTATGGGTATCTTCGGTGACCTCACCTTATGGTCAGCACCCTCTAGGCTCCTTTGTATGTCACCTAGCGCTTTACTCATAGGCCGCTTCCTTGGTCCCTCATCCACCATACTGGAAGCTCGCCATTTTAATCGAATCGAGGCTGGTCAAGACCTCGGCCGAGACCTTGCCATGCGAGACGCCCTTCATTGACTCTCTGTCAGGTGGCTCTGCAACCTTATCACTTAGGTCTACCTTAATCTACAAGATAGTCAAAATGCTTCCCAGCATTCTTGACATAAAACAGTCTTTTAAAAACAGGTTCCATACACAATTACAGTTTCCAACAACTCCCATCTGTCCACATCATTCCACGTCATTTCTTATTATTCCACATTCTTCTACATTAATTCACATCGCACATTCCACATCCATTCCCTTTCATCCTACATCTATTCTCATCCATTTACATCCACTCTCATCATATCACATCCATTCAGATCCATTCATCTCACATTACATCTATTGGCATCCATTCCCATCATCCTACATCTATTCTCATCCATTTACATCCACTCTCATCATCCATTCAGATCCATTCATCTCACATTACATCTATTGGCATCCATTCACATCCATTCATATCCATTCAAATTCATTCAGATTCATTCACCTCACATCACATCTATTCACATCCATTCAAATCCATCCACATCTCATCACATCCATTCACATCCATTCACATCCATTCAGATTCATTCAGATTCATTCACCTCCATTCAGATTCATTCAGATTCATTCACCTCACATCACATCTATTCACATCCATTCAAATCCATCCACATCTCATCACATCCATTCACATCCATCCCAACTCATCACATCCATTCACATCCATCCACATCACATCACATCCATCCACATCTCATCACATCCATTCACATCCATCCACATCACATCACATATATATCACATCTTATCACATCCATTTACATCTATCTAGACCCACATCACATCACATCCATTTACATCTATTTAGATCCACATCACATCACGTCCATTCACATCCATCCATATCTCATCACATTCATTCACATCCATCCACATCTCATCACATTACATCCATACACATCACATCTTATCACATCCATTTACATCTATCTAGACCCACATCACATCACATCCATTTACATCTAGTCAGATCCACATCACATCACATCCATTTACATCTATCATATCCACATCCATTCACATCCATCCACATCTCATCACATCCATTCACATCTATCCACATCTCTCACATCCATTCACATCCATTCACATCCATCCACATCTCGTCACATCCATCCATATCTCATCACATTAATTCACATCCATCCACATCTCATCACATCCATTCACATCCATCCATATCTCATCACATTCATTCACATCCATCCACATCTCATCACATCCATTCACATCCATACACATCACATCTTATCACATCCATTACATCTATCCAGATCCGCATCACATCACATCCATTTACATTTATTCAGATCCACATCACATCCATCCACATCACATCCATCCACATCACATCCATTCACGTCTCATCCATTTACGTCTATTTAGATCCACATCACATCCATCCACATCACATCCATTCACGTCTCATCCATTTACGTCTATTTAGATCCACATCACATCACATCACATCACATCCATTTACATCTATTCGGATCCACATCACATCCATCCACTTCTCATTCACATCCATTCACATCCATTTACTCTACGTCTATTCAGATCCACATCACATCACATCACATCACATTACATCACATCCATTTACATCTATTCGGATCCACATCACATCCATCCACTTCTCATCACATCCATTCACATCCATCCACATCACATCCATTTAGTACGGTTACTCTACTTTCGATACTGATAGAACTTTTTTTAAGTTTTTGCCAATTGCTTGGCTTGGTTAAAGGCAACTTTTTTCTTGATCCCATTAAATCTAAGTATCATAGTGTTGTTAAAGGTTTAAAAAGGAAAAATGAACCTTATCAAAATTTTAGAGTAAAAACTCAGAAAGAGCATTTACGTATTGTGTTTTCATTCCTTAAGCTTCATTAATGAAGACTAAATCTAAATTTTTCTTTTACTTATTGGATCCTTGATCCTCTCAGGGATTTCAGATTCCCTTTTTCTGATTAAGAATTATCCAAGTTTTCTCGATGGATATTTTCACATTCTTTCTCAAATTTCTCAAAATAAGATATATTCAATATTCTTCTTTTTGAATAAAAGATTCATGGGTTTTACAAAATCAATTCTACCCATATTTCTTAAGAAAATGATAATACTCAGAATTCTACTTTTGATAAATACTCATATTTTGATTTATGCCAAAAATTTTCCTTTTAACATTTAATTGTTTGGATATTGAATATCATGGGAATTCCTCTTTTTTCATCTAAATTCTTATGCATAAAAATAAATTTATCAAAATTAAATGTTTATGCATAAATACTAAAAAGTATTTTCCATGAATATGATAAAAATCATTCTTTTTGCATAAAATATCTAATCCTAGAATATGATAGGAATTCCTCTTTTTGCTTTAATCAAAATATGCATAAATTTAAGATTTATCTTTTTTTCTGGAAAATTTTACCATAGCTTTGCTGCAATTACTGATAATATTCAATTTTCTATTTGAATTAAAAACTTGTAATGAAAATATGATAGAAACTCCTCTTTTAGACTTAAAATTAAATTATGCATACATAGCATAATTATAGCCATATATATAAGCATAATTATGATTATTTCTCTTACTTAAACTAGAATAACCATTCCTCATTTCTAAAATTGTTAGTATAATCCCTTTCAATTTAGAATGAGTTAATGTGATTTTTCCTACTCATAATCAAGCTAAAAAGACTTAACCATCATTTTTACTAAATTAAGATCATGGAAATATCAATTCTCATTCTCTAGCCTAGAGTTTAGATTGAAACAAGAGATTATCATTAAAAATCATCCTATTACTATGGATCTAGCCATAAAGATGATTAATCTTTTCAAGAGAGAGATTTTCTTAAAGAAAACATTATAATTAAGCATAAAGATTAACATAATTCTTATTAGACATTATGAATATTTGGAAAGCTTGATTTGAAGAAAGAACCATTACTTTGAAAGCTTCTCAAGCTTGAGAGGGGTTGAGAAGAAGAAAATCGTTGAGATAATTGAAAAAAACCATTAAAATAGGATTACCTTTGAGTTTGGCTTGATTCTTTGGCTAGAAGTGAAGCCCCCAAGCAAGTCCTTGGCCACCGAGAGAGAGAGAGAGAGAGAGAGAGAGAGAGAGAGAGAGAGAGAGAGAGAGAGAGAGAGAGCAATCTCCAAGAGAGGTGGGAGGAGAGAGAAGCTCCAAAGCTCCCAAGAGAAGAGGCAAATTAAAGGGATAATAGAAATATACTAATTTTGAGGATAATACTGACATGGTAATGTTCCAATATGAAAATACAAAGGAATGAGGGTCTATTTATAGGTAAGGGAGGCCACTAACCAAGTCTAACATAAAAATATCACATTTTTTTGAATTAAAAAACCCAAGTAATGATGATGAAGAAGGTGCCTAGCTCAAGTGGGTTTTCCACCTTACTGAGGTGTCAAAAATGCATCATTTCACCTAAATATCTCATTTTTAACTAATATACCTTAGTTTTTAACTAATAAACCTTGTACTCAGTCAACTCTTTATCTTATGTGAGCATTTACTCATTTTTGGGCTATTTTCTTTTATTCATTGTATTTATCTCATCCCAACACTTGGATTAATCCTATTGACCCTTTGGAACCTTAATCTAATTTTTTTTGAAAATGTGGATCCTTAGGCTAAGGTCTCTTATACACATATTTAATTAATTCCTATGCACATTGGAAATTTCATTTTGAACTTTTGTTTTAGGGGAATTCATATTAGACATCAGGAGAATTTTTGCATCCAAAAATATCTCAATTTTGAATTACCTCTAGACATTTTCTCTCTCAAGGCCAAAAGAGGGTAAAACAAGATCTTTTTCCATTTTTGAGGGGGGGGATGATTACAAGAGATTGAAGGGGAGGTTCTTACACCTTTACATCTCAAAAGCTGGAGGGAGGAATCCTACACCCAGACACGGTTGTTTGCTCTGTTAAGCCACCCCCACGGGCATTCCTTTGTAAAGCCACAGGCATTCCTGTGTAAAGCAACGAGCATACCTCCCCCGAAAATCTATATAAGGGCCCACCACACCTCATTTTTTTCTTGCTCTATAACCAAACTTTTGCCCTTTTTTCTTCTAATTTTTAGTAACCTCTTGCTCTCCTATACCTCTCCCTCACCTATTTGCAATGGCCACTAGTGATGAGCACTGCATCTCCTCTCTCGAGGTTTTCACCCACACTCCCTAGAAGAAGAGATGGTAGGTAGGCCATTGATTTGAGGAATATGACAAACACCCCACCCAGAGCTCTCATTTGGGTGAGGCACTTATGAAGCGGGTCAAGGGCCATGCCATTTTAGTCTCATGAAGAACACGCACAAAGTGGAGCACAAGTTGCTCTACTACACTGAGAAGTGCTACCGTGCCCTCACGGAGGTCATAGTGGTTGCATGCCTAGAGAAAATTAGGCTCAATGGTTTACCCACAATGGAGGTTTGGTTGGGACCTAACCTCCTCAAGTGCCTCTATTTCATCGAGACTTTCAATGCCATCCAGGCAACATGGTAGGTACCAGACTCAGAAGGAGCTCCCCTCACAATACACCTCAGTCTAGATTTGGTCAGAGACACACTCCAACTCGCACAACCATACATATGTAATAGCCATGTGATGTGGCATATGCATGACACTTTCCAAGGCCCCACATGACCAAGGATGGCATGGAATGGCACATCACCCACCATGAATTAGTGATGCCAACACAAGACCTTTCCTTCCTCCTCACCTGTAAGGTTCCCCCCTTCCGAAAATAGGGGAAACACTTAAGATAGTCTACTAAGTCTTATCTTACAGAAAATTTCCTACTCATCGACACCTTGACCATACAGAGATTCAAGGATATGATTCATAGGTAAGACCTAATTCTATCCCGCAGGGGGAGCGTGGTCTTCTAAAATCAAATCACCTATAGGGTAATTGATCACATAAATTGGGCAACTACAAGACTTGATTTCTAGAGGCAATGCTTTTTTCCTCATCCATGCAAGGCACAGCCCCGCTGGCCTAGTTTTCTAGAATAGAATTGCCCGAGAACCTATTTATCTAACGTAGGGCTTTCACTTAATATGTTGGAAAGCTACCCGACTAATCGGGTCCACCCGTCCGTAGGATAGTGCCGTCGGGGCATTCCATCCTCCCACTTTCCACCTTACTCATGCGTCAATTTGTTTTCTAATTAATCCTACCACACTGTTTGACATAAATAAACATGTTCCTTAATTAAGACCCTTTTCACAAGGTTTGTTAAAACAGCCTTTTTCTACAATACAATCATACCAAAGACCAGATTTATAAAAACAAAGTTTAAACATGAATCAATTTCATACAAGCCAAACCGGCTCTCTTATTCTTTTCCTTTATACCGTCAATGATCTAGAATTCGGCCTTCCAGCCTCTACATGCTGGGCAAAACCCTACGGGACCATACACCTCATCGTCGGCCGCTGGCGAGGACTCAAGCCGGCCTGTCGCCCTCTCAGGCCCAACGCTCAATCCTCCCGCCCCTCAGAGGGATGTCTGCGCACTAGGGTGGGCTGCACTAGCCTGGTCCCTCAGAACTAGGCAGCATCACAATCACTCGCCTCAATCGGTGAACCTCATTCTCCCAATGGTATCAGGGATACCATGGGCCAACTCCGAGCCTTACTAACGTCTCCGCCATCCGGCTATACAAGCACAAGAACGGGGCAGCGTCAAGGCAGGGAGAGTTGTACCTGTACCTTAATTTAACCAAGATAACAATCCATTTACTCAACTAAACCATAGGACTAAAATCCATGTTACCTTCTTAAGAAAACAATCATTTTCACAAAGATTTTTGCATTTCATCTTGAGATTGCAATAAGAAATTCTTTACTAAGGCATATGTTATTTTTTAAAAGAATACAAACTTTAAATAGTAGATCAATCAAGTAAATCACTATTAATAATTAATAGAGAAGCCGGGGCCATACCTCAACTCCTAAGAATGATATATAATTGAAAAATAAAATATGTATATACCTTATAGAAATTTATCGTTTATCGTTGTCTTTGCTCGTATTAACAAGAGCTTTAGAACTTGACATATGAGAATAGAGTCTTCTAATACCTTGTCCTTTGATTGAAATCATCCAATAATCTCCAAGCTTTATCTCCTCTTACTCATACTATGACTCTTCTCTCTTTCTAAGATCTATGGCAAAATAGCCTTCTTCTACAGGTCTACAACATAGTATTCTTTCTCTAAAAGAAAAGCTATGGAGTTTTGGTCTCTTCCTCCGAGAAAGACCATAGAAATCTAAGCTTATTTTCTGAGATATTAGATAAGAATGAAGGGATATATGCATCTCAAACTCTAGGATTACCTTGAGGCTACTTGCTGCCTTCTCACAGTTTTCTCTGTGTAGAGACCTTGACAGAAACAACAAATTGTTTCGGCCATAACTCTCTGATAAAAACTCAGAATATAGTCATGTAACCACTCAAAAGAACGGGAAGGTATCTGGTCTACAAGCCAACGCGGGCAGAATAGGCAAAAACGTCTGTATATAGCCACAAATGCACTATCTTTAGAAACGCGTTATTTTTCCATATTTTTAGTATGCATGGACTCTACATGTGTAAAAGTACTCTATATATGACCTCTTATCACCTAAATTCAAAATTCTATTTTTGGGGATACTTATCTCTTAATAGAACTATTCTTATGTTCTTATTTCTTTTAGGATTTTTGGAGCTAATATTTTTATTCTAACACTTTCCTAATGTTTCTAGCCTTATTGTCTCACTCTTCTCTAATTACACTCTCTTTCCTTATTGAAATCTATATTAAAAGAGACACATACATACATGGCTTGGGAGGGACCTTACAATCTCCCCCACTTAAAAGATTCGAGATGTCCTCATCTCGCGAGTTGGGGTAGTATCTAAAAAATCGTCCTCTCTTTCAAAGTGGAGTCCCCACTAGGTAAAAATCTTCTTTTATCTAAATATTATTCTTAAAGAGTCATTTATTTCATGTGCTTGGCTCGTTTTGTTGTGCCTCCAAAAGGTCTTTATTATTCTAAAGTTAATTGGCCTTATTATCCTAAGTTCATGCATCCATATACCTCTCAAATGCTATGAACCTTCGAATTTCTTATTCTATACCCCCATGTAATATGGTACTTAACAAATTGTCATGGAGAAACGTAAGGGAATCAATCCTTTACGCAATCTAATCTATGATAGCAATTTCATAATCTTAGTATCGTCTTGTAGAATACCTCGATTCATCATGCACATTACTTCACATGAATCTTGCACCAATCCTCTTCTATTTACTCATAGAAATACTTGTTGAATTCGGTTATCTTTAACCCCGCTATCCCTATTTCTTGACCTAATTTTTGCTCTAGCTCATGATTCCTTGTAGCGAGGGGTGGGCTTGACGTTCCTCTTGAATTAGGAGACCTCTTCTTGATTAACATGGAAGGACTCATGTCCTTCTCGACACTTTCTATATATAAAAATACTTTATCATAGTCTCTGGTTATAATTATAGCTTCTGAAATAGAGGATGTTTTCACATTCTTGATGAGGTTATTCAAAGGTAGATTAAGCTTCCAAATGAATCGATGGAGAAGAGTTACCTCATTCATCTCTGGAGTAAATCGAAGGATTTCAACAAAAGTTTGGTGGTATTCTTTTAGGGTCTTCCTTTCTTGGGTTAGCTCCAAAAATTCATTCATTTTATCCTCTCGAAATCCTAGAGGACAAAACCTTTCACGAAGGTATAATTTCATGGCATCTCATAATTGATTCTAGCTCTAGTGGGGTTAGATTGACAACAATGCTTTCAACTAATTTGGCATTTCTTACGATTTTTAGATGCGAGCAAGGGTGAGCTTGCTTCTTTCATTATATCCATTAAAAGTTCAAAACTATCAAATACTTATCATAGCACCACATTTAGGATTAATACATCTGAGATCTTCATTTTCTTGAGAATTACACATCTGGTGCCTTGGGATTGACACATCCAAAGATTATCAGGATTGACATATCTGAGATGATTAGTTTTCTGAAAATTACACACCTAGTATCTTGGGATTAACACATCTAAGAGCATGATTCTCTAGGAATTACACATTCGAAGTTAGACTCATGTTTGTCTGAGATGGGTTCTAGATCTTGGATGATTGTCCTAGTGTAAAGCATCCAATGGATGGCATTCACACGTCAACTATTCAAATCTTAATGGAGTTATGATCTTAATAATTTATAATATGCAAGTTAATGAGATATATCCTGAAAATGTCTCTAAACAAAGTTTTGGTCTATTCTTCTATTCAGTCTCTCACTAGTTTCTTAATTTGATCACCCTATGTTTTCCTCACAAAAGGTTTTCTCCCCAATCTCATTTCTCAAATTTATTGTACAAATATCTTGCGTGTGCACCCCCAAGATACAAGCACAATTTCATAAGATGATTGTCTCAACATGTGAGGATATTCAAATCACTTCTATGGCTAGTAGAGATGATTGATTTGTCCTCATATGATAAACAATCACTTGTTTTAATCCCTTGACAGTTAACCTTTGAAAAACAAATCCTAGGAACTAAGATCGGCTCTGATACCACTTGTAAGGTTCCCCCCTTCCGAAAATAGGGGAAACACTTAAGATAGTCTACTAAGTCTTATCTTAGAGAAAATTTCCTACTCATCGACACCTTGACCATACAGAGATTCAAGGATATGATTCATAGCTAAGACCTAATTCTATCCCGCAGGGGGAGCATGGTCTTCTAAAATCAAATCACCCATAGGGTAATTGATCACATAAATTGGGCAACTACAAGACTTGATTTCTAGAGGCAACGCTTTTTTCCTCATCCATGCAAGGCACAGCCGCTGGCCTAGTTTTCTAGAATAGAATTGCCCGAGAACCTATTTATCTAACGTAGGGCTTTCACTTAATATGTTGGAAAGCTACCCGACTAATCGGGTCCACCCGTCCGTAGGATAGTGCCGTCGGGGCATTCCATCCTCCTACTTTCCACCTTACTCACGCGTCAATTTGTTTTCTAATTAATCCTACCACACTGTTTGACATAAATAAACATGTTCCTTAATTAAGACCCTTTTCATAAGGTTTGTTAAAACAGCCTTTTTCTACAATACAATCATACCAAAGACCAGATTTATAAAAACAAAGTTTAAACATGAATCAATTTCATACAAGCCAAACCGGCTCTCTTATTCTTTTCCTTTATACCGCCGATGATCTAGAATTCGGCCTTCTAGCCTCTACATGCTGGGCAAAACCCTACGGGACCATACACCTCATCGTCGGCCGCCGCTGGCGAGGACTCAAGCCGGCCTGTCGCCCTCTCAGGCTCCATTGCTCGATCCTCTCGCCCCTTAGAGGGATGTCTGCGCACTAGGGTGGGCTAATTCACCGCACTAGCCTGGGCCCTCAGAACTAGGCAGCATCACAATCACTCGCCTCAATCGGCGAACCTCATTCTCCCAATGGTATGAGGGATACCATGGGCCAACTCCGAGCCTTACTAACGTCTCCGTCGTCCGGCTATACAAGCACAAGAACGGGACAGCGTCAAGGTAGGGAGAGTTGTATCTATACCTTAATTTAACCAAGATAACAATCCATTTACTCAACTAAACCATAGGACTAAAATCCATGTTACCTTCTTAAGAAAACAATCATTTTCACAAAGATTTTTGCATTTCATCTTGAGATTGCAATAAGAAATTCTTTACTAAGGCATATGCTATTTTTTAAAAGAATACAAACTTTAAATAGTAGATCAATCAAGTAAATTACTATTAATAATTAATAGAGAAGCCGGGGCCATACCTCAACTCTTAAGAATGATATATAATTGAAAAACAAAATATGTATATACCTTATAGAAATTTGTCGTTTATCGTTGTCTTTGCTCGTATTAACAAGAGCTTTAGAACTTGACATATGAGAATAGAGTCTTCTAATACCTTGTCCTTTGATTGAAATCATCCAATAATCTCCAAGCTTTATCTCCTCTTACTCATACTATGACTCTTCTCTCTTTCTAAGGTCTATGGCAAAATAGCCTTCTTCTACAGGTCTACAGCATAGTATTCTTTCTCTAAAAGAAAAGCTATGGAGTTTTGGTCTCTTCCTCCGAGAAAGACCATAGAAATCTAAGCTTATTTTCTGAGATATTAGATAAGAATGAAGGGATATATGCATCTCAAACTCTAGGATTACCTTGAGGCTACTTGCTGCTTTCTCACAGTTTTCTCTGTGTAGAGACCCTGACAGAAACAACAAATTGTTTCGGCCATAACTCTCTCATAAAAACTCAGATTATAGTCATGTAACCACTCAAAAGAACGGGAAGATATTTGGTCTACAAGCCTACGCGGGCAGAATAGGCAAAAACGTATGTATATAGCCACAAACGCACTATCTTTAGAAACGCGTTATTTTTCCATATTTTTAGTATGCATGGACTCTAAATGTGTAAAAGTACTCTATATATGACCTCTTATCACCTAAATTCGAAATTCTATTTTTGGGGATACTTATCTCTTAATAGAACTATTCTTATGTTCTTATTTCTTTTAGGATTTTTGGAGCTAATATTTTTATTCTAACACTTTCCTAATGTTTCTAGCCTTATTGTCTCACTCTTCTCTAATTACACTCTCTTTCCTTATTGAAATCTATATTAAAAGAGACACATACATACATGGCTTGGGAGGGACCTGACATCACCACACCTTGGGTGGATCAATTCAACCCATTGAAACCTCTCTACCCTTGCCCGAATTCATCAAGGTGTGCTCCTCATTAGTTGGGCTTAGTACCTGCACAAAGAGCTCCATGCCATATGCTCAACCCACAAGGCAAGTTGGCAGCCCCCTCCCTGATCAACAAAGTTTTATACCATGGAGTAGGTTGGGAAGAGTTGCCCAAGCCTATCCATTTTACAAGGAGACACCACTAACCCACACCCCATCCCCGAGAGCCGAGTCTTCCCCCTCACTCGCCCATCCAAGTGTGCCAACACTTTGACACTCAGAAGAAAGAGGCACACCACAAAGTTGCCAGCGAGGAGGAGTTTTGCAAGACCTCCAAGTTCCTGGAGGAGACCCTACTCCACTCTACTCCTAGCACCCCAAGTGCCCAACCACTCCCCTCACCCTCACCAACTCACCTTGACAAAGGTCCCTCTGCCTCACCCTCTTCATCTCAACGCCATACCATGGTGGATACATTTTGTTGTTGCAGGCTGGATTCCTTCACTCTCTTAACATGCCTTTTTTGAGGGTATCTATGGCCTCGCACAGTCAGCCATGCTACTACCCTGGACAGATCTTATCCAAAGCTAGCAGGATCTCTAGGCCGCTCTGCCTGCTCTAATGCCCAAATCCAAGCCTCTCTTGTGGAATCCCTGTCGAATTCATACATGGTGTCGACCATCTACTACAGGTGTAGCTCAACATAGCCCAAGAAGAAGCCAAGTCATCCCATGGCAATTGCTCCCTCACCCAACGGGAAGCACAAGAAATATGTCCCATTTCCTAGATCACCCAAGACGGCCAACCAAATCCACACATCCTTTGAGGCACACAAATTTATCATGGAGAAAACAATGTTACAAAAGGATGCGCATCTGTGTGGGCAGTCGAGGAACATGCTATTCAAGCATAGTGGTGGTGGATAGCTCTCCGCGGGGGGCAAGCATCCATCGAAACAAAACATAAGGTTGACACCTTGATGAATGCTACCACCAAGCTGCCTACCCTCTCCTATCCACCCCAAAACCCTATCCACCTTGATGAATGCTACCACCAAGCTGCCTACCCTCTCCTATCCACCCACATCCTTGAGTTCAACTTTCAAGCCCTCCAACTAAACCTTCTTAAACACAATATCTCATGGATGACTCCATCATTGCATCTACCCTCTCCTACCTCATCACCGAAATCCCTCCCCCCTCCATTAACTTACTTGTCACCCTCTTTCTCCAGATCCAAATCTCTTTCATGACAACCCCACAATCCTCTTCACCCTCCCCATCCATCCTCTCTAGTTGTTGGGCTCATCTACTAGAGTATAGACACACCACAACTGTAAGGTTCCTCCTTAGCCCCTAAAAGATGTATAAGTTCTCCTCTCAGTCCCCTATTTCAGAATGCAAGAAAACATTGTTTTCCTTTGTTTTTGGCCTAGAGAGAGAAAATATTCTAGAGAGAGATAATACAATTTTGAGATATTTTTGGATATAAAGTTAACCCTTAAATTTAAGATGAATTTTCCTAAAACAGAAGTTTAAAAAGAGTTTTCTAATATGCATTAGAAATTAATTGAATATGTGCATTGAACACCTTAGCCTAAGGGTACCCATTTTCAGAAAATTATGGATTAAGGTCCAAGGAGTGTTCTAATGGGACAATAGGATTAATCCAAGTGTTTGAATAGGAAAAATGCAAGAATAAAAAAAAATCCACCAAAAATGAGTAAATTCTCACATAAGATGAAGAGTTGACTAGTACTGGGCGCCTAGAAATGAGATATTTCATCTCTCCTCTCTCTTCTTTTAAACTAGATCAGAAAAGTAGGCCTAACTAGTCCAAAACTTGTCCAAATTAGATCAAATTGAAGCTAGAAGCCTCTAGATCCCAATTGGACTTGGTTGGTGTCATCTTAGTGTATTTAATGCTAATGTAATTTTTAATTTAGTGTAATTCCATTATCCCTCTACCTTGCCTCTCCATTCTAAAGCTTTGGAGCTTCACTTATCCTCTTCTTCTCTTGGAGATTACCCTCTTCTTCTTGGTGGCCAAGCTTCTTCTTTGAGGGCTACACATCTCTTTAAAGAATCAAGACAAAAACCAAGTGTAAGCCTAAAACAATGGTGTTTTACTCTCTTCTTGGATGTTAATCTTCTTCCCAACCTCTCTACACACTTGAGAAGCATTCTAATCCATGGTTTCTTCTTAAAACCAAGCTCTTTCATAGCTTGTTTGACCTATTTTTATAAATTTTTTATTTGAAATATTTCTTGTGTATTACTATGAAAATGAAGGGAGTGTTAGTATTAATGGGAAGGTACTTGCAAAGAGAGAAACCAATTTTTTATTTGAAATATTTCTTGTGTATTACTATGAAAATGAAGGGAGTGTTAGTATTAATGGGAAGGTACTTGCAAAGAGAGAAACCAATTATGTGTATTATCTCGACTATGCACTTGCGTCACGGGCTAGAGAGCCTACTAAGAAGAGTGGTGTGGTGGCTTGGAGAGAAGCTTCCAATTTATGGCTTTCTTTGTTGAGTTGTTTTGCCACTGCGATGGTATTTGCCTTGAGTTGGGATATGGTATTACCCCTATTCTCAAGACATGTTTGAAGACATGATGTGTGCATGCATCAATGGAAAAGGATGATCTGAGACTACTATCTTCATATGTGCAACCCTTACTACATGCTAGGAAGTGGGGGAGATGTTGAGATATCAAGCTCAACTAGTGGTACGACGGACATTGATGACCCGCTTGGGTGGTAGCTTCTACACTTATGTCACTGGCACGGTTGGTGTGATTATGGTTGATATGCAGCTAGTGGATGACAGGCTGTGTGACAACCACTTTGGAGTTCTAGAGTAATGGCATAGTTATAGCACCAGTTCATATAGTTGGGTTCACACTATAGACCGACTACTTGTATGTTGTAGGAGAGTACTTTCCCTTTATGTATGTACTCTTATCTTTTAGTTATATGGTTATTGAGAAGAAGATAGAAAAAAATTCAGCCATCCACCTCTTGTGTGTCTTGCACTCTCTTGTGTGTGTGTGTGTGTGTGTGTTTGCAAGGAACTCAAGCTCTCTCTCTCTCCCCCATATTCTCTTTAGAAGACATGAGGATGTTAGCAGTTCACAAGTTGCTTATGATGAGATTAATGCTGCACATGCGGGAGAAAACCCGTACAACTAGTGAGCCTCTGCACCTTCCTCATAATAATAGTGGTGGTGACCAGTCAATTTTTTTTTGATAGTAGTTGGCTAGGATTCCTATGTTTATTTATTACTATGGTTAGGATACTAGCTGCTTAAGATTCTTATGTTTTTTATTGCTATGGTTTTAGCAATGGATTCCTATGTTTTCTTTTCTATGGTTTTGGTTAAGGATTCCTATGTTTTTTGGTTCATTGAGTGGATAGCAACACAACACAACTATGTTGTGTTGTGTTGCTATAGTCTTAGTCATGAAGCCAAGATGCTAGTCATTGTTGTAGATGTACTGATAGTGAAATGTAGCTCTAATGGAAGCGAGCATGCAAACACCTGGTTACACCAATTTGAAGACAATTTAAATCACTTGTGCAATGAATAATACCCTTCTCTATAGGAGGCCTTTTACCACACCCCACTCGATTTTCTGGTGTGCTTAAAGAAACTTGCTCGGTGTATGGTAGACCTCCATGTGCACCATACATGTATCATGCAAAGGGAAGGAAAATCATGGAAAAGGAAGGAAAAAGTAGATCAACCTTTTGTGCTTGATTTGTTAGCAACAAGTAACTCTTATATGGATGATGATGACTCCTCTAGAGGCTCCAAACTGAGCCTTGATGGTGACTCTAGAGGCTCCAAATAGAGCCTTGATGAGGAGCTTAAAATTATGTTAGTGGTTACTCCTGGTGTGTGCATGGAGAAGAAGAAGGGTCATTTTGAGGACATCCAATAGTGATCTAAGTGTATGCAAGTGTGAGGTCCCTATCCCAACCGCGCAAATAGAGCCTTGATGAGGAGCTTAAAATTATGTTAGTGGTTACTCCTGGTGTGTGCATGGAGAAGAAGAAGGGTCATTTTGAGGACATCCAATAGTGATCTAAGTGTATGCAAGTGTGAGGTCCCTATCCCAACCGCGCAACGAATTCAGGGGTGCTAGCAGCGGAAGTAGCACTTCTTGCACGGGGCAGGGTCCCACACTCGGGGCCATTGCCCACAGATATCTGGACAAGAGACTAATCCATCGGTTCTTCCAAAACCGAACCCGGAAAAACTTCCCTTGCCCGGAAAGCACGGGCAATTCCTCCAGGATAACTTTTCTCTAACGTAGTCAAAAGCCTTAACTAACTGAACTGATCTGAACGAGCCCGTAAGTCCCATAGTCAGATCAAGGAAAAGATTATACTTGGATCATAGAGACCAACGCTTTTTTCCTCATTGAGTGGCGCAGCTGTTGATTCTTTTCCATAGAACAATATTTGTCCGGGATTTACTTCATCTATCGAACCAAAACAGAATTGAGTCTCAATTTAGGGATCCATCAGTCCAGCCTCCCATGGGTTAGCCAACCGCCCAACCACTGTAGTGATGGGATCCCATTAAGAATTTGGTTAGGTTGTCCCAGGTACGAGGGAAAAGAGTTCCATTAGGAAAATTCTGGACTCAAAAGAGGGCTGTTTCAACAATAATATAATAATAGACACACAGATTGAGTGACATGTAATCTACGAACGATATTCACCGGTGGTGGGACCTGAAAAGATGCAGGGGGGAAGAGAGCTTGAGATCTTGCAAGCACACACACACACTCACAAAACCCTAATAGAGAACACACACGGTGAGAGGCTAAAATCTTCTCCTTCTTCACTCAACACTCAACACACCATATACAAGAATAAGAGTACTCATAATATGAAAGGTACTCAACCAATACATACACGGGTTCTCTATAGTGTGAACCCGACTAAATGAGCTGGCACTATAACTATGCCAGTCTCTAGAATGGCTGTCACACAGCCTGTCATCCCACTGGCTGCATATCACCCAAGATCTCACCAACCATGCCAGTGGTGTAAGTGTGGGTCCTATCCCCCAGGCGGGTCATCAGTGTCCACCGCCTCACTAGATGAGCTGGATATCTCAACACTCCCCCTCGAGCTCAACTCCATCTCATGTACACCAAGCGAAGCCCTGAATTTGCGGAGCTTCTCTGTACCCAATGCTTTGGTGAAGATGTCAGCTACCTGATCCTCTGTGCTGACATAAACAAGGTCAAGATCTCCTGCCAAGACCTTCTCTCTGACGAAGTGGTAGTGGTCCTCTATGTGCTTCGTATGAGCATGAAAGACTGGGTTCCTGGCCAACTGTATACTGCTAATGTTGTCACAGAAAATGACAACTTGTCTATCCACTGATAGACCCAAATCTGCAAGTAGCTTTCTCAACCAAGCTACCTCACATGCTGCCATAACAGCTCCTTTGTACTCGGCCTCTGTACTCGATAGAGCAACCGTAGGCTGCTTCTTGCTGCTCCAAGTCACAGCAGCACTCCCCAAAGAAAACATAAATCCACTGGTAGATCTTCTATCTGAGATACTATCAGCCCAATCAGCATCTGTGTACCCATGTATACATATCTCTGTCCCAGTCTCATAGAATAGTCCACAATGCAAAGTAGACTTCACATACCTCAGTATGCGTCTCATTGCATCCAAATGCGGTTTCCGTGGAATGAGCATAAACTGACTCACCAACCCAACAGCATAGCTCAAATCTGGTCTGGTGATCGTCATGTAGATCAAACTTCCTACTATGCGTCTGTACATAGTAGGATCCTCCAAGATCTCTCCTGAATCTGCACTCAACTTGCCATTCTGATCCAATGGCACGAAAATAGGCTTACAGCCTGTCATACCATACTTGGACAACATGTCCAAGCCATACTGTCTCTGCAGTAATCCAATACCATGTCGTGACCTAATCACCTCAATGCCCAAGAAATATCTGAGCTCCCCCAGATCCTTCATCTCAAACTTCTGTCTAAGCAAGATCTTTACATCAAAGATCTCTGCATCATGGTCCCCTGTAATGATCAAGTCATCTACATAGATGACAACAAGCACAACTCCTCTATCACCATGTCTCACATACAGCGAGAAATCTGCATTGGCTACATGAAAGCCAATAGTGACAAGATATTCAGAAATCTTGTCAGACCATGCTCTTGGTGCTTGTTTTAAGCCATACAAGGCTTTCTTCAACCTGCAAACATGCTCGGGGTGACCCACATCCTCATATCCAGGTGGCTGCAACATATACACCTCTTCTTGCAAATCCCCATGCAAGAATGCATTCTTTACATCCATCTGATGTAAAGACCATTGCTTTGACGTAGCCACTGCTATCACAACTCTCACCGTTGCCATCTTGGCAACAATTGGGCTGAAAGTTTCCTCATAATCAATCCCATATGTCTGCGCATATCCTTTGGCTACCAATCTAGCCTTGTACCTGTTTATACTTCCATCACTGTTATGTTTAACTTTGTACACTCACTTGCATCCAATGGCTTTCTTGCCTTCAGGCAATTGCACTAAATCCCAAGTCTCATTTCCATATAGTGCATCCATCTCCTCATCCATAGCTTTCTCCCAACACACATTTCCAACAGCCTCATCAATGCATGTGGAATCAACAACCTGCACAACCTTTGCCATATATGCATAGTGATGTGCCACATAACCATCATAGGTAAATCTCTGCACAGGATTTTTCACTCTCCCAGATCTTCGCAGCTTTTCATTCATGGCTTCCATAGCCTTCTTTACACCAGGTGTTCTCATAGCTGGGATCCCAAGCTCCTCATCAAGGCTCATATCTGAGCCACTAGACTCTCCATCAACATGAGAATGCCCTGCAGAAATGTCAGGCATACCAAGGGGTTCAACCACTTTCTCTTTTCCTTTACGTGATGTACTAATCACATTTGCGGGGCTGGTATTATGATGCAACCTGCCACTCCATGGTCTATCAACAGACCCACTAGATGAGGACTCTCCTGGTCCACTCAAAGACTGTGATTGCTGACCTGCATTCTGTGCAACCACACTTCCACTCACATCAGCCCCAACAGCTTCTTTTTCAGCAGCATACCAGCTGCTCATCTCATCAAAGACAATATCCCTGCTTACCCTCAATCATGTGTAGCAGGGTTATAACACCTGTATCCCTTTTGCTCAAGGGAATATCCAATAAACACACATTTTTCAGCTTTCGGATCCAGCTTAGTTCTCAGCTCATCTGGCACATGCACATATGCAATGCATCCAAAGACTTTTAGATGGGACAAATCTGGTTTTCTGCCAGTAAACCTCTCCTCTAGAGTTACATCATGTATGGCTGCAATTGGAGTCCTGTTCATGATGTATACTGCTGTAGAAACAACCTCAGCCCAATAGCAATGCAGCATATTCTTCTCTTCCATCAATGCTCACGCAATCTCAGCAATGTGCCTGTTTTTCCATTCAGCAACTCCATTTTGCTGCGGAGTGCATCTGCATCATGTAAACTTTCTCCGAATACCATTCTTCTTCAAAAATTCAGAGAACTCATTGGAGAAGTACTCTCCCCCTCCATCTGACCTTAGGCACTTTACATATTTCCTTGTTTGCTTTTCAACCAAAACTCCGAAATTCTGAAAGTGAGTGAACACCTCACTCTTCTCCTTCATGAAATATACCCACACTTTCCATGTGTGGTCATCAATGAAAGTCACATAATACCTGTAGCCTCCCATAGATATGGTCTTCGTAGGACCCCATACATCTGAATGCACAACATCTAATGCATTTCTGCTCACATATCTGTTACGTGAAAACATATGCTTTGTTTGCTTCCCAAATTGGCATGCTTCACATATTTTCTGCATACCTTCCACTTTAAATTTTGGCAGCCTTGTCACAATTCCTTTTGTCTGCATAGACTTCAATCTCTGCACATTTACATGTCCAATCCTTTTATGCCAAATGTCTGTGTCTGCAACAATTCTTGAACCATTTGCAAACATCGCAGCACTCATTTCAGGCATGCCTATATTTAATGTAAACATTCTGCCCACTCTGTTGCCTTTTGCAACCAACCTGCACTTGTCTTTGAAATCTTCAACATAACACCCATCAGGGTTAAAACAAACCTGCAAACCCTGCTCAATCATCTGGCCAACTGAAACCAGATTCTTTGTTATGTTTGGTACATGAAGTACATCTGCAAGGTACTTCACTTTGCCATCCTGCATAGACAATGGCACATCTCCAACATGGGCAATTGGATGAGCAGTGTCATCCCTTGTTTCCACAAAACCTGGTCTTTCCGGGGTTTTCATCTCCTTGAACCACTCCCCATGACTCGTCATGTGGTTCGAAGCGCCTGAATCTACATACCATACATTATCTTTTTATGCTGCATCAACATTTTCAGACATGGCATTCACGACATGGTGCATAACAAACAACCTTTCATTATCCTCATTATTTCTGCTTGAGGATGCATAGTTGTTTTGCTGCACTTTCCCATTTTGCATGTCAGCCTGCTTCTTTTAACATTCTGCCTGCACATGTCCAGGCTTACCACAATAATAGCATTCACGTGCATCATTATATTGCCTTTGCCAATTTCCACGGCCTCTTTGATTCCCCCTGCCTCTGAATTTACCTCTTCCACCTGCGTGTGGTTGTTGTTGTTGATTCTGGGACTGTTGTTGTTGTTACTGCTGTGCTGGCCATAATTCTGATTACCTGTTCGGCCACCTCCTTGACTACGTCCACGGCCTCCTATACCTCGTCCTCTTCCTGAACTCGTGTAGAAGGTCTGTTGCTCTGAACTGTTTTTGCTTTGTGAAGACTATTGGTCTTCACCTGTAAGGTCCCTCCCAAGCCATGTATGTATGTGTCTCTTTTAATATAGATTTCAATAAGGAAAGAGAGTGTACTTAGAGAAGAGTGAGACAATAAGGCTAGAAACATTAGGAAAGTGTTAGAATAAAAATATTAACTCCAAAAATCCTAAAAGAAATAAGAACATAAGAATAGTTCTATTAAGAGATAAGTATCCCCAAAAATAGAATTTCGATTTTAGGTGATAAGAGGTCATATTTAGAGTACTTTTACACATTTAGAGTCCATGCATACTAAAAATGTGGAAAAACAACGCGTTTCTAAAGATGGCGCGTTTGTGGCTATATACAGATGTTTTTGCCTATTCTGCCCGCGTTGGCTTGCAGACCAGATGCCTTCCCGTTCTTTTGACTGGCTACATGACCATATTTTGAGTTTTTATCAGGCCGAAACAGTTTGCTGTTTCTGTCAGGGTCTCTACATAGAGAAAACTGTGAGAAGACAGCAAGTAGCCTCAAGGTAATCCTAGAGTTTGAGATGCATATATCCCTTCATTCTTATCTAATATCTCAGAAAAGAAGCTTAGATTGCTATAGTCTTTCGGAGTTAGAGACCAAAACTCCATAGCTTTTCTTGTAGAGAAAGAATAGTATGCCATAGCCCTGTAAGAGAAGGCTATTTTGCCATAGACCTTAGAAAGAGAGAAGAGTCACAATACGAGTAAGAAGAGATAAAGCTTGGGGATGATTGGATGATTTCAATCATAAGACAAGGTATTAGAAGACTCTATTCTCATATGTCAAGTTCTAAAGCTCTTGTTAATACGAGCAAGAACAACAATAAACGACAAATTTCTATAAGGTATATACATATTTTGTTTTTCATTTACATATCATTCTTAGGGGTTGAGGTATGGCCCCGGCTTCTCTATTGATTGTTACAGTGATCTATTTGATTGATTTACTATTTAAAGTTTGTATTCTTTTAAGCAATAGCATATGCCTTAATAAAGAATGTCTTATCGCAATCTCAAGTTGAAATGCTAAAATCTTTGGGAAAAAGATTGTTTTCTTAAAGAAGGTGACATGGATTCTAGTCATATGGTTTAGTGAGTAAATGGATTGTTATCTTGGTTAAATTAAGGTACAGGTACAACTTCTCCCTGCCTTGACGCTGCCCCGTTCTTGTGCTTGTGTGGCCGCACGGCGGAGACGTTAGTAAGGCCCGGAGTTGGCCCATGGTATCCCTCATACCATTGGGAGAATGAGGTTTGCCGATTGAGGCAAGTGATTGTGATGATGCTGCCTAGTTCTGAGGGCCCAGGCTAGTGCGGTGAATTAGCCCACCCTAGTGCGCAGACATCCCTCTGAGGGACGGGAGGATCGAGCGATGGAGCCTGAGAGGGCGACAGGCCGGGGCGACAGGCCGGCTTGAGTCCTCGCCAGCGGCCGACGATGAGGTGTATGGTCCCGTAGGGTTTTGCCCAGCATGTGGAGGCTGGGAAGCCGAATTCTAGATCATCGGCGGTATAAAGGAAAAGAATAAGAGAGCCAGTTTGGCTTGTATGAAATTGATTCATGTTTAAACTTTGTCTTTGGCATTATTGTATTGTGAAAAAAAAGGTTGTTTTAACAAACCTTGTGAAAAGGGCCTTAATTAAGGAATATGTTTATTTATGTCAAACAGTGTGGTAGTATTAATTAGAAAACAAATTGTAAGATCCCTGTTCCCACCGAGCAACGGATTCGGGGTACTGGCAGCGGAAGTAGCGCTTCTCGCGCGGGACAGGGGTCTCACACTCGGGGCCTCGCCCACGGATATCAGGATAAGAGACTAATCCGTTGGTTGTTCCAAAACCGAACCCGAAAAAACTTTCTTAACCGGAAGCACGGGCGATTCCACCAGGATAACTTTTTACTCTAACGTAGTTAAGATCATTTCTGATCGAGATGATCCAATTACATCTATAAGATACCTAATCAGTTCAAGGAAGAAACTTGCACTTGGATCATTGGGATCAACGCTTTTTTCCCCATTCAAGAGGCACAGCCGTTGATTCCTATCCATAGAACAGTTACTGTCGGGGGTTTTTTTTTTTTCTATCGTAAAAAAACAAAAGTTTGAGTCTCGGTTTACGGATCCATCAGTCCAGCCTAACCCCATCCAATCCCATGGGTTAGCCAACCGCCCAACCACTGTAGTGATGGGATCCAATTAAGAATTTGGTTAGGTTTTGTCCCGGGTACCAAGGAAAAGAGTTCCAAGGCCCCCTAGCCGGATGTTCATGCAAAATAAAACTAGTCACACCACTCACACACCCAATATGAAATTGCCTTTTTCAACCAGATTCAACCAGTTTAAAACAATCCTTTAATAAAACCATAGTATCATTGATCACCATCTTCCAATTTATCCAATTGATTCTTAATTTTTCATCATTCCTTCATCAGAGTATATATGGCATCATTGGCAACTAGAACGCTCAGGGGCCGTTTCGATAGTTCCTAGCCTTTAATAATTTTCCATCATTCCTTCATCAGAGTATATATGGCATCATTGGCAACTAGAACGCTCAGGGGCCGTTTCGATAGTTCCTAGCCTTTAATAATTTTCCATCATTCCTTCATCAGAGTATATATGGCATCATTGGCAACTAGAACGCTCAGGGGCCGTTTCGATAGTTCCTAGCCTTTAATAATTTTCCATCATTCCTTCATCAGAGTATATATGGCATCATTGGCAACTAGAACGCTCAGGGGCCGTTTCGATAGTTCCTAGCCTTTAATACTTGGCAATATAATCACTTATCAAGATGGACTCTCGTTGAAGATCAGCAAGATCAACCAACAGATCCATATAAGGGGCCATGGACTCATCCATTGAAGACCAGCAAGGTCAATCAACCAGATCCATGCCCGATTCAGAAAACAACTCCAACTCTGTTCCAATATCTTCCTCGACGCACGCGTGGGTATCCTAGGCGACCCAGAGCCCGAGCACCGTATGGTCAGCACCCTCTAGGATCCTTCGCAGGTAACCTAGCGCTTCACGCATAGGCCACTTCCTTGGCCCCTCATCCACCGTACCGGAAGCTCACCATTTTAATCGCACCGAGGCTGGTCAAGACCTCGGCCGACCTTGCTACGCGAGACGTCCTTCATTGACTCCCCGTCAGCAGTTGCAACTTTACCATCACGACTTTAATCACAAGACGGTCAAAATGCTCCCCCCAGCATTCTTGACATAAAACAATCATTTACAAACAGCATTTACAAACAGCATTTACAAACAGTTTACAATACAATTTCTATTTTAACTTTCATTTTTCCACATTATCCCTCATCAATCTACATTACTTATTCCATATTCCATTTATATGTATACTCATCCCATCACATCATTTCTATCTCATCACTTCAGATTCCCTCACATCACATATCGCATATTCACATCCATACATCTACATCTATATGCGTACATTCACATCTACATACATACATCTACATCTCTATGCATACATCTACATCCACATTCACATTCACCTCCATACATCTACATCTATATGCATACATCTACCTCCACATTCACATCCACATCTATACATCTACATCTACATGCATACATCCACCTCTACATCCACATCTACATCTATACACCTACATCTACATGCATACATCCACACCTCCATTCGTATCTACATCTACATCTATACATCTACATCTACATGCATCCATCCACCTCCACTTCCACATCTATATCTATACATCTACATCTACATGTATACATCCACATATCCATTCACATCTACATCTATACATCTACATCTACATGCATCCATCCACCTCCACATCCTCATCTACATCTATACATCTACATCTACATGCATACATCCATATCTCCATTCCCATCTACATCTATACATCTACATCTACATGCATCCATCTACCTCCACATCCACATCTACATCTATACATCTACATCTACATGTATACATTCACCTCCATATCCACATCTACATCTATACATCTACATCTACATGCAAACATCCACATCTCCATGCATGATAAAATTCTTTTAATTAATCTAGGATGATAGTTCCTAGAATATGGTAGAAAGTCCTCTTTTTATGCTTTGAATGAATTTATTTTATGCGTAATTTCTATAAAAATTTTGCCATAGCTACTATGACTGATAAATCTCAATTTTTTTCTAAGGGATAAAGCTCATTATTAAAGAAATAATTAGAATGGTCTCTAATTGGATCATCAATCCATAATGGTCTCTAATTGGATCATTAAGAAAACAATTAGAATGGTCTCTAATTGGATCATCAATCCATAATGGTCTCTAATTGGATCATTAAGAAAATAATTAGAATGGTCTCTAATTGGGTCATCAATCCATAATGGTCTCTAATTGGGTCATCAATCCATAATGGATTGAATCATCAATGTGCATAAACTAAAAGCATAGCAAAAAGCCATTAATTTGGCCTCAAGAATAGCTTAATCTTGGATTAAGAAAAAGCTTTATGAAAAGCTTCATTTGGATTGAGAATGGGTCATGAGTATGACCATTTCTTGAGTGAGAGAGAGAAATTATAAAAACCATTAGAATTTAAATATAAGTGGAAATTAACTTCTATAGCATTTATTAAATTATGTACCTCTTCACTACTATTCACCAATTAACTTCATTAGTATTTAAAAAAAACCATACCAATTAAACTTCTCAAGCTTGAGAGGGGTTGAGAAGAGAGAATCATTGAGAAATCATAGAAAAGATCGAAATTCAATATACTTACCTTATGATTTGCTTGATTCTTTATTCACGGTAGAGGCCCCCAACCAATCAATTGGTTTAGTATGTTGATGGAGCCACCAATGGAGCTTGAAGAAAGAGAGAGGTATCAAAAACTAGTGAATTATTAAAGAATTCACAGTTCTTGGCTTAGGTAGAGTAGAGTAACAAGGCATAAGACACTATATATTTTAGCTTAGGTGGAGTAGAGTAACAAAGCATAAGACTCTATCTAATTTGGCTTAGGTGGAGTAGAGTAACAAAGCATAAGAGACTATGTATTTTGGCTTAGGTGGAGTAGAGTAACAAAGCATAAGAGACTATGTTTTTTTTTTCAACAAGGGGAGGCTTCTATTTATAGGAAAATTTGAGCTCCTAACCAAACAAACTGATTCTAGAATTTTCTAAGTCAGTTTGGTCACTTTTTGACCATTTTTAGGTCAGTTAAGCTAACTTTCTGGAACTAGACTTGAATGAGGAGAGAGGAGAGATGAAATATCTCAATTTTTATGAGTTTAAAACTCATTCAAGCATGTGAAATATGCACCTCCTTTAAAGAATTCCCCTTCCTTACATATGTGTCAAAATTGTATTGCTCATAGTTTTTTACTAATAAACCTTGTACATTTTCAACTCTTCATCTTATGTGAAATATGCACCTCCTTTAAAGAACTCCTCTTCCTTACATATGTGTCATAGTTTTTTTACTAATAAGCCTTGTACATTTTCAACTCTTCATCTTATGTGAAATATGCACCTCCTTTAAAGAACTCCCCTTCCTTACATATGTGTTTATTTACTAATAAACCTTGTACATTTTCAACTCTTCATCTTATGTGAAATATGCACCTCCTTTAAAGAACTCCCCTTCCTTACATATGTGTTTATTTACTAATAAACCTTGTACATTTTCAACTCTTCATCTTATGTGAAATATGCACCTCCTTTAAAGAACTCCTCTTCCTTACATATGAGTTTATTTACTAATAAACCTTGTACATTTTCAACTCTTCATCTTATGTGAGCATTTACTCATTTTTGGGTATCTTCTTTTACAATTTGGATTTATCTCCTCCCTACACATGGATTGATGCTATTGGCCCATAGAAACCTTAATTGGACCATAGTCTAAAGATTTCTGAAAATCTAGGCCCTTAGACTAAGGTTCTTTATACCTATTTCCAATTAATTCCAATTGCACATTGGAAATTTCTTTTTGAATTTCTGTTTCAGGGGAACTTATTTTAATAAGATGAGTTATTTTTCTATCTAAAAATATTCATAATCTGAATATTCTCTCTCTAGAATATTTTCTCTCTCTAGGTTAAAACAGTTAGAAACAAGGTCTTTATATTTCTGAAGAGGGATTGATTACGGGGGAAGATACTAGACATCAAAAAGGGGGTTGGGGGAGGAATCTTACATTCTACCCCACTTAAAAAACGCGAGATGTCCTCATCTCGCAACTTGGAATAATTTGGCAAGATGCACGAATATGAGACTTAGAGAAAAATTTTAATCACGATTAACCACCAAGAAAAGTCTTAAAGAGAACAAGATTCAAAATAAGAACAAGATTTAAACTTTATTCATTCACGGGACTTATACAGTAAAGATAGAAGAACTCTTTACACTTCCATAAGCCCGTCCATCATATGGTCACAAAAGCAGTCCTCACAAGCTGCACAAGTATAGGGTAACTCATCTATGGGAATGATTCTGCTGGTTATTGCCGCACCTATCTCAGTGGTATGAGGTGATCTAACAAAAGGACCTCTGAGAGGCAAGCCAAAAACGGGGTAAAGGCATGTCTTCTCATGAGGAAGAAAACATGCCAGTAAGAAGACCCGCTCAGAAAACCCAAGATGCCTTGATCTCATGACACAGTAGTATCGGGGACCTAGACCCAAAGCTTCAATAACCATGGCCAAGCGGACATTGTTACGAAAGTGCTGCTGACCCCAGGGTGTTATCCTAGTTATGTTTTGATAGGTCCGCCATTTGGTCTGCGCTACAGAAGTTCCTAGGTGAGGAAAAAGTGAGCGCTCATACTGTTCTATAAAATCCTTCTTCACAGACTCACTTGCGTCTTGAAGGTGAGGAATCATTATGGATAAAACTAATTCTTGTTGCCAAGCCATGAAGGAGATTAAGAAAGAAAGGAGATTGATGGGAGTAAGATTACTGTGAGCACAAGTAAAAGTTACGACTTATATAAAGGAGGAAGGAGCTAGCGTAACCTAGAAGCCAACGGTAACTTGCCACTGAAGTTTTACCGTCTTTCCATGATTTGTGTTTGACATAATTTTCTATACAAGGCATTAAGAATTTTGAGATGAGGAGATAAAAGAAGCTTGTAGGTTAAGTCACCTACTTTCATTAAATTCAGGTATAAGGGTCACAATATCTGGGGGATAACTTCTTATACTCCCCAAGAGATAAAGAACTTCTTTTGGGCCGTACTCGAATGAAAATCAAAACCTTGGTATCCAAAACACCGATTCTCACTTCTAAACTCATTGTTCTAAATCCTTAAAATAGGCGTGACTCCTGAGAAGTATTTTAGGAAAAGGGTATTCCTTTTTTAAACAGAAACTTTCTTTTATTTTAGAGAGGGAATAATTATAAGATCCGAAAGGGAGATTCTTACTCCTATATACCTCGAAGGCTGGGGAGGAATCTTACATCCTACCCCACTTAAAAAGTGCGAGATGTCCTCATCTCGCAAGGTAGAGGACAGCTCTTATTCTTAAGATCCAATTTTTATTCTGGGGTTGCTTATATTCTGGTCAACCCAACAGAACACTGGGATAAATATCCCTTATATAGAACTCATCATTAAATAACAATTCATTCAGATTATATCATTCATATCTTTAACATGATAATGGTCCATTAGACCGAAAAGTTTCCTTCGGAACATTCCTCCACGGAAATTTCAGTGAAGCAAGTTCTCAATTTGACAACCCTTAACTTGATCTACCGGTCAAGTATTAACAGTAGCAATCTGACAGCACAACCCACTAATCTCATAGTGATTTGCTGAATTCGTTATCATCATTCTAGTTATGAATATCATCACAAGGACTCGTCCCATTCCCCCTCATTGTGGTTTCATTATATTTCAACTAATTTTTTTAAAAATCAACATTTTTCAATCAGCATTTTCAATCAGAATCCAAATCAATTCATTCATTCTCAAACAGAATTAAAAATCATATCAATCACATTCGAAATCATCATCTAGATAGCATTAACGCTTATAATTTCAAGTCTTAGATTTACTCGTATATACTGTCAGTAAAGAGCTGCAGTATACTCTCGGTATATACGCGTAGTCACGGCCCTTGGAATTATAAGGTAAATAATATCATGTCTACGCCTCAAGCAAGTCAGGGATTCTATATAATCGCGGTACTTCTATCTGGAGAACCAATTACCAAATTATGAATTTCAGTTTGAATATCAAATTGTATGAATTATATCACACAATTATAACCTTTTTGTGTTTCTTGATAAATTTTTGACATATTTGTCTTCTCAGTTGATCTTTATTAACCAAATGCTCTGATACCAACTGTAAGATCCCTGTTCCCACCGAGCAACGGATTCGGGGTACTGGCAGCGGAAGTAGCGCTTCTCGCGCGGGACAGGGGTCTCACACTCGGGGCCTCGCCCACGGATATCCGGATAAGAGACTAATCTGTTGGTTGTTCCAAAACCGAACCCGAAAAAACTTTCTTAACCGGAAGCACGGGCGATTCCACCAGGATAACTTTTTACTCTAACGTAGTTAAGATCATTTCTGATCGAGATGATCCAATTACATCTATAAGATACCTAATCAGTTCAAGGAAGAAACTTGCACTTGGATCATTGGGATCAACGCTTTTTTCCCCATTCAAGAGGCACAGCCGTTGATTCCTATCCATAGAACAGTTACTGTCCGGGGTTTTTTTTTTTTTCTATCGTAAAAAAACAAAAGTTTGAGTCTCGGTTTACGGATCCATCAGTCCAGCCTAACCCCATCCAATCCCATGGGTTAGCCAACCGCCCAACCACTGTAGTGATGGGATCCAATTAAGAATTTGGTTAGGTTTTGTCCCGGGTACCAAGGAAAAGAGTTCCAAGGCCCCCTAGCCGGATGTTCATGCAAAATAAAACTAGTCACACCACTCACACACCCAATATGAAATTGCCTTTTTCAACCAGATTCAACCAGTTTAAAACAATCCTTTAATAAAACCATAGTATCATTGATCACCATCTTCCAATTTATCCAATTGATTCTTAATTTTCCATCATTCCTTCATCAGAGTATATATGGCATCATTGGCAACTAGAACGCTCAGGGGCCGTTTCGATAGTTCCTAGCCTTTAATAATTTTCCATCATTCCTTCATCAGAGTATATATGGCATCATTGGCAACTAGAACGCTCAGGGGCCGTTTCGATAGTTCCTAGCCTTTAATAATTTTCCATCATTCCTTCATCAGAGTATATATGGCATCATTGGCAACTAGAACGCTCAGGGGCCGTTTCGATAGTTCCTAGCCTTTAATAATTTTCCATCATTCCTTCATCAGAGTATATATGGCATCATTGGCAACTAGAACGCTCAGGGGCCGTTTCGATAGTTCCTAGCCTTTAATACTTGGCAATATAATCACTTATCAAGATGGACTCTCGTTGAAGATCAGCAAGATCAACCAACAGATCCATATAAGGGGCCATGGACTCATCCATTGAAGACCAGCAAGGTCAATCAACCAGATCCATGCCCGATTCAGAAAACAACTCCAACTCTGTTCCAATATCTTCCTCGACGCACGCGTGGGTATCCTAGGCGACCCAGAGCCCGAGCACCGTATGGTCAGCACCCTCTAGGATCCTTCGCAGGTAACCTAGCGCTTCACGCATAGGCCGCTTCCTTGGCCCCTCATCCACCGTACCGGAAGCTCACCATTTTAATCGCACCGAGGCTGGTCAAGACCTCGGCCGACCTTGCTACGCGAGACGTCCTTCATTGACTCCCCGTCAGCAGTTGCAACTTTACCATCACGACTTTAATCACAAGACGGTCAAAATGCTCCCCCCAGCATTCTTGACATAAAACAATCATTTACAAACAGCATTTACAAACAGCATTTACAAACAGTTTACAATACAATTTCTATTTTAACTTTCATTTTTCCACATTATCCCTCATCAATCTACATTACTTATTCCATATTCCATTTATATGTATACTCATCCCATCACATCATTTCTATCTCATCACTTCAGATTCCCTCACATCACATATCGCATATTCACATCCATACATCTACATCTATATGCGTACATTCACATCTACATACATACATCTACATCTCTATGCATACATCTACATCCACATTCACATTCACCTCCATACATCTACATCTATATGCATACATCTACCTCCACATTCACATCCACATCTATACATCTACATCTACATGCATACATCCACCTCTACATCCACATCTACATCTATACACCTACATCTACATGCATACATCCACACCTCCATTCGTATCTACATCTACATCTATACATCTACATCTACATGCATCCATCCACCTCCACTTCCACATCTATATCTATACATCTACATCTACATGTATACATCCACATATCCATTCACATCTACATCTATACATCTACATCTACATGCATCCATCCACCTCCACATCCTCATCTACATCTATACATCTACATCTACATGCATACATCCATATCTCCATTCCCATCTACATCTATACATCTACATCTACATGCATCCATCTACCTCCACATCCACATCTACATCTATACATCTACATCTACATGTATACATCCACCTCCATATCCACATCTACATCTATACATCTACATCTACATGCAAACATCCACATCTCCATGCATGATAAAATTCTTTTAATTAATCTAGGATGATAGTTCCTAGAATATGGTAGAAAGTCCTCTTTTTATGCTTTGAATGAATTTATTTTATGCGTAATTTCTATAAAAATTTTGCCATAGCTCCGCTACTATGACTGATAAATCTCAATTTTTTTCTAAGGGATAAAGCTCATTATTAAAGAAATAATTAGAATGGTCTCTAATTGGATCATCAATCCATAATGGTCTCTAATTGGATCATTAAGAAAACAATTAGAATGGTCTCTAATTGGATCATCAATCCATAATGGTCTCTAATTGGATCATTAAGAAAATAATTAGAATGGTCTCTAATTGGGTCATCAATCCATAATGGTCTCTAATTGGGTCATCAATCCATAATGGATTGAATCATCAATGTGCATAAACTAAAAGCATAGCAAAAAGCCATTAATTTGGCCTCAAGAATAGCTTAATCTTGGATTAAGGAAAAGCTTTATGAAAAGCTTCATTTGGATTGAGAATGGGTCATGAGTATGACCATTTCTTGAGTGAGAGAGAGAAATTATAAAAACCATTAGAATTTAAATATAAGTGGAAATTAACTTCTATAGCATTTATTAAATTATGTACCTCTTCACTACTATTCACCAATTAACTTCATTAGTATTTAAAAAAAACCATACCAATTAAACTTCTCAAGCTTGAGAGGGGTTGAGAAGAGAGAATCATTGAGAAATCATAGAAAAGATCGAAATTCAATATACTTACCTTATGATTTGCTTGATTCTTTATTCACGGTAGAGGCCCCCAACCAATCAATTGGTTTAGTATGTTGATGGAGCCACCAATGGAGCTTGAAGAAAGAGAGAGGTATCAAAAACTAGTGAATTATTAAAGAATTCACAGTTCTTGGCTTAGGTAGAGTAGAGTAACAAGGCATAAGACACTATATATTTTAGCTTAGGTGGAGTAGAGTAACAAAGCATAAGACTCTATCTAATTTGGCTTAGGTGGAGTAGAGTAACAAAGCATAAGAGACTATGTATTTTGGCTTAGGTGGAGTAGAGTAACAAAGCATAAGAGACTATGTTTTTTTTTTCAACAAGGGGAGGCTTCTATTTATAGGAAAATTTGAGCTCCTAACCAAACAAACTGATTCTAGAATTTTCTAAGTCAGTTTGGTCACTTTTTGACCATTTTTAGGTCAGTTAAGCTAACTTTCTGGAACTAGACTTGAATGAGGAGAGAGGAGAGATGAAATATCTCAATTTTTATGAGTTTAAAACTCATTCAAGCATGTGAAATATGCACCTCCTTTAAAGAATTCCCCTTCCTTACATATGTGTCAAAATTGTATTGCTCATAGTTTTTTACTAATAAACCTTGTACATTTTCAACTCTTCATCTTATGTGAAATATGCACCTCCTTTAAAGAACTCCTCTTCCTTACATATGTGTCATAGTTTTTTTACTAATAAGCCTTGTACATTTTCAACTCTTCATCTTATGTGAAATATGCACCTCCTTTAAAGAACTCCCCTTCCTTACATATGTGTTTATTTACTAATAAACCTTGTACATTTTCAACTCTTCATCTTATGTGAAATATGCACCTCCTTTAAAGAACTCCCCTTCCTTACATATGTGTTTATTTACTAATAAACCTTGTACATTTTCAACTCTTCATCTTATGTGAAATATGCACCTCCTTTAAAGAACTCCTCTTCCTTACATATGAGTTTATTTACTAATAAACCTTGTACATTTTCAACTCTTCATCTTATGTGAGCATTTACTCATTTTTGGGTATCTTCTTTTACAATTTGGATTTATCTCCTCCCTACACATGGATTGATGCTATTGGCCCATAGAAACCTTAATTGGACCATAGTCTAAAGATTTCTGAAAATCTAGGCCCTTAGACTAAGGTTCTTTATACCTATTTTCAATTAATTCCAATTGCACATTGGAAATTTCTTTTTGAATTTCTGTTTCAGGGGAACTTATTTTAATAAGATGAGTTATTTTTCTATCTAAAAATATTCATAATCTGAATATTCTCTCTCTAGAATATTTTCTCTCTCTAGGTTAAAACAGTTAGAAACAAGGTCTTTATATTTCTGAAGAGGGATTGATTACGGGGGAAGATACTAGACATCAAAAAGGGGGTTGGGGGAGGAATCTTACACAAATTGATGCGTGAGTAGGGTGGAAAGTGGGAGGATGGAATGCCCTGACGGTACCATCTTACGGATGGGTGGACCCGATTAGTCGGGTAGCTTTCCAATAGATTAAGTGAAATCCCTACGTTAGATAGTTAGGTTCTTGGGCAACTCTATTCTAGAAAACTAGGTCAGCGGCTGTGCCTTGCATAAGATGAGGAAAAAAGCGTTGTCTCTAGACATCAAGTCTAGTAGTTGCCCAATTTTTGATCAATTACCCTATGGGTGATTTGATGTTTAAGAAATCACGCTCCCCCTGCGGGATAGAGCTAGGTCATACCTATGAATCGTATCCTTGAATCTCTACAGGGTCAAGGTGTCGATGAATAGGAAATTTTTCCCAAGATAAGACTTAGCGGACTATCTTAAGTGTTTCTCCCATTTTTAAAGGGAGGAACCTTACAATTGGTATCAGAGCCGATCTTAGTTCCTAGGATTTATTTTTCAAAGGTTAACTGTCAAAGGATTAAAACAAGTGATTGTTTATCATATGAGGACGAATCAATCATCTCTACTGGCCATAGAAGTGATTTGAATATCCTTACATGTTGAGACAATCATCTTATGAAATTGTGCTTGTATCTTGGGGGTGCACACGCAAGATATTTGTACAATAAATTTGAGAAATGAGATTGGGGAGAAAATCTTTTGTGAGGAAAAACATAGGATGATCAAATTAAGAAACTAGTGAGAGACTGAATGACTAGAAGGATAGACCAAAACTTGTTTAGAGAAAATTTCAGGATATATCTCATTAGTTTGCATATTATAAACTATTAAGATTATAACTCCATTAAGATTTGAATAGTTGATGTGTGAATGCCATCCATTGGATGCTTTACACTAGGACGATCATCCAAGATCTTGAACCCATCTCAGACAAACATGGGTCTAACTTTGGATGTGTAATTCTTCCCAGAGGATCATGCTCTTAGATGTGTTAATCCCAAGATACTAGATGTGTAATTTTCAGAAAACTAATCATCTCAGACGTATTAATCCTGACTACCTTCAATTGTGGTGCTATGATAAGTATTTGATAGTTTTGAACTTTTAATGGATACAATGAAAGAAGCAAGCTCACCCTTGCTCGCGTCTAAAAATCGTAAGAAATGCCAAATTAGTTGGAAGCATTGTTGTCAATCTAACCACTGGAGCTAGAATCAGCTATGAGATGCCATGAACGTACACCTTCGTGAAAAGTTTTGTCCTCCAAGATTTTGAGAGGATAAAATGAACGAATTTTTAGAGCTAACCCAAGAAAGGAAGACCCTAAAAGAATACCACCAAAATTTTGTTAAACTTCTCCAATTTTCTCTAGAGATGGATGAGGTAACTCTTCTCCATCGATTCATTTGGAAGTTTAATCTACCATTGAATAACCTTGTTAAGAATGCAAAACCATTCTCTATTTTAAAAGCCATAATTATAGCCAGAGACTGTGATAAAGTTTTTTTGTATAGAAAGTGTCGAGAAGGACATGAGTCCTTCCATGTTAATCAAGAAGAGGTCCCCTAATTCAAGAGGAACGTCAAGTCCACTCTTGGCTACAAGGAATCATGAGCTAGAGAAAAAATTAGGTCAAGAAATAGGGATAGCAGGGTTAAAGATAATCGAATTCAACAAGTATTTCTATGAGTAAATAGAAGAGGATTGGTGCAAGATTCATGTGAAGTAATGTGCATGATGAATAGAGGTATTCTACAAGACGATACTAAAATTATGAAATTACTATCATAGGTTAGATTGCGTAAAGGATTGATTCCCTTACGCTTCTCCATGATAATTTGTTAAGTACCATACTACATGGGGGTATAGAATAAGGAATTCGAAGGTTCATATCATATGAGAGGTATATGGATGCATGAAATTAGGATAATAAGGCCAATTAACTTTAGAATAATAAAGACTTTTTGGAGGCACAATAAAACGAGCCAAGCACATGAAATAAAAGACTCTTTAAGAACAATGTTTAGATAAAAGAAGATTTTTACCTAGTGATGGGGACACCAATTTGAAAGAGACAGGAGGATTTACTTAGATACTACCCCAGCTCGTGAGATGAGGACATCTCGAATCTTTTAAGTGGGGGAGATTGTAAGGTCCCTCCCAAGCCATGTATGTATGTGTCTCTTTTAATATAGATTTCAATAAGGAAAGAGAGTGTACTTAGAGAAGAGTGAGACAATAAGGCTAGAAATATTAGGAAAGTGTTAGAATAAAAATATTAACTCCAAAAATCCTAAAAGAAATAAGAACATAAGAATAGTTCTATTAAGAGATAAGTATCCCCAAAAATAGAATTTCGATTTTAGGTGATAAGAAGTCATATTTAGAGTACTTTTACACATTTAGAGTCCATGCATACTAAAAATGTGGAAAAACAACGCGTTTCTAAAGATGGCGCGTTTGTGGCTATATACAGACGTTTTTGCCTATTCTGCCCACGTTAGCTTGTAGACCAGATGCCTTCCCGTTCTTTTGACTGGCTACATGACCATATTTTGAGTTTTTATCAGGCCGAAACAGTTTGCTGTTTCTGTCAGGGTCTCTACATAGAGAAAACTGTGAGACGACAGCAAGTAGCCTCAAGGTAATCCTAGAGTTTGAGATGCATATATCCCTTCATTCTTATCTAATATCTCAGAAAAGAAGCTTAGATTGCTATAGTCTTTCGGAGTTAGAGACCAAAACTCCATAGCTTTTCTTGTAGAGAAAGAATAGTATGCCATAGCCCTGTAAGAGAAGGCTATTTTGCCATAGACCTTAGAAAGAGAGAAGAGTCACAATACGAGTAAGAAGAGATAAAGCTTGGGGATGATTGGATGATTTCAATCATAAGACAAGGTATTAGAAGACTCTATTCTCATATGTCAAGTTCTAAAGCTCTTGTTAATACGAGCAAGAACAACAATAAACGACAAATTTCTATAAGGTATATACATATTTTGTTTTTCATTTACATATCATTCTTAGGGGTTGAGGTATGGCCCCGGCTTCTCTATTGATTGTTACAGTGATCTATTTGATTGATTTACTATTTAAAGTTTGTATTCTTTTAAGCAATAGCATATGCCTTAATAAAGAATGTCTTATCGCAATCTCAAGTTGAAATGCTAAAATCTTTGTGAAAAAGATTGTTTTCTTAAAGAAGGTGACATGGATTCTAGTCATATGGTTTAGTGAGTAAATGGATTGTTATCTTGGTTAAATTAAGGTACAGGTACAACTTCTCCCTGCCTTGACGCTGCCCCGTTCTTGTGCTTGTGTGGCCGCACGGCGGAGACGTTAGTAAGGCCCGGAGTTGGCCCATGGTATCCCTCATACCATTGGGAGAATGAGGTTTGCCGATTGAGGCAAGTGATTGTGATGATGCTACCTAGTTCTGAGGGCCCAGGCTAGTGCGGTGAATTAGCCCACCCTAGTGCGCAGACATCCCTCTGAGGGGCGGGAGGATCGAGCGAGGGAGCCTGAGAGGGCGACAGGCCGGGGCGACAGGCCGGCTTGAGTCCTCGCCAGCGGCGGTCGACGATGAGGTGTATGGTCCCGTAGGGTTTTGCCCAGCATGTGGAGGCTGGGAAGCCGAATTCTAGATCATCGGCGGTATAAAGGAAAAGAATAAGAGAGCCAGTTTGGCTTGTATGAAATTGATTCATGTTTAAACTTTGTCTTTGGCATTATTGTATTGTGAAAAAAAAGGCTGTTTTAACAAACCTTGTGAAAAGGGCCTTAATTAAGGAATATGTTTATTTATGTCAAACAGTGTGGTAGTATTAATTAGAAAACAAATTGATGCCTGAGTAGGGTGGAAAGTGGGAGGATGGAATGCCCTGACGGCACCATCCTACGGATGGGTGGACCCGATTAGTCGGGTAGCTTTCCAATAGATTAAGTGAAAGCCCTACGTTAGATAGTTAGGTTCTTGGGCAACTCTATTCTAGAAAACTAGGTCAGCGGCTGTGCCTTGCATAAGATGAGGAAAAAAGCATTGTCTCTAGACATCAAGTCTAGTAGTTGCCCAATTTTTGATCAATTGCCCTATGGGTGATTTGATGTTTAAGAAATCACGCTCCCCCTGCGGGATAGAGCTAGGTCATACCTATGAATCGTATCCTTGAATCTCTACAGGGTCAAGGTGTCGATGAATAGAAAATTTTTCCCAAGATAAGACTTAGCGGACTATCTTAAGTGTTTCTCCCATTTTTAAAGGGAGGAACCTTACATCACCCAAGCTCTTCTCTTCGATAATCAGCATAGACACCAAATCTATAAAGTTAGGAATGTTTTCCCGAGTCTGAATAGATGTCTTGAACGCCTTGTATTATGGCCCGAGACCACGTAGACAGACTTCCACCTTATCATCATTATCTACTAACACACCAAAAGATGCAAGGGATTCCACAATACCCTTTATCTTCAGCGCATAGTCATTCACAGACATGCTCTTTTTCTCCACAGTATGAAGTTCATTCTTCAACTGTATCTTACGTGCCTTGGTATTTGTTTCATAGAGCTTTACCCACGCCTCCTTGGGGGACTTGGCATCCTGAATGTGCCCAATCATGGTGTCCTGTATACTAATGGATAGCCAATACATAACCTTCCTGGCTCCTTGGTTCTAGTCTTTAAACTCTTTCACATCTGCACAGCAGTCGGATTTATATCCGGTATCTCCGGTGCCTCTTCATGCTCACCTTCTATGTAGTCCTAATAGCCTTTTCCCATCAAGAAATTCGTCAACCTCAACCTCCAAGCATGGAAGTTATTCTTATCAAGCTTCTCAGCCACAATTTGAGTTATCCCATCATTTGACATCTTGCCAAACACACAATTCTACCAGAACAGCACTCCAGTTTTTCTGCACAAACTGCTGTATTTTCTGCACAGCGGTACTATAGTACTCTCAAATGTCACAACCAGTGACTTCAATGTGCATACATACACCCAATGGCAAATGTAGACCTCTTTGCAGCACCCACAGTGTCTGCACAGTCAATCTGTCTTCTTGCAGTTCGTAAAACAGAGTTCTACAGAGAATCAATGACTTACCCGCAGTGCTCGAAATCGCCTGCTTTTTGAAAAACGGAGGTCCAGACGCGCCCAAAACGCGTTTTCGGCCCAGAAAAGGTTATCCGATAGGACAGTATAGCTGCCCTATAGCTTTACTCCCGCGAAGAAAGCTCCTCAATCAGAGATCGTTTACCGGTGCCTCGCGTAGAGCTCCCGACAAGGGTGTAGTCACCAACACAAATAGGGAAGAGTGGTTGAAGCTCTTACCCTCGTACCGCTTCCTGTGGTTCTCTTGCTTGCAGCTCAGCCCTTAGCACCAACCAGGCTCTGATACCATGAAAAGATGCAGGGGGGAAGAGAGCTTGAGCTCTTGCAAGCACACACACACACTCACAAAACCCTAATAGAGAACACACACGGTGAGAGGCTGAAATCTTCTCCTTCTTCACTCAACACTCAACACACCATATACAAGAATAAGAGTACTCATAATATGAAAGGTACTCAACCAATACATACACGGGTTCTCTATAGTGTGAACCCGACTAAATGAGCTGGCGCTATAACTATGCCAGTCTCTAGAATGGCTGTCACACAGCCTGTCATCCCACTGGCTGCATATCACCCAAGATCTCACCAACCATGCCAGTGGTGTAAGTGTGGGGCCTATCCCCCAGGTGGGTCATCAGTGTCCACCGCCTCACTAGATGAGCTCGATATCTCAACAGGACCTCCATACAAACCCACCCAAAACGTGGAGAAACTCTTATATTCATGAAATATTAAAAAAAACCATCACCTTGTCTTAAAATATTTAAAACCATTTTTTTGTCAGCACCTAACACAATAAAAGAATGTTTTCCACATTCCTGTGTTAGACGTGGAGCACTAAAAAATTCTTTCCACCACCCCTAGAACTAATGAAGCTTGAATGCTTGGAATAGATAGATACACATTCTCCTAGTTATTCCCTCAACTTGGTTCTACTTTTGAATCTCGAAACATCTTTGGCGCCCAAAAGAACACACTGTCCCTCATTTCTTCTTCCCTCCTTGATCCACAAAAGCGGTTAGCTCAGTCATCCACTTTCTGCTACTTCTTCTTTCTCATACGTCTGTTAATCTATCATGGCACCCGAAAGTGGACTGAAACGAGCAAGGAGCAGTATCTCATCTGTTGTGTTGTATAACATAAAAGACGAGAACGAAGAATGGATTCCCCAAGTATACAGGAAGTACTCTTGGGTCACTATGCAGCCAGGAAAACGAGGCCACTACCGATGAAGGGAAAGGCATCTGAAGACTTGGCCAAATATTGGAAAGGAAGGATCCTTGACTTTAACATGGCACTAGGAGGGAAAACTGTCAAAGAAGTGTTGATCCAGCATGTATTCATGCAAAAAGAGATCAATGTGGGACCATTGGAAGGACTTCCAAGACACAGACCACATTGTAAGTGATTGTGTTTTGTATTTCAATGTTGCAAATAAGGTGATTGATATACATTTTTCTGCCTTGCATAGATTTGTACCCATCCAATCTTTAGGAGTGGGAGCCTGCACAATGCTTGACGGGATTCTTAAATGTCGTACATGGTGAGGTGGGGGAACTTCAATATGAAGGTCGTGCACTAAGTGATCTCGCAAGAAGTAGAACATATTTCTATGACTCATTTTATACCTTGCCCACTCAATCGAGTCGACATGGAAAGTTAGAACGTATTCCGTTGCCCGCACTTGATAGTCCTGAGTGGCCATTGCTTGACACAGAAGTGATAGAGTCATACAGGACCAAAATGTTTAATGATATTAAATGTGCTATGAAGCCTAGCATTGGTGCAAGAAATGTCCACTTAAGTTTGTTTGTTCCAATTGCATGCTTTGTTCATTTATTTTCTGATTGTAAACAATTGAGAAAAACTAGAACAACTTTTGTGTGCAAAGATATAGATGAAGCCTGGCTTGATCATTTGTTTGACAAAGGTTGGAGAGCAAAATCATCAAAGGGAGATGATTTGATCGAATGTCGATTGAACACCTCCAACATTGCATTTCGGTGAGTGTTATGACATTCAAATGTATTTTTGTGAAACAGTTACAATGCTTATTTGATTATACTCGAAAAATTATCCTAATGATATTTTGGAATCAGATACTATATTGCCAGGCAACATCTGTGCATGTCATTTACTTATAGAAGGTGGCGATGGATCAACAACAACTAGGAAAGCATGGACCAAGATACAAGAGATGGCAGCCACTCTTGCTTGATAGATATAGTTATGATTCGACAGGGTCACCCATCTTTGACATTAGAAGTGGAAGAGAATTGGACTCTCGAATATGTCAGGAAGGAATTAGAAGTAGCTATTCAGAATCCTCCAGATCAATTTTGCTTCAAGCTCGATGGTCGGAAGCTAAGTAAAAGAAGAGAGCATCAGATCATTTGTAAAGATGTTGCAGCCCCACATGAATTGGAGGCACTAGAAGATATATGGTGTGACCATGTATACGGCGACAATGTATTTTCCATATGCAATAAACTTTTCTATTCAGAACATTGCTTTTGTAATGCTTTATTGTTTAAAACAATGTAATGAAGGCAAAAATTTCCCAATTGAATTTTTATGTACACAAAAAAGGCTTAAAGTAAGAAAACAAGCAGTAAGGAACACAATAGCAAATTTGATCCTCTGATTTTCAAATTAAAAGTGCATTTACAATTGATGTTCTCTCTCCAATAACACTAAATATGTGCAAAAAAATACAAATGTACATGTATAGCTACATATTTACAAACGTACATTTGTTGGAAGAAGGAAAAAACTATTTATTACTGGAACCCATAGGTATCGGCTTCAGGATGGAGCCATGGCTCTTCGCCCAAGTACGGAGCCCATGTAAGAGGCTCAGGGGGGCCTATCCCCCCTCGTGGATTGGGCAGGATGAAGTCCACTGGGCCGTCTGGAGGCATAACTTCAGCGACCTCGATCAATTTCGCAATCGTTTCCTCCCTAAACATTTGGACGTCTAGGTCCACGTAGCGAGACATTGATGGAAACTGCCATCACAATTCATCAAGGCATAAATAAGATCAACATGACAATATACAAGAAGATAAACAAGAGTACGCATGCGTATGGGAGCTGAAAAATGCTTACATCCTCTGAAGGGAGCTGAAAAATGCTCCGTAGCAGCAACATTGCATTAAGTGCAACCCTCCACCCACAGCTGTAACCATCTTCTTGTTTGGGGACACTAACCCTTCGGATGGTCGATCGATCCAGGGTGTCGATGTCCATGCTCAGGCTCTCGTAAGCTGCCATTAGTTTCCTGACACCACTGTAAACAAAGACCAATCATTATCCTGATCAATCCGGACTTCTAACTCAAACAATAATATGTATCTTAATGATTTTTACTTACAGCAAAACATTGCCATGGACACCAGATGTCGAATTTGCAAGGTAAATGACATTTTCTTGCACATCGACTAGTACAAGACTCCAACGGGCACTGCATCACATCCAAATAGATTTCTATTAGTTTCAATCCAAAGGAAGCACTATATAACTCGTGTATGGTGATTCGTATAAACATCATGCAAGAGAGATAGAGAGACAAACTCACTTTTCATGATATGCCAAAAAAATACTCGAGCATCGTCCAGCTGGACCTCTCGAAACCAGTTCAGCACGTCGAGGTACGGAATTGACTCTACTAGCAATAGTGTTGAGACCAGTGAATCAATCTGGAACACTCGTTGCTGTACATCCTCGGGCAATTGCGAAATAACAAAACTTCACAAGGAAACATATCAAGAGTGAGGCATAAACTTTAAGAGAGCCAAGAATGAAAAATTGTGGGAGGACAGCGAAAAGAGTATACCTTAAAACACATCTGAGCACTTTGTCGTTGACTTCAGTTTTAGGATCAAACAAAATGTTTATTTCCTCAGCATGAATCGGGAAATAACATCTATGCCCTCTAATATTAAAGGGTACATAGAACTCCGGCAACAAAAATTGCAGCGCCTCCCGATTCATAGCGTGGAGTGCGCGAACATTTTTCCTTTTTGTTTGCAATGCAAGCATTGCAGCTTGATGTTCCCTTTGAGCGCTTGTCATTAAATTTGCCCGAGTCTGATGTTCATGATCAGGACCTCCCTCGGTCACCTCTTCAATTCTCACTTTTTGTACAGGACGGACATCCAAAATTTGTAACATTCGTTCATCAGTAAACATAACTGGTCTAAGTAACTTATTGTATCTGAAATGAAGGGCTACTAGGCTGAAAAAATCTGAAATGAAGGGCTACTAGGCTGAAAAAATCTTTGTTCATCACTGTCACCCTATGCATGGGCAGCAAGAATGTAACTATCCAAAAAAAATTCGATCATCCAATCTTCTGTGGCCTCCTACAAGCAAAACAGGGCCGATGCCTTCCACCTAAACAAAATTCTATTTTGCTCACAAATTCTCTTGGCAAGCCTTTGGAAAGGCAATCTTGGAATAGCAGTTGTCCCCGGTGCTTCATAAACTTTGTGATTTCTCGCAGAGCTGACGAATGCTCTACGAAATGCCTTAGTCTAGGATGCGTTTTGGATAATCGGGAAGGACTGCTTGATTTCCTCGATCTTGAGGCTTTTAGAGTGCCCATCTTCTTCCCAGTAGATGAGGGAGCTGCATTGTCAATGGGTCTAGCTATATGCCTTACACGAGCCATCTGAAAACGCAAGCAAGAGCAGAAAACTTAGCTATTTAGTAGTACATGATTAACAATTCACCATAAAGCAAGAGAGGGTGGACAAGAAAGCAATATGCACTTCCTCGCGTTATGGTGAATCCATTCACCATAATGCGAGATGAAGGCCCACCCGGAACACAATAATCCTCCTCGCATTATGGTGAATTAATTCACACCAAGAGGCGGATTATCGTGCATCCTTTGAGCTTTGATCTTGCGTTATAGTGATTTGATTCACCATAACGCGAGACTAAGATCCAGTTAAAGCAAAACAATCCTCCTCGCGTTATAGTGAATCGATTTACTACAACGGGAGGAGGATTCTCGCGAATCTCTTACCATTCCGTCTTGCATTTTGGTGATTCGATTCACCATTACACATAGAGCCATATTGAGATTCTAATGACTCGTCGTCTGCTTTACGGTGAATCGAATCACCATGGCAGAGGGCAAACAGTCGAAGAGAAAACAAAACAATCAAGGAATATACAAGAAACTCACAAAACAATCAAGTAATACACTTCCATCACATTCTATGAGTGGGAATGGATGGAGACTGTCGTGTAGGAGGTGAATTAATTGACACCAATAAGAGGTGGATTATTGTGAATCCTTTGCCCTTTGGTCTTGCGTTATAGTGAATCAATTCACCATAATGCGAGACTAAGGGCCAGTCAAAGCAAAACAATCCTCCTCGCATTATAGTGAATCGATTTACTACAACGGGAGCAGGATTATCGCGAATCTCTTACCATTCCATCTTGCATTTTGGTGATTCGATTCACCATAAGACATGGAGCGTATTGAGATTCTAATGGCCCATCGTGTGCTTTAAGGAGGATTATCGCGAATCTCTTACCATTCCATCTTGCATTTTGGTGATTCGATTCACCATAAGACATGGAGCGTATTGAGATTCTAATGGCCCGTCGTGTGCTTTAAGGTGAATCGAATCACCATGGAAGAAGGCAAACAGTCGAAGAAAAAACAATGGCAGAGGGCAAACAGTCGAAGAAAAAACAAAACAAACAAGCAATATACAAGAAACTTACAAAACAATCAAGTAATATACAAAAACTTACATTTCTTGCGTGAGAATGGATGGAGACTGTCGTGCAGGAGGTGGAATGTTGGTTCAGTACTGTGGTGGTAGTCGGAAGTCACCTGGAGGCAAGCAGGAGGACAAACAAGGCAAAATCGATAAGATGACAAAAAGGTGGCGTGATTAACGGCTTTGATTAGTCTTTAGATGAACACACGTGCTGGCGGGCTGCCAAGGCGACTAGGCGGCGCTGACGTGTTGCATAGCATTAAAAAGGGCTTTGATTAAACTTTATAGCTTGTACACGTGCTAGGTACATGGCGGGCTGCCACGTGGCATTCATGGAATGGCGGGTGAAAACACGGCACTGACATGTCGCATAGCATTAAAAACGGTTTTTAATTGCTTCTCTAGGATACCCATCTCATTTATTGCCTCTCTTGGAGTTCGTATTCTCATTTATCTCCCCACCAACGGCCTTTATCTCCATCAACGGGCTGACTATCTCATCCAACCCTCCTTCATCAATCATCCTCCTTCATCCTCCTGTATCAAACGTCAAAGACAAACCTCCAACCTCCTTCATCTCCATCAAAGATAACGACAAACTCCTTCATCTCCATCTCTTGCGACGTTTGTATACAATTCATTTTCCTAGTATTTTTATCTCTTTTGTGCTTCCTTCTTCTTTTGTTATTTCGTTCTTTTGGGAACTCCTTGCTTTCATCGCGTTAAAGTGAATTGAAAACCTATGACTCCTCGCCTTATGGTGAATTGACTGCGAAGAAGACTATTTTAATTCGTTTGACACCTTCTCTCTCAGTATGGGTACTTGAGAAGTATCTTTATTTGTAATTCACCATAACGTAAGAGGCGGCGCCAAAGGATGAAAAAGTCATCATGTTGCGGTGAATCAATTCACCATAACGCGAGCGAAGGTCCCATAGGAAGCACAATATTCCTCCTCGCATTATGGTGAATCGATTCACCATAACGCGAGAAGAGGTCCTTGACTAAGCTACAATTTTATTTGCGTTAGGGAAAATAGATTCACTACAACGCGAGGAGGAATACCTGGATTCCTCTGGCATCTCATCTCGCGTTATGTTGAATCCATTCACACCAAACGTGCAATTAACAAATGAAGAATGTACAGAGCCGCATGCAACAAATAAAAGTGAAGACACGGTTTCTCGTCAGGCTAGTCCCACCTGAGGATGTTGCTGAAGAGGAGGACACTCCTCATGTGATTGAGGAGTTCAATGTTGAAGAAGAGAGGAAGCTCAGTTTGGCGGTTGATATTGAGGCAGTGAGAGAACAAAACACTGATATAGGTCAGCTTGTGATTGAATCAGATGACTCCTCCCCCATTCCAACGCCATTACTCCCCTCCTACCAAGTAGGAGATTCAGAGTATATATTGCTGACAGACATACAACATGTATTTAACTTAAGGGAGGACCATTGCATAGCTTTCATAGCCCAAAATCTGGAGGTCAATGACAATTTTGTAGATGATGATGGGATAGATAAGTACTTACTAGTGGATAGCCATGTGAAAGACACCGAGTTCCTATCTGCTACAGCAACACTAAAGATGATCTATGCTGATGCCCTTAAATATGAAGGAAAAGATGCCACAGAGGAAGAGCTACAAGAAGCAAGGAAAAGACTGAATATTACCAACATGGGAGGGTTTAGGGATGTGCCAAGTAAGTCAGCGGAAACCGTTCCTAGTTCGAGCACTAATTTATGGCAAGACGCCTTGCTTGAAGCAGATGAGAACCAAGAGGTTAGTTTTTTTTGTTGTGTTTTTGTACTTTTGTTGCGGATTTGGATTTATCAACTTTGTCTTGAAATGTTTGGTGATGTTGTTTCTGGCTAATGCTCCTTTATTTTTTGAGTTGGAAATATATGAAGACACATTCCTCAAACGTGCTTCAGGCAAGCGTGCTTCAGGCAAGCGTATGGCGGGATTGGGCCACGGTTCGACACTAGGAACATATATACATCACCTAAAATTCCCTCAAATTGTGATATTTCATGCTAGCTTATCCAAGGACAATGCAAGTTTTCCTCTGATGGCGATAAAGACTCTATCCAGGTACTTAGGTGGCTATCACTTAAGGCTGAATGCAAACAAGGCAATACTTCTGGAGCGGCAAGCAGCTGTTCGAATTTTTGGAGAGGGACCTGGAGTATATTCGTTGAGATGTAAATATAATTTAACATATGCTGCTTACGGGTTGGCATGTGGAATCACAGATCCTAATCTGTTGAGTGATTGCGGGAAGAAGCATCTTCTTAGAACAGCAAGGCCAAAGGTCCCTATTGTGCCATTGATAGAGGATGAAGAAGATGATACAGAAACTTCGTTAAAAAAGGCTCAGCTGGGGGAAGTCTCTGCTCCAGATTAATAGATTTAGATTGTTCCAGTTGCTAAGAAGTTTCTTCATATTTCTCAATACTCTTCTTGCTTACCATTAAAAACTATGAAATGTATATATATTGAAAACATTTATATGGGACAGAGATGAAAGCTCTTGTTCTTTTAAAATCTTTCACAGTTACATCATTGTTTTATAATATGTATTTCAATGATCAATTTTCTTCCACACTCTGCCCTGTCTTTGTCGTTGTCTTAGCCATTCAGCATGATTCTGCTTTCCCTGTGAGGAGACATATATTGATCGTCTCCGTTCAGCCTGCATCTTTCTTATTGCACATGACACAGCTGATTCAACTGTTTGATCTTCACACGAGCCCTCACTTGAATCCGCCTATACCACCACCACTGACATAGTTGCTTCATGGGATTACTTTTCTTCATTCCTCCTCCATGTTGAGTGGCCCTTTGATAGGCACAACGTGCTTGCCAATGAGATCTTTCCATGCCTTGGGTAGACCAAATCCCAAGGCTTCCAAACTCTTCCACAAAAAAGGTTCCATGTGTATGCAAAATGTGCTACAAATGCTCAACAACAACAAGACATTTAGTATCGTACAATATTTTTTGAACAACAAAAAAACTCAAAGCTGTAGGTTTTCAAGTATTAACCATGTATTGTGTCAAGTTTGTTGCACCCCATGCCTTTTCATAGCTAGTGTAGAACTCTGTCACAACTGCCTCAAATTTCTCAACATCCCCATCTTCAAACCTTGCATTTTGCAACAAAGGTGCTAGGCGATCAAGTGCCAACCACGCTTTGGCCTTTGCCACCCTTGCTTGTCTTGAAGAGCCTCGATCAGGTACAGCTGCATGAAGCTTCCTCCACACCTCAAAATCTGTACCCAGATGACCTCTCTGGGTATGATTAGATAAGAACTTTCTGGCTTTTGCACCTCCAAAACATGGTTTGAAAGTCCTTCTCAATCTTCACTTGACCACAATGTAAACCTGCATCTGAAAGCGCTTGCTCTATTTTTTTAATAGTTCTTTCACTCTCTAATGCTGGTTTCATATTCCATGAAAATTCGATGTACATGTAGACTAGTTTCTCAATTATTCTAACCAGCGCATGCAAAACACAAATATGAACTCTGATCAAAGGGAGAGGAAGAATTGGATCCCAATTAGGATCCACTCCTGGAGCATCACGATTTGGGGCTTCACGCCTATTATTACTGATTGCATTTAGGCATTTCCATTCTCTCTCTTTTCCTCCTTTGGAGACACCTCGTTCGATCATGCAATACAGGTAAGGATACTTGGCCATTGCTCCTTGGGAAATACCAAACATGCATTTCAAGGTTTTAAGATCTGCAGCCAGGTGCCATTCAACCTCATATTCATCATATCCTTCTACATAAAGCTTTTCGCCATTCGACTGCTGCTGGATAGTGGAAGGAAGCTCAATCTGGTTGAAGCACCACTTTAGAATTTCATGGGTACAGTTAAATTGTCTACAACATCATAACAAGAGGATAGCAACATAATATTCTTTTTTTAAAAATGGATAGCACGTCACCTCAAATGCAGCCAGCCACCAAATCTCATTTTCGGATTGTACACTAAAGTGCTTCTCATCAGCATTACTGATACTTGCATCCAAAGCTCTATTCATTAAAGTCATGCTAACCCTTTCCAGCTTCTGTCCTTTGATCACCTCACTCTCATCAAGTTTTAAAACAAATTTCAGCCTTCCATTGCACTCATGTACACTGATGTCATAAAATTTCACCATAGCCATTTGTAATTTCCGAACATCCATAATGAAATTGTTGAACTCTGTAAGCTCTATGATTTTCTGTTCCTCGCTCTTTTTAGTCGTTGTCAATGTACTAGACACGTGACAAGGCTCTCCAACAAGTTCGACCATTCCCAAGTTGAGAATATTTCAAGCTTTGTTCACGTGAAATGGTTTTGGAATGGGAATTACTATTTTTTTTCCAAGCTTACAATTGAAACCTTCTTTAACTTTATTAAACAACATCCTGTAAGACTTTGTGCTTATACCAGCCATGTCACATATACCTTGTGCATCTGCAGGAGTGAATGCTTCACTCACCTCCTGCAAGGATTGCTTTGCTATGTCTGATCGAAGTCTTGCAAACTTAGGATGCTGTATTGCTAACTCCACGATGTCTTTTGTCAGAACTTTGCCAAATATATCAGAACCTCGCTCTTTTGGACCCACAACATCTGTGACCATCCTAAAGCAACAACGATAGCTATATCAGCCCATCATTCATCTAACTATACCACCCCCACACCCAATCCCCCATCTCCAAAAAAGGAACTAAAGATGAAAATGAAAAGTGAGTGCTCAAAGAAATTTAAGATCAAAGAAATTATAGATCCCAATACCTGCAAGCTTTTACACGACGCTTCCATTGGCCACCTCCAACATTGAGTTCTTCCAATGGTTTGATCTGTCTCTTGCGTAATCGAGCACCCAATGGCGTGCCTTTCAAATATTGTAATTTTTTGTTGAACTTTTCAAGTTGTTTTCGAAGGTGTGCATTCTCCCTCTCCAATGTGAAATTGTTGATTTCTCGAATTGCCAAAATTTCATTCTTCTCTTTAATAGTGTCCTGCATCTTATGAATAGTCTGCTTGCAAATGATCAAACTCTTTTTGTAACCTAGCACAAACTTTTGCTTTGTCCTCGTTTGAAGCTTGCAAAGCTGTTGTGATCGATGCCAAGTAAAAATTTGCACCTTCAAGCATTTTTATTCTGGCATCTCTATCACTCAAATGTCTTTCAAAGATACTTTGACATTGGCTAAACAATCTTTTGCAATATCCAAGCAATCCATTTTCACCCTCACACACAAACTTGAAGAAACTTGTCAACCCAAAGAATAATGGAGATTGAGAGGAGGTTGGATCTGGTGGGTAAATACTACCATCCAACCATAGGTCCATATTTTTCTTTCCTTCATTTCGAAGCTCAGTAATGTGGGCTTTGCATGCTGGCCTAGACCAATTTCTCTTACAGCAAGGAGCATAATCGGCTTCTACTTGGAAGTGGATGTCCACCTTTTTCTTCTTTTGCTTCACAGGTTCCATTGCATTGTTCTGTGCTTTAACAACACCAAAAAGCATCATGAACTCACACTTTAACCAAAAGAAACCAAAGATATTACACTTATCTCCCGTGAAGAAGATTGCTTCATTAAAACCAAAAGACAACATCACTAAATAATACCTCCTTGTCCATCAAACAAACTTGTTGGTATTCTGGATGAACCAAAATGTACAGAGTACTTGTAAGCACAACCCTCACTTGAAAAAGGTAAGAAATGGGATTGTTATTCATGCACAAGCAGGTATGGCGCATGAAGAACAAATACTTTTCCATCCTTTTTCAAAACTTGCCGCCTTGAGAAGAAGAGAAAATCAAAAACCTCCCGCTCAAAACAATTCGGATTTAGAGTGGTTGTGGTTGTGGAGTCGGGAAGACAATGAGGGAGACAATGCAAGATGATGGGTTGCAGGGACAAAGTTCGGTTCAAGTTTGGTAAGCAAAGTTGGCTTCGTTACATTCAAAAGTGTAATGAAGAAAGAGAGTGGTGTCTTTTTTCAATAAAATAAGGCACCATAGTGGGAATAAAAAACTATACTTAAGAGGCATTGTTTTGAATTAAAAAACACCCTACATGTCAGTTAATGGAATAAAGAACTCAAAAATGATGCACGTACCCTCCAATATTATATGTGGGTTTATTGGCTTGCTTTGTCCACATCACCATCCCAAGGGATCTCTTACAAGGCCCCTTTTTTAGTCCAAAATTTCCCTAATGCGCCAGGCCCCCTAGGCAGATATTCATGCAAACTTAAAACTAGTCACACCACTTACACACCCAATATGAAATTGCCTTTTTCACAGATTCAACAATCTTTAAAACAATCATTTAATGAAACCATAGTATCACTGATCATAATCTTCTAATTATCCAGTTGAATCCTTATTTCCAAACATTCCTTCATCGGTGTACCTATGGCATCATTGGCAACCAGAACGCTCACTCCCTATCCCCTTTTCGATAGTTCCTAGATCATAGTAACCGGCAAGTACTCACTTTAACAAAAATGGAGTCTCCGTTGAAGATCAGGAAGATCAACTAACATATCCATATAAAAGAGCCATGGACTCATCCATTGAGGACCAGCAAGGTCAATCAACCAGATCCATGCCCGAATTCAGAAAACAACTTTTACTCCTTGTTCCAATATCTTCCCTAACGTACGTGTGGGTATCTCCGGTGACCCAGAGCCCGAGCACCGTATGGTCAGCACCCTCTAGGATCCTTCACAGGTCACCTAGCGCTTCACTCATAGGTGGCTTCCTTGGTCCCTCATCCACTGTACCGGAAGCTCACCATTTAAATCAAACCGAGGCTGGTCAAGACCTCGGCCGACCTTGCTACGCGAGACGTCCTCCGTTGACTATCCGTCTCAGCAGTTGCAACTTTAACAGATAGGTCTCCACAACCTCATTCACAAGACGGTCAAAATGCTTCCCCAGTATTCTTGACATAAAACAGTCATTTAAAAACAGATTTCACATACAAATACAGTTCCAACAATATTTCCATCTTTTCTCATCGCTCCACATCCTTTCACATTAGTTCCCATCTTTTCTCATCTTCTCACAAATTTTTTTTCTTCATCGATCCCTATCACATCACATCATTCCAACATCATCATACATCCAATCGCATCATCCACACATCAATCCACATCATCCATACATCCATCCACATCATCCACATCAATCCACATCATCCATACATCCATCCACATCAATCCACATTATCCACACATCTATCCACATCATCCATACATCCATTCACGTCAATCCACATTATCCACACATCAACCCACATCATCCACACATCCATCCACATCATCCATACATCCATCAACATCAATCCACATTATCCACACATCCATCCACATCTTCCATACATCCATCCACATCAATCCACACGTCAATCCACATAATCCATACATCCATCCACATCAATCCACATTATTCACACATCAATCCACATCATCCATACATCTATTTACGTCAATCCACATTATCTACACATCAACCCACATCATCCATACATCCTTTCAAGTCAATCCACATTATCCACAAATCAACCCACATCATCTATACATCCATTCACGTCAATCCACATTACCCACACATCAATCCACATCATCCATACATCCATTCATGTCAATCCACATTCATTTCATAAGTATTCCCATTCTCATCTAATCACATCTTTTTCTATCTCATCACTTATTTCCTCATTTATCCTCATCATCAGATCTCATCCACTTGCATTTACCAATACATCTCATCCACTTGCATCTACCCATACATCTCATCACTTCACATACATTAACATCTATCCAGTTTACATCGCATCTTATCACATCTATTTCACATCACATCTCATTCATTCACATCCCAATTCACATGCTAACACATTCATTCACGTCCTTATTGTTCATTCACATCTCGATTCACATCACATCACATCCGTTCACATCCCTTATCATTCATTCACATCCTAATTCACATGCTAACACATCCCGATTCACATGCTAACACATTTATTCACATCCTATATCATTCATTCACATCCCGATTCATATGCTAACACATTCATTCAAATCTTGATTCACATGGTAACACATTCATTCACATCCTATATCATTCATTCACATCTCGATTCACATGCTAACACATTCATTCACATCCTATATCATTCATTTGATTCACATAACATCACATCTCATCTATTCATTCACATTTATCTCATTCTCATCACATCTCATCACATCTATTCACCTCTCATTCTTATCACATTCATCCATCCATTCATTCCCATCTATCTGATTCGCATTACATCTCATCACATCTATTTACCTCACATTCTCGTCACTCCTATTCTCATCACATCCACTCTCTATTCATTCTCATCTATCTGATTCATATCACATCTATTTATAGAATGTAAGAGAATTCTTATTTTTGATATAAAGATTCTTTACGCATCTATTTATGCATAAGAACAACTTCAGTGGGAAATAACACTTTTATAAAAATCCGTTTATGCATCTATTTATGCAAAAATTTAATTTTAAGAAGAGTAACACTTTTGAAATAAAAATAAATCTTTTATGCATCTTTCTATGCATAAATTCAATTTTAATGAGAATAACTCTTTTGAAATAAAAATAAATCTTTTATGCATCTTTCTATGCATAAATTCAATTTTAATGAGAATAACTCTTTTGAAATAAAAATAAATTTCTTTATGCATCTTTCTATGCATAAAATCAAAATTAATGAGAATAACTCTTTTGAAATAAAAATAAATTTCTTTATGCATCTTTCTATGCATAAAACCAAAATTAATGAGAGTAACTCTTTTGAAATAAAAATAAATTTCTTTATGCATCTTTCTATGCAAAAAAAATCAAAATTAATGAGAGTAACTCTTTTGAAATAAAATAAATTTCTTTATGCATCTTTCTATGCATAAAATCAAAATTAATGAGAATAACTCTTTTGAAATAAAAATAAATTTCTTTATGCATCTTTCTATGCAAGAAAAATCAAAATTAATGAGAGACTCTTTTGAAATAAAATAAATTTCTTCATGCATCTTTCTATGCATAAAATCAAAATTGATGAGAATACCTCTTTTGAAATAAAAATACATTTCTTTATGCATCTTTCTATGCATAAAATCAAAATTGATGAGAATAACTCTTTTGAAATAAAAATAAATTTCTTTATGTATCTTTCTATACATAAAATCAAAATTGATGAGAATACCTCTTTTGAAATAAAAATAAATTTCTTTATGCATCTTTCTATGCATAAAATCAAAATTGATGAGAGTAACTCTTTTGAAATAAAATAAATTTCTTTATGCATCTTTCTATGCAAAAAAAGTCAAAATTAATGAGAATAACTCTTTTGAAATAAAAATAATATTCTTTATGCATCTTTCTATGCATAAAATCAAAATTAATGAGAATAACTCTTTTGAAATAAAAATAAATTTCTTTATGCATCTTTCTATAGATAAAATCAAAATTAATGAGAGTAACTCTTTTGATAAAAAATAAATTTCTTTATGCATCTTTCTATGCATAAAACCAAAATTAATGAGAGTAACTCTTTTGAAATAAAATAAATTTCTTTATGTATCTTTCGATGCAAAAAAAATAAAAATTAGTGAGAATAACTCGTTTGAAATAGAAATAAATTTCTTTATGCATCTTTCTATGCACAAAATCAAAATTAATGAGAATAACTCTTTTGAAATAAAAATAAATTTCTTTATGCATATTTCTATGCATAAAATCAAAACTGATGAGAATAACTCTTTTGAAATAGAAATAAATTTCTTTATGCATATTTCTATGCATAAAATCAAAACTGATGAGAATAATTCTTTTGAAATAAAAATAAATTTCTTTATGCATCTTTCTATATGCATAAAATCAAAATTGATGAGAATAACTCTTTTGAAATAAAAATAAATTTCTTTATGCATCTTTCTATGCATAAAATCAAAATTGATGAGAATACCTCTCTTGAAATAAAAATAAATTTCTTTATGCATCTTTTTATGCATAAAATCAAAATTTGATAAAAGTAACGCTTGTATAATAAAAAAACTTCTTTTATGCATCTATTTATGCATAATTTTAATTTTAATAAAAGTAACACTTTTATAATAAAAAATTCTTTTATGCATCTATTTGTGCATAAAAATCAATTTTGATGAAAGTAACACTTTTGTAATCAAAATATTCCCAATATGCATCTTTCTATGCATAGAAATTAATTCTAATGAAAAAAATACTTTTATAATAAAAATATTTCTAATATGCATTTTTCTATGCATAGAATAAAAATAACACTTTTAGAATACACAAGCGGTGAGGATTACTTTTTTTGAATAATAAAAAGATAAAACTTACTTCACCAAATTTAAGAAAATTTTGCCATATCCTCCTTTGTATGGCTGGCCATTTTTAAAATTTTTCACTCTAAAATTTACTAGAAATTATCCAATATGTTTTAAATCATTCTAATCTAATCAATTTCCACTTTATTAAGAGTAAACAATATGAAAAGTTTAATTCCATCAATTTTCACTTTATTAAGAGTAAACAATATGAAAAGTTTAATTCCATCAATTTGATTACACATCTAGGATAAAGAAAGGCTGAATTCAATAATGAAGAGAAGGGAAAAAGCCTTTCTAGCAAGGCATAACATCCATTTTCATTTTAAAGAAAGCAAAAATCAGCAAACCATAAAATAGAATAAGAAAAAGTAGAATTTCTAACTTACTAGGAGTTTTGTGAGCTTTCCTTTGGCTTGATGGTTTGAGGGATCTACTCTTGTTTGCACCAACAAGAGTGGCCACCAATTCTTTTAAAGAGGGAATGGTCAAAAACAAATGAATTATCAATGAATTCACTGTTTTTGGATCTCAGGAGGAGTAGAGTAACAGTGCATAAAACAATATTAACCATTTACAAAGGGGGAGGCTTCATTTATAGAGCCTCTAACCAAGCAAACTGATTCTAGAATTTTTCAGATCAGTTTGGTCAATGTTTGACCATTTTTAGGTCAGTTTAGCTTACTTTTTGGATCTAGTTGAAGCAAGAGAGAGGAGAGATGAAAATATCTCATCATTTGTGAGTTTAAAACTCAACCACACATGTGAAATAGGTGCCTCCTTCATGAGGGGAATTCCCACATTGAGGTGTCAAAAATGCATCATTTCTTCTAAATATCTCTTCTTTTTTAACTAATAACCTTGTCCTTAGTCAACTCTTCATCTTATGTGAGCATTTACTCATTTTTTGGGAGATTTTCTTTTATTCTTCCATTTATCTCCTCCCTACATTTGGATTAATCTAATTGCTCCATAGGAACTTTAATTAAAAAATTTTAAAAAATCTAGACCCTTAGGCTAAGAGGTCCTTTTTACCTGATTTTAATTTATTCCAATTGCACATTGGAATTTTTTTTTTGAATATCTGTTTCAGGGGAAACCATTTTAGACACTAGGAGGATTTTTATATCCAAAAATATCTCAATTCTGAATTACCTCCCTCTAGACATTTTCTCTCTCTAGGCCAAAACAGGGTAAAATATGATCTTTCTTTTATTTCAAAGAGGGGAATAATTATAAGATCAGAAGGGGAGGTTCTTACACCTGCACACCTCAAAAGCTAGAGGGAGGAATCTTACATCCTACCCCACTTAAAAAACGCGAGATGTCCTCATCTCGCAAAATTAGAGGAGAACTCTTTTCCTTAAGATCCAACTGATTCTGGGCTTCCTTATAGTCTGGTGAACCCAACAGAGTCCTGGGATAAAGATCCCTTATATAAAACTCATCATCAGATAATAATTCACTCAGATCATAACATTCAATCCTTATCACAATAATGGTCCATTAGACCAAAATTTCTATCTGAACAGTCCTTCATGAAAATTTTTAATTATACAGATTTTTAATTTGACATCCCTTAACTTGATCCATTGGGTCAAGTGTTAACAGTAGCAATCTACCAGCACAATCCACTAATCTCATAGTGATTTGCTGAAGTCATTAACGTCATTCCAGCTCATCCTCATTGTGGTTTTGCTTAGTTTATTACATTTTAACCAAAATTTAGGAATCTTCATTTTTCAATCAGAATCCAAATCAACTCATTAACGTCATTAACGTCATTCCAGCTACTACGAACATCATCACAGGGACTCGTCCCATTCATCCTCATTGTGGTTTTGCTTAGTTTATTACATTTCAACCAAAATTTAGGAATCTTTATCATCAGTTCTCAACCAGAATTTAAAATCATATCAACCACATTCGAATTCATCGTCTAGATAGTATTAATGTTTATAATTTTAAGTCTTAGATTTACTCGTATATATTGCCAGCAAAGAGCTGCAGTTATACCCTCGGTATATATGGGTAGTCACGGTCCTTGGAACTATAACGTAAATACCATCTTGTCTAGGCCTCAAGCAAGTCAGGGATTCCATACAATTGCGGTACTTCCATCTGAAGACCCAATTACCAATTTACGAATTTCAATTTGAATATCAAATTATATGAATTTTATCACACAATTACAACCTTTTACTGTTTCTTCATAAATTTTTGATATTTTTGACTTTTCGGTTGATCCTCATTAGCCAATTCGCTCTGATACCAGTTGTGAGGTCCCTATCCCCACCGCGCAACGAATTCAGGGGTGCTACCAGCGGAAGTAGCACTTCTTACACGTGGTAGGGTCCCACACTCGAGGCCTTGCTCCCACGGGTATCCGGACAAGAGACTAATCCATTGGTGCTTCCAAAACCGAACCTGAAAAACTTCCCTTGCCCGGAAAGCACGGGCGATTCCTCCAGGATAACTTTTCTCTAACGTAGGAAAAAGCCTTAACTAACTGAACTGATCTGACCGAACCCGTAAGTCCCATAGTCAGATCAAGAAAAAGATTATACTTGGATCATAGAGACCAACGCTTTTTCCCTCATTGAGAGGCCATAGAACAATTTTTATCTGGGATTTACTTCATCTATCAAACCAGAACAGAATTGAGTCTCAATTTAGGGATCCATCAGTCTAGCCTAACCCCATCCAGTCCCATGGGTTAGCCAACCGCCCAACCACTCTAGTGATGGGATCCAATTAAGAATTTGGTTAGGTTGTCTTGGGTACCAGGGAAAAGAGTTCCCAACTCCCCTAGTCGGATATTCATGCAAACTTAAAACTAGTCACACCACTTACACACCCAATACGAAATTGTCTTTTTCACAGATTCAACAGTCTTTAAAACAATCATTTAATGAAACCATAGTATCACTGATCATAATCCTCTAATTATCCAGTTGAATCCTTATTTTCAAACATTCCTTCATTGGTTTACCTATGGCATCATTGGCAAAACCAGAACTCTCACCCCCTATCCACTCAGGGGCCTTTTCGATAGTTCCTAGCTCATAGTAACCGACAAGTATTCACTTTAACAAAAATGGAGTCTCTGTTGAAGATCAGCAAGATCAACCAATAGATCCATATAAAAGAGCCATGGACTCATCCATTGAGGACCAGCAAGGTCAATCAACTAGATCCATGCCCGAATTCAGAAAACAACTCTTACTCCTTGTTCCAATATCTTCCACGATGTACGTGTGGGTATCTTCGGTGACCTAGAGCCCGAGCACCATATGGTCAGCACCCTCTAGGATCCTTCGCAGGTCACCTAGCGCTTCACTCATAGGCGGCTTCCTTGGTCCCTCATCCACTATACCGGATGCTCACCATTTAAATCAAACTGAGGCTTGTTAAGACCTCGGTCGACCTTGCTACGCGAGACGTCCTCCCTTGACTCTCCGTCAGCAGTTGCAACTTTAGCAGAGATAGGTCTCCACGACCTCATTCACAAGACGGTCAAAATGCTTCCCAAGCATTCTTGACATAAAACAGTCATTTAAAAACAGATTTCACATACAAATACAGTTCCAATAATATTTCCATATTTTCTCATCACTCCACATCCTTTCACATTAGTCCCCATCTTTTCTCATCTTCCCATAATTTTTTTTTCTTCATCGATCCCTATCACATCACATCATTCCCACATCAAATCACATCCAATCGCATCATCCACACATCAATCCACATCATCCATACATCCATCCACATCATCCACATCAATTCACATCTTCCATACATCCACATCAATCTAGATTATCCACACATCCATCCACATCATCCATACATCCATTCATGTCAATCCACATTATCCACACATCAACCCACATCAACCCACATCATCCATACATCCATCCACATCAATCCACATCATCCATACATCCATCAACATCAATCCACATTATCCAGACATCCATCCACATCTTCCATACATCCTGCCACACGTCAATCCACATCATCCACACATCAATCCACATCATCCATACATCCATACACATCAATCCACATTATCCACACATCAATCCACATCATACTATTTTGGGTTTGGCAAGATGAGTTCACATTCTTTGGTCTCACTTGCAAACATGGGTTCATCTGGTTGTAAGAGCAATGATGTGAATGATGTTTGAAAGGTATCTAAGAGGATATTTTTCTTGCTTCCATCAATGGAGTACTAGGTCTTAACCAACCAATCACCACCAAGGACAACCTCTTCTAGTTCCTCAGGGGTAACTTGAAATTCAATTTGATTCTATCATCCTAAGTAAGAATTATGTGTGATAAATAACCCTAAACTGCAAGGTCTTGGCCTTGAGCATCTAGCACATTCATTTATCTAGGGGGGTAAGCATGGCCTAAATATGCCCAAATTCTTTCTAAAATAGTATTGTTAGTAGCGTTAAGGCTAATCAGTGCTTGTTTTTGTTTAATGTTTTTGCCCACTAGGAACTCTGGCCAAATGTTGATTGGATCCCCAAGAGGTAGCATAGATGTTTCAGTGAATGGTGACTTTCTCAAGGGTGCCAAATAAATGATACCATATTTCATTTGGATAACTTATGTGTGAAAATAAAGTAGAATCACTACAAAGGCGATTAGATGGTCACAATCTTGTTGGATGTCCCAAATTGCTTTGTAGGTGATTTTCTCAAGGGTGTCATATTGCTTTGTAGGTGATTTTCTCAAGGGTGTCAAAGAAATGGTGTCATATTACATTATGGAGAACTTATGTGTGAAAATAAAGTAGAATCACTACAAGGTGAGAAGATGGTCACAATCTTGTTGGATGTCCCAAATTGCTTTGTAGTGACTTTTTCAAGGGTGTCAAAGAAATGACCATAATGCTTGATCTATAGCTCGGATTGACGAGCTATAAAAAGAAAAAGTGCTTAATTTTTCATAATATATCAAAATATAAACTCAAAATGAAATTAATAGGAATAAAAATTTGGGAATCTATGTGAGGGTTTGACAGGTCACTATCTTAAAGGAGGCTCCAACATGGTTTTTTGAGTAAGTATAAATATTTTATGCCTCAAAACTTGTTAAAAACATTGCTAGTTCTTGAAAAAAGCTAAGGAACACACATCATCTTGATATTGAAGAATTTTCTTACATTTTCATATAGTCTCAATGGGATGATCAATAAGACTCATCAGTCATACGAGGATGCAGAAGAAGTTTGAACTATTTATATACTAGCATTGAAGGAAACTCGATCCCCTTTTGTATCTCATATTCAACTTCATAAAGAAGTAGCAGCACCACTAGTGGATGAGACCAAGATAAGTGGATGAGATCCAACCACTTGGAAATCTTTCAAGAAGAAATTTGTGGAGGTTTGAACTTTGTGTCTTGGTTGTAGAAGAATTTTTCTAAAACCTTACAATTATAACATTGAGATTATTCCATCCCTCTTCCACCATACATGCCTCTATCTCTTCTTGCATTCCACTCATTGAAAAGATGCATGGGAGAAGAGAGCTTGAGCTCTTGCAAGCACACACATACTCACACAAACCCTAGAAGAGAACACACAAGGTAAGAGGATGAAAATTTTTCTTCTTCTTTACACAACAAGAGAGGTCTACAAAGAAGATAAAGTGACTAACACACATAATAGAGTATATACAAGTGGTCCATAATGTGAACACGCTAAGAGAAGTGAGTAGCTGTTGTGGACTAGGCAAAGATATGTCGGTTCCAACTACCAAACTCGCCAGTGATATAAATGTCGAATGGTCATGCAGACACCTCATGAGTGTCAGCTCTCATGTTGAGCTTGACATCTCAACACTCCCCCTCAAGCTCAACCCCAACTCATGAACTCCAAGCATATCTCAAAATCTACGGAGCTTCTTAGCTCCCAAGGCCTTCGTTGAAGATGTCAACAACCTGATCATGTGTGTGCTGACCTAGGCCAAGTCGATGTTGCCTGCCAAGACTCTCTCCCTGATGAAGTGATAATGTACCTCAAATGTATTTCATCCGTGTATGGAAAACTGGGTTCTTGGCCAACTGTATACTACTAAGATTTTCACAATATATGACAGCCTTTCTCTCCACATGTAACCCCAAATCAGCAAATAAGTAGCTTACGTAACCACGCTACCTCACATGCTGCCATCGCAACTCCTCTATACTCTTCCTCTCTGCTTGACAAGGCAATTGTGGGTTGCTTCTTGTTGCTGCTCCATGTCACAGTAGCGCTCCTCAATGAAAACATAAATCCACATTGGTAGATCTCGTATCTGAGATGCTACTTACCCAATCTGCATCTGTGTACCCATATCGCTCTAATGGTACACCTGCTGCATAAAACAATGCATAATGAACAGTGGTCCTCAAATACCAAAATGTGTGTTGCACATTATCAAGATGTGGTTTGTGCAGAACCTGCATAAACAGTCTCTCTAAGCCAACATTGTAGCTCAAATCTGGCCTATTGATTGTGACATAGATCAAACTCCCCAAAATCTTCCTGTTGTATATAGTGGGATCCTCCAGCACATAATCTGCATCTGCACTAAGCTTTCCATCGAGATTTGCTTACAACCAGCCATCCCATACTTGGATGACATGTCTAATTCATATTGTCTGTGTGACTGCCAAATACCCTTAGGTGTGCGAACGACCTCAATTCCCAAAAAGTAGCACAAATCTCCCAAATCCTTCATCTCAAACTTCCATTTGAGAAGACTTTTCACGTGCTCAATCTCATACAAGTTGTTACCCCCAGCAATAAGATCATCTACATAGATGGTGATGATCACAATACCCTTATCACTCTTGCACACATACAAAGAGTGATCTACATTTGCCATATGAAAACTGATACTCATCAATCTTGTCATGCCATGCTCGTGGAGCTTGCTTCAGCCCATAAAAGGCCTTTCAAAGCTTACATACATACTCTGGGTGACCTGTATCCTCAAAACCTAGTGGGGCTGATCCATATACACCTCTTCTTGCAAGTCACCATGCAAGAATACATTTTTTACATCCATCTGATGTGAAAACCAACCTCTAGCTGCATCCATCACACTCACAACTCTCACAGTTGCCATATTTGCAACTGGGGCAAATGTATCCTCATAATCAATCCCATGTGCCTGTGCATATCCTTTGGCTCTACCAATCTAGCCTTGTACCTGCTTATGCTACCATCACTGTTATGCTGTCTTTAAAACAATCATTTAATGAAACTATAGTATCACTGATCATAATCCTCCAAAATATCTAGTTGAATCCTAATGTCCAATATGAAATTGCCTTTTTCCATAGATTTAGCTGTCTTTAAAACAATCATTTAACGAAACTATAGTATCACTGATCATCATAATCCTCCAAAATATCCGGTTGAATCCTAATGTCCAATTTTTCCTTCATCCATGTACCTATGGCATCATTGGTAAAAACCAGAACGCTCACCACCTGTCCATTCAGGGGCCTTTTTAATAGTTCTTAGATCATAGTACCCGGCAATATATTCACTTATAAAAATCAAAATGGAATCTCCGTTGAAGATCAGCAAGATCAACCAACAGATCCATATAAAAGAGCCATGGACTCATCCGTTGAGGACTAGCAAGGTCAATCAACCAGATCCATGCCCGAATTTAGAAAACAACTCTTACTCCTTGTTCCAATATCTTTCACGACGCAAGTGTGGGTATCTTCGGTGACCCAGAGCCCGAGCACCGTATGGTCAGCACCCTCTAGGATCCTTCGCATGTCACCTAGCACTTCACGCATAGGCCGCTTCCTTGGTCCCTCATCTACCGTACTGGAAGCTCACCATTTAAATCAAACCGAGGAGGCTGGTCAAGACCTCAGCCGACCTTGCTACGCAAGACATCCTCCATTGACTCTCTGTCAGCTGTTGCAACTTTATCAGTTAGGTCTCCATGACCTCATTCACAAGACGGTCAAAATGCTTCCCCATCATTCTTAACATAAAATAGTCATTAAAAAACAAGTCATAAATATAATTTCTATAACGAACTCTCATCTTTCCACATTGTTCCACATTAATCCTCATTTATTTCATATGTATTCCCATTCTCATCACATCATTTTCCATCTCATCACATCTTTCCTCATTTATCCACATATCAGATCTCATCCACTTGCATCTACCCATATCCACATCTCATCACATCATATTCATTCACATCACATATCATCCATTTACATCTATACCAATTTACATCACATCTCATTCACTCACATCTCGATTCACATGACATCACATCTATTCATGTCCATCACATTCATTTACATCCATTTACATCCATCACATCACATTCATTCATATCCATCATTTACATCACATCCATTTACATCCATCACATCACATTCATTCATATCCATCACATTCATTCTCATCACCATCCCATCACATACATTCTATCCACATTATATCACATCACTTCTATCCGTATCATATCTCATTCATACACATCTCATCTCATTCATCCACATCCATCCAATCATTCACATGCACGACTACCCACATCTATCCATAAATTCATATCTATCACTTCACATCCACATATACTCATGTCACATCACATCACATTCTTTCACATACACATCCACATCCATTCTTTCACATACATCCACATCCATTCTTTCACATACTCATCCACATCCATTCTTCACATACACATCCATATCCATTCTTCACATACACATATTCACATCCATTCTTCACATACACATTCACATCCATTCTTCACATACACATCTATATCCATTCTTCTCATACTCATTTACATCCATTTTCACATACACATTCATATCCATTCTTCACATACACATTCACATCCATTCTTCACGTACACATCCATATCCATTATTCTCATACAAGCATTCTAGGGAAATAAATGAATGAGTACTACATGCCTGAATCAATCAAAAGCTTAAAAGGCTTACCCTGATACTCAACTGGAGTATGGATGACGGGGAATTGACGATTTGGCCCTTGGTTTTCAATTGCTACATAAATCTGTCCTCTTTCTTCTTCCACTACTTCTACTATTGTGACTGCTTTGGTATTCTTCCCTTGCCTCAATCCACTTTTCCACTACTTCACCTAACTGCTCCCCTTCACCCTTGAAGGCACCGGGTTGGGATCTGTGCAGGGCTTTACGAACATCCGGATCTAACTCTTCCTCATGGTTAGAGGATCATGGTTAGAGGATCTGGTTGCCTTGCACACGGGCCGCACGCCTCATGGTTAGAGGATCTGGTTGTCTTGCACGGGCCGCACGCCTCATGGTTAGAGGATCTGGTTGCCTTGCACGGGCCGCACGCCTCATGATTCTGACAAAACGATATTTTCGTCAACTTAACTTTGACAACATATTTATGATTATTTAATTTTTTTTGATTTATTCTTTAAACAAATAATTATTTCATCATACTTCATGAAACAAGATTTACTCTGCTAATTTTATTAACCATATTCACAATCATGAAAATAATTTAGATTTTTTTTTATAAAATATCATTTATTATCAAAAGTTTGAGATATATACATAGAGCATCACCGCTCCAAAGTCACTACCTCAATCGTGTACGCATAAAGAAGCAAAATTACGAAGGAGACATGCTATGATAAACACGATTCATCACTGAAAGAGGTGCTGTAATTCTACTTCTAGGGATAAAGCAGCTAAGAAGCCTAAAAACTTAGCAAGAAACTCTAAAATTCCTGGGTGAATGATTAAAGAGTTGTACATATACTGAATAACCCCTAGCCTTATCAAGATCATGGCTAAGGAAATATTTTACCTGAGTCTCTGATGCTAATTGGTATTGATATTACTACATCGTCCTCCAGAGAACCACATATACTGACGTCGCTCTACAGGATCCGGAAAGTAAATACCCTCAAAATGACGTGCGAGTCTCACTCTGCTTACTCGGGTTGTAGCGGAGTTGATGAGATGCTCGAATGTAAAGGCTAAAATATCCTGACTCTGGGAGAGTCCAGGAATGCCAGATAGATTTGGGGTATCCATCTAAAAATCCAATTCAATTTATGAGTTTTCAATTTATGAATTCATTTCAACATAATAGTAGCAAGCGAAAACAATTTTTTCGCGGATTTACTTTAGAATTTTAGGCAGTTTTTGCTGTTGTTTTGTAAATTTACAACAACGCTCTGATACCAACTGTGAGATCGGCCTTATCCTAAGGGTCCAAATTTTTTTAAAATTTTAGATTAAGGTTCTGAGGAGCCAATCAGATTAATCCAAATGTAGGAAGGAGATAAATTGAAGAAATAAAAAAAAATCCCAAAAATGAGTAAATACTCACATAAGATGAAGAGTGGACTAAGGACCAAAGGAAATACTAAAAAAATAAAATTTTGACACCTCAGAGTGGGGATTCCCCCTCATGAAGGAGGTGCCTATTTCACATGTGTTGTGGAGTTTTAAATTCTCAAATAATGAGATCTTTCATCTCTCCTCTCTCCTAATTCAAGTCTAGTTCCAAAAAGTAAGCTAAACGGACCCAAAAATGGTCAAAAATTGACCAAACTGATCTGGAAAATTCTAGAATCAATTTTCTTGGTTAGAGGCATACTTTTTCCTATAAATAGAAGCCTCAGTGTTTTATGCACTGTTACTCTACTCCTTCCCAGAGCCAAAAACATTGAATTCATTAATAATTCACTTGTTTTCGACTATTTCCTCTACAAAGAATTGGTGGCCACTCTTGATCCAAGCAAGAGTAGAACCCTCAATCCCTCAAGCCAAAGGATAGCTCACAAAACTCCATGTAAGTTAGAAATTCTACTCTTTTCTAATTCTATTCTATGGTTTTATAATTTCTTGCTTCTTTTAAATTAAAATTGGATGTTATACCTTGATGGAAAGGCTTCCCCCTTCTCTTCATTGAGTTCAGCCCTTCTTTATCCAAGATGTGTAATTAATTAAATAGAGCTAAACTTTTTGTATTGTTATCTCTTTAATAAAATGAGAATTCATTAGATTAGAGTGCTAAATTCATCTTGGGTTGAATTCTAAGTAGAATTAAAATGCAGAAAATTGAAAAATGTCAGCCATACAAAGGAGGTTATGGCAAAATTTTCTTAAATTTTGTAGAAATAAGTTTTATCTTTATGTTATTCAAAAAGAGTAATCTCCTTCGCTTGTGTATTCTAAAAGTGTTATTTTCATTCTATGCATAGAAAGATGCATATTAGAAATATTTTTATTGTAAAAGTGTTATTTTTATTAAAATTAAATTCTATGCATAGAAAGATGCATATTGGATATTTTTTTAATTATAAAAGTGTTGCTTTCATCAAAATTTATTTTTATGCATAAAATGGTGCATAAAAGAATTTTTTTATTATAAAAGTGTTACTTTCACCAAAATTGATTTTTATGCATGAAGTGATGCATAAAAGAATTGATTTTTATTATAAAAGTGTTACTTTCATCAATATTGATTTTTATGCATAAAGTGATGCATAAAAGAATTTATTTTTATTATAAAAGTGTTACTTTCACCAATATTGATTTTTATGCATAAAGTGATGCATAAAAGAATTTATTTTTATTATAAAAGTGTTACTTTCACCAATATTGATTTTTATGCATAAAGTGATGCATAAAAGAATTTTTTATTATAAAAGTGTTACTTTCATCAATATTGATTTTTATGCATAAAGTGATGCATAAAAGAATTTTTTTATGATAAAAGTGTTACTTTCATCAATATTGATTTTTATGCATAAAAGAATTTTTTTATTATGAAAGAGTGATTTTCATTAGATTTAATTTCTATGCATAAATAGATGCATAAAAGGATTTTCTTTTATATAAAAGTGTTATTTCCATTGAAGTTGGATTTTATGTATAAAAAGAGGCATAAAGAATTTTTATATCAAAATTAGAGTTCTCTTTGATTCTATGTTTAATTTCCATGAGACGATGTGACCAGTTCAAGAAAATACACTCAAATCACCCACCAAATCTGAAACTAAGTTGAGACCCTTTGATTTTGATCTGAGGATCAAGGTTACAGAATTCGAGGAATTGTGTTTGGAATTCAGACTTGCGAGATCAAAAAGTCTTGGGATACATATTTAAGATATACTCATTGTATTCAAAAGAAAATCAAAATTGAAAACTTGCATAGAAACTCTATTTTCTTAAAGGACTGTCTTACACCAGAATGCTAGAGGGAGCATTTGGTATATGTATTTTTCTAAGGGAAGTTCGGGTTGCAACAGCTGGCGGCGGGGAGTGTTCAAAGGACGGCTCACGCGGCAAAAACCTGCCCAGGTCTTGACCAGCCTTGGTATGGTGAAAAAATGGTGTGATTCTGGTATGATGGGCGAGGGCCGACGAAGCGGTCCCTAAGTGAAGTGCCAGGACACCTAAGGAGGATCCTGGAGGGTGCTGGCAGGCGATGCATGGGCTCGCGGTGCTTAGGACACCCATGCGTATGTCGTGGAAGATATTGTATGATGGACCAATGTTTTTTGTAATCTATTACTAGATCTCGTTTGCTGATCAGCTAGTCTCAACGGAGAGTCCAGAGTGATACTGTTTTTTGTGAGAGAAACAAGGATTGGATGGAAATTTTGAGCTATGACATCTGTAACCAATAATTGTTTGTCAATGGATTGTTTTATAAGTTAAAGTTTAAAGAGGAGTGTGTGTGTATCTGTATTCTAAAGCAAAAGTTAAGAAAGGCATTCAATTATGGGTGGGTGAGTACTTGTCTGGTTCTACTAATTCCAGTGGTTGGTCTCAGTGGCTAACCCATGGGCCGCTGGAATCAGTAGATTTTTAATAATAAATTGACTAATAGAAATACGCTTAGAACTCGAGTAGTTAAATAAAAGCCTGAAGACTTCTCTAATGAATAGATCAATGGTTATGTCTGATTCAATTAGGAAAAAAGCATTGATTCCTTCAAGTTAAGTATGTAATAGTTTCCCTTCTATCTGGTTTAATCAGATGAACGTTAGTTCAGTATCTTGACCTTGTTAGAAAAATTCGTTAAGAAAAAAAAATGGTGGAATTGTCCCCGTTTTTTGGGCATGGAAAATTTTCTTGGTTTCGATTTTCGGAATGACCACCAGCTTAGTCTCGTGCTCGGATATTCGAGGGCGAGGCCCCGAGTGGGAAACCCTGCCCCGCGCAAGAGGGAGATGCTTCTGCTACCAGCAAGTGCGCGGAGGGGACAGTGTTTGAACAGATTATAATTTATTTCTAATGCACCTTATGAAAATATTTTTGAACTTCTGTTTCGGGGGAATTTATTTTAACAAGAAGAGATATTTTTCCATCCAAAAATATCTAAAATTTGAATAATCTCTCTCTAGAATATTTTCTCTCTCTAAGCCAAAATAGGTAGAAACAAGATCTTTTATTATTCTGAAGAGGGGATTGATTACAGGGGAAAACACTGGACATCATGAGGGAATGGGGAGGAATCTTACAGATCAATTTACCCACCTGATCCCTCAATCCAACAACCACCTTAATTTTCATAGAATAGTGACTAATAGGATCTTCTAATGTAGAAGGTCCATTGGAATGAGGGGGCTGCGACTCCCCTAGCCATGCTTAAGAAAGACAGCTTTAGCTTAAAAGGGAGTATTAGGTTGAATGCGGAGATCAAGAAACCACAAATATTTAATGATGCAGTCACCCCATAGTAAAGAATGTGGAGATCAAGAAGCCACAAATATTAGGTTTAATGTGGAGATCAAGAAGCCACAAATATTAGGTTGAATGTGGAGATCAAGAAGCCACAAATATTTAATGATGCAATCACCCCATAGCAAAGAAGAAAGAGTGGAAGATGCAAAGATTTGGTCAAGTTGGCATGGAGACAGAATACAAGGTAGAGGCTAGAGTTGAGGAGAAACCCAGATTACTCACTCGAGAGGTTGTGCCAATTTCGAGTGAACAGATATCTCAAGTGGTTGTTGCTAGGTCATTTAAGGATGATCAATTGCAAAAGGAAATGCATGACATGGTGAGAATGATGAAGAATATGAGCATAAACATGGTTGGTGGTAGTGGTGGGTTAGAGGAAGAGGAAGAGTTTATGGTAGAGGACCTTATATGGGGTTAGGGGATTGTTCATTTGAGAGCCATGAGTGTTGAGATGACGAGCTCAACATGAGCTGACCACTTATGAGGTGCCTGCATGACCATTCGACATTTATATCACTGGCAGGTTTGGTAGCCGACACCGACATATCTTCACCACAGAGATTCGACAGCTGGACTACATCGACTAGTCCACATCTACTCACTCCTCTTAGCGTGTTCACATTATGGACCACTTGTATATACTCTGTTATGTGTGTTAGTCACTTTATCTTCTTTGTATACCTCTTTTGTTGTGTGAAGAAGAAGAAGAATTTTCAGCCTCTCGCTACTCTTCTAGGGTTGTGTGAATGTGTGTGTGCTCGCAAGAGCTCAAGCTCTCTTTTCCCTCGCATCTTTTCAATTAGTGTAATGCAAGAAGAGGTAGAGGCATGTATGGTGGAAGAGGGATAGAATAATCTCAATGTTATAATTGTAAGGTTTTAGAAAAATTCTTCTACAACCAAGACACAAAGTTTAAACCTCCACAAATTTTTTGGGCTGAGAATGCGTTTCGGGCGCGTCTGGACCTCCGTTTTTCTAGGCATTCATGAGCACTGCAGGTAAGTTTTGATTCTCTACAGAAATCTATTTTTGGAACTACAGCAGGAAGGGCGATTGGTTGTGTAGACACTGTGTGTATTGCAAAGAGGTCTCAAAGTTTCCATTGGGTGTATGCATAAAAATTGAGGCCACTTGTTGTGACAGTTTGGGTGCAGAGAATACAATAGTTTGTGTAGGTCAAGCAAGAGTGTTGTTGTTGGTAAATTTGTGTTACAGAAAAGATGTTGAATGATGGAATAAACTAGATTGTTGTAGAGAATCTTGACAAGAACAACTTCCATGCTTGGAGGTTTAGATTGACAAATTTTCTCATGGGAAAAGATTACTGGTGGGACTACATTGAAGGTGAACATGAGGAGGCACCGGAGATATCGGAGATTAATCCAACTGCTCTGCAGATATAAAAGAGTTCAATGATTAGAATCAAGGAGCAAGAGGAAAGTCATGTATTGGATTTCTATCAGCATACAAGACACTATGATTGAGCATATACAGGATGCCAAGACACCTAAGGAGACATGGGACACCTTGGTGAAGCTATATGAAACTAACACCAAGGCACAAAAGATTCGATTGAAGAATGAGCTTCATACTGTGGAAAAGAAGAATATGTCTATGAATGATTATGCTTTGAAGATCAAGGGCATTGTGGAATCCCTTGCATCAATTGGTATTTCTATTGATGATGATAAGGTGGAAGTGTGTCTACATGGTCTTGGGCCACAATACAAGGCATTCCTCAAGACATCTATTCAAACTCATGAGAACATTCCCAGCTTCATAGATTTAGTGTCAATACTGATCATTGAAGAGAAGAACCTGGGTGAAGATCAACAGTCTTCACAAAACAAAAACAGTTCAAAGTAATAGGCCTTCTACAAGTTTAGGTAGAGGAAGAGGTAGACGTCATGGACGTGGCTAAGATGGTGGTCGAACAGGTAATCAGAATTATGGTCAATAGCAGCAATAATCTTAGGATTCACAACAATAACATACAAGTGGAAGAGGCCAGTTTAGAGGTAGGGGGAGTCAAAGAGGTCATGGTAATTGGCAAAGGCAACATAATGATACACGAGGGTGTTTTTATTGTGGTTAGCCTGGACTTGTATAGAGAGATTGCTATAAGAAACAGAGTGACATGCGAAATGGAAAAGTGCAGCAAAAAACTATGCATCCTCTAGCAGAAATAATGAGGATAATGAGAGCTTGTTTGTTATGCAACATGTGGTTAATGCTGTGTCTAGAAATGATGTAGCAGCATGTAAGGATGATGCATGGTATGTTGATTCAGGTGCTTTGAACCACATGATAAGTCATGGTGAGTGGTTCAAGGAAATTAAGAGTCTTGAAAGACCAGGTTTTGTCAAAACAGGGGATGACATTGCTCATCCGATTTCCCATGTTAGAGATGTGCCATTGTCTATGCAGGATGGTAAGGTGAAGTACCTCGCAGATGTACTTCGTGTTTCAAACATTACAAAGAATATGGTTTCTATTGGGCTAGATGATTGAGCAGGGTTTGTAGGTCTGGTTTTACCCTGATTGGCTGCTGCTATCTAGAAGACTTTAAAGATAAGTGCAGGTGGGTTTGCAAAAGGCAACAGAGTGAGTAGAATGTAAACATTGAATGTAAATATGCCTGAAGTGAGTGCTACAATGTTTGAAAATAGTTCAGGTGTTGTTGCAGATACATACATTTGGCATAAGAGAATTGGGCATGTAAATGTCCAAGAGCTCCAAATCATGGGTAGGGTGATTCTTCTCATGCGTCCAAAGCTTTCAAAACTCATATGTAATAGGATGGCCTTGTTGCATCAAAACAACACCAATAGCAATACATCAATAGCAATACTAGTAACATCAACTTCAGCACCTCAAATAGGATTTCCTTCCTGTTCATGATGTATACTGCTGTAGAAACAGCCTCAGCCCAATAGCAATGCGGCATATTCTTCTCTTCCATCAATGCCCGCGCAATCTCAGCAATGTGCTTGTTTTTCCGCTTAGCAACTCCATTTTGCTGCGGAGTGTATCTGCATGTAAACTGTCTCCGAATACCATTCTTCTTCAAAAATTCAGAGAACTCATTGGAGAAGTATTCTCCCCCTCTATTTGACCTTAGGCACTTTACATATTTCCCTGTTTGCTTTTCAACCAAAACTGTGAAATTCTGAAAATGAGTGAACACCTCACTCTTCTCCTTCATGAAATATACCCACACTTTCCTTGTGTGGTCATCAATGAAAGTCACATAATATCTACAGCCTCCCATAGATATGGTCTTCGTAGGACCCCATACATCTGAATGCACAACATCTAGTGCATTTCTGCTCACATATCTGTTACCTTGCATTAAGATAACACTAATAGAAATACTACTAGTATCGAACTTATGCTACCTTAGAGTGTCTAAAACCTTATGTTAATGTTTGTCCTTAGAATACACTAAGATATCATCAAATTACATGAGCACAAAATCATACAACTACTCTCAAAAGATAGGTGGACATTAGCTAGGGTTAGATGAGTGTGGACACAACTCATAGTGTTGTGTGTATTATGGATTTGGGATTATGCTTGGTGTGAGAGTGGAGATGGCTTCCCTCTATGGTTAGGGTTTGCAATATACATTAGGGTTTGCTCCTGTGTGTGTGTCTCCTCTCCCTCTACCGTTCTTTCAACAGTCTGGACATCTCAAATCTGATCAATGGGTCGGACCAAGTCAATGGTCTAAGGCAATCTTGTCCATATAGAGCTTTGAAAGGGCTCATCCCAATGCTTTGATGATAAGAAGCATTGTAAGCAAATTCAACCAGATGCAAATGGCTTAACCACTTCTTGGGTTCCCTGTAGAGCAGCATGACCGAAGGATATCTTCTCTTACCTAATTCACTCTTTCAGTCATGCCATCTATTTTTTGGGGTGATAGGCTGTACTAAGATCCAAGAAAGTTCCTGCTGCCTTCAAAGAATGCAGTTTTGTATCTAAGAACTCGAATCATTTCCTAAGGAGTCTTGCTTTCTTACATCAGAAGGGTAGCAATAGGGGCAAAGAATTTGTCTTGCATGATTCTCTCCCTTGATTCAGTGATTAATGGATTTGACACCACTGTAATTGCAAGCAAGGAGGCTTTTCTGTTGAGCGCATCTGACACCACATTTTCTTTCCCTGGCCAATACTTAATCTTAAAATCAAATTCCTACAAGGTTTATGTTGCGATCCCTTTGGGTGAAGATCCACTTTAGACTTTGATGATCTATCATATCAAGTGAACCTCTATCCCAAAAGATAATGTCTCCACAACTTCAAAGCATAAACTACTGAGAGTAACTCCAATTCATGGATGACATGATTTCTCTCATGTGTTCTGAGCGTTCTGGATTCATAGGCCACTGCATGACCTTCTTGCATAAGAGCACTGCCTAAGGCAAACCCACTAGCATCAGTAACTACTTCAAAAGGTTTGATAAACTCTGGCAATTTAAGGATAGGGTTGGTTACTAAGGCTCTCTGACACACATTGCAGTCCACTGAAATAGGGTACTCTTCTTCAGAAGGTTAGTTAAAGGGGATGCTATCTGAGCATACTTGGGTATAAAGATCCTATACCATCCGGTTAATCCTAAGAATCCTCTGACTTCCTTTATCATCTTGGGTTCTGGCCAATCTACGACTGGTGGTTGGATCTTTGCGGGGTCAGGAGAAATCCCATCTTTAGACACTATGAATCCTAATAAGTATTCCACCTTAGTCAACAAAGAAAGAACACTTGCTCTTTTTTGCAAAGAGTTGGTGCTTCCTTAGGATTTCCAGGACCTTGCACACATGATCTTCATGATCTGTAGCATTCTTTGAGTATACTAAGATATCATCAAAGAAGACAAGAACAAAATCATCCAAGTATTCTCTAAGAATATCTTGCATAAGACAATTAAACATCACCAGGGCATTAGTCAATCCAAATGGCATGACTATGAACTCATAATGCCCAAAACGAGTATTGAATGCTATCTTCGGGATGTCCTGTTCCTTGATTCTTATCTGGTAGTACCCGGATTCTGATCTGGTAGTACCCGAATTTGAGATCTATCTTTGTGAACATTTGGGTCCCACTTAACCGATCCAGAAGTTCATCAATCCTTGGGATAGGATACTTATTTTTAATTGTTAATTGATTCAATTCTCTGTAGTCAATACAAAGTCTTAATGTTCCATCTTTCTTCTTTTGAAAGAGAACGGGCGCACCCCAAGGTGAGACACTGGGTTTGACGAATCCCTGCTCTAACAATTGTCTTAACTACTCCTTAAGTTCTATGGCTTCAGGGACTGGCATTTTGTATGCACGCTAGGCTACTGGCTGAGCTTTGGGGGTTAACTCAATCTCATGATCTACTTCGCGAGAGGGAGGCATCTCAATCAGCTCTTCTGGGAACACATCTGCATACTCACTTAACCACTCTGGTTCTTTAGCCTTGCATTTTATATCTACCGGATTCATCTTAACGACATAAATAGCTTGCCTCTTTCTAAGCCCTTTTAACAATTTAGAAGCCTTGACTAATTGTAGCACTGGGGATCCGAAAATTCTAGTTCCTTGAACTTTATTCCCGTGAAGGTCAAGGAAAGAGATGGTTCCATTGTGACAATGAATGTCAGCTTGATTCTTATGGAGCCAATCCATTCCAAGGATTCCATCATAGATTCCCAAGGGAAGGACTCTGAACTGACACTCTGTTATGTTCCCATCTAGACTAAACTGAATAAGGTATGTCTCCTCAAGGTGTGTGAAAAGAATCTTTCCAACCAACCACTGGCCAATTCCACTTGCACAAGTTTCCGTGATTTTTGATTTAGGATTAACTTACGCAGACATCTTGGGGAAATAAAGAATGAGTACTGCCTGAATCAATCAAAAGCTTGAATTTCTTACCTTGGTACTTTGTTGGAGTTTGGAGGATTTCCCTTATGCTCAATTGCAATATAGATTTGGCCTTTTTCTTCCTCCACTTCCTCAGCTATAGTGACGACTCTAGCTATTGAAGTTTGAGGTGGAACTCTCTCTCTAGGAGGGAGTTCAAAGACTGCTTTGCAGAGAGGCTACAAAGATAGACTGAGGTGGAACTCTCTCTCTTTAGTTTTTCCAATTCTAGGAGGGAGTTCAAAGACTGCTTTGCATAGAGGCTACAGGCTAAGCTGGCACTCTTCTAGGATTGCCCTGATTTTTGGCGGGGGGGACCTTGATTGGAGTGATACAAAGGAGTCTGTCTTTGAACTCTGGGACCCTAGATTCCTTGGTCCACATAAGGAGATGGGCAATCCTTGAGCTGGTGCCCAAACCCCTGACATCTGAAGCACCCGTTCTCCCTTCGAAGCTCTTCCCTCTGCATGCTTGAAAGAGCCGGAGTTCTTGAGAAAGAGCTTCGAGGAAAAGGTCTTCCTTCATTCCTAAAACTTCCTGACTCTAGATTTTGGTTGGGGCCTTGGTGTCTCTTGGGAGGCGGAAGGTTGGAAGAACTTCCCGGTGTCTAGAATCTCTTGAAGGATGAGGGAGCTGACGTTGGCATGGGACTTTAGCGATGAAGGCTTTGGCAAAGTCCTTCGCCATTCTTATAGCTTCAGCTATATGGAAATTGGCTTGGCATTCTTGACCAGGGTGTCTAAAGGTTCTTTCATTCCCCAAATGAACCTAGTCATAAGTTGCTCTTTGTCTAGTGGTGGTGAGTACCTAAGGAGAAGAGCAAATGAACCTAGTCATAAGTTGCTCTTTGTCTAGCGGTGGTGAGTACCTAAGGAGAAGAGCAAATGCCTGATGATATTCTTCAATAGTTTTGCTCCCTTGGTTTAGCTCTAAGAATTCATTCATCTTAGTTTCTAAAAATCCAGGGGGACAAAATCTCTTCCTTAGATAGGCTTTGAGATCATTCCAGGATTGGGTATTCCTATCCAGATGGTTGGTGTCGCAATGGTTTCTCCATGCCACCCTGGCTGTTTCCACAATCTTCAGCCTAGCGAGAGCCATTTTGCTCCTCTCGTTGTATCCGCTGACATCAAAATATTCCTCCATGGCCTCAACCCACTTCTCCACAGCCTTGACCAAGTTCTCTCCTTCACCTTTGAAGGGTCCTGGTGGCTGAGTTATGTGAAGAGCCTTGTGAACGTCGGGGTTAAGCTCTTCCTCATCATCAGTGAGAGGATCTGGATGTCGGCCACAATTCCCTTGCCTCATGATTCTATAAAAAATGATACATTATTAAATTTTTATTTTGATTTTGTCAACGAGATCCTAAGACTTAAGAGGTTCAGAAAATAATTGCTTAAACAAGATAAACGATCTTATTGGAGATTTATGACATATGTCCGAGTAAGATTTTGTTTCTTCAATTCGTCAAATAATACATAATCACTTATATAACAGGGAATTTTCCACAAAACATTTCTTTATTCATATAAAGGTTGCAATATGTACATAGAGCACCTCGGCTCTAGAAAGTCAAAACCTCCTCGGGAAATGAATAAGACGGCAATACTGGGCTACAGACATGCCCTGATACAAACGCTCCCTTATTGCCAAGGGAGCTACTATCTTCTCCTTTGGAATAAAGTGGCTAAGAAGTCTGTAGATATGGTAGGAAAGTTTGAAATCTCGAGGCGTAGGGTGATATAAAATAACACCATGAATCACTTTTAGCCTCATCAGAATCATGGCCAACGAGATATTTTCCCTCAACACATTAGGGAAAAAGGGAGCTCATTTTGGGACCCTGTAAGAAATTCACTATTTTTTGATTTATTTCTCTCCTAAAAGATCTCAAAAATAATAAATTAAAAATGGAAACGTGGCTCAGAACTGTCAGTAAGGACTACCGAACTGTCAGTTCAGAAAAGAATAAGATAATCTTTTGTCTAACTAACACGATTTTGCATTAAATATCTCCTTAATTTTTTTTTTTGTTTCTCGAAGATTCTGCATCTCTTTTGACGACGTGTGCAAGCCTCTCATAAAGAATCCATCATTGAACTTAATGATTGTTTGGATACCGCCACACTTCCATGATTCGTGTTACAAAAAGACTATGAGATTGACAAGCAAACTTTGCAACCTCAGAAGCACAAAAAATGGCCGATACTAGTGAGTTACAATCTGAGAAGAAGCGATTACACCATCTTCACATCGACTTAGAAGAACAATATGCTCCAGCACAAAAAAGACGAAAGGATACGGTGCTGAATGCTCAACAACGGGAAAATATGAGAAGAGAAGGGCTCCAACATATTGACTTATGGTGTGATGGAAGTATATATCCAAAATGTCTAGTAAAAAACTCTACACCTCCATTTGTCAATCCAACCACACTACTGAGGTTTGCGGGTGATGGACAAAATGGACTTCTTGGTTATATTTCAGCACAGTCTGCATTTGTAGAAACATATAAAACAATGTACCTACAAGAAAAGGGGGCTAGGATTCAAGAGATAGCTATTCGTGCAAAATTGGAGCAGCAGTTGTTGCAGAATGAAATTGAGGAGCATTCAAAGAGTAAAAAAGAGTTGACAAGATCAAGAAGGAAGAGAACTGTGCTTGGAGACAGACAACGAAGCAGGAAGATTAAAAACATTGCAAACTTGAAGGCTGGGACTGATGGATGCAAGCGAAGAATTCAGGAAGTAAGGCTAGTTTGTAATTTTTTATTTTTTATACTAAAAAATGCTCTCAAATGACTATATCTATTTTGTCCATTAACACAAAATAGGATTGGAAGTGTTGAATAATATAGGCATATTGTGTTGTTACTATAGGAAACTATTGGAGCCTGCAAAAGAAAATATGGATCCCAACCTTCTTCCAGTTAAACAAATGAAAGGATTGCTTTCTTGTGGTGTAGCAAAAGGTTTGATTGAAGAAAAAAAATACAAAACAATCAAACGCAATGTTGTAGAGGACTTTATATCCAATAATCAAGTTGATGGTACTACAATCCAAGAGGCTCTTGATGTTAGTGGAGTTAGCAGGAAGGGATATAGTTCGATTTTCCATGCGATATCCTCAACTTTGAGAGATCAAAGGATTAAACGAGTTTTACTGCCAAATCCAGCAAACAGTGTGGAAGATAAGAGGTCATTTGAATGAAAGTATAGATGAGTTTATTGGACAATATATCCATATTGAAGAAATATTTTATGGTGGTAAAGGAACCACTGTGTATGACCCTTGGAACAATATATTTGTAGATCTACAACAACTTCAAAGAAGAATGGTCGAGTTTTATGGAATAACATTTGAAGAGTGCAAAGGCATTTTGAAATTTGTTATCAAACTGGATGAGTGTGAGGTTGTAAAGGAAAAGAAAATGGAAAGGATTACTATTACATTGATGAATGGAGCACTTGATACATCATTGACTGAAGCGAGTTCGAAGTATTTTAGTGTGCAGTCGGAGAAACACATATGGTGGTTAGGCTCGTTCCAGGTATGATCATTTTTTATTTCGTACTTGATTTTAGTCAATGTTTTCAAATCTTTTATAGTAAGACTTTTGTTTTGTATAATCACAGGTGAAGACAGAAGACCATGAAACACTAGATTGGGTGTTTCACCACACGGAAATACCAAGAATAATTAAAAGACAAGTGCAAGGAGAGAATCTCTATGTTGCAGGAAAAGGTGATTTTCAAGTAGAGTGGCACATGGCGGGGGATCTTAAAACACTTAAGTGCATGTATAACGTTAGTAAAGGAGGTAACTCAAAGTCTCCTTGTCTTTACTGCAAAGAATCAGCTCAAGTAATGGATTCCAAATGGTGGAAGAGAGCACCTAATAGAGATAAAGTTGACCCTAACTTCAAGGCCATTCTTGACATTCCACTATGTAATGTTCACATATGCACATTGCATGCTCTATGTCGAATTATTAAGAAATTGGTATTTTTGTATATTGGATTTGTTTGGAAACTCTGTCCCGAAAGAAATAGAAAGGATGCTCTGCATGCATTGGAAAAAGTGTTATCCGATATAGGTCTGCATGGAGGTGATGTTCATATCACAAAGGATTTTAAAAATTCTACCAATGGCAAGGAGGTACCAATCAAGCCCTCTATTGGTGGTGTTAAGGCAAGAAGATTCTTGTCTCGACCCAAACACAGTAGTAAGCAAGTAAGGCAAGGTAGAACAGTTTCAAGGATTAGTTATGGATTGTGGAAGCAAGTCCATAATGCCGTGAAAGATCATGAGGCAGATGGGGAAGCACGAAATGTGAAGGCAGGGGTGTGGAGGTCTCTTGATCAACTCTTCATGTTCTGTGACAATGTAACATGGACAAAGAGTGATTACAAGAACTTTGAAGAGGCAATTAAACATTTTGGGAAGTCAATGAAAGACGCGTGGACAGCCTGCAATATAACTCACTACATGGTAAAGTGATGTCTTCTTCTTTTACTTAAGTGTGATCCTCTTTTCTTTTATAACTTACTATGCATTCTTATGTCTCTGTGAAAATAGCATATCATCTACAACCACCTTCCCTATTTTGTTAAAAAGTATGGATGCCTAGCAATTTGGTCTACCCAAGGCATGGAGAAGTCTCACTACATGGCACGTAATGCATTTTTCAGACACACACAACACTATGGAGGGAGTCAAAAGGCAAATAGTCTGAAGGAAGTCTTCCAATGGTTTTACCGAGGCATTCTACAAAGGCTGCGTGCTAAAAGAAAATTTGCTAGCTCCAAAGTCAAGCTTGCTTTTATTCTAGCCCAAAAGCAAAGACGAAGACGAACTTTGGACAATTCAGCAGAGAGACATAGACAATGGAGGGATTCGAAGATATTTAGAAACCATAAATGGACAAGTAAACATGAATAGGAGTTTGTAACTTATTGGTGTTATGTCCACATGTTTTCAAACTCAATCAATAGATTTTTATTCTGTGGAACAAGTGACTCTTGGTGTTATGCCTATATGTTTTGAGACTCCATCAAAAGTATTTCTTTTGCGAAACATGTGATCTATATTAACAAGCATCAATACATCCATGAGCTACACACACAAAATTCAATCAATACTACTTAATTATGCTAGACACACTATTGATCCTTACCAATAAGGTACTGAGTGTCAAACGCTTTTAGAAGCTACTGAGTGTGGGAAGAGTACTGAAGTGTCGTACGGTGATGGGACAAATGCAAAAGGGTACTGATCGTCTGTACGGACAAGGAACTGATGAGGATCAAAGACTTTGTACAAATCAGTTCAACTTCAACATAATGTTTGTGTTATATTTGATGAATAAATTCTATTACTCCCAAGGCCTGCCGGTCGGAACTCTCTTTTTGAACTTGATTGGACTCTTTTTCTTCCTTGTTGGCTTGATGTCGACTGTCTGTTTATCAATGCTTGCCTTTGTTGCTTGTCTGAGAGGGGTATCCTTGTCTGAGAGGGGTATCCTTGTCTTCAGCTATCTCCACGTGTTCTTCTTCTTGGATTGTGTGGCCTGATGCAATCATGGGTGGCTCTCGAAACCTTATGAGCTTGTGTTTTCCATAGCCCTCCAGACATTTGGGCTCCTTAACACCACATGCTAATGCATAAGAAGTGTAAGACAAACAGTAAGAGGCCCTAGAGGCCTGCTTATTCACATAAGAGGCCCTAGAGGCCTGCTTATTCACATAATCCCCAAATATATCTATGGCGGACAACCTCTCTATTAAAATGATCTTTTCCTTTTGCCATGGAAGATCATGTCCACCTAAAACCCTAGACAAACATTTAAGGAAGTAAACAATGGCTTCTCCATTGTTGCTCAACTGCCTATGGTAAATCAAGATCTTAGCACTGCCTAGATCATGAATATAATGAGCTAGGCTTGACATTTTTCCAAACCTAGCTGGCCTGCTTCCACTTGTTCTCTGGAGGAATGTGTCATCCTCAATTTGTAGCTGCCACGTATCAAAAGATTGGAGTGAGACAATAATACATAACTACAAAACATTTAAACACAAGATAAAGTATTTGATTTGAAGTAATAATATCATACCTTCTCATTTTCATCAGCAACAAGAAGTTCATCTTTCCAAAGATTTATTCCTCTCCCCTCCAGTCCAGCCTCTTCTTTAAGCTTTTCCTTATGAAGTGCTGAGAGATTCATAGCTTCCTGGGTGAGCTAGAAGGTAGCTTCATCTGGCTCTTGGAAATTTTCAGTCTCTTTGAAATAAATAGTAAGGGCCTCTGCAGGATCAAAAGTTGTTTCCAAAGCCAGTAGTGAATGGTCATCCTCTATGCCAACCTCCTTGTCAAGCCTTGAAGCCTGGGCAATAAGGGAATGGCATAGTCCTCCCTCAAATTGAACATACACTCTATATCATGGAGGAAAACATAATCTTTACCACCAATCAAGACACCTGGAAGCATGGGCATTGCATAGTTGCTGCTCTGAACATCAAAATCTTCAACTGGCTGTGCTGCCCTGGCCCCTAAGAGTTTCAGTCCTCAGTTGAACAAGGTCAAGGGCAGCCACTTGCAGCCCCTCATCCTCGAGGTTGATATCTTCTTCCTGCTCTGCTATATCTGTTGCCACAGGAATATCCTCTTTTACCTCCGCTACAGATATATCTTCTTCTTCAGCCTCCTGCCCTTGCTCTTCTAGAGATTGCTGATGGAAGACAATGTACATAAGGAATGCCATGATTTCCTCAAGCACTCTACACTTTTTGGTGTGCAAGCTACAGCTGAATTTATATTCCTCAGACAAGCTGTCAAATCTTCTATTCACATGGTACCTCAGCCTGTCAATGGAGACAATATGATTTATATGTACAAAAACCTTTTCACCTTCCACAATTCTTCCTGCCTCTGTCAGTTGCTTGAAGGTATCCCAATGGTCTGAAAGAAAATCTCTGTGATACTCCAAAACAGAGCTCATGGAGAACTCCCTGTTGAAAATACTGTGGTATATGTGGAAGTTCCTCTGAGCCTTGCACTTGTGAAGAAAGTCCAATAGGAGCAAATCTGGAGATTTGTCCTCTTCTGGTTCCCTTTGTTTTGAAAGGGAAGACTCACCTTTCTGCTCTAGTCTCTTACTTTTGCCTGAACAAAAATTTATATATCATGAATTCTATATGCTGACATATGCAATCAGGTAATGTATAGGATATCACCAAACAACTCTCTTCATGAGCACACATGAATCACCTGTGGTCTGAGTATAGCAGCAGAAAAGTCCAGCTTCCTCTTGAAAGGAGGGGCCTGAGAATCAACTGTTCCAAAGAAAAAACTTTTCTTATCATCAAGAAAGAAATCCCCAGGGACATAGAAAGCAAAACAATGAGGAAAAAGTGAAAACCAAAAGGGATACAAGAATTTGCAATAAAACGTGATGCAAGGCCATTTGGAAAATGTCAAGTACTCTCCTCGCATTTTGTTGCAAATTCTCTATTTCTATTGACATCCATCTCCAATCAAATGCTAGGAACATCTCACAATGTTCTGGATAGTAAATGACACTAGGAGGAATTCCCCAGGGCAAAAGAGAGCAAAACAAAGAGGAAGAAATAAAAACTGAAACTAATATCAGGATTTGTGGGAAAACGCGATTTGGACCATTTGGAAAATATAAAACACTCTCCTCGCATTTTATTGCAAAATTCTAACTCCTATTCATATCCATCTCTAATCAAATCCTAGGGTGATGTACCAGATTCCTAGGCAGTAAGATTCAAGAATTCTATAGATGGAAGAAATATATATCAAAAAACATTGAAAAGAGTATACATCTCTGACCTTTCTTTTCCTCTTCCATACTGTTGGAGTTGCCCTGATGATTCTCTTTCTCTCTTCCAAACTGGAGCTGTAGCCCAGGTAACCTGGAGATCTGGTAGTGGTAGTAGTCTTCAGACAGGTTGCAGAGTGGATGGAGTGTGTTGGGTAGGAAGTGATCAGAGGGGGAAGGAAAAGGATGATGGGAGGGTGCTGGCAGGGATGGAAGATGGGGAGGGAAGAGTGTTAATGGATCTGATTATGAAGTCATGATTGGCACAATTTCCAAGGCAAAAAGTGACTTTCACACGTGTCAAATTTCAAATTCCAAAAGATCTGGGTGGGACCCACACGTGTGAAAAACGACTACATTTCACACGTGTGGTATTTAATAGCTACTTTATTGGTATTTTGCAATAATCTATTCTCCTAACTCAGCTCTCTTGCATCTCTACCTCCCTACTCTACACCATCAGCATCCAGACCAGCAGCACAGGTTCATCCCCAGCACAGGATACTCATCATCAGCACAACACACCTACAGATAGCTTCCAGGTCAGTAAGACACTCTATTTCCTTCTCTTCTTATTTAATAATATATTAGGGTAAGATACTGATTGATGTGATGTAGGTTAGATATTATGATAAATATTATATGCATTTCTTAGATTTTTTCCACTGCAAGTAGAAGCAGGAAGACTTTTTAATTGGGCTTGTTGAGTGAGAGCTTGATCACTTCTTGCTTTCTATAGACACAATCCATCTTGCACCAAGTTGTAAACACACTGAAATGACTGAAGGCATGCTCCAGTATGTTGCCTTAAGAATTTGCACTAAAATGCGAGGAGGGGGCTTTAGAAATCTCAAACAGCCCAAATCGCATTTTGTTGCAAATTTCAAACTGCTGCTTCATCCACCCCTATCATTGTGATTTTATGTCTTTATAGGCTATTCAAGGCTGTATACTCCTTGCATAAACTCAATCCATATAGTTTGTAGTTGTAAAGACAGAGAATTCACTGTAGGAATGCAATAGCATGTTGTTTCAAGTATTTGCAGAAAAACGTGATGATGAGCTGTTAGAAATTTTAAATTATCATAATCGTATTTTGTTACAAATTATTAAATTTTGCTTTATCCAGTCTGTCATTACCTTCTTTTATCATTCCATGTTCTCCATGGTTGTAATCTTTTTCCATTGCTTTGTATGCAGCTTTTCAGAGTGATGGCAAGAACCAAGGCAACTGCAAGGAGGTCTGGCAAGGGGCTAGGGCTTGCAGCAGCAGCAGTTGGGGCTGATATCAAGGAATCTAGTGTGCCTCCAAAGGGAAGAGTTGCACATGGCAGGAAGGGGAAGCCAATGAGCATGCTCCAGCAAAAGTCCAAGAGATTAAAACATTCTGTAGGTGTGCTAAAGGAGATCAGGAAACAGCAAAAAGCTATAGGCTTTGCAATCCCCAAGGCACCTTTTCAGAGACTAGTGAGAGAAATATGTGATAGTTGGCACCTTGGTTTCAGGTGGAACAAGATTGCCATTCTTTCCTTATACAGGAAATGGCAGAGGATTACTTGGAGAAGTAATTTGAAGATGCAATGCTTGTAGCAGCCCATGCTCACAGGGTAACTCTGATGGCCAAGGACTTCAACACTTTGTCCAGAGTGAGATGGAGGTATGACAAGCTAGTCCATCCTGTGGAATGGCTAACATAAAAATGAGAGATATATTATTAATTCCACCTACAAGAAAATTGAAGGTAGATAAGGTGAAGGTTGTTGAAGTGACCCACTCAAAGAGCACCAGAGGGAAAGTTGCTTATATGAGGATTCACTGAAGCAGCAAATAGAAGAATCCAAATCTGCTATAGATGTGGAGACTGTACAGATGGAGCTGCAGATACAGAGAAGGTTGCAGGAGCTAGGCCCTAACATAGTTGTCCATATTGAAGATGATTTTTCAGAGAATAATTTTGACTTGACAAAAGCATGCTTGGCAGCATTGGCTCATAAGAATGAGTATTACTCAGATACTATCATTCTTGCAATGCTCTAGTAAGTGTCTTTTATTTTACATTTGTTTGCAAAACAATCCTTATTGTACCTCCTCCCTTACACCTTACCCTAATTATTGTTTTGTCCAATGTAGCATGATGAGAAGCTGGCTGAACCATGCTGTATAGCATACAGTTCATATTATTGATCCTGCAATTTCCTTCAAGTTAAGAGATCCAAAGGAAACTCCCATGGATATTTCCAATTGGTTCAGACACTGTGATTTTGATCATGTTGATATTTTGCTACTTCCATACCATAACAAGTATGTGGGTGATTGCTTCTTTTGGGATTTTTCCTCAGGGGGGTCACTATATGTAAATCCTCTATATCACGTGCGTTCAAGGCCTATTTAAAAAGTCCCTTATCTGTGAATTTTTTAGTGAATATAATGTATCCTTTCCTATTCAAATCTGTAAATTTGATCTATTCTTAAACTTAAATCTAAACTATGAATTTGAATCATAATTTTAACCATAATTATAAACTTAATTATGATTATTCTACTAAATTAAGCTATTTCCATTATTCCTCTTTTCCCATTTGTTCTCTTACTTAGTGATGTTTATAAGGGTTATATGTTTCATAAAGAAGATACACACAAGTGGGTTTTCTATTTTCATGTTTTCCATGTTTGCCTCATGATGTCTATCTTTTATCCCACCCTCAATCTCAATGTCTATTCTCATTTTGCTGCCCTCCACCAAAAACATGGCTTGGATACTGTAATTTTGTACTCTACACAATTACGAAATCCAGGTAACATGATTGCAAGATGATGGCCTTCCCACCATGTGAAAACTAACAATTAACCATTCCACTCAATGACAGTTTTGATGGTTTATCACTTCCCATGTCAACCATGATTCTACAGTCTACAAAATCACAGTGCATGTTTAACACATAACACTATATTCGTGAGTTTGGGAATTTCCCAACTCCCATTTTTTGAATACTAAAGAGGTGAGACCTGGATAACATGCCTATAAGTTTTTCAAAACCATATCATGTGACCTATTGTTGGAAAGCGCTTGGAAAATGGAATCTAGTGAGCTATAGAGCGCTCAATTTGGAGTAACGGTGTTCAAGTTATGATTAATCCAAAGATTTGACCACATGTCCCAAACTTATAGGAAATTCCCATATTCCCCAATATGGTGTTACATAACTAATTGCAATGACACATCATCAATCATGCCCAATGAATCACGACGCGTATTTGACACATCACCAATTACGAGGTGACACATCATCAATCATGTCCAACGAATCACCTATAAGATTCCTCCTCAGCCTGATTAATGAATAAGCTTTTACCTCAATGCCTTGTAATCATTCCCTATTTCAGAATACAAGAAAATATTATTTTTCCTTGTTTTTGCCTAGAGAGAAGAAAAATTATAGAGAGAGGTAATTCAATATTAAGATATTTTAAGATATAAAAATTCTCCTAATATCTAAAATATATTTCCCTGAAACAGAAGTTCAAAATAAATTCTCCAAGGTGCATTAGGAATCAATTTAAAAATGATATAAGGGACCTTAGCCTAAGGGTCTAGATTTTGAGAAATTTTTGGATTATGGTCCAATTAAGGTTTCTATGGGCCAATAGGATTAATCCAAGTATTGGAATAAGAAAAATCTAATGAATAAAAGAAAATACCCAAAAATGAGTAAATTCTCACATAATATGAAGAGTTGACTGAGTACAAGGTTTATTAGTTAAAAATTAAGAGATATTACTAAAAAAATGAGATATTTTAGAGAAATGATGAACTTTTGACACCTTGATTAAGGAGAGGGGGACCTTTGAGGTAGGATCCTCCTTCACATGTGTGGAAGGGTTTTTTAATTCAAAAAAATTGTGATATTTTTCTCTCTCCTCCCTCCAGGATCAAACTGGATCAAAAGGGGACCCAAACTGGTCCAAATCTTATCCAAATTCAGTCAAGCTAAAGCTGGAAAATTCTAGAACCCAGTTGGACTCAGTAGTGGCCTCCCTCACCTATAAATAGACCCTCATTCTTTCATATTCTCATCTGTGAGATATACCATGCCAGTATTACATTAAAATAATCATATTTTCTATTATCCCTTAAAAATCCTCTACTTTTGGGGAGCTTGGAGCTTCTCTCTCTCTTCAACAACTCTTGGAGATCTCTTCTCCACTCTCTCTTCTTTTCTAGGAGTGAAGCCCCCAATTGATTGGTTGGGGGCTTCACTCCTAGAAAAGAAGCAACCTAATCCTTGAGGTAAGAATGAATTTTATGGTTTTTTGTTAAATTTTCTCAAATGACTTCTCTTCTCAACCCCTCTCAAGCTTGAGAAGTTTTCTAATTGGTTGTTTTGAATTCAAATCAAGCTTTCCCTAAGAATTTTAATGTGTAATCAAGAAAAAGTTAATGTTTATGCTTAATTAGAATGCTTTCTTATGTATATGCTTAATGTTTATGCGTAATTAGAATGCTTTCTTATGTATCTCTCTCTAAAAAAGAAAAGTCATTCCTATGGCTAATTCTTTAGCAAAATAATGCTTCTCATTGATAAATTCTTAATTCAAAATATAACTCTAAGCTTGTTAAGCTAGAGAATAAGAAAATGGTATTTTTATGCTTTTATGTTAACAAAATAATGGTTAATTCTTTTAGATTATTTATAAGTAGTTAAAAACTACTTTAATTGATTCTAAATGGGAAAGAGATAATCCTGAGAACTTCTTAATTTGGGTGTTTTCCTTTGACATTGGGTATTGAAGGGAGATTACAAGAGAGTAATGTTTAGCAGTCTAGCCATGTGTCCTGGCTTCCCACAGTTGTGGGTGGCAAGTGAAGTTCTTTCCTCCTCCCTTGCCTCTTCCTTGTCCTCGTGCTCGTGTGAGGCCTCCTTGGGTGTAGAATGCTTTCTCCTCTCTAGTTGTTGGGTCCAATCCTTTCTTCTCTTTGACCTTGTTCTCTTGCTCTAGTAGAGATCCTTCTATCTTATGCAGCTTCAAATCTGGTACATTCTTTAAGGTTTCCACAATGTTCTCATACTCTCCCTTGTTTACACTCTTTAGAAGCACTGCTAGTGCCTCGTCATCTTCTACTTTCTTCCCAATGGCTGCAAGTTGTTGTTTGATGCTTTTGTATTTGTTCAAGTGTGGTTAGAGGCTCAATTTCCTTCATGTCAAGTTTGTAGAATTGCATTAGCAAATTTATCTTTGAATTCTTTTCTTGAGTGCCAAATAATTTGTTAAGTTCATCCCATGCATCTTTAGCTTGTTGTATCCCTACAATGTGGTGAATGATTTTATCATTTAAGCTAAGTGAAATGAGTCCTAATGCTTTCTAATTTCTATTCTTCCTCTCATTCTCCCCATTCTCCATTGGACATTCATCTCTTCCCTCAACTAGCCCCCATAGATTCTTCCTCATGAGCAAATACATGGTTTTTATTTGCCATGTATGGAATTTCTCCCCGTTGAACTTACCTATTTCTTGTGCAATGTTCATGATGATGTGAAGGGGGTCTTACCTCTTGATCCAATTTAAGATTCAAGGGCAATGTCTACCCTTTTACAACTCTAATTTGGTGTTAAATGATGATTACAACATGTTTACACGCATGAATACACCAAAACATTGCATAAAGCCAAGGATAATTGGTTTGTACTGGATGGTTGGGACATCAAACCAACTTGAAATTGTAATATAAAGTGATAAAGATCTGTATTAGATACCCAATGGTAATTTTGAACCATCAAAGCGGCTACTAGGGAACCAACCTAACAAGATCTCCTCCTTTACAAAGAAACCTTGATAGTCAAGGCACATGCTAACATTCATAAAATGGATACCCTTGCCTTAGATAATACTCTATCGGAAAAGAGAGACCAAAGATGGCTAGACATGCTTCTCTCATAGGCTACTGACCTCGACACTTTGATGCAAACCTGTAGACGTGAACAGACGTGAGTCTAGAGGCATGAACCTAGAGATGTGAGCCTAACAAAAAAAGAGAAGTTAAAAAAAACTCAAACATTTTTTTTCAATGTATCTTGAGTAGAATATACGCATTGAAATCAGTTTCAAACCTGCTTCAAGAGAACTAGAGACCTTTGGACTAATTGTTGGAAACAAAAATGCAATCGATTGTAGCAAATCAAACGACACTTCCTCAAACTACCAAGCCTTCAATCCTAGAAAATGACTAGTGCTCATCAATAGAGTGCTCCTCCCCAGAAGGCAAAACTTAACATAGTACTCCCCAATTAAGAAGGAAAAACTCCCCAATTAAGAAGGCAAAGCTCAACAAAGTTCTCTCCCCAATTAAGAATGTAAAACTCCTAGATACACCTTAAGGGAGGAGATTTGGGAAGAAATGAGCTAACTAAACACATATGTGAGAGCAGAGGAACACTATTTCAAAGATAGGGGTGATGTAACCAATTTTAAAAATCTATGAGAATTTATCAATTCTTTACTAATTTATTAGAAGTTATAAACTTCTAAATAAGCTTTGGGAATGGGAGGTTATCCAGATTTGGGTTTCGAACACCATAGACATTTGTTTGGGTGAATAAGGATAGCACTTAGAATTTGAAACATGAGATGTGTGCTGGTCATGTCATTGGAATGTCTAGAAGGCTTGTTGTGTGTAAAACAGGTTATACATCATTAATTATGAAGGTGGACAAAGTTACTATGTAAGGCCTAGCAACTTATTATTTGTGCCCCTTGTGAGTAAAAGGCTTCACACTTATTTATTATGTGGGGAATCCCGATCTAGGAACTTAATAGACATTTCACATACATTATGGATTGACCTTAGCCTTAAAAATTTAGACAAATAAAATCGTGGGAGCAAAATCGTGAAGGAAAAATATGTGAAAGAAAAAGCTTAAAGGGGAAAATCAATGCAAAAGGATTGTGCATATATATACCTATATCATACAAGCCATTTTGAGCACATGATGAGACCTTGGCTATAAAGCCAACCTTTTCTTCTACTTTGCCACTGCTTACGGTTCTGTATATTTATAACTGTGATACCCCCGCCCCCTCCGAGAATGCCCCCTCTGAGGGCGCAGGCAGCGGAAGCAGCATCAGCCTCTCATGCGCGGGGCAGGGATCCACACTCGGGGCCTCGCCCACAGATATCCAGACAAGAGACTATCTCGGCGGTTCCTCCGAAACCAAACTCGGAAAAACTTTCCTCACCTGAAAGGCACGGGTGATTCCAATAGGAAAATCATCTAATGGGAGAATTGATCTATCGAGTCAAAGTCTTAACTAACCAAACTGATCTGACCAAACCCGAAAGTCACATGGTCAGATCAAGGAAGAGACTTGCACTTGGTCCATAGAATCACCGCTTTTTTCCTCCTTTAGCGAGGCACAGCCACCGCTGATTCCCTCCCACAGAACAAGGGCCTTCCTAGGACTTATTCTAACTAACGTAACTTAATTGTAACTATTTGTATCACATAAATCCGACGATCCAGCCATGGGTTAGCCAACCGCCCAACCATTGTATTGGTAGGATTCCTTTATAAACATTTGGTTTTGTTTTGCCCAGGTACCACGAGGAAAAGAGTTCCCAGGTTCCCTAGCCAGCATTTCAAGCAAAATTCAAGGTAGTCATACCACTTACACACCCAATATGAAATTGCCATTTTAACAGATTCGGCTATCTTTAAAACAATCTTTCAATGAAATCATAGTATTACTGATCATAATCCTCCAAAATATTGAGTCCATTGTTTTACAAAATATATCATCCGGACTCTCCGTTGAAGACCAACTGGTCAACGAACGAGATCCAATATCAAAATTCAATTTACAAAAGTCATTCTTTTTCGGTTCATTCGTATCTTCCTCGACGTACGCATGGGTGTCCTAGCAACCGCGAGCCCGTGCATCACCTGGTGGGAACCCTCTAGGATCCTACTTAGGTGTCCTAGCATTTTACTCAGGGACTGCTTCGTTGGTCCTCGCCCATCGTACCGGAAGCACACCATTTTAACCATACCGAGGCTCGTCAACACCTTGGCAAGTTTTGCCACCAGCGATGTCCCTTGAGGACTCCCCGCCAGCTATTGCAAACAAGTCTCTCCTTAGTTAAACACATACCAAATGCTTCCTCCAACATTCTGGCGTAAAACAGTTCTTTAAACGAAAATAGAGGTTCTATACAAAATAGAATTTTCGGTTCAAGATTGGTTCCACAAAACCCTTTTTCCTTAATCCAGATTTTCTTAATGAGAATCATTGATCTCTCATCACGGGTAATCTACCCATCATTTGACTGAATTTCCAACTAGATTCTTGGTGATTTCGATTACGGGAAAACTATGCTAATTCAACGGTAGTTTATCCTTTGTGTCAAGGATTAGAATTGGTCACACGAGGTTTTTGCTTGATTCAGATTCGAGAGATGGGCAAGTAGTTTACTGGCCGCCCCTCTCGCAGTCATGGTCTAACCAAAATTATTCGGTTTACTTCTAACTTTGATTCCTAAGGATTGGCTTTAGATAAAAATCTACTAAACTTCTAACCGTAAGGAAAATTCCAACTTTATGAATTTCATTCCTTCCTAACCATAATAGATTGAGAAATGGTTCTATATGAGAATATCGGGTTTTAATAAAAATACTCTTCTTCCATTAATCTAACTTTGGGTAAATATCAATTTGGTGATTTATCCACCTAAAATATCTAAGAATATTCTTTCTACCAATTTAATTATCAACCCTAAGTTTCTAGGTGGAATTATGGAGAAAATTTCCCTTTTGTCTCACCAAAATTTAATTTAAGCCTTTCTCTACTTAAAATACCATAAAAATTCTTCTTTTAATTAAATACAATTATCCATTTTTTGAATATGCTTAAAACTCCTCTTTTTGCATTTCAATGATTGAATTCGAAATGTCATGGGAATTCCTCTTTTATCATAAAGTAAATTTATCTAAAATTTCTCTTTTTTAAATTAAATAAAAATATCCATTATTTCAACTATGCCAAAAATTCCTCTTTTTGTATTTGAATGATTGAATTCCAAATGTCATGGGAATTCCTCTTTTATCATTTAAAAATTTATTATGCATAAAATAAACTTACCAAAAATTTATCTTTTCTTTTAATTAAATATTTATGCATAAATACTAAAAAATTATTTTTCATGAATATGATGAAAATCATTCTTTTTGGATAGGATGTCCAATCCTAGAATATGGTAGGAAGTCCTCTTTTAGCTTTATGCATAAAAATAAGATATGTAATATTTTTTGAAAATTTTACCATAGCTTCGCTACTATTACTGATAATTTTTATTTTTTCTTAAAAGAATAAAACATTGTAATGAAAATATGATAGAAGATCTATTTTTTATCATAAATCTAAACTATGGATTTCAATCATAATTTTAAATATAATCATAAACTTAATTATGATTATACCACTAGATTAAGCTAATTCCATTATTTCTCTTTTTCCAAAGTTGATAGAATAATCTATTTCTCATTTAGAATCAATCAAAGTAGTTTTTAACTACTTATAAATAATCTAAAAGAATTAACCATTATTTTGTTAACACAAAATCATAAAAATACCATTTTCTTATTCTCTAGCTTAACAAGCCTGAAGTTTGGTTTTGGAATAAGAAATTATCAAAGAGAAGCATTCTTTTCGTAAGAATTAGTCATAGAAATTACTATTCTTTTTGAGAGAGAGAGAGATACATAAGAAAGCATTCTAAATAAGCATAAAGATTAACTTTTTCTTGATTACACATTAAGATTCTTAGGGAAAGCTTGATTTGAATTTAAAACAACAACTAATTAGAAAACTTCTCAAGCTTGAGAGGGGTTGAGAAGAGAAGTCATTTGAAAAAATTAACAAAAAACCATAAAATTCATTCTTACCTCAAGGATTAGCTTGTTTCTTTTTCTAGAAGTGAAGCCCCCAACCAACAATTGGTTTAGCAAGTGGAGAAGAGAGCTCCAAGAGTTGTTGAAGAGAGAGAGAAGCTCCAAGCTCTCCAAAAGTAGAGGAAATTTAAGACGTATTAGAAAATATGATTATTTTAATGTAATACTGCATGGTATAGCTCACAGATGATTTATAGGTGAGGGAGGCCACTAACTGAGTCCAACTGGGTTCTAGAATTTTCCAGCTTTAGTTTGACTCAATTTGGACAAGATTTGGACCAGTTTGGGTCCCCTTTTGATCCAGTTTGATCCAGGAGAGATAAAAATATCATAATTTTTTTTGAATTAAAAACCCTTCCACACATGTGAAGGAGACGCCTACGTCAAAGGTCCCCCTCTCCTTACCAAGGTATCAAAAATTCATCATTTTTTCAAAATATCTCATTTTTTTAGTAATATCTCTTAATTTCTAACTAATAAACCTTGTACTCAGTCAACTCTTCATCTTATGTGAGCATTTACTCATTTTTGGATATTTTCTTTTATTCTTTAGATTTATCTCATCCCAATACTTGGATTAATCCTATTGGCCCATAGGAACCTTAATTGGACCATAATCCATAAATTTCTGAAAATCTAGACCCTTAGGCTAAGGTCTCTTATATCATTTTTAATTGATTCCTAATGCACATTGGAGAATTTATTTTGAACTTCTGTTTCAGGGAAATATATTTTAGATATTAGGAGAATTTTTATATCTAAAAATATCTCAATATTGAATTACCTCTCTCTAGATTTTTTTTCTCTCTAGGCAAAAACAAGGAAAAATAATATTTTCTTACATTCTGAAATAGGGAATGATTACAGGGAATTGAGATAAAAACTTATTCATTATTGAGGGTGAGGAGGAATCTTACATCCTCTCCCACTTGAAAAACACGAGATGTCCTCATCTCGCAAAGTGGGGTAATCTTTTTCCATCTCTTCTTCTTTCTCCTAGAGGTGGCATCTTCAAGAAAGAAGAATGTCCACTTGACTAAAAACTCTCTGAGGACTCTGCTCCTGAGAACCTTCTCTCCCGAACGTCAAGGATTTCCTCAGGATGGAGTACCATTTGGCCTTGAGTCGGAGAAATCAATTGTTCATCATCGAGCACGTGACTCGGGTTGGTACATATTTCTTAAGCAAACTGACATGGAATACATTATGTACCTTGAGATGGGGAGGCAGAAGAAGTTTATAAGCTAGATCGCCTATTTTCTTTATAACAGTATACGGTCCACAGTATCTGGGAGAGAGCTTCTTGTACTTCCCTAAAGATAAGGAACTTCATTTTGGTCGTACTTGAATGAAGACCATATCTGATTCTTCAAACTCTCTCTCTGATCTCTTTTTATCTGCATACTGCTTTTGCCTATCTTGGGCTACCTTAATATCTTTAGGATTGATTGCATCATTTGCTGGTCCATGTCATCAAGCATTTGTCTGGACATCTCGACTTTGATCAATGGGTCGGACCAAGTCAATGGTGTAAGGCAATCTTGTCTATACAGATATTTGAAAGGGCTCATCCCAATGCTTCGATGATAAGAAGCATTGTAATCAAATTCAACCAGGTGAAAATGGTTTAACCACTTCCTGGGTTCCCTACCACCACTGCATGACCGAAGGATATCTTCTATTACCTCATTCACTCTTTCAGTCTGGCCATCTGTTTTGGGGTGATAGGCTTTACTGAGATCCAAGAAAGTTCTTACTGCTTCAAAGAATGCAGTCTAGAATTTTGAACTTGGGATCTCTCTCAGTTACTATCCTCCTGGGTAAGCCATGCAATTTGAAGATCTCTTTAAGGAAAACTCTGGCAACATCCACTGCAATGTATGTCTCTTTCACTGGAATCAGATGGGAAACTTTGGTTAGTCTATCAACTACCACAAAAATGGAGTTGAACCTGATTGCACTGAAGGTAGTCCAGTGAAAGTCCATACTGATACATTCCCACTTCATCTCTGTGGAATGTCTAGAGGCTGCAGTTTTCCTGGCATCTTGACTCTCTGACACATTAAGCATTGCCACACATGATCAAGTACATCCTTTTGGAGTCCTGGCCAGAAGAATCTTTTCTTCTCACAAACATATAGGTTTTTATAAACCCTTGATGTCCAGCTATCAGGCTATCATGGGCTTCTCTCAGAATCCTTCCCTTTATTCCCTCATCATTGGGAATACATAGCCGATTATTATAATACATGCATCCTTCATCCAATTTGTACCCAAAAACTTGACTCATTTCTTGAGGAGTCTTGCTTTCCTACATCAGAAAGGGTAGCAATAGGGGCAAAGAATTTGTCCTGCATGATTCTCTCCCTTGCTTCATTGATTACTAGATTTGACACCACTGTAATTGCAAGCAAGGAGGCTTTTCTGCTTAGCGCATCTGCCACCACATTTTCTTTCCTTGGCCGATACTTGATTTCAAAATTGAATTCATGTAGGGTTTGCATCCATCTCTTTTGATGCATGTTGAGATCCCTTTGGGTAAAGATCCACTTCAGACTTTGATGATCTGTCACATCAAGGTGAACCTGTGTCCCAAAAGATAATGTCTCCATAACTTTAGAGCATAAACTACTGAGAGTAACTCCAAGTTATGGATGGCATAATTTCTCTCATGTGTTCTGAGCTTTTTGGATTCATAGGTCACTGCATGACCTTCCTGCAGCATAAGAGCACCACCTAGGGAGAAAAACCCACTGGCATCAGTAACTACCTCAAAAGGTTTGGTAAAATCTGGCAATTTAAGGACAGGGTTGGTTACTAAGGCTGTCTTCAGCTTATCAAAGGCACTCTAACACATTGCAGTCCACTGAAATAGGGTACTCTTCTTAAGAAGGTTAGTTAAAGGGGATGCTATCTGAGCATACCTAGGTATAAAGATACTATACCATCCGGTTAATCCTAGGAATCCTCTGACTTCCTTTACCGTCTTGGGTTTTGGCCAATCTACGACTGCTTGGATCTTTGCGGGATCAAGAGAAATCCCATCTTTAGACACTATGAATCCCAAGTAGTCAACAACAGAGAAAGAACACTTGCTCTTTTTAGGATTTCCAGGACCTTGCGCACATGATCTTCATGATCTGCAACATTCTTTGAGTATACCAAGATGTCATCAAAGAAGACAAGAACAAAATCATCCAAGTATTCTCTGATAATATCCTGCATAAGATGATTAAACATCACCGGGGCATTAGTCAATCCAAACGGCATGACTATGAACTCATAATGCCCATAGCGAGTGTTGAATGCTGTCTTCGGGATGTCCTGTTCCTTGATTCTGATTTGGTAGTACCCAGATTTGAGATCTATCTTTGTGAACATTTGAATCCCACCTTAACTGATCTAGAAGTTCATCAATCCTAGGGATAGGATACTTATTTTTAATTGTTAATTGATTCAATCCTCTGTAGTCAATACAGAGTCTTAATGTTCCACCTTTCTTCTTTTGAAAGAGAATGGACGCACCCACAAGGTGAGACACTGGGTCTGACGAATCCCTACAGGCTACTCTAACAGTTGTCTTAACTACTCCTTAAGTTCTATGGCTTTAGGGATTGGCATTTTGTATGCACATTGGGCTACTAGTAGCTGAGCTCCGGGGGTTAACTCAATCTCATGATCTACTTCACGAGATGGAGGCATCTCAGTCAGCTCTTCTGGGAACACATCTGTATACTCACTTAACCACTCTGGTTCTTTAGCCTTGCATTTTATATCTACCGGATTCATCTTAATGACATTAACAACTTGCCTCTCTTTGAGCCCTTTTAACAATTTAGAAGCCTTGACTAATTGCAACACTGGGGATTCGAAAATTCCAGTTTCTTGAACTTTTTTCCAGTGAAGGTTAAGAAAAGAGATGGTTCCATTGTGACAATGAATGTCAGCCTGATTCTTAGGGAGCTAATCCATTCCAAGGATTCCATCACCAAGGGTAGGACTCTGAACTGGCAATCTGTTACATTCCCATCTAGACTAAACTAAATAAGTTTTGTCTCAAGGTGTGTGAAAAGAATCTTTCCACTGGCCAATTTCACTTGCATAGGTTTCCTTGATTTTTGATTTAGGACTAACTTATGCAGACATATTGGGGAAATAAAAGAATGAGTACTCCCTAAATCAATCAAAAGCTTGAATTGCTTACTCTAGTACTCTGCTGGAGTTTGGAGGATTGAAAATTGATGATTATTCCCCTGATGCTCAATTGCGGCATAGATTTGTCCTTTCTCTTCCTCCACTTCCTTAGCTATAGTGTGACGGCTCTAGCGGGTGCAGTCTAAAATGGAACTCTCTCTCTTTGGTTACCCCAATTCTGGGAGGGGGTTCGCAGACTGCTTTGCATGGAGGCTATAGGCTGAGCTAGCACTCTTTTGGGGTTGCCCTAATTTTGGCACGGGGGATCCTGATTGGATTGATACGAAGGAGTTTGTCTCTGAATTCTGGGACCCTGGCTCCCTTGGCCCACAGAAGGAGATGGGCAATCCTTGAGCTGGTGACCAAACCCCTGACATCCACCAAAGCACCTATTCTCACTTCAAAGCTCTTCCCTCTGTATTCTTGAAAGAGCCAAAGTTCTTGAGAGAGAGCTCCGAGGAAAAGGTCTTCCTTCATTCCTAAAACTTCCAGTCTCCAGATTCTAGTTGGGACCTTGATGTCTCTTTGGAGGCGAAAGGTTGGAAGAACTTCTCGGTGTTTGGAATCTCTTGAAGGATGAGGGAGCTGGCTTTGGCGGGACTTTAACGATAATGGATTTGGCGAAGTCCTTTGCCATTCTTATAGCCTTCAGCCATGGAAATCGGCTTGGCATTCTTGACCAGGGTGTCTAAAGGTTCGTTCATTCCTCGAATGAACCTAGCCATAAGTTGCTCTTCATCTAGCGGTGGTCAGTACTTGAGGAGAAGAGCAAATGCCTGATGATATTCTTCAATAGTTTTGCTCCCCTGGTTTAGCTCTAAGAATTCATTCATCTTGGTTTCTAAAAATGTGGGGGGACAAAATCTCTTCCTTAGATAAGCTTTGAGATCATTCCAGGACTAGGTATTCCTATCCAAATGGTTGGTGTTGCAATGGTTTCTCCATGCCACCCTGGCTGTTTCCACAATCTTCAGCCTAGTGAGAGCCATTTTTCTCCTCTCGTTGTATTCGGTGACATCAAAATATTCCTCCATGGCTTCAACCCACTTCTCCATAGCCTCGCCCAAGTTCTCCCCTTCACTTTTAAAGGGTCCTAGCTGAGTTCTGTGAAGAGTCTTATGAACGTCGGGGTCAAACTCTTCCTCATCAGTAGTGAGAGGATCTAGCTGTCTGCCCACGGTTCGCTCGCCTCATGATTCTGCCAAAAATGATTCATTATTAAATTTTATTTTGATTTCGTCAACGAGATCCTAAGACTTAAGATGTTCGGAAAATAATTGCTTAAACAAGGTAAACGATCTTATTGGAGATCTATGACATATGTCTAAGTAACAGATCTTGCTTCTTCAATTCGTCAAATAATAAACAATCACTTATATACCAAGGAATTTTCCACAAAACGTTTCTTTATTCATATAAAGGTTGTAATATGTACATAGAGAATCTTGGCTCCATAAAGTCAAAACCTCCTTGGGAAATGCATGACGGCGATACTGGGCTACATACATGCTCCGATACAAATGTTCCCTTACTGCCAAAGGAGCTACTATCTTACTACTTGGGATAAAACATCTAAGAAGTCTATAGATATGGCAGGAAAGTCTGAAATCTTGAGGCGTGGGGTGATACAAAATAGCACCATGAATCACTTTTAACCTCAACAGGACCATGGCCAACGAGATATTCTCCCTCAGCATCATGTGCTGATTCCAGGAAGCATGGACATATTGTCCTGCATGCCACTTGTGCTATCGTCTCTCCGCTGGATCTGGGAGATATAAATCCTTGAAATGGCTTGTGAGTCTGGCTCGGCTCGTTTTCGAGTCGTAGAGCGGAAGAGACGATATGCTCGAAGGCGAGGGCAGTCATATCCTCTGATTGGGTGAGATCGGGAATACCGGATGTGTGGAACTTCCATCTATAAAACTAAATTCTTTGATTTAAAATCTTCATTAATGAAGCTTAAGGAATGAAAATATAAAACGTAAATGCTCTTTTTGAGTTTTTATTATAAATTTCTGATAAGAGTTCATTTTTCCTTATTATCTTTCAACAAGGCTCTGATACCAACTATGAGGCCCTTGCCCCCTCCACGAGGGTGCAGGCAGCGAAAGTAGCATTAGCCTCTCGTGTGGGGGGGGGCAGGGATCCACACTCAGGGCCTCACCCACGGATATCCGAACAAGAGACTAGCCCGGCGGTTCCTCCGAAACCAAACTCAGAAAAACTTCCCTCGCTCAGAAGGCACGGGCGATTCCACCAAGAAAATCATCTAACAGGAGAATTGATCTATCGAGTCAAAGTCTTAACTAACCAAACTGATGCGACCAAACCCGAAAGTCACATGGTCAGATCAAGGAAGAGACTTGCACTTGGTCCATAGAATCACTGCTTTTTCCTCCTATAGCTAGGCACAGCCCGCTGATTCCCTCCCACAGAACAAGGGCCTTCCTAGGACTTATTCTAACTAACATAACTTAATCGTAACTATTTGTATCGCATAAATCCCCCCCAACCGGCCCATGGGTTCTAGCCAACCACCCAACCACTGTATTGGTGGGATCCCTTTATAAAAAATTGGTTCTGTTTTGCCCGGGTCCCGAGAAAAAGAGTTTCCTGGCCCCCTAGTAGCCGGCATTTCAAACAAAATTCAAGGTAGTCATATCACTTACACACCTAATATGAAATTGCCATTTTAACAGATTCGGTTGTCTTTAAAACAATCTTTCAATGAAATCATAGTATTACTGATCATAATCCTCCAAAATATTGAGTCCATTGTTTTACAAAATATATCATCCAGACTCTCCGTTGAAGACCAGCTGGTCAACCAACGAGATCTAATATCAAAATTCAATTCACAAAGTCATTCTTTTCAGTTCATCCGTATCTTCCTTGATGTACCCATAGGTGTCCTAGCAACCCCGGCGAGCCCGTGCATCACCTGGTGTGAGAACCCTCTAGGATCCTACTTAGGTGTCTTATCACTTCACTCAGGGACCGCTTCGTCGATCCTTGCCCATTGTACTACCGGAAGCGCACCATTTTAACCATACTGAGGCTGGTCAAGACCTCGGCAGGTTTTGCCGCAAGTGACGTCCCTCGACGACTCCCCGCTAGCTATTGCAAAACGAGTCTCTCCTTAGTTAAACACATACCAAATGCTTCCTCCAGCATTCTGGCGCAAAACAGTCCTTTAAAAGAAAACAGAGGTTCTATGCAAGTAGAATTCCCGGTTTGAGATTGGTTCCACAAAACCCTTTTCCCTTAATCCAGATTTTCTTAATGAGAATCATTGATCTCTCATTCACGGGTAATCTACCCATTATTTGACTGAATTTCCAACTAGATTCTTAGTGATTTCGGTTACGGGAAAACTATGCTAATTCAACACGGTAGTCTATTCTTTGTGTCAAGAATTGGAATTGGTTACGAGGTTTTTGCTTGATTCAGATTCGAGAGATGGGCAAGTAGTTTACTGGCTACCCCTCTCGCAGTCGTGGTCTAACCAAAATTATTCGGTTTACTTCTAACTTTGATTCCTAAGGATTTTCTTCACACAAAAATCTACTAAACTTCTAACCGTAAGGAAAACTCCAACTTTATGAATTTCATTCCTTCCTATCCATAATAGATTGAGAAATGGTTCTATATGAGTATATCGGGTTTTTATAAAAATACTCTTCTTCCATTAATCTAATTTTGGGTAAATATCAATTTGGTGATTTATCCACCTAAAATATCTAAGAATATTCTTTCTACCAATTTAATTATCAACCCTAAGTTTCTAGATGGAATTGTGGTGAAAATTCCTCTTTTGTCACCAAAATTTAATTTAAACCTTTCTCTACTTAAAATACCATAGAATTTTTTCTTTTAATTAAATACAATTATCCATTTTTTGAATATGCTTAAAAATCCTCTTTTTGCATTTCAATGATTGAATTCCAAATGTCATGGGAATTCCTCTTTGTCATAAAATAAATTTATCTAAAATTTCTCTTTTTTAAATTAAATAAAAATATCCATTATTTCAACTATGCCAAAAATTCCTCTTTTTGTATTTAAATGATTGAATTCCAAATGTCATGGGAATTACTCTTTTATCATTTAAAAATTTCTTATAAATAAAATAAATTTACCAAAAATTTCTCTTTTTTTAATTAAATATTTATGCATAAATACTAAAAATTTATTTCCCATGAATATGATGAAAATCATTCTTTTTGGATAGGATGTCCAATCCTAGAATATGGTAGGAATTCCTCTTTTAGCTTTATGCATAAAAATAAGATATGTATTATTTTTTAAAAATTTTGCTATACCTTCGCTGCTATTACTAATATTTTTTATTTTTTCTTAAAAGAATAAAACATTGTAATGAAATTATGATAGAAGATCTATTTTTAAGCTTAAATCTAAACTATGGAGTTAAATCATAATTTAAACCATAATCATAAACTTAATTATGATTATCTCACTAGATTAAGCTAATGCCATTATTTCTCTTTTTCCAAAATTGATAGGATAATCTATTTCTCATTTAGAATCAGTCAAAGTAGTTTTTAACTACTTATAAATAATCTAAAAGAATTAACCATTATTTTGTTAACACAAAATCACAAAAACACCATTTTCTTATTCTTTAGCTTAACAGCCTAGAATTTGGTTTTGGAATAAGAAATTATTAAAGAGAAGCATTCTTTTGCTAAAGAATTAGTCATAGAAATGACTATTCTTTTTGAGAGAGAGATATACATAAGAAAGTATTCTAAATAAGCATAAAGATTAACTTTTTCTTGATTACACATAAGATTCTTAGGGAAAGCTTGATTTGAATTTAAAACAACTAATTGGAAAACTTCTCAAGCTTGAGAGGGGTTGAGAAGAGAAGTCATTTGAAAAAATTAACAAAAAACCATAAAATTCATTCTTACCTCAAGGATTAGCTTGCTTCTTTTTCTAGAAGTGAAGCCCCCAACCAATCAATTGGTTTAGCAAGTGGAGAAGAGAGCTCCAAGAGTTGTTGAAGAGAGAGAGAAGCTCCAAGCTTCCCAAAAGTAGAGGAAATTGAGAGGATTAATAGAAAATATGATTATTTGAATGTAATATTGGCATGGTGTAGCTCACAGATGATAATTCAAAAGAATGAGGGTCTATTTATAGGTGAGGGAGGCCACTAACTGAGTCCAATTGGGTTCTAGAATTTTCCAGCTTCAGTTTGACTCAATTTGGACAATATTTGGATCAGTTTGGATCCCCTTTTGATCAAGTTTGATCCGGAAGAGAGGAGAGATAAAAATATCATAATTTTTTTGAATTAAAAACCCTTCCACACATGTGAAGGAGACGCCTACCTCAAAGGTCCCCCTCTCCTTAAGGTGTCAAAAATTCATCATTTTTCTAAAATATCTCTTTTTTTTAGTAATATCTCTTAATTTTTAACTAATAAACCTTGTACTCAGTCAACTCCTCATCTTATGTGAGCATTTACTCATTTTTGGATATTTTCTTTTATTCTTTGGATTTATCTCATCCTAATACTTGGATCAATCCTATTGGCCCATAGGAACCTTAATTGGACCATAATCCATAAATTTCTTAAAATCTAGACCCTTAGGCTAAGGTCCCTTATATCATTTTTAATTGGTTCCTAATGCACATTGGAGAATTTATTTTGAACTTCTGTTTCAGGGAAATATATTTTAGATATTAGGAGAATTTTTATATCTAAAAATATCTCAATATTTAATTACCTCTCTCTAGAATTTTTTTCTCTCTAGGCAAAAACAAGGAAAAATAATATTTTCTTGCATTCTAAAATAGGAAATGATTACACGGGATTGAGGTAAAAGCTTATTCATTATTCAGGCTGAGGAGGAATCTTACAATAACTTTGCTTTAACATCACACACACGTATAATGAAATATTTTTTTATATTTAAGCTTTTAATAAAGAATGAAGTATTGGTTTATATGAAGGAGTTCTTTCATACGAAAGAAATTGTGGATAATGTGATGTCCAAATTTAATTTAGATAATTTACAAATTTTTTCCTAAATTTTAACTTTTTTAATAATCTAATTAAATTAAAGAGTTGCATTAAGGCATGGATGAAGTCTAGAAAGACGCACAACACATAGAAGACATCATCTTTCTTGCAACTACACCCACTTTCTTAAGCCCCTAATGAAGCGATGGTGTGTAATGAAGTTGGTTATTGGCAAATGTGCCCATATTATGTTTACTTGAGGGAAGTTCTATGGCATCATGTCAGTGCTGATTGGTAGTGTGGCAACATACTCTAGAGTCTCATACTGCATAAGTTGTCCCCCCCCAAAGTGTAGGCAAACTTGCAAAGGGTCAAAGTCCCAAGTTTCAGGCCCCGTTAAATTATGTTTCTACTCGTTGTAGTGGGTGGATAAGATCGATGTGAATAAAATTCCACCAAAAAAATGCATAAATAATAACACCATACAACTTCAAGAAAAAATACTTTTCATAAGGCCTTTTAGAAGTTAGAAGAATAACAAAATTACCATACATAACTAATCAATATACCTACTAAGACCTAGGGAATTACATCTTGTTTGACAAGGATGTATGTGAGTGGTAGGATGTTGAAAGATACATAATAAGGACATAGTCAAAGAATCTTCAAAAGATAGTTCTTACATAACAAGGACATATGCAAAGAATCTTCAAAAGACAATCCTTACATAATAAGAACATATTCAAAGGATCTTCAAAAGATAATTCCTTCATATGTGAAACCTACTTACAATATTGAGAGTACATAACAAGGACATATACAAAGATTTTTCTAATGAAGTGTATAACTTGAAGCGACTGACTATTTAACTTTTACGCTTTTCTCACAACTCTCTCTCTCTCTCTCATATATGTGTGTGTGTGTGTGTATCTATCTCTCTGTCTATGTAGATAGATGTAGAAACACACACACTCTGGGGGTTAATCCTAGGGTAGCACCCTTGCCTCTTGAAAGGGAGGTACACGATTCGAATCTACCCACTTCCATAATGTGAAAGTGACATGTAAATTTCACTACCCTCCCACACAAAAAAAAAAAAGAAAAAGAAGAAGAAGAAGAAAAAGCCTTCATGTCGGTGACCACGACGAAAACTCTCACAAAATTAACATGACACCTCTCACAAGGGGCATGTTTTTTAAATATTTAAATGTGAGAGTGGGACCCGAGGGTACTGAAGGTAGATGGTATATTCGAATCTGGTACCTCAGAGTTGTGATGGGGAGACATGAGAAGGTGGGGAGACATGGGAAGTACGCCCCATGAGGAGAGGACTTGTTGCTCCTTTAAAGAGGGTGGTGTCCTTGGGGGTGAGGAGTCAGTGTAATTTCTTATAGACATGTATTTTGTCTCTAGGTAGTTAAGAGGAGTTTGGAGTGATGAGCATGCACATGCATGTTTTGATTGCAGGCATGTGAAGGCATCGTGTGATCGTATCATGCATGCATGATGATCCGATGGCTATATAGGCCCTGGCGCGGGTCCCACATACAATGCACATTAGATAGTGTCATAGGCCTCTCGAGGGCCTGGAGTTTAGGGACACGTACGAGCGCACGTGCGGAAACCTTTTCGTGAACAGCATAGACCATCATCATGGGCCATGGATAGGCCATAAGCTCTGCACGTGCTCGCAATGTCATTCGCTGTGGCAGAGTAAGTACGTTCTCACTTCACCACGTGCCAAGCGAATCCCTAGAGCAAAGCTTCTAGCCTTGTATCATGTATCCGGGTTCTCTTCACCTAAGGTCAACCTTATTGTTTTTACTCTTTTGCACAATAAATTATTAATGCACTTTTCTCTCTCCTTTGCCTTTCCTTTCCTTTGATAACCAAGGAGGCGCTTTAATAAGAGCCCATTGACCTCCATCATACCTCTACAATGATGACCTTACCTATTTTGATTCAGTAGAACCGGAGTGTCTTGTAGATCATTTTTACCCGGCCTTACATCAATCCTATTCCTCCATGGACTGATTGTGATTTTGAACAAGCATTTTCTTCTTCACACTTTTGATTTTTGGAGGAGGAAACTTTCCTTCTCCCATCAATTTGAGACGGCTTTTCTTTTTCTCAAAGATTGAACAACCCAGGCTAAGTCGAACCTATCTTATCTCAAACCTTAACTGGAACTCTAAAAAAAAATTAAAATTTAATAATATTTAGTCATTTAGTGGAAAGGTTCTTTTTGTTGCTGGTTTGTCGAACTTGACTTTGCATATAAAAGGGTTTCCCTTTTCTCTAACCATAAAATTTAAAAATTTATGCTTCAAAAGAAAGGTCAGGTTATGGAAAAAAAATGCCCTTCCAATATCTTTACGTAGAAATGGAGGTTTTTGAAAAAATAGTAATATACCCATCTAATTTCTTTACATGGAGATGGAGGTTCAATATAAACCTTTTAAATGAAATTTTAGGGTCACCCTTTTGATCTGAGGGCCAATACAATGTGCTGGGTGGCCAAAACTTAGAGCTTCTTTAGCCACATTTTCTCTAATGGGATGGTTCAGCTAGCTGTTACACTACTACATTAGGGTGGGTAAAAACTTGTGATTTCTATATAGTTATTACCAAGGGACTATTATTTGTTTATGTTTATTCGTATGAAAATAAATAATAGTCCCTTGCTAATAACTATATAGAAGAATTTATTCCTTTTTATAGCCATTGCCTAAAATACAAGCACATGAACTACATTGTGAGGTGTGTTGGGTAATTAGCAATAAGAAATGCACAATTTTGTGCACAAAGAGGTCTAATTATTCACTTCATTTCTCTCTTTTTTGTAACCACACAAAAAATAATTTTAACAAAGCCTTCCTTTATGAAGCAATTGTACTACTTTTGATGGTCAATTTTCTCTCCTTAGAATATCATTTTTTGAGAGAAAATAGGGAGTTCCACTCTTATTTTCATTCAAATCTTATTAAGTGAGAAAATAAATTATTATGCTATCCTCTTCATTCATAAAAAGGCATGATTTCATTTTTAAAAATTTAGAAATCATGAATTTTAATTGTTTTTTATCTTCAAGATTTCCTAGGCATGAACATTGTTACGAAATTCTTGCAACAATAAGTGATGTATCTCTTTAAAGTAGCACATGCAATCCCTACCCCACTTGTCCTTTTTGTTAAATCCTTTTTAATAAAGCTACAAAATAATGCTAAAATCTATATGCTTGTAGGCCCCTAGAGTCTACTCTCTCTCTCTCTCTCTCTCTCTCTCTCTCTCTCTCTCTCTCTCTCTCTCTCTCTCTCTCTCCCCAGGACACTTAATGGCCAATGTCTAATTCCACCCTCCCCCTGCCCTTGCCACTCTCTACCTCCTTTACTTCCCCCCTACCTTCTTCTTCTTCTTCTTCTTCTTCTTCTTCTTCTTCTTCTTCTTCTCCTCCCTCTCTCTCTCTCTCTCTCTCTCTCTCTCTCTCTCTCTCTCTCTCTCTCTCTCTCTCTCATGGACATGCACAAACCCCTTTTGTACGACGGTGATGGTGAAATCAAACTCTAAAAGAATGAGAAACTATCTGCTGCTAGCCATACGCCTGTGGTGTAAGGCTTATTTACCAAATATGATAATGCTTGATGGTAGCTAATAGGTAATGCTTGTACTTGTTCACAGTATACCATGGCTAACCCCTCTCTCTCAATGTTTGTAGTTATATTTAGTGTTATTAAGTTGACAATTAGAAACTGTCATAGGGAAATCCATGTTATGCTCCCTCGATTGTGCTAACACGTATAGCGCATATGGAAAATTAGATCCCAATTGGAGGCTCTCAGGATGGGTATGCTTGCTAATGCCTTCTTCAATTTTTTATATGCCAATTGTCATTCATCTATCCACTTAAAGAAAATCAGCAGCTTATACAATGATCTGGCATATATAGCATACAAGAAGATAAATCCTCTATAATATCACACATGCCCCATGAATCTCTGCATCCCCTCTTATAGTTGATGGGTGGTGGAAACTCTAAGATCAATTGATTCTTGTTCTCATCTATGGTTTAACCCAAAATTGACATTTAAGTGGGTTTAACAAGATGCAGTAGAGTTTGCATCTCTCATAGACACTCAAAGACTACTCGAAGATGAGAAAGATGCACCATCCACAGTGCACACATAGGATATCTCTAAGGTCTTCTAAAGGATATACTTGAATACTATACATCTCAGGCATTAAAAGGTTACGGGGGCATTGGTCAAGTTGAATGGCATGATGACACGATACGTGTAGGTTCCTATTCACGAGTAAATTCTATCCTGTATTGATTAGATGGGTCAATTGCACCAAATACATTTCAAGCCAAGGGACCACAAGATGGTAAGCCTTTTGTGGGTTCAACATGTGCAAATACATTGTATGCTCTTTAAGCTAGTATGTATTATGGTGATCAACATCATGGACCTATTCTTGGAAGGGAGAACTTTCATTCGTTTGATGCATCGATGTTTTGGGAATGCCTACCTCATCTCTTAGTGGGAAATCTACAAGGAGTTCACTTCAGTCCAAGTCTTTCATTGGAGACCATTCTTCCATGAAGATTCTTCTAAGTGAAAATGGTGATGCCAATGAGGAATGGCAAGAGATTTCTATATGTGCATTGGTGGCTGAAAATGAACCATTGTGTAACCATGAGGATGCAAGTGTCGATGAGGTTACTGAAGAACAATTGCATGGTTCTCTTGATGAGAATGATTATGGGAATAGTGATGCTTATGATGAGAATTGTCTTGTTGAAGAGGATGACTATTATAGTAATCTTCATGACGGGGTGAGTCTCAAGAGGTCAATGTGTATTATGGTCATGCTTATAATGAGAATTGTCTTGTTGAAGAGGATGACTATTATAGTAATCTTCATGATGGTGAGTCTCAAGAGGTCAATGATGATAATATAGATGATAGTGGGGATGCAAATGATTGTGATCCATATGAGGACATTTATGAGGAAGATGCTATGTGTTACGATGCCTATGAGGACATCTATGGTGTTGATATAAATATAAACGTAGATGACTCATGGGAGGTCTATGATGGTGATTCATTGGATGACCATAATACCTATGCTTCCAATGATGATGATGATGCATATCCTTTTGACCCTGGCATAAGTGTAATGAAGAGCTTCATCATTTATACTTTCCTTATGAGTATGGTGGTTCGGATTCATTTCCATATGATCCCAGTGGATGTTATGCATACACACTGGTTATATGTATGTTTATGCTTTTCATATGGGATTAATGGATTTCCTTTTGATCCAAATGGATCAAAGAGGAGTGAAGTGGAAGATGTAAAGAATGGAAGTGAATTTCCTTTTGATGTGGGTGGGTTAAAGAAAAATGAAGTTTCCTATGTATGTTTATCATCATGAGAGGGATAATATGGCTACGTTATGTAATATCTCAAGTTACCGGTCGCAAAGATGTAACTATATCAAGGTTGAAGGCATGCATAAATAAAATGGGTGGCACATGTTTTTGTTAATAGTGGGAGCACAGATAGCAAAGATGGATTATAAATTGGTATGCAAATATGTGAGTTTGATACTCACAAGTGAGCTTCCTATGAATGAGGAGGGCCTGCTTGAGGATGTGCCAGAAGAAATTTTGGGTACAAGAGAAAGAGTCCTTCATAGCTGTACATTAGTGGATTATTTGGTCAAATGGCGAGAACTACCTAAGGAAGAAGCTTCTTGGAAACCTGCCTCTACATTAGAAGGGTTTGAAGGTCAAGAATAGTGAAATAGCTTGCTTGAAATTCTTGTAAATTCACTGTGGACAGCCCTATACCCTTAGGATTTAGATGCATAATGTTTGGAAGCTACACAAGGCTCTTATGCCATTATGGGTAGATGTTATGGCTTATTATGAAGCTTTTTTTGGGCAGTTTATAGCCATATGTATGCAATTTTAGCTTCCCATACATGGTGTGAGCATGTTTGACATGAGTCCATTATCATATACTCCATCCATGTGGATTGTGGTTTTTTGTAACAAAGCATATGGTCTCATATCAACAATGGGCCCAAGGCCAGGGCCCAAGGCCAATGGACCATGCCCAAGGACAATATTAATGAGTGTGAAAGGGGGTGGTCATGTATATATACCAACATAGGTCATAATTGGTGGCCAACTTTTATAATCATTTGAATATGAGAAATTACCCTCTCTTCTCTCTAAACCTAGACTAATCTCCTTAATCTAGGCTAATCCAAGGCCAAATTAGATGTTGCTTTCTTTCAAGTGTATTGTCATTTCCAACAATTAGTCAAGATAGAGTTCACATCAATGGTCCTTGTGGTGCTGCTTCTTCTGGCATAGATGATTTTCAGAAACTTTTCTTTTGGGTGCTACTAGGCTCACGTCTTTAGGTTGATGTCTACAAGTTCATGTGTCCAAGTTCATGCCTTTAGACTCACATCTGCAAGCTTAAGTATAAAGGTTCACGTATGCAGTTTCACATCTTTAGACTCACGCATGTAGGCTCATGTCACCTGGAGAGCCTCATGTATGCAGGTTCATGCCTCTAGACTTATGTCTGAAGGATCATGTATACAGGCTCATGTGTGTAGCTTCACGCCTATAGACTCACATCTTTAGCTCACATGTGTAGCTTCACGCCTATAGACTCACATCTTTAGCTCACATGTGTAGGCTCACATTTTTTTTATATGAACTCGGATCATGTAGTTTTTTTGTATTAAATAAGCCTACTTGGGATACAAAAATCTAGGAACTAGGCTTATGAGATAGTTAATGTACACTTATTAGGTAATAATTATACTTTAATTTTCTAATTATTATGAAGGACATGAATTTTTCTTGGAATTCATTAGCTAGTATATAGTGTATGATAGGAAAATCTTCCAAGGACATGAGTAAGTATATCTATACGAGTCTTTATAGCAGTAATAATTGGTCTATACAATGTTAGGTATACCTACCTCCAAACTCACGTTTAGAGGTATACCTACCTCAAGACTCATGTCTCCAAGCTCACATCTATAATCTCATGTGTGTATATACACTCACGTCTTTTTTGTGGAACTGTGGACTCATGTTCACTACCTGAGAGCTGGTTTGACCCCCTTTTTAATGGTTTTTGTGATTTTTTAGACTTGATGGGGTGTGCTTAATGGTCATAATCCTAGTTAATAGTTGCCCCTTTTATGGTTTTTGTGATTTGTTGGGACTTGATGGGGTGTGCTTAATGGTCATAATCCTAAGTAATTATTGTTATGCAAGTAATTAAGTATTTTTAAATTATTTTTTATCGGTTTTACATACTTCTAAGCTACCAATTCAAACAATGCATAAAAAATATAAAATGTATGAACAATATCCCACACTAATCCACACCAAATAGAGCTTAATGGTCATGTTTTCAAAGTGGATTCCACTCCTTACAAATTTTGCTAACCTATTCCTCAAGGAAAAAATTAGAGGCTATTTTTCGCCCAAGGGCTATTTTAGAGAGGTCAGATATTATCAAGCTATTTCATTAGAAACTATTTTTTACAAAAAATCACCCATTTTTTAAATTTTTACTGGGTTATGGAGATAAATTCGCCAAAAGTATACTACATACTACCGTATAAGATAGAAAATTTTAAAGATTCACCCAAGTTTTCTAAGGTTTTAGGTTCGTATATAAAAACATTTGCCAACCCATCTATACATATACTATTTTACTAGTGTCTTAGTTTTTACCCTACTAGTATTCGTTGGCTTAATGCAATGAAATCTAAGCCTTTTGGGCTCCAAAATCATGCAAATTACTAATGACCCAAGGTTTTGCCCTTCCAATAGATGAAAATAGAATATAAATAAGATTTAAAGAAGAATCAAAAGCAATAACCAAACACATCCAATGGCTCCAAAACCATATGTTTTTTTTTAGTGTGACCTCCTAATCAGAACTAGGAAGTATTAGGTAATCCTAATAGCTTGGAATGGACGAATAAATGGAGCTAAGTCCTATGCTACTCCCTGACAATGGAACCAACCTTCCCCTTGTCGAAGCATGTGTCATTGGGAGACTTGCCTTAGAGTCGCAATCTGTAACTTTTCTATGTAGGTGCTAACTTGTCCTCATCGTGTTCTCACTCCGTTGTAACACTGGAATGTTCCTTTGCCAAAGGGGTGAAGCCTCCCTCACAAAAGGTAGGGAAAGAAGAAGCTAATACAAGAAGACAGCAAACCTATCTAACGTGCATTTATCAAGCACGCAAGCAAGAAACTAATACAAGAAGACAAAAAACCTATCTAGCGTGCATCTATCAAGCAAGCAAGAGTAATGGCATACAGGCAAGCAAGAAGAGGAAAGAGGGGAGCTCACAAGTAAAATATTACAAGGGAATGATTGTGTATTACTTATTTCCAAAAATGACTTATATACAAATGACTTATATACAAATGACTAGTTTTCTCACTAAGCCAACCAAACTTTAAAATGACTAGTCTTCACACTAAGCCAACCAAACTTGAAAATGGTTTGGCCTCTTTTACAGTCTTAAGAAACTATGTACATTGTGTTTGTAGACTTTCTCTATATTTAACATTAAGCACAAGGTAAGGTTTCTTTATATGTTCTAGTGCTATATTACAAGGGATGTGTCCGCTTATGTGGATAAGCAAAGCACCTTAGGTCAGACTGGTAAAACCATGTTAACCAATGAAGTGGTTAACATATGTGGTCCTATGAGGACACCATCGATATCTCTATTTTGTGACTTTTATTAATGTTTACTCTAGACACAATTGGATGTGTCCATTGTTGAAGGCAAATTCAAAGGTTTTTACTCGCTTTAACACTTTGTTTCTATGGCTAAAAATGTGTATCATATAAGGCATGCTTTGTATAGATTGAGGAGGGGAGTATATGTTAAAGCATATAAAGCATGCAAATATGGCTGAAAGAGGCACGAAACATCAATGCACAGTGCCTTACACACCTTATCAAAATGTGTGGCTCAGAAGAAGAACAAATCTCTCATGGAGGTAACCTCAACACAAAAGTGATAAAATCTTTATCAAACAAAATTTGATTTTGCAAATCTTTAGCTTGATGGAATGCTTAAATCAAGCACTACGCATCCATGTCAACACTTTGACCAAGTTTGACCGGTAACATTCCTCTGTTTTCACCTCTTTGACCATTCAATTATTACCATTTGACCAAGTCAATGGTGCTGAAAATTAAGAGCTCTTTGGTTTGTCGGGAAGCTAATAGCATGTACAATACACCCACATGCTCAAATCTTAAATTTAATTTGCTATTTTTGACTCGGCACCACTTTTGCCTTGCAGTGAGACTTACAGATTGGAGATGCAAACGGCATCGAAACGGAGCACTTGAGGGTTCCAATTGTAGCCCTTAGGGAGTAGAATAAGGCTATGTAAACCACTTGAAAATAGCCCCAACCCTTCTGGGTTGAATTAGGTTTAAAACTACAACAGAAAATTGTCAAAATTGTCTCCACTTGCTATCCACTCCTTTCCTTTGCATTGACAATGCCTCGGAACCATTCAAAAGCATGCATCACATCAATTTGCATCCTTGAGCATCCAAAACTAACCCCAAGGGCCATGCATATGTGCTTTTTTGCAAAAAAAAATAGACGGCATCTCCTTTGTATTTGCAATGAAATCTCAAAGTAGATTCAAATGAATTTACATTGCAATGCTATGCCCATTGTTTGCCAAAACTTTGCCACATTAAAATACATCAATTGACAACACTTGGAGGTCGATAAAGTGCATTGAAGCTTGTCGATCTCCTGGTCAAACTCTTCCAACCCCCTTACTCAAATTCAAGAGCAAGAGTTTGGGCCATGTCTTTCCCACCAAATACCTAATCCCTCATCACACCGCTTTACACGTTAGATTATCCACCAGTAGTTTCATTTTGGACACAGCACTCACGACACGATGAGTTCAAGCCATGTTTCCCCTGGTCTCTCCTCCACATACCAGGGTACCCTCACACATCACTAGTGACTAGAAATGAAAGTGTAGTACAACGTGATGCGGAGAGTGATTGAATCTCAAATAGATGGTTGAGATCACTTACAAATTGATTTTAAGCATGACTCATGCTCTTACAAATGTTCATGTACTCAACCACCATATAGTTCCAAAGGCATCAATCAAAACACATGTATGCCCCTTATATAGGCAAGTCAAAAGCATGGGCATTCAACACCTCCATATGTACATATATATTGAGCATTCATATAAGCATATCATATGCTATTCCAAAGCATTGATTCATGTTTCCACCATGTAGAATAGCTCCCATCAATCAAGCAAGCACATCCAAACATGTGATTATGGCATTCAAGAGTCTGATTGGAGCATGTAATTCCATCATATGCTATTTAAAAGACATGGGAATAGCCATGAATAACCCTTATTGCATCCAAGCATGCGATTATGGCATTTAAGAGTATCAATTGGAGAATGTAATTCCATCACATGCTATTTAAAAGACATGGGAATAGCCATGAATAACCCGTATTGCATCCAAATGGCAAAATGAAGCAAGAACCCCTAAATTATTTCTCTAGGGTTTGCTCAATGGCTCATATGAGAGCTTGCCATTGCAAATTTGCATGAATTAAAGTTCTCAATGGCAACAAGGCAATGCAATTAGTTTGCAAGAATAGCAATGGCATGGAATTAGGGTTTCTTGAAGATAACCCCCAATCTTGAGCCATTGAATCAAGGGAGAGCCATATTCTTGCAATAATCACATCATTGTGATGCCAACCACCATTGTGAGAGCAATTAAGTAATAGAGCACGTAGCAAAGAACTTAATCTTCTTCAAGAAAAGCCCTAAACAATGGCGCATCCCATTTTGCCCTCATTATGCAAGAAATCTGAAGCAGTCCCCCTCATGTGAAGCAAATGAGTAGGAAGAACAAAGAAGCAAAATGAATGAAAACTTATGCCTTCCATGGCGCCTCAGACAGCCGCATCTCCAACTATGTTGATAGTAGGAGCAACAGATGTCGTCGACGTTCTTTTTCATTACTGCAGGCACCACCTTGTTCACGCGGATCTTATCACTTTTCTTCACTGCTCAATGCACACATTGGTTGCCATTGCTTTACAAGGTAAGCAAAATCTAAGCAATGGCTTCAAACCCTAGAAAATGCAAGAGACAAATCCATGCTACAGGTGGCAGTCGCATTTCTTCTGTCCTTTCTAAATTTTCTTCACTTTTTTTAATATCTGTCTCTCTTAAAATTAGATCAACTGCCTTAATTTTTTGGTCCAATCTTGCCAAATCTTGTTCAAATGCTCCCAAAACTCAAAGAAATGCAGGAATTTATCACTATCAACATCAAATCTATGCAATTTCAGGCAAATTTTATTAAGAATTAAAGAAATCCAAGAGAATTTCAAGAAAATCAAGAAAGATCAAAAAATCAAGAAATCCAAGAATTTCTCAATTTTTCTTGAAAAAAGGATGATGATGGATCAAAACTAAGCTTTGATACCAATGAAAGAAAGCAACATTTAATTTAGCCTTGGATTAGCCTAGATTAAGGAGATTAGCCTAGGTTTAGAGAGAAAACAGGGTAATTTTTCATATTCAAATGATTACCAAAATTGGTATATATACATGACTACCCCTTACACTATCATTAATATTGTCCATGGGCATGGTCTATTGGCCTTGGCCCATTATTCATATGAGACCACACAGTTTATTACAACACTCAAACCACACTTTCTCAAAAACACCAAGCCTTTGATCCAAAGAAACAAGCACTCATCAGTAGAGTGCTCCCCCGATTAAGAAGGCTAGACTCCTTCAAATCCACCTTAAGAGCGAGGAGCTTTGGGAAAAAATGGGCTAACAAAATACACACGTGAGTGAAAAAATAACGAAACACTTACAAATAGCAGCCATATCCTGATGCTACAATGTTTTAGAAATTGGTGTCGATCTTGTGTAGGGTTTATCCGAAGATCATGTCAATTTTACTATACCACTAGGATAAATTCCACAATACACACAACAACAAGCGCACATAGTACGACTCTCCACACAGGAGCTCACTTTAAAAGTGCATTTACCATGAAACTAAGTTCCAATTCTTCTCCATTTTAAACAAGTTGCTTTCTGTCATCAAAAAGTTGGGTTATCTTTCTTGTTGGTCACAACTTGTATATTTGAGGAATTGAACTGTCGGGAGTTTGTGTTGTACTAAGTTATATTTCTATAAATAAATATATATATATATAGAAATCTCTCTCTCTCTCTCTCTCTCTCTCTCTCTATATATATATATATATAAAGAAGTTTTGAGAACTACAACTATAATTTTAAGGCAAGAGAATATATACAGTTTTGTAAATTGTAGACCAGCATATCTCATACTGTATACATTAATTTAATAACAACCATTATCTAAAGTCACTGTCGCCACATGCTTATATTTTTGTCAAATAAATTAATGAATTGATATAATAACGCCAGATAATAAATGCGGTCAGCCTTCCTGTGATTAAGCAAAAACGTGCTGATTTATATTACCAAATGTTAATCAAGAGTAGTACATCCACTTAATTCTTCTCAGAAGATCACATACTTCGCCAACATGAACTGTTAATTATGGCAGTACATGCACTTAGCAAGTACTATATACGTGATTAATGTAATACTTTTCACACATGCGATAATTACCATTTAGATGATTAATACAGCGTACGTTAAGGGTGATTAGTAGAGTAATCTGCTGCAAATCATAATCTGGGCCTCCTGTTCAACTCCTTGACTATTAGCTCCTCTAATTTCTCTTGTAGATCCGAGCTTCCAACCTTCGAGATGTTAACAACCTGCGTGCCCATTATCCGAATAAGCGCAATGAAGTGAAATATTAATCCATGCATTAGGGTAATTGCACACATTATCACATTTAAGTAAACAATTAACTCATAGACTGGATACTTACTAACATCTAAGTAAGCAATTGATCCATGTACTAGCAAATTGCGTACAGTGGTGCAATTAAGTAAACAACTGATCCAATATGGATTAAGGTAATTGCATGCATAATCTCGATTCATGCTTGGATTAAGATAATCAATTGAGCGCAAAGGCGTGATTAGGTGAGGAAATCACTAACCTTGCCATGGATGCAATGGAAATTATTCTCTCCACTGGTGGCGAGTGTGGCATTGACAACTTCAATGCTGTATCGTTGGAGCAGAAGCAAGACCTTAGACCAGACACCTTTCTGTTTAGGGGTGTTAAGCGTGACAAATACGTCAACTCCAGAGATTCTGACAGTAACCTCTGCGTGGCTATCCGATAATTTGATATTATCATCATTAATGCTGCTGGAACTCCTCTTAACCTTATAATGCAGATCGGAACAACTGTTAATGCGGTCGCTAATTAAGCATTTCTGGCTTGTGTAGTAATAATCCTCCTCAGTTAAGCCCAATACTGCGAGCAAGTCAGACTTCTTTTGCTCCAACACTTCCAATGTGCCTCGCAGAGATTGTATGTACGCGATTACCTCTGTCAAGACTGTGATGCGGTCTGCATGCTGCACATGCACCATTATCACCCGTTAATCAGCTTGTCTACCACTTAATCACCGGCCATTACACTCTAATTCATCACCTTCTTCTCAACTTAATCAGCCAACCAATAATCAGTTTGTCTACCAATTAATCACACACTAATCAGCTTGTCTACCAATTGATCACCCTCTTTTCAATTTAATCACCCGGTAATCAGTTTTTGTACCAATCAATCACCCATTAATCAGATTGTCTACCAATCAAGCACCTCTATATGCTTACCTACTAATTTATCATGTAGACAATTAAGCCCTGGATTTAACTATTGCATGGATTAAACCCATGAGTTTCATTATCTTGCTATCATACATCACTAAGCTCAAAAAATCAACTCAATCATCACTTCATACATATCCCTCAAGTCATCGTACCACTCAATTAACCTTCCGATCCTTCATCCTAACCTCAAACAGTCATAAATCAGCATGTTAACATTCCAGATTAAGGCTTTAACAATCTGCATATACTGATTTTTCACCCTTAAGCTCAAACAATCTGCATATACTGACTGAATTCTAATATAATTACATCTCCTCACCTTAGGCTCAACAATGATAGATCAGCATGATACACTCCTTCATGAAACATCATGTAATACTAAATATAATGAGCAGAACATCCTCAAACTCAACCAGCCTAAATCACCAAATGCAAATAAAGTTCATCCCTGATTCTTAAACTCAAACATTAACTTCTTAAGCTGCAGGACTGTGAATTATGTTGTAAATCTTCATGATTAAACCAGATCATCTTACTTTTGGAGTGAATTTGTGTGCCATTAGAGCGAAATTGAGCTCATTAGCAGTAGATTGGGATAGCCGCAACTTACTTTAAGCTTGAGTCTAGGCACCAAAGACTGCAATATAGTGAAGTAATCAGACATGCTCTTCCTTCTGAGCCTCTCGGACTGAATGTGAACTTCTCTCTGGGACAGGCCTTCCTTATTAATACGCTTTTTACCCAAATCAAGATTATCAGCCTTAAGAGCATTATTATTGGCATGGTTTACTCCAAGCTTAGAGCTTTGAGAGAGCTTGGGCCGCTTCTCAGGGCTGGAGCTTTGCTTGCTCAGTGAAGGAAAAGGCAGAGAAAAGGGGGAAGCCATTACCAAATCAAGCTTCACATCTTCCCTAATCTCGGGATTATCTTCAAACCCATCATTGTAATCATCTTCCACCACCACCTGCAGGAGGTTGCGTTTCACACTTTGGCCGTGGCCATGGCCATTGCTGTTGGGCGGCTGCTCGTGGGCGGTGGCAGTAATATTGTGGAGAGAGACTGACGACAGAGAGGTCTTTGAGAACTCTTCAAGGGCGCAGGCTATGTCGGAGAGCTTGAGCACAGAGGTGAAGGGGGCGGTGGTGGCAGTGGGCACCAATATATCAACAGTCTCTACATTCATGGGCGTCTGTGTGCCATCGATGCAAGCATTGCAGGTGGTTATGGAATGTTCAGGTTGTGAGCCAGAGAACCAGTCATCAAACTCATTGAAATCAGGAGAAAGGAGGTTCAACAAGGAGTCAGGATCCATGAGAGAAGGCTGAGAATTACACACAAATTGGGTATCAATAAGCCAGTGCACTACCCAAAGAAGGTTATGAAGCACTGTGTTCTGTAATGAAGCTATTATAAGCTCTTTATGGATGGTTGTTGAAGCAAATTCAAGGGTTTTAATGCCTTCTCTACAGATTGATTATTAACATAAACATCCTACTGAAGTAGTGATCCTATCTCTTTTGGGAGTGGAAAAAACAAGGCAATTGATCATCTGAGAGCCTGACTGGAGGCACTGACTATGAAAGAAACAAGCAGGAACGTGAGGAAGGGTATGTTTCGGTGGATGGATTGAAGGCAATATTAAAGATAAGGGGTCAGAAACACACCAAAGCAAGCCTTTGGAAAAAAACGGGGAGGGGGTAGATGGGGGGGATGTAAATGCAATAAATTTAATCCTTGGTTTTTTTTAGAGCCCAAAACATAAAAGGTGGGCAATGGCCCATGCCACATGGGGGAGTTTGGATAAATACCATTAGGGGAGAGCGTGTGGGAGGCCATAAATGCATGGATGCCCTCTTGGCCAGCACGAGAATCTCATACACACCCATGCAGAGGCCAGCCTTGCAGGCACACTCCACGCTCCCCCCACTACCGTGCACACGTGCCTATGTCACATGTGTGACATGTGTGTGTGTGTGTGAGAGAGAGAGAGAGAGAGAGAGAGAGAGAGAGAGAGAGAGAAATCTAGTGCCATGTACGCTTTGTTGAATCTTCTATATACACATCCCTTTTATGGGACCCCCTTGAAAGCCTGGACCACCACCTTTGCAAAAGCTTCTAGCCTAAAAACTAAACCTTAGTACTTCAATGCCAAGTAGTCACAACACCTTTATCCTGCTTCACCATCCTTTTTGTTCTTTACATTTTCACATAGTGCCCACTTGTCCCTACTAGGGCATCTCCTACCCCATCTCATGTCTTTATATCACCCCCCTGACACTATGCCCCATTGCCCCCACTCCCTTTAGTACCCTCCCTCCTTCCCAAGTTTGTGAGACTTGTGAGCATTGAGGAAGTTGAGGAACACACTCCCCCACCTCTCAGATAGCTCAATTTTAACATATAGCTTTGAAACTTAACTCTTCTCACAATGATTCCAGCAAGAGAATTCCTTCTCAACCCTACAGTAATTCAATCAACACAATGTCATGACCAAATTGCATGTTCAACATTCCCAATGTCCTCTTCCACCCGAATTCATTCAGATGTGAGGCTCATGAAAAATAGTTTCCCCAACACCTAGTTGTGATCATAAGTATTTTGTCCTCCCTGTTTTAACCTTGTGAAGGCATGGAAAGTTGTAACTTTTAAAGGCAAGGAAGGAAGGAGTCACGAGCTAGGTATGAATGCTCGATCAAAACCTTTTATTCGAATCAATCAAAAAAAGGCAACTTATTGATTCTATCCGTTTTGATTACCAAATCCTTTACAAAACGCCGATTTCATAACTAGAATGTATGAAATCGTATTCCTTAAACTAAGGGCTATGAAATTTTTCTGTCGATTTTCTTTCTTTCAAGTCGGCAAAAATGCACTATTATGCCCTTTTTTTTCTTAGCACAATAGACAAAGGTATGACTTGACTCATAAGAGCCCTACCACTTACCCACCCCCCTCTCTCTCTCTCTCTCTCTCATGCACACACACACACACATGCACATGAGCCCTACCACTTGGACCCTTCTCTCTCTCTCTCTCTCTCTCTCTCTCTCTCTCTCTCTCTCTCACACACACACACACACACACACACACACACACACACACACACACACAAAGGCATATATAGACACTCTCACAAAAAAACTCTATAATCCATCAAAAATTGTACTGCTTAATTTTTAATGGCATTTATTTCCACTCTCACAAAAAAACTCTATAATCCATCAAAAATTGTACTGCTTAATTTTTAATGGCATTTATTTCCAATTGACTCACTATAATCCATAACAAAGTTTAGTTCCTATTTTTCTATGGCATGTGTTTCCATTTGAGTCAATTATTACATTGTTAAATAAAGTCAATAAGATGCCTTAAAGTTTGAGGCAAAGAGGACATGCTTGTTGAATGGGCCTTGCATATAATTATGTACATGTAACGCGCGCGCGCACACACACACACACGCGCGCATATGCACACACACATACACACGTGCACACTCACACACACACACACACCATTTTGTGTGTGTGTGCATGTGTGAAGAGAGAGAGAGAGAGAGAGAGAGAGAGAGAGAGAGAGAGAGAGATTTAAACACATAAAAGTGTGAAATTCCACATACTAGGCTCAAGGTGAAGGTACACTTCTTTTTCATGCCATCTAGTTTCATTTTAGGCAACATTATGTACATTTCTTCTAAGTGAACCTTGACACTTGGACTCCTTACATGATCCCTACTTCATGCCATGTTTCTTAGGTGTTGAAAATTTGGCTCTCCCTAGGTATTCAACCCCATCCACAATTTAAGAAATTAGTAACCATTTTGATTATACAATGTCTTGATGTAAACATTGTTACCAAACTCAAAACTTTTTAAAAAAGGGCCACTTCACATGACGTGTGATTATTAATCAATGTTATATGACCTTTTTTAAAATAAAATAACTAGAAGTTAACACTCTTCTCATATGATGCATTGTATTTGCTAGCTCATACGAACTTGAGAAGTAATCGATAAAGCCATTATACAAGCATTATGACACAAAATAAATCTTGAGAAGTAATTGATAAAGCCATTATACAAGCATTGTATTTGCTAGCTCATACGAACTTGAGAAGTAATCGATAAAGCCATTATACAAGCATTATGACACAAAATAAATCTTGCTAATTTTGGTATATTCATTATTTTAAAATTTAAAAAAAATGGAAAACATGATTTTCTATACATGGGACATGCGCATTCAAACCAGTGTGGATAAAAATGAATGCATCATTTAAAAAAAATCAATAATGTGGATAAATATGGTGAGGTCATCAAAACATTTGCTACTATGCGACATCCCTTAAACATTTGCTACTATGCGACATCCCTTAAATATTTCACATTTATTTACATGTGTTAAAATACATTTATTTACATGGATAAATATGGTGAGGTCATCAAAACATTTGCTACTATGCGACATCCCTTAAATATTTCACATTTATTTACATGGATAAATATGGTGAGGTCATCAAAACATTTGCTACTATGCAACATCCCTTAAATATTTCACATTTATTTACATGTGTTAAAATACTCTTACCAATATTTTACATTTCTTTATTGCTACAAATTAGATGACATGTATGTGTGCTTTACTTGATTATGATTTGTGCAAGACAAAAAAGTGAATTTTTTCTTATGAAGAAACACAAGATATTGATTTGAGAATCTTAACTAATCTAAAATATTTAATTTTATATGTTTTTAAAATATACAAATAAATGCCATAACGTGTGAGCTTGCAACATGTCACACTATGAAAGAATCAACATTAACATTTTTTCTTAGTGCCTTGTTGACAAGCCAACTAATGGCATAAAGTATGCATTAACTAAATAGTAATTTAAGCGAGACTTAGGTGAGACTTAGATAGTATCTCAAATGTGTAAGGACATATTTTAAATTAATTCAACTAAAGCATAAAGCATTTAGAATTATGGTTTATAAAATAATAAACATTTTCTTATGCTCTATGTTTTGTTGATTTTTTTTGTGCTTTTGTTAATTGCATCCATGTTGTCTAACAAACTTGAGGAGTTCACTATATGTAAACCTAGTATATCACTTGTGCTCAAGGCCTATATCTAAAACTCCTTACTTTTATATTTTACATATTTAAAATTAACCCTTTTTCAATATAAATTCGTAGTTTTTTTTAAAAAAATCCTATTAATGGCACCCTTTTGTAAATAGTTTTCTCTCAAAAAATTAAATAAAAAATTTCCTTCTATTAAACTCAGGTGATAGGTTACATACTTTATAAGTGAATTCCCCAAGCTAAAAAATGGTTTATTTGTGATTCACTTTATTTTGTAACATATGAATGAGCTTGAAAAAAAAAATTGTTTGTAATGTTCAAAAGAAAAAGAGAATTCATGTAACACTTGGCATGCTTGATATTAGGAAATTTTTCTTAAGTTTCATGCAAATCTTGCTACCTAAGAATTAAATATGTTTCCCTATTATGTATAATATAAGAGGTGTGTTTACTCAAAATGGAATTATTGCACTAAGAAATATGTGAAGATCTCTTAGGAGGTGAAAAACGCATTTTTCATACCTTATATACTACACATACATCTCCAAAAATAAATGAGTTGTGCTAGAAAAGTCAATTGTCTTGAAATGTGAAACTTTGGAACTTGAAAGCTATACATAATTTAAATAAAACTTCTTTTGGTGGAAAATTAATAGATGCTAACACACATTTCTCTCCCTATATATTTTGAAAGGTTAAGCAATGGTTTACAATAAGGATACTACACTGATCTTCAAGATATGTGTAGAAACACTTTCAAATCCTTCTTTGAAGTCAAACGATCTCAAGATCTTGTTTTCAAATCTTGCTTAGAATCAATATTCTATTTTTGACACTTTATAGAGACTTACATAAATGTTATGCCACTCATATCATGTGTCCATGTCTCCAATCTTGGCTATATGATGCAAGATTAGGTGTTTCCATTTTAGTGTGCAAACATAAATGGAAGTAATTGATCAAGCACCTACTATGTAAGATTTCTTTTGGTACATTTTAATAATAAAAAGTGTTAGAGTACTTTTTGTACGCTTCTCTATGTAAGATTTCTTTTGGGACATTTTGAGCATAAAAATTGTGTGAGTACTTCTTTGTATATGTTTCTCGATGTAAGATTTCTTTTGGTTTTCTTTTGGTGCATTTTGAGTATAAATACTTCTTTGTATATGTTTCTCTATGCTTTAGCACCTTAATAGTAGTTCATCATTGTTATTTAGTCTACCTTCTCTTGCATAAGATATTCTAGCCATTAGTTTGATCGAATTATTTTTGATATCTGGAGGTTCCCTTCTTCTATCTTCTTCTCTTTAGCTTATTTGGTGTGTACACTTCTTCTTCTGAAGTCAATGGTTCCAAGAGGGACTCATAGTTGAAGGCACTTTTGTCTATTTTCTTGGGACCCATCCTATAAAAAAAGTAAATGAACAACCTTTAAAACACAATAGGCTCAAGCCAAGCTTGCTTTTTCTTGGTTGCCTTTAGTGATGAAGCTTTGGCTTCATATGAGTGAGGGGTTCCAAGAGGGGCTCATAGTCGGAGGCACTTTCCTCTATTTTCTTGGGATCCAATATCCTATAAGAAAATTAAATAAACAAGTCAACCTAATACACAATAGGCACAAGCTATGCTTACTTTTTCTTTGTTCTCTGTAGTTCATATGAGTGAGGGGTAAAGAAGGTCACTCTTTCATGGGGTAAGAAGTAGACTATCACTTCTTCAAAAGTATTAGTTTTAGTGGGGCTAAAATGTTTATGATAATGACAAATGTAGTTATAGGGGATTTTATCACAGTGTGAATGCTCTCTTTGTTATTCACGGCATAAAAAACCATAGGTTTTTATTTCACAGTGATGTAAATCATTTGTTTAACTATTTTTTATAAGCCGCCTTAAGTTGAGTACTGGTATGTAACTACTTTGATGATTTGTGCACTTCTTTGCACAACATGAAAAAACATGGTTATTTTTTAATGGCATGAAATATTATGGATTTTTCAGATGAATAAGTATAAAAGTTTAGCTCAATGCATAGTGAAACACCAACGTATGAGAACTCTTTTCTAAGCATTCTATGTGGGCATGAAAAACCAGGGTTAGTTTGCATTGCATGGAAAACTTAGTTTTTCATGCTAAGAACAAGTATAAGTGTATTCAAGTTATTGTGCTCAATTATAAGTGTGGAACATTATGATATGCATTGAATCACTTGTCTGAGAGATTTTTTTTCTCGACGTGAAAAATCAAGGTTAGTTTCTCATGTGTAATATTGCTTACTCTCCACGTCTTTCTACACTTTAGTGTTTTGTATTGTTTTGACCCTACTTTCACTATTATGTTTAGTTACATAGTATCAAAACATATGCTCTACACAAAGCTTGTTTTTACAATTTTTTATTTCAAGGGAGATTTGGAGAGATGGCCCAACAACTTGCAAATAATATGGTCGTATCTGGCCATCCTCCATGGTTTGGTGGTGGAAAGAAGTTGGATGAGTTAAATTACATCTAGGAGATGAATTACACTCTCGAGATAAATTAGACTCTCTCAAAGTTCAAGATTAGGCCTATTCTTAATCATATGAGTTATGGGAAACCGCAATAGGAGTTGATGCAAATCAAGGTCCTACTCTGGATCCAACAGATCCACTACATAGACCATACTACTAGATCTTACTTTTGCTTTGGCATGGAAGGAATGTAGATACACTGTGTGCCATCATCACTAGCATCACTGATTCAGTGACCCTCATTCAACATACTACCTTGTGATAGTATGGCAACTTCTTGAGGACTAATATGAGATGCGGAAGTAGACAAGGATTCAAAACCTTAAGAATCAGCTTACAGGCAGAAAGACATTCTGAAGGAGAAGCAACATAGTAATTAATATCACAAATAAAAAGAAGAGAAATTTAAATCCTATTCTCGCCTTAGCATGGAAGGAATGTAGATATTCTATGTACCATTATCACCAGCATCACTGATTCAGTGACCCTCATTTAACATGCTACCTTCTGATAACATGGTAAGTTCCTAAGGACCAATGTGAGATGAGGAACTAAACAAGGATTCGAAACCTTAAGAATTATCTTGTAACAGAAAGGCATTCTGAAGCTAAAGCAGTAGATCTATTCCTATCACATCATATCACAAATATAGAATCTAGAAGATCAAATGACGGTGGTGGGGAATCACTAAGACTAGTGAAGAATTGGCATGCATGTGCATTATAGTTTTTCCTCTAAAGTATGACAGTTTAGTAATTTCACTAAGAACATACAGGAGCGTGACTTGACTCTTACTTTTGAGGACTTTTGAGGAGTTTTGTGCAATGCTAGTGGAGGAGGAGATGAGTTTTAAATCTAGATATGAAATTAACATTCCTATATTCTCCATAAATACAAAGAAAGGCAAGGGGAAGGGCCCCAATAACCCTGATGCTTTTGAGAAGAAGAAGAATTCAAAGGTAACGTGTTTCTACCTACAACAAGCTTGGCCATGTGGTCAAATCATGTATACTAAAGGAAGAAGATGAGAAGAATGGCAATTTGAAGCCTTTGAAGAAGGAGTCCAAGAATAGTGTTAACATGTTTCTACCTACGAGAATCTTGGCCATGTGGTCAAATCATGTATACTAAAGGAAGAAGATGAGAAGAATGGCAATTTGAAGCCTTTGAAGAAGGAGTCCAAGAATAGTGTTAAAGTAGAATTGGAGTTATTTGGGGTAATATAAGAAATATGTGCAAAGATAGAAAATTCCCTCAACATCATCTGATGGTTCACGAATCATTAATAGCAGAGCATCCCAACCTATGACCAGTCAAAAGGGTTGGCATACCTCCCTCATGCCTATGGGGGAGTCCATCCTAGTAGTAGTCGATAATGATCCCAAATGCTTAGCAATAGGTTCAAGTACCATTTCTTTTGTTTCTAGCAATGGTGATACTAAGAAGTTGTTTCCTTTATGTTCCAAACAATATGAAGAGGAATATGTTATGTGTTGCAGCCATAGTAGTAGCTAAATGTGACTTGAAGATTCTCTAATTCACAGATACTAGTACCAATGTCGTAGGGAGAGGAATCTAGCGTAACAACTTGTAAGACTTGTCAACTTGTATGTCTCGATCCAATTGCAACACAACCAAGATGTGACATGAGAGATTTGGGTACCTAAGCTTTTTAAAAGAGATGCAAAGGTCTACGGGCATTTCCAAAGTTTCTAAATGAGTGTAAAGCTTGTATGATGGGTTTTGTGGTAAAATTCCAATTACTACATTGGGTGATTCTTCCTACTTATTTTTATTAATCGATGACTTTAGTAGGAAGATTTGAGTGTATTTTCTTCCTACTTATTAATCGATGACTTTAGTAGGAAGATTTGAGTGTATTTTCTTTGGGATAAGGCTAAAGCTTATGAAAATTCAACATATGGCATAGCTTGGTAGAGAATGAGATAGAAAAAAGGCTGAAGAAATTTTAAATAGATCGAGGAGGAGAATTCACCTCAAGTGAATTTAATGTCTACTATAAGGAGCATGGGACAAGAGAGTTGCTCATACTCCACAACAAAATGGCATTGCCAAAGTGCAAGAGTGGAGATGGCATAGAGAACTCAAAGGCAAAGGAATGTAAATTTTCTCTTTTCGTTGAGGTAGTTAACACTTTAGCATATCATCCTTAACGGGAGTTACACAAATGCAGTAGAAGGGCATGACACCTCAATAATCTTATTATGGTAAGAAACCCTCATTATATATTTATGGACATTTGGATGCTTTGTACATGTTCAGACTCATGCAAAACCAAGTGGGATTCCAATATCGGGAAGTGTATCTTCTCGGGGTATAGTATGGGGTTGGGTTGTAATGTGTTGATAGTGTGATGCTCCCAAGGTACCATCAAGAGGGGGTGTTAAGATATCAACACAATATATGGTGTATAGAATAAGTGGGTGTTAGTACCCACTTATTCCTTGTGTGTGTGTGTGTGTGTGTGTGAACAGGTTTTAGCCCTTATCCACTCTAAAAGGTGAAGAGTCAACCTCTCTCAAATTTGTATGTGTAATTTGGAGAAGCTCTCTCACTTGTACCACACAGGTCTCTCTCTCCCATGGAACCTCACAAGAACCATAGCTTGTTGAGGCAGCTCACTTAAGAGCTGATAAGGAATACAGTGAAGGATTCCTTCTATTGTCTTGTGTCTCTAGCTATCTCTTCTCTTAATCTCTCACTCACCATGGATTCCACTATCTATGATGCTATCTCTTCCCCGAGTAGCTACTGCATACTTTCTCGTTTCTTTACAAAACATGCACATAAGAGCAACAACATTGTATATTGAGTCAACTTCTTCTGATTGTAACACATGATAAGAAACCATCAATTGATACATCTAGCCCATTAATCATCACTCTTCTTGGGTATAAAAAGAATATTTTATAGCAAAAGATGGTGAGAGGCACTCTTTAACTACTATCTTGATGTGCCTTGTCACAACCGTTTATGCCATGTTATTCCCTATCATGAGTGTGACTACCTAGGTTCTTGAATGTGCTTTCACTCTTCCTAGGTGTGTAGCTGCATCCTTGGGTGTTTAACACCTATGATATTCTTGAGATTGGATTTAGAGCATTTATTCTATTCATCTTTAATGTCAAATGGTTCAAGGTGATATATAGAGGTGCTCAAGCAACCGTGAAGAAACATCCAAATGGGTTCTTTCAAATTGATTCCACCAAGTTTTGGAATGATGGGAAAGCTACTTTCGTACTACCTCAACACTGTCAATAGGTTAGTAACCCAAACTCCCCCTAGAATGGTTGTGAGTGCACACATCTACCAAAATGTGGCTTGGAGCAAGTACAAGGCATACCATTCCAAATCATACAAGATGATTGAGTGCACACATTTGAATGTTACAATTGGGAACATAATTTGGATATTTGTGCAGCTTGTATGATGCCAAGGTTGACTTTGAGAGAATTCATTGATGAAGAGAAGGACTTTAAGCCATCAAAATATCCATCCAAATATGAATGGGGAATATGTCAAAGTAGACTTTGAAGTGTCAGATTAATGGTCAGTTTGAAGTGTCAGATCAATAGTCAGTTTCGAAGAGATGTCCTGAGGTGCTATCTACTACATGGCAACTATTTGTGTTAGCTTCTCTACATCAGGTTTTAGCTAAAACTCGATACTCCTTATTTCCTAGTCATCATTATACAATGTTGGATGATGTGGTTTAGCTTTCTCTTACACTAGGGAGTATCTATCAATTGGTGTTACTTTTTTTTAATAGCGTATGCTTCGTGTTTTTGTTGTTGGATAGGACTTAACAGATTCCATGATACATAATTTAGCTAGAGAGGATGTTGGTTTGTCAAGTCCAACTCCTCTCGGGCCTAAAAGATCCCTAGTATCTACATCACCATGGGTTCATCATTGATTTCTTTCTACATTGTAGCCCTCTTAGTGAATCTGGTTGAACCTTCTCGAGGCTCCTTTAGATTGGATTTATTCATCAGTGAATGTAGTGCTTTGTCGGATCTGACTATCTCATGATAACTATAGTGCTACATCCAAATAATCAGATGCTTTATATTTGATGTTGGATCTGTGTTAGAGGTAAAAACATGGCAATTAGATATTTTTTAAGTGTGCCATTATCCCATTTCCATTCGTAAAAATATTGGTGTGAGGCACACCAATTCAGGTTTTTCCTTGGGCATGCATCCTTGACATTACCATTTTCTCCTCTAATTGTCAGATTTTTCCTTGGACATGCATCCTTGGCATCAGTATCCTATAATTGTCAAACCATGGGCCATCCTATGTTTGTGGGAATCCTTGGTGTTTTTTACTGTTCCCCATGCTAGTTATATATCATCTATACTTATAGGGTACTTTTTATATTTAATCTCTTCAATTGGATATGGGTATAGCATTACAAGTTTTGACCATGGGAATCTTCACTCAAGATCTTAGTCACTTCATCTTTGAGAGGGAATGTGATTTGCCAACTCAATATGCTGATTTGTTAATCTGATCTAGTTGTGCTAGTGAGACAAGTCCAGGCTTGTCATGGGCCTATTTGTTAATCTGATCTAGTTGTGCTAGTGAGACAAGTTAGGGCTGGTCATGGGCCTATTTTTTACCGATGTGCTAGATGTGTCAACCATCTAAGTATTCTCTCTTTTGGGTTGGATATCTGACCGTCTATTAGAGATGCCAACCATTTGAGACTTCTCTCTTTTGGGTTGGATCCGATAGTATGTTGCTTGGATTTGACAGTCTACTAATCTAACAATCACTACTGGTCAGTCTACTATGCTTAGTTATGACAGCCTACTGCTTGGATCTAACAATCTCTATTGGTCACTCTGCTGCTTGGATCTAACAATCTCTACTGGTCTCAGTTTGTTGCTTGGATTTGCCAATATTTTGCATTTTTTTACATCTTTCTTGGGAGCGTTATCTAACTGATTTGGATTTCTTATGGGGCTAGTCCTCCTATAGGTGCCCTCTTTTCCCATAAATCAAATGTGCACTAGTGCTCCCTTGGAAGGATTTGGTGTGACCTACTTGGTCTAGTTTTTTATGAATCTGATCCCCTTGGTATAGTTTTTTATGAATTCGAAGCTCCCTTCTTGTTATTGCTTGTTGGTCCCACATAATCCTAGAATTAAAACATAGAATATGAGACATGTCTGCATTGGAGTTAGGTACATTTGAAGGGTTTTGATAGGTATTCTTCCTTTTCTTTTTTTCTTGTGTCCCCTCAACTCTTGTCACATTCTAATTATCCTTCTCTTGATTTATTTCCTGAGTAGCATGTTGGTTTCAAACATCACTTTTGATCATTGATGAATTTAGAACTTTTGATCATTGATGAATTCAAAACTTTTGATCATTGACAAATTTAGAACTTTTGAGACTTTAGATTTCTTCTTGATGTTCATGCTCTTGTGCACACTTCTATAGATGTTTTGTTCTTCTCATCTTCTTATTTTTGAAGTGCAAATTCATCTTTGACGTGACTATCTTCACCTTCGTCTTCTAAGTAGCATTCTTCCTTGTCTAAATCCTCATATGTTGAGTTCATGAGATGACATAATTTTTTGCTATCTTTTTTGTTTTTGCCATGAGTCTTTCCACATTTCTTTTTAGTTCTACTATTCTAGTGATATTTTCTAGTTTCCATATGACTATTTCCATATGACTATTTCCATATACCTGATGGTTTTCCTTATTGTATTGTGGGTGTAAATTCATTGCTTCTTTCAAGAACTTTGAAAAGTTCTTTAGTTCTTTATTTTCTTTATCAATCTTCCTAAACTCTTGTTTTTTGTGCTGGCTTTATAGATGTTCTTGGTGAATACTACATACTTTTGATATTTCTAACAAATACTATCTGCCCTTCCTCATGATATCTTTTGCATCTATGATATTAATGGTCTTTCTTGCATTGTATTTTTTCATTGTAATAGGGATCCTCATTAGTGAACTTTTTGGGTGCACAATTGCTGAAGTACAATGAGAAGTAAGGAACAAGACTAAATTTGACACATTTTAGAAGAGGTACTGAAGGGACCCAATAAGTGAGAACACAACCACAAACATGAGTCACTTCACATATGTATGTAGAAAACCTTACTAAATTAGAATATCACCATCAATACCCAAGAAAACTAGAATTTCATTACTAACACACATCAAGTAGAAAAGCAACAAGCTACAAGAGTGAGGGTATCTCTAACATCTAGGGAAATTCTATGACTTAATATATGCTAACATTACCAATGTATCTCCATATTATATGTCACAACATTACCAATGTATCTCCATATCTCTTACAAGTGAGAAAGAGGGCTCCTTATATAGGAGATTTCTCACCCTCTTCTCTCAAGAATTATATTAAGAGATAGAAGAAGCATTCAACTTTAGATTGTCTAAGCACGAATGCCATTATCACTTGGTCTTATTGGTTTTGACATGTGTTGATTTTTAATTCAAAGATTTGTTGACTTGGAAGATAGGCTCAACCCCACCTTGATCCCACAAAAAGGCCCCTCAAGTACATATGTCAAAAGTCTCCTTATTCCACATAAGACTTCTAGAAGGATTCTTATACTTCCACACTCCTTCACATGCTCTCCATATGCCTCCACAAGCTTGGCATTTGTTACGCATTTTGTTTTACTACTAGAATTACCATCCATCTAGATATAAGGCTGGCTCCTATTTTATGACTCATCACCTATTATATATACATTTAGCACTATAACCCATACTGATGGATATATAAAGCATGCAATGAACACCACTCGTTCTCACACCCAATACATGATACCACTCGTTCTCACACCCAATACATGATATCACATAGAAATTCTTGGAATCCTTCATGTGAAACAAATTTTAAGACAAATTAAGTAGAAAAATTTGAAAAATGGTCAGCCATACAAAGGAGGTTATGGCAAATTTTTTGGAAATAAGTATTTTTATTATGCTAAAAGAGTAATCCCTATCATTTCTATACTCTCAAAGAGTCATTTTCATGCATAGAAGATGCATATTGATTATTAATTTTTATGCATAAAAGTATGCATGAAAGGTTATTTTTTATTATAAAAGTGTTACTTTTATCAATATTGATTTTTATGCATAAAAGTATGCATGAAAGGTTATTTTTTATTATAAAAGTGTTACTTTTATCATTATTGATTTTTATGCATTATGCATGAAAGAATATTTTTTATTATGAAAGTGTTACTTTCATCAAAATGGATTTTTGTGCATAAAGGAATATTTTTATTATTATAAAAGTGTTACTTTCATCAAAATAGATTTTTATACATAAAAGAATATTTTTTAATTATAAAAGTGTTACTTTTATCATTATTGATTTTTATGCATAAAAGGATGCATAGAAGAAATTTTTTTACTGTGAAAGTGTTACTTTCACTAATATCAAATTTTTATGCCAAAAAAAATGATGCATAAAAGAATTTACATATCATCACATCTCATTCACATCTTATCACATTCACATCCACATCCATTTACATCACATCACATCTCATCCAAATCTCCTCACATTCACATCCACATCCATCTACATCACATCACATCTCATCCACATCTCCTCACATTCACATCCACATCCATTTACATCACATCACATCTCATCCACAACTCCTCACATTCACATCCACATCCATTTACATCTCATCACATCCACTCACATCTCATCACATCACATTCACATCTTATCACATCACATTCACATCTCCTCTTATCATATTTACATCTCATCTAATCACATCGCATCCATTTACATCCCATCACATTCATTTACATTCATTCAGATCCACATCACATCACATACACTTTTAGTACCGTTTTTAACTTTCGATATACTGATCGGAATTTTCTAAGTTTTTGCCAATTGTTTGGCCTAGTTAAAGGTACTTTTTCTCGATGGATATTTTCATATTCTTTCTCAAATTTCTAAAGTGAAATATATTCAATATTCTTCTTTTGAGTAAAAGATTCATGGGATTTATAAAAATCAATTCTACCCATATTTTCCAATAAAATTAATAATGCTCAAAATTCCACTTTTGATAAATACTCATCATTTGAATTATGCCAAAAATTTCTCTTTTACCATTTAATTACTTGGATCTCAAATATCATGGGAATTCCTCTTTTTGCATAAAATAAAGTTACCAAAATTTACTCTTTTCTCATAATCAATTAATTATGCATAATTTAAAAAAATTATTTCTTATGAATATGATGAAAATCATTCTTTTTGCATAGGATGTCCAATCCTAGAATATGGTATGAAGTCCTCTTTTAGCATTATGCATAAAAATAAGATATGTATTATTTTCTGAAAATTTTTCCATAGCTTCACTGCTATTTTACTGACAATTCTCAATTTTTTTTTCTAAAGAATAAAAGCTTGTAATGAAAATATGATAGTAGTTCCTCTTTTATAGTTAAAATTAAACTATGAGTTTAAATCATAATTTTAACCATAATCATAAACTTAATTATGATTATCCCACTAGATTAAGCTAATTCCATTATTTCTCTTTTCCCAAATTGATAGGATAATCCATTTCTCATTTAGAATCAATCAAAGTAGTTTTTTTTACTACATAATAAATAATCTAAAAGAACAATCATTATTTTATTAACACAAAATCATAAAAATACCTTTTTCTTAATTTCTAGCTTTTCAAGCCTAGAGTTTAGCTTTGAATTAAGAGACTATCATTGAGAAGCATCCTTTTTCAAGGGATTTAGCCATAAAGATGGCTATTCTTTTAGAGAGAGAGATTTACTTAAGAAAGCATTAACTTTCTCTTAATTAAACATTAAGATTTTTAGGAAAAGCTCGATTTGAATTAAAACAATCATTTTGAAAGCTTCTCAAGCTTGAGAGGGGTTGAGAAGAAGAAAGTCATTGAGAAAATTGAAAAAAACCATAAAATTTGATTTTACCTCCAAATTTGGCTTGATTCTCTAATTACACTGAAGCCCCCGACCAATTAATTAGTCCACCAAGAGGAGAAGAGCAACTCCAAGAGTTGTTGTAGAGAGAGAGAGAGAGCTCCAAGCTCCCAAGAGAGAGAAATATTTAAAGGATAATAGAAAATATGATTATTTTAATATAATACTGGCATGGTATAGCTCCAATATTTTATTACAAATGACTCAGGGTCTATTTATAGGTGAGGGACGCCACTAAGCAAGTCCAACTGGGTTCTAGAATTTTCCAAGTTTAGTTTTGACTCAATTTGGACAAGATTTGGACCGGTTTGGCTCCCTTTTTTATTTGGTTTGATCCAGGAGAGATAAAAATATCATAATTTTTTTGAAATAAAAACCCTTCCACACATGTGAAAGAGGCGCCTACCTCAAGAGTCCCCCTTTCCTTACCAAGGTGTCAAAAATGCATCTTTATTCCAAAATATCTTATTTTTTTAGTAATATCTCATAATTTTTTACTAATAAACCTTGTACTTAGTTAACTCTTCATCTTATGTGAGCATTTACTCATTTTTGGGTGTTTTCTTTTATTCTTTTGGATTTATCTCATCCCAACACTTGGATTAATCCAATTGGCCCATTGGAACCTTAATTGGACCATAATCCAAAAATTTCTGAAAATATAGACCCTTAGACTAAGGTCCCTTATACCATTTTCAATTAATTCCTAGTGCACATTGGAAAGTTCATTTTGAACTTCTGTTTCAAGGAAATCCATTTTAGACACTAGGAGGATTTTTATATCCAAAGATATCTCAATTTTGAATTATCTCTCTCTAGACATTTTCTCTCTCTAGGCCAAAATAGGGTAAAACAAGATCTTTCTTCTATTTCAGAGAGGGGAATAATTACAAGAACAGAAGGGAAGGTTCTTTCAACTTTACACCTCAAAAGATGGAGGGAGGAATCTTACATCCTACCCCACTTAAGAAAATGCGAGATGTCCTCATCTCGCAGCTAGAGGATAAACTCTTTCACCTTAAGATCCAACTGATTATAGGGTTCCTTATAGTCTCGTCAACCCACACGAAATCCAAGGATAAAGATCCCTTTTACAAGAAGAACATACAGAACTCATTATCAGAGAACAATTCATTCAGAACATACAACATTCATATCCTTAACACAATAATGGTCCATCAGACCGGAAATTCTATTTGAACATTCCCCCACGAAAATTTCAGTTATGCAAGTTCTCAATTTTTCATTCCTTAATTAGATCCACTGGGTCAAAGGTCAAACAGCAACAATCTATCAGCACAATCCACTAATCGCATAGAAGTGATTTGATGTATCCTATTCTAGTTACTAACATCATCACTGGGATTCTTCCCATTCATCCTCATTGTGGCTTTATTCAACTTATCTTCTTTCAACCAGAATTCAGAAATCATCATCTTTCAATCAAAATCCAAATCAATTCATCAATTCTCAACCAGAATTCAAAAATCATATCAACCAGCATTCAAATTCATCATCTGGATAGCATTTTTGCTTATAACTTCAAGGTCTTAGATTTACTCGTATATATTATCAGTAATAAAGAGCTGCAATATACCCACGGTATATACGGGTAGTCACGGTCCTTGGAGCTATAAGGTAAATACCATCATATCTAAGCCTCAAGCAAGTTAGGGATTCCATACAATTGTGGTACTTCCATCTGAAGACCCACTTTCCAGTTTATGAATCTTCATTCTGAATATCAATTTGTATGAATTTCATCACACAATTACAATCTTTTATTGGTATTTCATAAAATTTTGACATTTCTTGCTTCTCAGTTGATCCACTTTAGCCAATTCACTTTGATACTAGTTGAAAGATCCTTGCCCCTTCCGTGCATCAAATTTTGGGGTGCTAGCAATGGAAGTAGCACTTCTTGCACACCAGGCAGAGCCTCTCACTTGGGGCCTCGCCCACGGATATCCAGACAAGAGACTAATCCCTGGGTTCTTCCAAAACCGAACCCAGAAAAAGTTTCCTCGCCAAGCAGACATAGGCGATTCCTCTAGGATATTTTATTCTAACATAGACAAGGTCATCACTAAACAAACTGATCCGACTAAACCCGTAAGTCTCATGGTCAGATCAAGGAAGAGACTTGAACTTGGATCATATAGTCAATGCTTTTTTCCTCATCAAGAGACACAGCCATTGATTCTTTTCCATAGAACAAGGGTTATCCAAGATTTACTTCAACTATCGTAACTTAACAAAATTGAGTTTCATTAGGGATCCATCAATCCAGTCTAACCCCATCTAATCCCATGGGTTAGCCAATCGCCCAACCACTATAGTGATAGGATCCATTTAGGAATTTAGTTATGTTTTGCCTCGAGTACCAGGGAAAAGAGTTCCCAGGCCCCCTAGCCGGCGCTTCAAGCAAAGTTCACGATAGTCACACCACTTACACACCCAATATGAAATTGCCTTTTTCACAGATTTAGCTGTCTTTAAAACAATCTTTTAATGAAACCATAGTATCACTTATCATAATCCTCCAAAATATCTAGCTTGAATTCTAATTTCCAATCATTCCTTCATCGGTGTACCTATGGCATCATTGGCACCAGAACGCTCACCACCTGCTCACTCAGGGGCCTTTTCGATAGTTCCTAGCTCATAGTACCTGAAAATATAATCAAGTTAAAGGTTATTTTTTAAATGTTGTGATCTTTAATACTATGGTTTTAATGCCATGTGTTCATATGCCCCAAACTCGAAGCCCTTTCTTACCTATGAGTCTACCCTGCATCTCCGAAGGTTTGATAGAGTATTACATTCATTTCTTCCCCAGCATACCTATGGCATCATTAGCAACCAGAACGCTCACCACCTGCTCACTCAGGGACCTTTTCAATAGTTCCTAGCTCATAGTACCTGGAAATATAATGACATAAGAAAGATCCAAATGGACTCTCTGTTGAAGATCAACATGATCAACCAACAGATCCATATAAAGAGCCATGGACTCATCTGTTGAAGACCAGCAGGGCCAATCAACCAAATCCATTCCCGAGTTCACAAAACAACTCTAACTCCTTGCTCCATTTTCTTCCTCGACGCATGCGTGGATATCTTTGGCGACCCAGAGCCCGAGCATCGTATGGTCAACACCCTCTAGGCTCCTTTTCGGAGGTCACCTAGCGCTTCACTCATAGGCTGCTTCCTTGGTCCCTCATCCATCGTACCGAAAGCTCACCATTTAAATCAAACCGAGGCTAGTCAAGACCTCGACCGATCTTGCTACACGAGGTGTCCTCCATTGACTCTCCGTCAGCTGTTTGCAGCTTTGTCACCCACGACCTAATCCACAAGATGGTCAAAATGCTTCCCCAGCATTCTTGACATAAAATAGTCATTTAAAAATAGGTGATAAATACAGCTTCTAACGAACCCTCATCTTTCCACATTGTTCCACATCATTTCTCGTTATTCCACATTCTTCTAAATCATTTCACTTTGCTTATTCCTCATCCAGTCATATCTATTCCTCATCCAGTCATATCTATTTCCATTATCCTTCATCCATTCTCATCCAATCACATCATATTACATCTCATCACATCTATCCACATCACATCACATCTCATCACATCCATTTACATCTATTCAGATCCTCATCACATCACGTCATGTCACATCCATCCTCATCACATCTCATCCACATCACATCACATCTCATCACATCCATTTACATCTATTCAGATCCTCATCACATCACGTCATGTCACATCCATCCTCATCACATCTCATCCATTCACATCTACCCAGATCCACATCACATCCATTCACATTTACCTAGATCCACATCACATCCATTCACATCACATCACATCACATCCATTCACATCTACCCATATCCAAATCACATCCATTCACATCTACCCATATCCAAATCACATCACATCACATCCATTCCCATCTCCTTATTACGTCACATTCACACCTCACCGCATCTCACCACATCCATTCAAATATCATCACATCACATCACATTCACATCCATTCATCGCATCCATTCACATCTCATCACATCCACTCACATCTCATCACACCCATTCACATCTCATCACACCCATTCACATCCCATCCCACCCATCACTTTCATTGCATCCACATCACATCACATACATTCCATCCATATCTATCTATATCACATCACATATATTCCATCCACATTACATCACATCCACATCTATCCATATCACACTACATCTATTCATAGCTCATCACATTCATCCACATCCATTTATTCATTCACATGCACATTTATCACATTATATCTCATTCTCATCCATTTTCATCACATCACATCCTTTCACATATCATCACATCTTATCACATTCACATCCACATCCATTTACATCACATCACATCTCATCCATATCTCCTCACATTCACATTCACATCCACATCCATTCACATCACATCACATCTCATCCACATCTCATCACATCCACTCACATCTCATCACATCACATTCACATCTTATCACATCACATTCACATCTCCTCTTATCACATTCACATCTCATCTAACCACATCACATCCATTTACATTCATCACATTCATTTACATTCATTAAGATCCACATCACATCACATACATTTTTAGTACCGTTTTTTACTTTTGATACTGATAAGAATTTTCTAAGTTTCTACCAATTGTTTGGCCTAGTTAAAGGTACTTTTTCTCGATGGATATTTTCATATTCTTTCTCAAATTTCTCAAGTGAAATATATTCAATATTCTTCTTTTGAGTAAAAGATTCATGGGATTTATAAAAATCAATTCTACCCATATTTTCCAATAAAATTAATAATGCTCAAAATTCCACTTTTGATAAATACTCATAATTTTAATTATGCCAAGAATTCCTCTTTTACCATTTAATTACTTGGATCTCAAATATCATGGGAATTCCTCTTTTTGCATAGAAATAAATTTATCAAAATTTACTCTTTTCTCATAATCAATTAATTATGCATAATTTTAAAAAAAATTATTTCTCATGAATATGATGAAAATCATTCTTTTTGCATAGGATGTTCAATCCTAGAATATGGTAGGAATTCCTCTTTTAGCATTATGCATAAAAATAAGATATGTATTATTTTCTGAAAATTTTGCCATAGCTTCGCTGCTATTACTGATAACTCTCAAAAGAATAAAAGCTTACAATGAAAATATGATAATAGTTCCTCTTTTATGCTTAAAATCAAACTATGAATTTAAATCATAATTTTAATCATAATCATAAACTTAATTATAATTATCTCACTAGATTAAGCTAATTCCATTATTTCTCTTTTTCCAAATTGATAGGATAATCTATTTCTCATTTAGAATCAATCAAAGTAGTTTTTTTTTAAAACTACTTATAAATAATCTAAAAGAACAACCATTATTTTGTTAACACAAAATCATAAAAATACCATTTTCTTAATCTCTAGCTGAAAGATCACTGCCCCCTCCGCGCAATGAATTCTAGGGTGCTAGCAGTGGACATAGCACTTCTTGCACAAGGCAGAGCCTCTCACTCGGGGCCTTGCCCATGGATATTCAAACAAGAGACTAATCCCTCGGTTCTTCCAAAATCAAACCCAGAAAAACTTCCCTCGCGCCACCCAACAGACATAGGTGATTCCTCCACGGATATTTTATTCTAACGTAGTCAAGGTCTTCACTAACCAAACTAATCCTACCGAAGCCATAAATCTCATGGTCAGATCAAGGAAGAGACTTACACTTAAATCATAGAGACCAACTCTTTTTTCCTCGTCAAGAGAGGCACAACTATTGATTCTTTTCCATAGAACAAGGACTATCCGAGATTTACTTCATCTATCGTAACATAATAGAATTGAGTCTCATTTTAGGGATCCATCAGTCCGGCCTATCCCCCCGGCCTATCCCCATCCAATCCCATGGGTTAGCCAACCGCCCAACCACTGTAGTGATAGGACCCATTTAGAAATTTGGTTATGTTTTGCCTCGGGTACCAGGGTGTAAGGTCCCTCCCAAGCCATGTATGTGTCTCTTTTAATATAGATTTCAAGAAGGAAAGAGAGTGCACTTAGAGAAGAGTGAGACAATAAGGCTAGAAACATTAGGAAAGTGTTAGAATAAAAATATTAGCTCCAAAAATCCTAAAAGAAATAAGAAGATAAGAATAGTTCTATTAAGAGATAAGTATCTCCAAAAATAGAAATTTAAATTTAAGTGATAGAAGGTCGTATTTAGAGTACTTTTACATATTTAGAGTCTATGCATACTAAAAATGTGGAAAAGCAATGCATTTCTAAAGATGGTGCATTTGTGGCTATATATAGACGTTTTTGCCTATTCTACTCGCGTTGGCTTGTAGACTATATGTCTTCCAATTCTTTTGACTGGTTATATGACCATATTCTAAGTTTAAATCAGAGAGTTATGGTCGAAACAATTTGCTGATTCTGTGAGGGTCTCTACATAGGGAAAACTGTAAGAAGGCAGCAAGTAGCCTCAAGGTAATCCTAGAGCTTGAGATGTATATATCCCTTCATTATTATCTAATATCTTAGAAAAGAAGCTTAGATTGCTATGGTCTTTCGGAGGAAGAGACCAAAACTCCATAGCTTTTCTTTTAAAGAAAGAATAGTATGCCGTAGCCCTGCAAGAAAAGGCTATTTTGCCATAGACCTTCGAAAGAGAGAAAAGTCACAGTACGAGTAAGAGGAGATAAAAATTGGGGATGATTGGATGGTTTCAATTGTAAGAGAAGGTATTAGAAGACTCTATTCTCATATGTCAAGTTCTAAAGCTCTTGTTAAACGAGCAAAGGCAACGATAAACGACAAATTTCTATAAGGTATATACATATTTTGTTTTTCAATTATATATCATTCTTAGGGGTTAAGGTATGGCCCCGGCTTCTCTATTAGTTAGTGATCTATTTGATTGATTTACTATTTAAAGTTTGTATTCTTTTAAACAACAGCATATGCCTTAGTAAAGAATGTCTTATCGTGTAATCTCAAGTTGAAATGCTAAAATCTTTGTGAAAAAGATTGTTTTCTTAAGAAGGTAACATGGATTCTAGTCCTATGGTTTAGTGAGTAAATGGATTGTTATCTTGGTTGAATTAAGATACAGGTACAACTCTCCCTGCCTTGATGCTTCCCCGTTCTTGGCGAAGACATTAGTAAGGCCCGGAGTTGGCCCATGGTATCCCTCATACTATTAGGAGAATGAGATTCACTGATTAAGGCGAGTGATTATGATGTTGCCTAGTTCTGAGGGCCCAGGCTAGTGCAGTGAATTATCCCACTCTAGTGTGCAGACATCTCTCTGAGGGGGGGCGGGAGGATCAAGCAATGGAGCTTGAGAGGGCGATAGGCCGGCTTGAGTCCTCGCCCTACAGGGTTTTGCCCAGCATGTAGAGGCTGGAAGGCCGAATTCTAGATCATCGACAGTATAAAGGAAAAGGATAAGAGAGCCAAATTCTAGATCATCGACAGTATAAAGGGAAAGGATAAGAGAGCCGATTTGGCTTGTATAGAATTGATTCATGTATAAACTTTTTTTTAAAAATCTTGTCTTTGGCATTATTGTACTGTGGAAAAAGGATGTTTTAATAAACCTTGTGAAAAGGGCCTTAATTAAGGAACATGTTTATTTATGTCAAACAGTGTGGTAGGATTAATTAGAAAACAAATTGATGTGTGAGTAGGGTGGAAAGTGGGAGGATGGAATGCCCCGACGGCACCATCCTACAGACGGGTGGACCCGATTAGTCGGGTAGCTTTCCAACATATTAAGTGAAAGCCCTACGCTAGATAAATAGGTTCTCGGGCAATTCTATTCTAGAAGACTAGGCTAGCGGCTGTGCCTTGCATGGATGAGAAAAAATGCATTGTCTCTAGGAATCAAGACTAGTTGTCCAAATTATGATCAATTACCCTATGGGTGATTTGATTTTTAGAAGACCACACTCCCCCTCTGTGGGGAATAAAACTAGGTCTTATCTATGAATCGTATCCTTGAATCTCTGCATGGTCAAGGTAGCAATGAGTAGGAAATTTTCTCCAAGATAAGACTTAGTGGACTATCTTAAGTGTTTTCCCTATTTTTTGGAAGGGGGGAACCTTACAAGTGGTATTAGAGCCGATCTTAGTTCCTAGGATTTGTTTTTCAAAGGTTAACTATCAAGGGATTAAAACAAGTGATTGTTTATCATATGAGAACAAATCAATCATCTCTACTAGCCATAGAAGTGATTTGAATATCCTCACATGTTGAGACAATCATCCTATGAAATTGTGCTTGTATCTTGGGGGTGCACACGCAAGATATTTGCACACTAAATTTGAGAAATAAGAGTGGGAAGAGGAAACCTTTTGAGGAAAAACATAGGGTGATCAAATTAAGAAACTAGTGAGAGACTGAATAGAAGGATAGACCGAAACTTTGTTTAGAGACATTTTTAGGATATATCTCATTAGTTTGCATATTATAAATTATTAAGATTATAACTCCATTAAGGTTTGAATAGTTGACGTGTGAATGTCATCCATTGAAAGCTTTACACTAGGACGATCATCCAAGATCTTGAACCCATCTCAGACAAACATGGGTCTAACTTTGGATGTGTAATTCCCAGAGGATCATGCTCTTAGATGTGTTAATCCCAAGATACTAGATGTGTAATTTTCAGAAAACTAATCATCTCAGATGTGTCAATCATCCTGATAATCTTTGGATGTGTCAATCCCAAGGCACTAGATGTGTAATTCTTAAAAAAATGAAGATCTCAGATGTATTAATCCTGACTGCCTTCAAAATGTAGTGCTATGATAAGTATTTGATAGTTTTGAACTTTTAATGGATACAATGAAAGAAGAAATCTCACCCTTGCTTGCATCTAAAAATCGTAAGAAATGCCAAATTAGTTGGAAGCACTGTTGTCAATCTAACCACTGGAACTAGATTCAGTTATGGGATGCCATGAATGTGGTGAATTAGCCCACCCTAGTGCGCAAGCATCCCTCTGAGGGGCGGGAGGATCGAGCAATGGAGCTTGAGAGAGCAACAGGCAAGGCAACAGGCCAGCTTGAATCCTCGCCACCAGCGGATGAGGTGTATGGTCTTGTAGGGTTTTGCCTAGCATGTAGAGGCTGGAAGGCCGAATTCTAGATCATCGGCAATATAAAGGAAAAGAATAAGAGAGCCGGTTTGGCTTGTATGGAATTGATTCATGTATAAACTTTTTTTAAAAAATCTTATCTTTGGCATTATTGTACTGTGGAAAAAGGCTATTTTAATGAAAAGGGCCTTAATTAAGGAACATGTTTATTTATGTCAAACAGTGTGGTAGGATTAATTAGAAAATAAATTGATGCGTGAGTAGGGTGGAAAGTGGGAGGATGGAATGCCCCGACGGCACCATCCTACGGACGAGTGGACCCGATTAGTCGGGTAGCTTTCCAACATATTAAGTGAAAGCCCTACGCTAGATAAATAGGTTCTGGGGCAATTCTATTCTAGAAGACTAGGCCAGCCTTGCATGGATGAGGAAAAACGCATTGTCTCTAGGAATCAAGACTAGTAGTTGTCCAAATTATGATCAATTACCCTATGGGTGATTTGATTTTTAGAAGACCATGCTCCCCCTGCGGGGGATAAAACTAGGTCTTACCTATGAATCGTATCCTTGAATCTCTGCATGGTCAAGGTGTCGATGAGTAGGAAATTTTCTCCAAGATAAGACTTAGTGGACTATCTTAAGTGTTTCCCCTATTTTTTGGAAGGGGGAACCTTACAAGTGGTATCAGAGCCGATCTTAGTTCCTAGGATTTGTTTTTCAAAGGTTAACTGTCAAGGGATTAAAACAAGTGATTGTTTATCATATGAGAACAAATCAATCATCTCTACTAGCCATAGAAGTGATTTGAATACCCTCACATGTTGAGACAATCATCCTATGAAATTGTGCTTGTATCTTGGGGGTGCACACGTAAGATATTTGCACACTAAATTTGAGAAATAAGAGTGGGGAGAGGAAATCTTTTGAGGAAAAACATAGGGTGATCAAATTAAGAAACTAGTGTAGAAGGATAGACCGAAACTTTGTTTAGAGACATTTTTAGGATATATCTCATTAGTTTGCATATTATAAATTATTAAGATTAGAACTCCATTAAGGTTTGAATAGTTAACATGTGAATGCCATCCATTGGATGCTTTACACTAGGATGATCATCCAAGATCTTGAACCCATCTCAGACAAACATGGATCTAGCTTCGGATGTGTAATTCCCAAGATACTAGATCTGTAATTTTCAGAAAACTAATCATCTCAGATGTGTCAATCCTGATAATCTTTAGATGTGTCAATCCCAAGGCACGAGATGTGTAATTCTCAAAAAATAAAGATCTCAGATAAATTAATCCAGACTGCCTTCAAAATGTGGTGCTATGATAAGTATTTGATAGTTTTGAACTTTTAATGGATACAATGAAAGAAGCAAGCTCACCCTTGCTCGCGTCTAAAAATCATAAGAAATGCCAAATTAGTTGGAAGCACTGTTGTCAATCTAACCATTGGAACTAGATTCAGTTATGGGATGCCATGAAATTACACCTTCGTGAAAGGTTTTGTCCTCCAAGATTTCGAGAGGATCAAATGAATTAATTTTAGGAGCTAACCCAAGAAAGGAAGACCCTAAAAGAATACCACCAAACTTTTGTTCAAATTCTTCGATTAGCTCCAGAGATGGATAAGGTAACTCTTCTCCATCGATTCATTTGGAAGCTTAATCTACCATTGAATAACCTCATCAAGAATGTAAAACTATCCTCTATTTCAGAAACCATAATTATAGCCAGAGACTGTAATAAAGTTTTTTTATATAGAAAGTGTTGAGAAGGACATGATTCCTTCCATGTTAATCAAGAAGAGTTCTCCTAATTCAAGAGGAGCATCAAGCCCACCCTGGCTATAAGGAATCATGAGCTAGAGCGAAAATTAGGTCAAGAAATAGGGATAGTAGGGTTAAAACCGAATTCAACAAGTATTTCTATGAGTAAATAGAAGAGGATTGGTGCAAGATTCATGTGAAGTACCATATTACATGGGGATAGCAGGGTTAAAGATAACCGAATTCAACAAGTATTTCTATAAGTAAATAGAAGAGGATTGGTGCAAGATTCATGTGAAGTAATGTGCATAATGAATAGAGGTATTCTACAAGACGATACTAAGATTATGAAATTGCTATCATAATGAATAGAGGTATTCTACAAGACGATACTAAGATTATGAAATTGCTATCATAGGTTAGATTGCGTAAAGGATTGATTCCCTTATGTTTCTCCATGACAATTTGTTAAGTACCATATTACATGGGGATATAGAATAAGGAATTCGAAGGTTCATAGCATTTGAGAGGTATATGGATGCATGAACTTAGGATAATAAGGCCAATTAACTTTAGAATAATAGACCTTTTGGAGGCACAACAAAACAAGCCAAACACATGAAATAAGGGACTCGGAACAATGTTTAGATAAAAGAAGAATTCTACCTAGTGGGGACACCACTTGGAAAGAGACAGGAGGATTTACTTAGATATTACCCCAGCTCACGAGATAAGGACATCTCGAATCTTTTAAGTGGGTGAGATTGTAAGGTCCCTCCCAAGCCATGTATGTGTCTCTTTTAATATAGATTTCAAGAAGGAAAGAGAGTGCACTTAGAGAAGAGTGAGACAATAAGGCTAGAAACATCAGGAAAGTGTTAGAATAAAATTATTAGCTCCAAAAATCCTAAAAGAAATAAGAAGATAAGAATAGTTTTATTAAGAGATAAGTATCTCCAAAAATAGAAATTCGAATTTAAGTGATAGGAGGTCGTATTTAGAGTACTTTTACATATTTAGAGTCCATGCATACTAAAAATGTGGAAAAGCAACGTGTTTCTAAAGATGGTGCGTTTGTGGCTATAAACAGACGTTTTTGCCTATTCTACCCGCATAAGCTTGTAGACTAGATGTCTTCCGGTACTACTGGTTATATGACCATATTTTGAGTTTTTATTAGAGAGTTATGGCCGAAACAATTTGCTGATTCTGTGAGGGTGTCTACACAGGGAAAACTGTAAGAAGGCAGCAAGTAGCCTCAAGGTAATCCTAGAGCTTGAGATGTATATATCCCTTCATTCTTATCTAATATCTTAGAAAAGAAGCTTAGATTGCTATGGCCTTTCGGAGGAAGAGACCAAAACTCCATAACTTTTCTTTTAAAGAAAGAATAGTATGCCGTAGCCCTGCAAGAGATTTTGCCATAGACCTTCGAAAGAGAGAAAAGTCACAGTAGTACGAGTAAGAGGAGATAAAGCTTGGGGATGATTGAATGATTTCAATCGTAAGAGAAGGTATTAGAAGACTCTATTCTCATATGTCAAGTTCTAAAGCTCTTGTTAATGAGCAAAGGCAACGATAAACGACAAATTTCTATAAGGTATATACATGTTTTGTTTTTCAATTATATATCATTCTTAGGGGTTGAGGTATGGCCCCGACTTCTCTATTAGTTAGTGATCTATTTGATTGATTTACTATTTAAAGTTTGTATTCTTTGAAACAACAGCATATGCCTTAATAAAGAATGTCTTCGCAATCTCAAGTTGAAATGCTAAAATCTTTGTGAAAAGGATTGTTTTCTTAAGAAGGTAACATGGATTCTAGTCCCATGGCTTAGTGAGTAAATGGATTGTTATCTTGGTTAAATTAAGATACAGGTACAACTCTCCGTGCCTTGACGCTGCCCCGTTCTTATGCTTGTATAGCCGAATGGCTGAGATGTTAGTAAGGCCCGGAGTTGGCCCATGGTATCCCTCATACCATGGGAGAATGAGGTTCGCCAATAAGGCAAGTGATTGTGATGCTGCCTAGTTTTGAGAGCCCAGGCTAGTGCGGTGAATTAGCCCACCCTAGTGCGCAGACATCCCTCTGAGGGGCGGGAGGATCAAGCAATGGAGCCTGAGAGGGCGACAGGCCGACTTGAGTCCTTGCCCGCGGCCGACGATGAGGTGTATAGTCCCGTAGGGTTTTTCCCAGCATGTAGAGGCTGGAAGGCCGAATTCTAGATCATCGGCAATATAAAGGAAAAGAATAAGAGAGCCGGTTTGGCTTGTATGGAATTGATTCATGTATAAACTTTTTTTTAAAAATCTTGTCTTTGGCATTATTGTACTGTGGAAAAAGGCTGTTTTAATAAACCTTGTGAAAAGGGCCTTAATTAAGGAACATGTTTATTTATGTCAAACAGTGTGGTAGGATTAATTAGAAAATAAATTGATGCGTGAGTAGGGTGGAAAGTGGGAGGATGGAATGCCCCGACGGCACCATCCTACGGACGGGTGGACCCGATTAGTCGGGTAGCTTTCCAAAATATTAAGTGAAAGTCCTACGCTAGATAAATAGGTTCTCGGGCAATTCTAGAAGACTAGGCCAGTGGGGCTGTGCCTTGCATGGATAAGGAAAAATGCATTGTCTCTAGGAATCAAGACTAGTAGTTGTCCAAATTATGATCAATTACCCTATGGGTGATTTGATTTTTAGAAGACCACGCTCCCCCTACGGGATAAAACTAGGTCTTACCTATGAATCGTATCCTTGAATCTCTGCATGGTCAAGGTGTCGATGAGTAGGAAATTTTCTCCAAGATAAGACTTAGTAGACTATCTTAAGTGTTTCCCGTATTTTTGGAGGGGGCAACCTTACACAAGGAAAAGAGTTCCCAGGCCCCCTAGCTGGCACTTCAAGCAAACTTAAAGATAGTCACACCACTTACACACCCAATATGAAATTACATGTTTCACAGATTCAGTTGTCTTTAAAACAATCTTTTAATGAAACCATAGTATCACTAATCATAATCCTCCAAAATATCTAGCTTGAATTCCAATTTCCAATCATTCCTTCATCGGTGTACCTATGGCACCATTGGCAACTAGAATGCTCACCACCTGTTCACTCACGGGCCTTTTCAATAGTCCCTAACTCATAGTACTCGGCAATATAATCACATAAGAAAATCCAGATGGACTCTCCGTTGAAGATTAGCAAGATCAACCAATAGATCCATATAAAAGAGCCATAAACTCATCCGTTTTGAGGACCAGCAAGGCCAATCAACCAAATCCATGCCTGAGTTCAAAAAACAACTCTAACACCTTGTTCCATTTTCTTCCTCGACGCACGCGTGGGTATCTTCGGGCGACCTAGAGCCTGAGTATTGTATGGTCAACACCCTCTAGGCTCCTTTGCAGGTCACCTAGTGCTTTACTCATAGGCTGCTTCCTTGGTCCCTCATCCACCGTACCGGAAGCTCACCATTTAAATCGAACTGAGACTGGTCAAGACCTCGGCCAACCTTGCTATGCGAGATGTCCTCCATTGGCTCTCCGTCAGCTATTGCAACTTTAACATTTAGGTCTCCCACGACCTCATTCACAAGATGGTCAAAATGCTTTCCCAACATTCTTGACATAAAACAGTCACTTAAAAACAGGTTTCATAAATATAGTTTCTAACGAACTCTTATCTTTCCACATTGTTCCACATCATTTCTCGTTATTCCACATTCTTTTACATCAATTCACATTGCTTATTCCACATCCAGTCATATGTATTCCCATTGTATTCATCCATTCTCATCCAATCATATCATATTACATCTCATCACATCTATCCACCTCACATCACATTCATCCACATCACATCTCATCACATCCAATTACATCTATTCAGATCCTCATCACATCCAATTACATCTATTCTTTCAGATCCTTATCACATCTCATCACATCCAATTACATCTATTCATATCCTCATCACATCATGCCACATCCATCCTCATCACATCTCATCCATTCACATCTACCCATATCCACATCACATCACATCACATCACATCCATTCACATCACATCTCATCCATTCACATCTACCCCGATCCACATCACATCCATTCACCTCACATCTCATCCATTCACATTTATCTAGATCCACATCACATCTCATCCATTCACATCTACCTAGATCCACATTCATCCACCTTACATCTCATCCATCCATTCACATTACATCACATCCATTCAGATATCATCATATCACATTCACATCCATTCACATCTCATCGTATCCATTCAGATATCATCACATCACATTCACATCCATTCTCATCTAATCATATCATATTACATCTCATCACATCTATCCACATCACATCCAATTACATCTATTCAGATCCTCATCACATCACATCACATTCATCCTCACCTCACATCTCATCCATTCACATCTATCTAGATCCACATCACATCTCATCCATTCACATCTACCCATATACTTATCACATCACATCACATCTTATCCATTCACATCTACCCCGATCCACATCACATCCATTCACCTCACATCTCATCCATTCACATCTATCTAGATCCACATCACATCTCATCCATTCACATCTACCTAGATCCACATTCATCCACCTCACATTCATCCACCTTACATCTCATCCATCCATTCACATTACATCACATCCATTCAGATATCATCATATCACATTCACATCCATTCACATCTCATCGCATCCATTCAGATATCATCACATCACATTCACATCTCATCGCATCCATTCAGATATCATCACATCACATTCACATCCATTCACATCTCATCGCATCTATCACATCCATCACATTCATTGCATCCACATCACATCACATACATTCCATCCACATTACATCACGTCCACATCTATCCACATCACATCTCATTCATTCCATCCACATTACATCACATCCACATCTATCCATATCTCATCACATCCATTCACATCTCATCTCATTCACATCCATCCATTCATTCACATGCATATCTATCCACATCCATCCATTCATTCACATGCACATTTATACACATCCATCCATTCATTCACATGCATATCTATCCACATCCATTCATTCATTCACATGCACATCTATCCACATCCATCCATTCATTCACATGCACGTCTATCACTTCACATCTCATTCTCATCCATTTACATCACATCACACCCATTCACATATCATCACATCTCATTCATATCTCATCACATTCACATCCACATCCATTTACATCACATCACATCTCATCCACATCTCATCACATCCACTCACATCTCCTCACATCACATTCACATCTTATCACATCACATTCACATCCACATCCATTTACATCGCATCATATCTTATCCACATCTCATCACATCCACTTACATCTTCTCACATCACATTCACATCCTATCACAACACATTCACATCCACATCCATTTACATCACATCACATCTCATCACATTCATTTACATTCCTTAAGCTTCATTAATGAGAACTAATTCTAAACTTCTGTTTACTCATTGGATCCTCGATCCTTACAGGATTCTAGATTCCCTTTTCTGAATAAAAATTATCCAAGTTTTCTCGATGGATATTTTCATATTCTTTCTCAAATTTATCAATTAAAATATATTCAATATTCTTCTTTTCGAGTAAAAAGATTCATGGGATTTACAAAAATCAATTCTACCCATATTTTCCAATAAAAATAATAATACTCAAAATTCCACTTTTGATAAATACTCATAATTTGAATTATGCCAAAAATTCTTCTTTTACCATTTAATTTCTTGGATCTCAATTATCATGGAAATTCCTCTTTTTGCATAAAATTAATTTATCAAAAATTTCTCTTTTACCATTTAATTACTTGGATCTCAAATATCACGGGAATTCCTCTTTTTGTTTAAAAATAAATTTACCAAAATTTACTCTTTTCTGATTATCAATTAATTATGCATAATTACAAAAAAATATTTCTCATCATGAATATGATGAAAATCATTCTTTTTGCATAGGATGTCCAATCCTAGAATATGGTAGGAAGTCCTCTTTTAGCATTATACATAAAAATAAGATATGTATTATTTTCTATAAATTTTACCATAGCTTCGTTGCTGCTATTACTGATAATTCTCAATTTTTCTTAAAAGAGTAAAAGCTTGTAATGAAAATATGATAGTAGTTCTGCTTTTATGCTTAAAGTCAAACTATGAATTTAAATCATAATTTTAACCATAATCATAAACTTAATTATGATTATCCCATTAGATTAAGCTCATTCCATTATTTCTCTTTTCCCAAATTTATAGGATAGTCTATTTCTCATTTAGAATCAATCTAAGTAGTTTTTAACTACTTATAAATAATCTAAAAGAACAACCATTATTTTGTTAACACAAAATCATAAAAATACCATTTTCTTAATCTCTAGCTTAACAAGCCTAGATTTTAGCTTTGAATTAAGAGACTATCATTGAGAAGCATCCTTTTTCAAGGGATTTAGCCATAAAGATGGCTATTCTTTTAGAGAGAGAGATTTACTTAAAGAAAGCATTACAATTAAGTATAAAGAACTTTCTCTTAATTAAGCATTAAGACTTTAAGAGAAAGCTTGATTTTAATTAAAATAATTATTTAGAAAGCTTCTCAAGCTTGAGAGGGGTTGAGAAGATGAAAGTCATTGAGATAAATTGAAAAAAACCATAAAATTTGATTTTACCTCCAAGTTTGGCTTGATTCTCTATTAGCAATGAAGCCCCCGACCAATCAATTGGTCCACCAAGAAGAGAAGAGAAACTCCAAGAGTTGTTGTAGAGAGAGAGAGCTCCTAGCTCCCAAGAGAGAGGAAAATTTAAAGGATAATAGAAAATATGATTATTTTAATATAATACTAGCATGGTATAGCTCCAATATTTTTTTACAAAAGACTAAGGGTATATTTATAGGTGAGGGAGGCCACTAACCAAGTCCAACTAGGTTCTAGAATTTTCCAGGTTTAGTTTGACTCAATTTGGACAAGATTTGGACCAGTTTGGCTCCCTTTTTTATTTGGTTTGATCCAGGAGAGAGGAGAGATAAAAATATCACAATTTTTTTGAATTAAAAACCCTTCCACACATGTGAAAAATGCACCTACCTCAAGAGTCCCCCTCTCCTTACCAAGGTGTCAAAAATGCATCATTATTCTAAAATATCTATTTTTTTAGTAATATCTCATAATTTTTAGCTAATAAACCTTGCACTCAATCAACTCTTCATCTTATGTGAGCATTTACTCATTTTTGGGTATTTTTTTTATTCTTTGGATTTATCTCATCCCAACACTTGGATTAATCCAATTGGCCCATTGGAACCTTAATTGGACCATAATCTAATTTTTTTTTAAAATGTAGACCCTTAGGGTAAGGTCCCTTATACACATTTTCAATTAATTCCTAAAGCACCTTGGAAAGTTCATTTTGAACTTCTGTTTTAGGGGAAACCATTTTAGACACTAGGAGGATTTTTATATCCAAAGATATCTCAATTTTGGATTATCTCTCTCTAGACAATCTCTCTCTCTAGGCCAAAACAGGGTAAAACAAGATCTTTCTTCTATTTTTGAGAGGGGAATAATTACAAGAACAGAAGGGGAGGTTCTTATACCTTTACTTCTCAAAAGCTAGAGGGAGGAATCTTACACTAGCTTATCAAGCCTAGAGTTTAGCTTTGAATTAAGAGACTATCATTGAGAAGCATCCTTTTTCAAGGGATTTAGCCATAAAGATGGCTATTCTTTTAGAGAGAGAGATTTACTTAAGAAAGCATTACAATTAAGCATAAAGATTAACTTTCTCTTAATTAAACATTGAGATTTTTAGGGAAAGCTTGATTTGAATTAAAATAATCATTTTGAAAGCTTCTCAAGCTTGAGAGGGATTGAGAAGAAGAAAGTCATTGAGAAAATTGAAAAAACCATAAAAATTAATTTTACCTCCAAATTTGGCTTGATTCTCTAATTGTAGTGAAGCCCCTGACCAATCAATTGGTCCACCAAGAGGAGAAGAGCAAATCCAAGAGTTGTTGTAGAGAGAGAGAGCTCCAAGCTCCCAAGAGAGAAAAATTTAAAGGATAATAGAAAATATGATTATTTTAATATAATTCTCGCATGGTATAGCTCCAATATTTTTTTTACAAATGACTGAGGGTCTATTTATAGGTGAGGGAGGCCACTAACCAAGCCAACTGGGTTCTAGAATTTTCCAAGTTCAGTTTGACTCCTCAATTTGGATAAGATTTGGACCAGTTTGGCTCCCTTTTTGATTTGGTTTGATCCAAGAGAGATAAGAGATAAAAATATCACAATTTTTTTGAATTAAAAACCCTTCCACAATGTGAAAGAGTCGCCTACCTCAACAGTCCCCCTTTCCTTACCAAGGTGTCAAAAATGCATCATTATTCCAAAATATCTCATTTTTTTTAGTAATATCTCATAATTTTTAACTAATAAACCTTCTACTCAGTCAACTCTCCATCTTATGTGATCATTTACTCATTTTTGGGTGTTTTCTTTTATTCTTTTGGATTTATCTCATCCCAACACTTGGATTAATCCAATTGGTCCATTAGAACCTTAATTGGACCATAATCTAATTTTTTTTGAAAATGTAGACCCTTAGGCTAAGGTCCCTTATACCATTTTCAATTAATTCCTAATGCACATTGGAAAGTTCATTTTGAACTTCTATTTCAGGGGACTCTATTTTAGACACTAGGAGGATTTTTATATCCAAAGATATCTCAATTTTGAATTATCTCTCTCTAGACATTTTCTCTCTCTAGGTTAAAACAAGGTAAAACAAGATCTTCCTTCTATTTCAGAGAGGGGAATAATTACAAGAATAGAAGGGGAGGTTCTTACACCTTTACATCTCAAAATCTGGAGGGAGGAATCGTACAACCCACATGCAGTGGCACAATATGATGAATCCTATGTGCAAGGCCTCATCTTTGACCTCAACATAGAGACCACTCTCTATTAGATATCCACTAGATATATGGGCTATTTGCACATGTCCAATTCCTCAAAGCCTACAAGATGCAAGCCTTTGTCAAGAAGACATGTTGTCCTCCAAGTTCATCCTCTCTAGCAACTGTTGGCACGGCCAAACTAGCCCATTTTGCTACTGCCGCCTAGATCACTACTAGACTAACCGTTGTGCAACAAACCAAGTCTTCTTGTTTTGTAACAAACTTATAACAGCTTCTTGATAAATGGGTATTACTTGTGGTTGTAATGGAAAAAGGGGGATTAGTTGGATAGAGGCATAGATGAGTGAGAGTGGATCTAGTCTACCCAGCTGAGACTGTAGAAGAGGGTACATCACTGTCTAGATAGAGATACACATGTCGAGTCTACTCACTCTTGCTTTCTATCTATGTCGTGTTCAATATTGTGTTAAGTTATTCATGTTTGGATGTGATAGTTTTTCTAGTATCTAGATAGCCATACAAACTAACATGCTTGCATTCATGCTCAATCTCCCCGCACTTAGGCAGGGAGTAGCTCAACATTCTCGCATTAGATTATTGCATCGGGTGCAGCTGCATTAGTTGCGCGACTCCTCCGAAGCGGACTAGGTGGTCTAGAACCACATAAGTGCCGGATCTTGACCAGACACCAACACTTTTGCCAATCCTGCTTGGGAACTAGTACAATAGCTAGGAGAGTGAGAAAATAGAGGTTTGTCCTAGGTCAGTCCTACACAGTTAGTCAGAGAGTGAATCTAGTTGAAATAAACCAGGAAAGGGAGTGCACACACACTAAGGTTAGGTATGTTCAAGAGAGGGTCATAAGATCACAATGGAGCAGGCATAGAGAATGAAGATAGCTCAAATAGAGCAATGTGGTACCATCATCGTAGAGATAGGCCAAAGCTACAGAGCACGAAGGACAGCTGCATCATCCAAGAAGACTAATAGAAAGGAATCCACGTCAGTTGGAAAGGTAGATTCATGAACCAAGGAAGAAGATCACCAGGAGCCACAAAATAGGAGGCAGTAAGCTCAAGAAGAAGAAGAAATGGCAGCTCTATGGGAAGGATGTCTCTCTCAAGTATCCTAAATTTAAGGGCAAGAGCAAGGAGGATCCAAACACCCACATCTTTGCCTTCAAAACCACATTCCTGGCCACCAGAGCTCCGTTGCCACAAAAGATAGAGTATTTTGAGACAACGGTGCATGGCACAGCCACCACAACTGGTATGCACAATATGGTATGGAGCACTTCTAGACATTTGAAGAACTGAAGAAGGTCTTCTTGAAAATATTAAGGAAAGACAAGACCGTAGGTGGGAACTTTTTCGAAGAAGTCACGGGGCGAAAGGTGTTCTAGGCAAATTTGTGGTGTGGCCAATTGCATTAAAAGATGTGGACAAGTTCGCAAAGGAATGCGATATATGCCAGAGGTTGGGGAAACCAAACGATGTAGATAGAATGTCACACAAACCAGTGTTACCCCTAGAGCTGTTCTAGAAGGGGGCTCTAGATTTTGTTGGCCCATTTAAGCCAGCAGCTTAAATAATAGGAAACAAATACATCTTGGTGGCCATGGATTACTACACAAAATGGGTAGAGGCCAAGGCCCTAAAAGACGATAAGGCATCATCAATAACGAAGTTTCTCTATGAGACTATAATGACAAGATTTGGATGCCCAATTGAGATAGTGAATGACCAAGGGACCCACTTCCTTAATGAAGTTATCAGAAAATTGACAAAGCAGCACATGATAATACATAAAAAGTCAACAATCTACTACCCACATGCAAATGGGCAAGTAGAATCCACAAATAAAATCTCGAAGGGAATACTGGTCAAGACAATGAATGAGAATAGGACTGATTGGGACACAAAGCTACACTCAAAATTGTGGGCATTCCAGACAGTATGTAAGAATGCAAAAGGACTTACACCTTTTAGCATGGTGTATGGACTAGAGGCCATGGAACAAATCCTTAAGTTGGATGAAAGGATACTGCATAGCTCATGGACAGCCGAGATCATGCAAAAAAGGAGAAAGTTATAAGTGGACACATGAACACAAAATTCAAGATCTTTGAAGAAGGAGATGCAGTCTTGTTGTTCTCATAAAAAATGAGACCCCACCCAAGAAAATTGATAATGAGATGCAAGAGCCCATTCAAAATTGTCAGGAAAATGGGGACATGAACATTTGAGCTGGCAAGTCTGGATGGAGAAAGCTTAAGGAAATTGGTGAATGGGTACAGGCTAAAACCTTATCCAGAACTAGCAAGACAAGTATGTTCTGAAGGAAAAGTGTGTCCAAATCCATATCCAGATCTAGATAACCTAAAGAAATTGTGTCCAAATCCAAATCTAGAGAACCTAAGTGTATCTTCATTAAAAAAAAAGGCCCCTGTAATAGATGAATTTATGAGTTTTTATGGTGTAAAAATCAGTAATTTTATTAAAAAACCCATTTTCACTTAGAATCTTCAAATTTTGAGTCCAAATTTAGAATTTGCGTGTGATTTTACCCTAGTATAGGATTTTACAGCATCCAAAATGGACATCGAATCAAGCTTATATGCAAATTTTAGTTATTTTTAGTTTAAAAAACGATGACGACCTTTAAAAAACAACGACGACCTTTAAACCTTTAAACGACGACCTTTAAAAAACAACGACCTTTAAACCTTAATAAATACATGATCGGGCGTAATTTTTTAGCAAAAATGTCTGAGATGTTCCCTTGGTCATTGGGGTGTAGACCGTCCGTTAATCGAACACCCGGTCGTGCATTTATTAAGGTTTAAAGGTCATCATTTTTTAAACTAAATATAACTAAAATTTGCGTATAAGCTTGATCTAGTGTCCGTTTTGGATGCTGTAAAATCCTATATTAGGGTAAAATCGCACATAGATTTCAAATTTGGACTTGAAATTTGAAGATTCTAAGTGAAAATAGGTTGTTTAATAAAATTACTGATTTTTACACCATAAAAACTCATAAATTCATCTATTACAGGATATTTTTTTTATTAATGAAGATGGACATGTTACATCACGTTTTGCTTGAAGGGGTGAGGGCTATTGTAGTACAGCTATCGGTAGTACTATAAGTACAATATATAGTCGTAGAGTGGTAATATGGTCTCGTGCTGGGGAAACACTTAAGATAGTCTACTATGTCTTAACTTGGAGAAAATTTCCTACTCGTCAACACCTTGACCATACAAAAATTCAAGGATAAAATTTGTAGGTAAGGCCTAGTCCTATCTCGCAGGGGGAGCATGGTCTTCTAAAAATCAAATCACCCATAGGGTAATTGATCATAATTTGGGCAACTACTAATCTTGATTCCTAGAGACAATGCTTTTTTCCTCATCCATGCAAGGCAGTACAACCGCTCGCCTAGTCTAGAATAGAGTTATTTGAGAACCTATTTATCTAGCATAGGGCTTTCACTTAATCTGTTGGAGAGCTACCCGACTAATTGGGTCCACCCGTCTCCATAGGATGGTGCCGTCAGGGCATTCCATCCTGCCACTTTCCACCCTACTCACGTAGATCAATTTGTTTCTAATTAATCTTACCACACTGTTTGACATAAATAAACATGTTCCTTAATTAAGGCCCTTACAGCCTCTTTCCACAATATAATAATGCTAAAGACAAGATATATATGAAAAAGAAAGTTTATACAAGAATCAATTCCATACAAGCCAAACCGGTTCTCTTATTCTTTTCCTTTATACTGCCCCAATGATCTAGAATTCGGCCTTCCAACCTCTACATGCTGGGCAAACCCCTACGAGGCCATACACCTCATCGTCAAAGTAGCTGCAAGGCCCTCAAGCTGTCGTCCCCTCAAGCTCCATTGCTTGATCCTCTCGCCCCTCACAGGGATGTCTACGTGCTTGGGTGGGCTTATTCACTACACTAGCTTGGGCCCTCAGAACTAGACAGCATCACAATCACTCGCCTCAATCAGCGAACCTCATTCTCCCAATGGTATGAGGGATACCATGGGCCGGATCCCAAGCTTTGCTAACAACGCCGCCCGACTGGCCACCGTTCCCTTGTGGATTAGGAGCATCTTCTCTAATCACATTATTGTGTGCTTCTCTCGAGGCAACATTTTGGCATTTCCAAGATGGGTCCATCTTGATCACTGCCTTCTAGCACTCGACGCTAGGATCACAGTGCTTTAGTCGAATCTTGATTTCGAGATCGTTTGCTCACTCTATGAGCAAAAAACCACAACATATAAACCTTCTCTAAGCTCAAAAACCTCTTACTAAAGTCTACGCAAATGGGGGGGATCGTGAGATGTCCTAAAGGGAAAAAAGGTTTTGCTTGAAGAGGGTGATGGCTGTAAGTCTCTTCACATGGGGGAGAGAATAGTTAAGGACACCCTCTCCTCACAAGGGTAGGGTGATTGAAAAAGGGCTTGAGAGCTGGCTGATGAGGGGGTGCTAAGAAGAAGGCAGACAGGGCTGCAAGGTACGGCTGCACAAGTACAACAAGTACAGTCAGCAATAGCTTCTACATAGTATGCACGCATAGAGTGGCGGTACGGCCTCGTGCAGGTTTCAGCCTAGGGGTGTACTCTACGCAGTGAGCTACTGGCCATGGAGTACCCAAGGGTTCATATAGGTGCAGGGTACGGTTGCGGTACTAAGCAAAGTACGGGTGAAAGGGATGGTGTACCATCAAAGTGAACCGGTCATTGGTCTACATGAGCCTCGAGAAAGGTACGGTGCTGGTGCACAGGGAAAAGTGTGGCACGCATGTACCCTTTTGGTCAGAGGCAGCATGGATGTCCACATAGCGTTACATGTGGACCATACAATGGGTGGTCGGCCTTTGGTCCTTGCGCAGCCATTGTATGGGCACCTTGGTGAGCATGTCCGGTCCTTTTGGGGATGGGGTCCCCAAATTTGAGACGTCGACCTCGATTTGCATGCCGGAGCGCTCGGGGGTGGAATTTTGTTTTCAGCAAAAATGTCCAAAATATTCCTTGGTCGTTGGGGTGCAGACCCAATCGGACACCCGGTCATGCATTTACTAGGGTTTAAAGGTCGTCTAAGACTAAAAATAACTAAAATTCACGTATAAGCTTAAATCAGACAGTTAAGAATAAGTATCCTATCACAAGAATTGATGAGCTTCTGGACAGGCTAAATGGAGTGTAAGATTCCTTCCCAGCCTCTCAGGATGTCCAGTATCTTCCCCTGTAGTCAAATCCCTCTTCAAAAATATAAAAGATCTTATTTCTCCAGTTTTGGTCCAGAGAGAAAATCTTTTAGAGAGTGGTAACTCAGTTTTTAAATATTTTTGGATGGAAAAATATCTCTTCTTATTAAAATAAGTTCCCCCAAAATAGAAGTTCAAAAAGATTTTCAGAAGGCGCATTAGAAATCAAGTATAATCTACTCAAGAGGCCTTATCCTAGGAGTCCAGATTTTTAAAAAATTTTAAATTAAGGTTCCTATGGGCCAATAGGATCAATCCATGTGTGGGGAGGAGATAAATCCAATTTGTAATAGAAAATAACCAAAAATGAGTAAATGCCTACATGAGATGAAGAGTTGACTATGTACAAGTTTTATTAGTAAAAAACTATGAGTATTACTAAAAAATGAGATATTTTGGGTATAATGATTCCATTTTGACACATGTGTAAGGAAGGGGAGTCCCTTCAAGGAGGCGCCTACTTCACATGCTTGAATGAGTTTTAAACTAAAAAATAATGTGATATTTTTATCTCTCCTCTCTCTTGGATCAAACCGAATCAAAACACCGAATCAAAACCGAATAAAAAAGGAACCAAACTAAGTCCAAATCTAGTCCAAATTCAACCAAACTGAATCTGGAAAATTCTAGAAATCAGTTGGTCTTGGTTCGAGCCTCCCTCTCCTATAAATAGAACTTGAATCCTTTGTTAAAATATAGGAGAATTATACTATGCCAGAATTATGCTGAAATAATGATTTTTTTTACTATTCTCTAAAATTCTCTCCAAATTGAAGAAATTGGATCTTCCCTCCTTCTTCAATCTCCATTGGTGGCTCCATCAACACACCAAACGAATTGATTGGTTGGGGTCCTCTACCGTGATCAAAAAATCAAGCAATTTGTAAGGTAAAGTGTAAATTTTGATCTTTTTTCATAATTTCTCAATGTTTCTCTCTTCTCAACCCCTCTCAAGCTTGAGAAGCTTAATTGGAATGGCTTTTTAATGCTATTGAATTGTAGAAATCTATGCACATGCTCCTCATGCTCTTCCATTGATTTGGAGTAGATTAAGATGTCATCAAAGAAAACAAGCACAAATTCATCCAAGTAAGGGCGGAATATATCTTGCATTAGGCGGTTGAAGGTTGCAGGAGCATTGGTTAATGACATTATAGTAAACTCATAGTGGCCATAACGAGTATTGAAGGCTGTCTTGGATATATCTGCTTCCTTGACTTTGATTTGATAGTAACCAGACCTCAAATCTATTTTTGAGAAGACTTTGGCCCCATGAAGCCTGTCAAGAAGTTCATTCGATATGCGAGGAATAGGATACTTATTCTTGACAGTGACTTGATTCAGCCCTCGATAATCTATGCAAAGGCAGAGAGTTTCATCCTTCTTTATTTGGAAAAGGACAAGTGTCTCCCAAGGAGAGCTACTGGGGCATACGAATCCTTGCTCAATGAGTTGAGAAAGTTGCTCTTTAAGTTCAATGGCTTCAGGAAGGGACATTTTATAGAGCGTTTTTGAGACGGGTTGAGCCCCGGGGATCACCTCGATTTCATAATCTACTTCTCAAGGAGGCGGTAGCCCTGTAAGCTCATCAGGGAAGATATCAGAGAATTCTTGGAGCCAAGAGGGTTCTTTCTCCTTACTAGGTTCAATGGCTTTGTTGAGCTTGACTAAGAAAACTTGACCCTTACATGTTCCCTTGAGAAGATGTTTTGCCTTGACTATCCTAGATTTAGGTTTTCCTGTTATCCCCTGAACGGATATTACTTGGCCATGCTCATTTTCAAAAGTGATACTCCCCTGGTGGTTACAATGAATGCTAGCTTTGTTTGCAATTAACCAATCCATCCCAAGGATTCCATCATAAATTCCTAATGGCAAGACTCTAAAGTGGCCATGAGTTCGCTCATTACCTAGCTCAAATTCAAGGTTTCCTATAGAGTGGCGAGATACTACTTCTTTCCCATTGGCTAACTCTACAGTCATTCTTCTAGTTGTTTTTTGACCCAAGTTTAATTTTTGCAAACACCTAGGAGAAAGAAATGAATGGGTACTGCCACAATCAATCAAAAGCTGAAATGGCTTACCGTGATGAGTGGCTGGGGTTTGGATTACACCAAATTGTTTATTCGGACCTTGGTATTCTACTGCCGCATGGACGGTGGCGTGCTCTTCTTCAGCCATTTCAAGGGTTGGTTCTTCACTTATAATACAGGCGGTCCTAGCAACTGCTCCTCCGCGACCTCTGCCACGCCCACCGCCTCTTGCACCTTGGTGGATAGGGATTCCACGGCCTTGATTTCCTCTACCACCTTGGGGAAATGATGTTGCCATCTTGGGACAGTTGGCCCTAAAGTGTCCCGGCTCATTGCACTCAAAACACAGAGGGCCTTCTCTGGAAGAAGCAGCATCATACGAGCGGGGGACAAAAGAGTTGCTTTGTCGCCCCCTCTGTTGTAGTAGGGAAAATTCTGTTGGGGTTTCTTATAGGGTTGATCTTTAGAATTTGCCTCAGGGTAAGATCTCTTTTGAGGCTTAGGTTTGTAAGTTCTCAATTCTTTCACAAGGGGCTTTGCTCGTATGAGAGCATCTTGTAATGAGCTTGGCCTCATTGCTTCAAGGCGGGAATCTAAGGGTTCATTTAACCCTTGGCAAAAATGAGCCACTTGTTGGGAAGTAGTCATAGCTGGGACATACTTCCGAAGAGTAATAAATTTGGAATAGTAGTCCTCAAGAGTTAAGCTGCACTACCTAAGACAAAAAAACTCATTCATCTTTATGGATTCATGGGAAGGGGGAAGATATCTTTCCTTCATAGCCTGCTTGATGTCTTCCCACGTTTGAGAATGCTCGGTGAATCCGTTGTCACGGCACCACTGTTTCCACCAGAGTTTAGCATATCCGATGAGGCGAAACCGTGCAAGCATAGACTGATTTGCTACTCCAGTACCGGCGGCACCTTTTCAGACGCACTCCCGATATTTTTATGCCCCCCAGTGGGTGAGGATTGCTATGGAAGACAATTTGTGGAGTTATACTACCAGCAACATCATCTGTTTCCACACTACCGCGACTGTGCTCGTATGGTATTGGGGAACGCTTCCCATATATGTTGGCAGTGTCGCACATACTTCCGTCGCTATGGCACTGGTATGATGCAACAGATCATGGGGGTCACACCTCAACGACATAATCTCTGGGCAATAATGATGCCGCAACGTGGACCCAACCAACAAAGACTCCCGGAAGAGGAAAGAGCTCAAACATGGCACGAAGACACCCTTCGTTTGCTAACCCCTCCCATTTTGCAGGTTCTTCTTTCCCATGAATCTACATGTCAGTTTTGGCTCAATGTGAGTGAGTCTTTAGAATGGTTTCAAAACCATAGGTGCCTCTTTAGCCTTCCTACTGTGCCCATACCATATGTTAGTGAAGATGCACTTCTTCCCTTGCCATCTTCTCCATGGGAAGGATTACGTTCTGGGTTATCTTTACATCCTGAAGCTATTGATGTCCACCCACCTGAGAATGCAGACATACATCCACCCCCAGTGCAAGACTAGCACTTGTACTCTCTTAATAAGAACTAGAAGCCAGGGCACTTTTTCCCATTGGGTTTTTCCCCTCGGCCAAATCCCGGTGTTTAGCACCAATGTTTTTTATTTTTTGTCTTTTTAATTTTCTTTCTGTTTAGTTTGTTTTATCGGAATAAAATAGATACAAGCACCAAACTACATCTTCCGCTTCAGTTCCGCAGAGCTGACAGTCATACAATCAAGTGCAAACAATTCTTCACCAACTAGCGCTTTAACAGAAACAGGTGAACTCATGCCAGTCTCTAATGTTTTCTGTATTTTTCTGGTTGCTTGATTGTTTATAAATTTCACTTTACTAAGCATGGCAATATGCATCTCCTTTGGTCTAGAGTAGGGATAGCATTTTAGTAGCTTTAGACTTGATAGTGTAAGTTTGACCATACCCGTTTTTACCCGTTTAGCAATACAAAGTAATTAGTGTTTTGTGCTAAAGGTAGAGTTCCAGACCTAGGACAAAGAGACTAAATTAATCATAGGACCGTCAGTGGATATCTTGCCCTTACTAGGACATTGCTTAGGGACAATCTAATAAACCTTCCATAACAAAAATTGGCATGACAAAAATAAAAGAAAAGTGTACATGTTTGTGGCCTATTGCCTTGTTATTCATGGTAGGCAAGGGAGGTCTATATCTTTCCCAGACCAATGCCTTGTGTAGCAAGGAATAGCCATACCGTGAGTGCGCAAACATACTCTTGAAGAGAGCCCTGTCCCAAAAAAAAAAAGAAAAAAAAGAGAGGACAAAAAGGCACCAAGAGAAATGCTTGTCTAATCCAAGATGGGCGCCGTTGTGCTTAAAATATTAAACCTTAACACTAAGCAATATCAAGAGTCTGTCACTACATAATTATGTTAGATTTATTAGTGTTGAACTGACATCTTTGACTTCAGTATACTACTTGATAGTCCCTCGATTAACTGTTGTCTTTTGCCTTCTAGGAAAAGAACAATACATTTGGCATAAAACATTCTTTACTTTAGTTAGCTGTAGGTAGTAATTATTAAGGCTTGAACTAACCTATTCAATCTCTACACTGCTTCAATGTTTCCTTCCTCTAGCTAATTGGACGTTTATTGCCATGTCTTATTCAGTAAAATTGCTTGTTTTGTTATTGTCGTCAGTACTTTTGCTTTCAAAAAAAAAAAGAAAAAAAAGAACACACAAACCACCTATCATTTTGCTTGCAGGTACACACTGGAGATTCTACTCTTCCCTGGCATCTACGCGCTCGAGGACGTTCGCAAAATGGGAAGGGGGGAATGTTGCGTGATGAGTGGTGATCAATGCAAGGATGCAACACAAAGATGGAAGCAGGAAAACAAGAGATTTGACATTCTTATTTAGGGCTCTTGTAGAGAGTTCCAAGTTGTGGGTGAGTGTGGGGGTGGGCTTGAGAATAATCCCACATGGGAAGTTTTAGGAGTTTTATGATTTTTAGTATAAATAGTGGCTCATTTGAGAATAATCCCACATGGGAAGTTTTAGGAGTTTTAGGAGTTTTAGTATAAATAGTGGCTCATTTGAGAGCTCACGGACACATTGGGCTAAACTCATGCTTGAGCTCTCTTGAGACTAGCTCTCCCTCTTGTTCATAGAGGTGCAAGCTCTTCTCTCTCCCCATCTACACTATTGTATGAGCAATGCTCTTCTAATTCAATGCAATGAGATGATGTTTTTCTCTCTTCTCATCTCTATTCTCTAGTGTGCATGCTTCTTTGTTGATACTTGTGGATTCTCTATTAGGCTTTGTGTGGTAGTGGATTCAAGCTTAAGCTTCTCCATAGCTTGTAGCTTATCCATGGGCAAGGCATTGCTTGAGTAGTGAATGAGAATGCATGTTTATTTCAAGTTCCATTAAGCTTCAAGGTTTGTGTGCATGCTAGGGAAGTAAGAGCTTGAGAATGAAGTATGCTTTGAGCTTGTGTGTGCATTAGCTTAGCCTTCTTCTTGTATTGGATGCATGAATGAGTGGGATGATGAGTGAATGAGCTATGGCAAGATTGAGCTTGTGTGTAAAGTCTATGTCAAGGTAGTGGTGTTCATAGCATTTTCTCCATTCGTGGATAAGCTTCCGTGCACTGGTACTACGGGTTGAATCCCTAGCTCTGAAAGGGATGCAAATCCCATTGGATTGAGCTACACGCGGATCATGTTACTCTTGCTACAAGTGTAAAGAGTCTTCCGTCTCTCCAACCCCCGATTTTGTTGCGTGGAGGAGGCAGGGATCTTTTATCTGGTACAGAGCAAATTGGCTAAAGTAGAACAACCGAGAAGCTAGAAATGTCAAAAATTTATGAAGTACCAATAAAAGATTGTAATTGTGTGATGAAATTCATACAAATTCATATTCAGAATGAAGATTGTAATTGTGTGATAAAATTTATACAAATTAATATTCAGAATGAAGATTCATAAATTGGAAACTGGGTCTTCAGATGGAAGTACCACAATCGTATGGAATCCCTGACTTGCTTGAGGCCTAGATATGATGGTATTTACCTTATAACTCCAAGGACCGTGACTACCCATATATTCCATGGGTATATTTGTAGGTCTTTACTACTGACAATATATACGAGTAAATCTAAGACCTTGAAGTTATAAGCAAAAATGCTATCCAGAGGATGAATTCGAATGCTGGTTGATATGATTTTAGAATTCTGGTTGAGAATTGATGAGTTGATTTGGATTCTGATTTTGAAAGATGATGATTCTTGAATTTTGGTTGAAGGAAGATAAGTTGAACAAAGCCACAATGAGAATGAATGGGACGAATCCCAGTGATGATGTTAGTAACTGGGATGACGATTATGACTTTAGCAAATCACTATGAGTTTGGTGGATTGTGCTGACAGATTGCTACTGTTAACCTTTGACCGAGTGAATCTAATTAAGGGATGACAAATTGAGAACTTGCATAACTGAAATTCTCGTGGAGGAATGTTCAAATGAAATTTTCGATATGATGGACCATTATTGTGTTAAGGATATGAATGATATGTTCTGAATGAATTGTTCTCTGATAATGAGTTCTGTGTGTTCTTCTTATAGAGAAGGGATCTTTATCCCAGGATTCTGCATGGGTTGACCAGACTATAAGAGGAACCCCAGAATTCAGTTGGATCTAAAGTCGAAATTGAATTATAAATAAAGTGATCTTTTCACTTGAGTGTCATGGTGGTTAATTTGGGAAAAAGGGACTTAACAAGAATTTCCATATTTATAGGATCATGGATCGAGGTAGTCATGGAATGTTAATCCCCAACTCGATGAGGAAGAGCTCGACTCGGATGTTCATAAAACTCTTCATACATCGCAGCGTGGACCTTTCAAGGGTGAAGGGGAAAACCTGGGCAAGGCTGTGGAGAAGTGGATCGAAGCAATGGAAGAATACTTCGATATCATCGAGTACAATGAGAATAGTAAAATGGCTCTTGCAAGACTGAAGATAGTAGAAACAGCTAGAGTGGCATGGAGAAACCACTGTGAGACAAACCGTCTGGATTGGAACACCCAGACATGGAGTGATCTTAAGATTTACCTAAGGAAGAGATTCTGTCCTCCCGGCTTTTTGGAAACAAAGATGAACGAATTCTTAGAGTTAACCCAGGGGAGCAGAACTATTGAAGTGTATCACCAAGCATTTTCTCTCCTCCTCAAGTACTCGCCACCGCTGGATGAAGAACAGCTGATGGGGCCAGGTTCATTCAGGGACTAAACAAACCTTTGAATATCCTATAGTGAAGAATGCCAAGCCAGTTTCCATGGCCGAAGTAGTGTGGACGGGGAAGGATTTCCCCAAGGCCTTTGATGTCAAGGTCCCGTCGAAGCCAGCACCATCATCTTTCAAAAGATTTCTAGCTCCAGAAGGTGATTCCAACCTTCCACTGCCTAGAGACAACAAGGTCAAGCTCAGGATATGGAAAGTTCCAGAATGGAAGAAAGGTCCTTTTCCCAAAACTCAATCTCCTGGAATTCAACTTCAGAAGTTCCACCCTTGAACAAGGAAGTGAAATGCTATAACTATCAAGGATTTGGACATCATAGTATGGATTGCCCAACTCCTTTTGGATCAAGGTTTTTGGAGCGGGGAAATCAAGGACCAAGATTCCAGACTCCAGCTCCTTCCTTCCAGAGTAATCAGGTTCCTTTCTGTCAAAATCGGGGAAATCCCAGAGATAGACCCTCTAACTAACCCTCAGTTTCAATCCAAAGTAATGCAAGACCTCCACCTTAGAATAGGGGAAGTCAAAGAGAGATGTTTACAAATCGGCCGTCCACTTCCAAGGGCAGTAACGCTAGAAGTGATTGAAGAAGAAGAAGATGAAAGAGATTATACTCCACCTATGAGATGAGGACATCTCGCGTTTTTTAAGTGGGTAGGATGTAAGATTCCTCCCTCCAGCTTTTGAGGTGTAAAAGTGTAAGAACCTCCCCTTCTGTTCTTGTAATTATTCCCTCTCTGAAATAGAAGAAAGATCTTGTTTTACCCTGTTTTAGCCTAGAGAGAGAAAATATCTAGAGAGAGGTAATCCAAAATTGAGATATCTTTGGATATAAAAATCCTCCTAGTGTCTAAAATGGTTTCCCCTGAAACAAAACTTCAAAATGAACTTTCCAATGTAAATTAGGAATCAATTAAAAATGATATAAGGGACCTTAGCCAAAGGGTCTAGATTTTCAGAAATTTTTGGATTATGGTCCAGTTAAGGTTCCTATGGGCCAATAGGATTAATCCAAGTGTTGGGATGAGATAAATCCAAAGAATAAAAGACAATACCCAAAAATGAGTAAATGCTCACATAAGATGAAGAGTTGACTGAGTACAAAGTTTATTATTTAAAAACTATGAGATATTACTAAAAAAATAAGATATTTTAGAACAATGATGCATTTTTGACGCCTTGGTAAGGAGAGGGGGACTCTTCAGGTAGGCGCCTAATTCGCACATGTGGATGAGTTTTTAATTCAAAAAAGTTGTGATATTTTTATCTCTCCTCTCTCCTAGATCAAACCAAATTAAAAAGGGAGCCAAATTGGTCCAAATCTTGTTCAAATTGAGTCAAACTGAACTTGGAAAATTCTAGAACCCAGTTGGACTTGGTTAGTGGCCTCCCTCACCTATAAATAGATCCTTAGTCTTTTGTAAAAAAATCTGTGAACTATACCATACCAGTATTACATTAAAATAATGATATTTTCTATTATCTCTTTAAAATCCTCTACTTTTGGAGAACTTGGAGCTCCCCCCTCTCTCTCTCTCTTCAACAACTCTTGGAGCTTTCTTCTCAACATACTAAACCAATTTGTTGGTTGGGGGCTTCCTTCTCTAAGATAAAGAAGCAAGCCAAATCAAGAGGTAAGAAGTAATTTCATGGTTTTCATTAATATTCTCAAAGATTTCACTTCTCAACCCCTCTCAAGCTTGAGAAGTTTCAAATTAATTGTTTTCAATGCAAATCAAGATTTCTATAAGAATCCTAATGATTAATCACAAAAAGTTAGTTTTTATGCTTAATTAGGATGCTTTTTATGTATATCTCTCTCTTCCCAAAAGAATAGTCATTCCTATGACTATTCTTTAGCAAATGAATGCTTCTCATTGATAAATTCTTAATTCAAAATCAATCTCTAAGCTTGTTAATGCTTTTATGCTAATAAAATTATGGTAAACTTATGATTTAATTCCATAAATTGGATTTAAGTCTAAGGATAGTATTCTATCATTACAAAGTCTTATTCTTTCTAGAAATATTAAAAATTATTAGTAGTAGCAGAGCGAAGCTACGGTAAATTTTTTAGAAATTAATACAAAACTCATTTTTATGCATAATGTGAAAAGAGGACTTCCTACCATATTCTAGGATTGGACATCCTATGCTAAAAAATGATTTTCATCAAATTCATGGGAAACTAATTTTTAGTATTTATGCATAAATAATTAATTAAAGAAAAGAGATTTTTTTAATATTTTTATTTTTATGCAAAAAGAGGAATTTCCATGATAATGGAGATCCTTGTAATTAATTAGAAAAAGAGAAATTTTGGTATATTAAAATAATGAATATTTAATTTAAAGAGAAATTTTAGATAAATTTATTTTATGCATGAGAAAATTTAAATGATAAAAGAGAAATTCCCATGATAATTGGAATTCAATCATTTAAATGGTAAAAGTGGAATTCTTAGCATATTTGAAATAATGGATATTTTTTTAAAGAAAAGAGAAATTTTAGATAAATTTATTTTATGATAAAAGAGGAATTCCCATGACATTTGGAATTCAATCATTTAAATGCAAAAAGAGGAATTCCCATGATATTTGAGATCCAAGAAATTAAATGGAAAAAGAGAAATTTTTAGCATAATTCAAATTATGAGTATTTATCAAACAGTGGAATTTTGAGTATTATTGGCAAATATGGGTAGAATTGATTTTTGTAAATCCCATGAATCTTTTACTCAAAAGAAGAATATTGAATATATTTCACTTGAGAAATTTGAGAAAGAATATGAAAATATCCATCGAGAAAAAGTACCTTTAACTAGGCCAAGCAATTAGCAAAAATTTAGAAAAAGTCACAACGGTATCAAAAGTAGAAAATGTTACTAAATGTGAATACGATGTGAATACGATGTGAATACGATAAGAATACAATGTGATAAGATGTGAATGAAATGTGATAGGATGATGTGAGTGGATGTGATAAGATGTGAGTGGATGTGATAAGATGTGAGTGTGATGTAAATGTATGTGGATGTGAATAGATGTGGATGGGATGTGATGTGATGTAAATGGATGTGGATGTGATAGGATGTGAGTGGATGTGATAAGATGTGAATGGATGTGATAAGATGTGAATGTGATGTAAATGTATATGGATGTGATAAGATGTGAATGTGATGTAAATGTATGTGAATGTGAAGAGATGTGGATGGGATGTGATGTGATGTATGTGGATGTGAAGAGATGTGGATGGGATGTGATGTGATGTAAATGGATGTGGATGTGAAGAGATGTGATGTGATGTAAATGGATGTGGATGTGGATGTGAAGAGATGTGGGTGGGATGTGATGTGATGTAAATGGATGTGGATGTGATGAGATGTGGATGGGATGTGGATGTGGATGTGCAGAGATGTGGATGGGATGTGATGTGATGTAAATGGATGTGGATGTGAATGTGATGAGATGAGATTGAGATGTGATGATATGTGAAAGGAAGTGATATGATGTAAATGGATGAGAATGAGATGTGGATGGGATGTAATGTGGATGGGATGTATGTGATGTGATATGGATGTAATGAATAAAATGGATGTGAATGGATGTGAATGGATGACATGTGATGTGATGTGAATGGATGTGAATGTGATGTGATGTAAATAGATGTGAATGGATGAGATGTGATGTGAATGGATGTGATATGAAGTGAAATGGATGTGATGTGAATCTGGATAGATGTGAATGGATGAGATGCAATGTGAATAGATGTGATGTGATGTGATATGCATATGGATAGATGTGAATGGATGAGATGTGATGTGATGTGAATCGGGATATATGTGAATGGATGAGATGCAATGTGAATGGATGTGATGTGATGTGATGAAATATGGATATGGATAGATGTGAATGGATGAGATGTGATGTGAATGGATGTGATGTGATGTGAAGTGAATCGAAAGTGATGTGAAGTGGATGTGATGTGAAGTGGATGTGATGTGATGTGATGTGAATCGGGATAGATGTGAATGAATGAGATGTGATGTGATGTGAATCGAGATAGATGTGAATGGATGAGATGTGATGTGAAATGGATGTGATGTGATGTGATGTGAATCGGGATAGGTGTGAATAGATGAGATGTAATGTGAATGGATGTGATGTGATGTGATATGGATATGGGTAAATGTGAATGGATATGGATAGATGTGATGTGATGTGAATCGAGATAGATGTGAATGGATGAGATGTGATGTGAATCGGGATAGGTGTGAATGGATGAGATGTAATGTGAATGGATGTGATGTGATGTGATATGGATATGGGTAGATGTGAATGGATATGGGTAGATGTGAATGGATGAGATGTGAATGGATATGGGTAGATGTGAATGGATGAGATGTGATGAGGATAGATATGATGAGATGTAATATGATGAGACTAGATGAGAATGGATGAAGGACGATGGGAGGAATACATATGATTGGATATGGATTAAGCAATGTGAATTGATGTAGAAGAATGTGGAATAACGACGACGAGAAATGATGTAGAACAATGTGGAAAGATGAGAGTTCGTTAGAAAGTGTATTTATGACATGTTTTATGTCAAGAATGCTGGGGAAGCATTTTGACCATCTTGTGAATGAGGTCGTGGGTGAGACCTAAGTGCAACAGTTGATGGAGAGTCAACAGAGGACGTCTCGTGTAGCAAGGTCGATTGAGGTCTTGACCAGCCTCGGTTCGATTTAAATGGTAAGCTTCCGGTACGGTGGATGAGGGACCAAGGAAGCGGCCTATGAATGAAGCACTAGGTGACCTGCGAAGGAGCCTAGAGGGTGCTGACCATATGGTGCTCGGGCTCTTGGTCGCTGAAGATACCCACACGTGCGTCGAGGAAGAAAATGAAACAAGGAGTTAGAGTTGTTTTATGAACTTGGGCATGGATCTAGTTGATTGTCCTTGATGGTCCTCAACGGATGAGTCCATGGCTCTTTTATATAGATCTTTTGGTTGATCTTGCTGATCTTCAACGGAGAGTCCATCTGGATTTTTATACGTGAATATATTTCCAGGTACTATGAGCTAGGAACTATTGAAAAGGCCCCTGAGTGAACAGGTGGTGAGCGTTCTGGTTGCCAATGATGCCATAGGTACACCGATGAAGGAATCATTGGAAATTAGAATTCAAGCTAGATATTTTGGAGGAGTATGATCAGTGATACTATGGTTTCATTAAAAGATTATTTTAAAGATAGCTCAATCTGTGAAAAGGGAAATTTCATATTGGGTGTGTAAGTTGTGTGACTATCTTGAACTTTGCTTGAAGCACCGGCTAGGGGGCTTGGGAACTCTTTTCCCTGGTACCCGGGGCAAAACATAACCAAATTCCTAAATGGATCCTATCACTACAGTGGTTGGGGTGGTTGGCTAACCCATGGGACTGGATGGGGTTAGGCTAGATTGATGGATCCCTAAAATGAGACTCAATTCTCTTATGGTACGATAGATGAAATCAATCCCGGATAGTCCTTGTTCTTTGGAAAAGAATCAACGGCTGTGCCTCTCGATGAGGAAAGAAGCGTTGGTCTCTATGATCCAAGTGCAAGTCTTTTCCTTGATCTGATCATGTGACTTATGGGTTTGGTCGGATCAGTTTGGTTAGTTAAGGCTCTTGACTACGTTAGAATAAAAATATCCTGGAGGAATCGCCCGTGCTTCTTGGGCGAGGAAAGTTTTTCGGGGTTCGGTTTTGGAAGAACCGAGGGATTAGTCTCTTGTCCGGATATCCGTGGTGGGTGAGGCCCCAAATGAGAGGCTCTGCCCTGTGCAAGAAGTGCTACTTTCGTTGCTAGCACCCCCGATTTCGTTTCGCGGAGGGGACAGGGATCTTTCACTCCCTCCCTCCCTCCTCCCCCCCTCTCTCTCTCTCTCTCTCTCAAAAACACTAAAAACGAATAAGATCAACACACACGCACACACACACACACACACAGACGATGAGGTTGGGGGGCGATTTGAGCCACCCTCCACTAAAGCAAAAACCTTCATATTTGGCCAAGTAAGTTGATAGGCTTTCACATTGAAGGTTAGGGCATGCCATCAATTTTCAAGCCTGGAAGACAGACTATTTCAGCTTACAAAATACAACTAAAATAAAAAATATGCCGCTTGTATGTTTTTTATTTAATATATAAAGGCTTCATCTAAAATAAAAAACTTATTGACCCCTTTAAGTGTCTTTAAATTTAGGGGTCAGTACCAAGCGGTAATGGGCTCATGAATTCCGCGTGAGCCCTCTACTGCTTGGTACTGACCCCTCTTTTCTTGGTGCTAGTACCAAGCGACAGGGGGCTTGCATATGTATATCCAAATCTCCTTATCTCTAGGTATTGACCCCATGTATAATAAGCGTCCATGTTCTAATGATTGAAATGTTTTTTTAGGCATATCTTCGAAAGAGTTGGACATTATCTACGAATCAAATGACAAGGCTAGGGAGTCTTATGTAGAAAAGCATGTATATGTTCTTATACAATGCACAAGCCCACGAGCGTTTGCATGAGTTGTCTTCAATGTTCAACAAGGAACTTTCTCTTGAGAACGTCATTAATTATTGTAGGATTGTTCTCAGTGACCGTGAGCAGGAGTATGAAGACATTGTTTTTGCCAATATCATTATGTTCGATGGTGAACGATATGTTCATCCATCTGATTTTGCAACAGACAAAGTCATGAAGAGGAGGCTTAGCTGTTGTCTTGAAAAGATTCCCAGATGCAGCAATAGAGTAGAGGAGAAATGCCCAATACACTCAAAGAAGTGTCGCCTGCTCCAATTTAGTACTAGTTTTCTTTGTTTTATGCATCTTCTTACTGAGGACTCAGAGATCCAGAGACAGTGACTTTAGCAAGCACTCAAGTGTCAATCGAGGATGATGGGGTTGAGGAAGAGGTGGCTATAGACCCAGCTATAGACCCAGCAGAGGAGAGGGCAAAGGCCGAAAAGGAAACCTTTGAGGCTAATGCATCCCTTATCCCCTTCGATGCAGCACCTATTTCATTGGAAGGCAATCAATCTAATGATAATGAATAGGGAGAGTTGTCACTACCTTCCTTGCCCAGCTTTACTATGGTAGCCGAAGCTAATTATGTATTATTAACAGACATTATGCAACATTTCAATATTCGTGAAGACTATTGCTTGGCTACCTTAGCAAATTTTAGTGAAGCAGACATGGGCTGGATAGAGGAAGGAGTTAACAATGATCTACTAGAGCTGATTTTGTAGTCCAGGACTCCGAGTACCTGCCTAGCAAGGAGATATTAAAGAAGATGTTCGATGAAGCTAGGACATATGAAACCCAATTGCCTTCCGAGGAGGAGGCTGCAGCAATTAGCGACCATCTTGGTTTGGCAAATATGGGCAAATTTTTGGCACCTGCTGTGCATGAAGACAGTAAGTCCACAATCCCTTTGTGGACAAGATCCATGCTTGAGGGTGATGAAAATCAACAGGTAATAGAGCCGAAGATTTTTCAAACTATAAGAATTTGATTTACGTGGACTTTGTTGATTGTGTCAATTAAACATATAACATTGGTACCAAGTTTTTGTATATGATGATGATTTCCTGAAGAGAATAGAAGGCTCAAGATCATCTGGTTCTTCAACTTCAAAGTCAATAGGTCATCAAAATGATGTTGCTCTCGCTCAATATATAAGACATTTGAATCATCAAAAGGTACGTGCAATTTACGACACTTGCTTAAAATTGACAACAGTAAGTAGTGACATGAGTCATGATGATTACAATTTTAATACGCAGATCATTATATTTCACAAGAAGTTCTCAAAAGACAATGCAAAATTTCCTTTATTCGCATTCAAAGTACTATCCAAGTTTTGTGGTGGGCAAGAAGTCCCTTTAAATGCTGAGAAGGTGGTGCTTATCGAGAAACAGTTTGCACTACGGGTGTTTGGTCAGGGGTATGGTTGCCAAGCACTAAGATGCCCCTACTACCTGTCATATACAATGCATGCTATTGTAGCGAGAATTACAGACTTAGAGACATTGCATCCATATGGGAAAAGATATCTAATAAGGATAAGAAAAAGCCGGTTGGAACTGTTGCCTCCAACGGTGCAGATGCCAAAAATAGATCTCCTAGTAGATGAAGAGGAACTCACTCATACTAGAATGGGTAGGCAAAGGAGGGTTTATTTTGAAGTACTGGGGGTATACTTGATGAGTAAGCCATCTCAATTCAAAGATTGCTTATTTCCCACCTTTGTAGGGAACGGGTTCACGATGCCCCCTTGTGACCAATTGTCGACCTCCTCAATTTTAACATGCCCCCCATGCAAGCCAATGTATGATAGCACTTTTTCTATTGCTTTGATTGCTTTTAAAGATTCTTTTTTAGGCTTTAATGTCCATGCAAAGCATATGTACAAATACACGGGCTTCTCTACAATTCTACATAGTGCATGCAATGTGCATATGTGCACTTTGGATAGAGGAATATCAAGCATTACTTTGAAATCTTTATCTTTTAAATGCCTATCAGGAGCTTTGTTCCATAGTATACGATCTAAAGTCTTGGCACTTGACATACAATACAGACATGGACTCTTTGCATTTGCACCTTTGTTTATGTTATACATGCATTTTAGAGTCTTCAAATCACTGCCATGTGCCATTCCACTTTATAGTCACTGAACCCAGGCACATGAAGGGCCCTTCCAATTCTTTGCTCACTAATTAGTGATGGAATTGTAGTTTGATGAAACACCCAATGCAAAATTTCAGTATCTTCTTTATCCACTTGTGTCATTAGGAAGAAGCTCATGTTTAATACAAGTTTTGTGTTTAAATTATTTCAACGTAATACATAGTCATATTCAATGATAAATAAGATACCTCAAAATATCCAAGCGACAATATGTTATTCTCCGATTGAACACTAAAATATCTTGCATCATCTTTTGTAATTGATGTGTCTAAGGCCCTATTCATTAGAGTGATAGTAACCCTCTCCATTTTTCTATTCTTTAAAATCTCACACTCATCCAGTTTCAAAACAAATTTTAAAATCTCACACTCATCCAGTTTCAAAACAAAAGAGAATTTTAGAGAATAGTAAAAATTATCATTATTTTAGCATAATTCTGACATAGTATAATTCTCCTATTTTTCTACAAAGGCTTAGGTTCTATTTATAGGAGAGGGAGGCTCTAACCAAGACCAACTGATTTTTAGAATTTTCCAGATTCAGTTTGGTTGAATTTGGACCAGATTTGGTTCCTTTTTTATTCGGTTTGATCCAAGAGAGAGGAGAGATAAAAATATCACATTATTTTTGAGTTTAAAACTCATTTATGCATGTGAAGTAGGCGCCTCCTTGAAGGGACTCCCCTTCCTTACACATGTGTCAAAATGGAATCATTATACCCAAAATATTGTTGTGCTGGTTAAAGAGTACCTCTCTGTCTTTAGCAACAAATGTTTCTTCAATATGTATTGGTGCAAGCTTCTCAAACACCTTTGAGTTCACATGGCGTGTAGAATTTACTTGCATTGGTTTTGGAAGTAACGAACCTTTATGCTTCTTACTTTGACATTTCTCTGCTAGTGCCTTAAACAGTATACTATATGCCTTGTGAGAGATGCTGGTCTCATCTAGCATTGCTTGCACCTGAGTTGCATCAATCTGGTTCATGTTCATAAAAGAAGACACATACTTCTCATTGATTTTTTGCCCTACATAGCGGGACTATCATGAGCTTCATGGAGGATTAGTTTCTTTAAAGCAGGATCCTTAGGGATACATAGCCTGTGATTGAAGTAGAGGTTTCCTTCATGAGTGGAGTATCCCTTGATTAGATTCTTCTCCTTCTCCAAATTTCCCCCTTCTTCTACTAACTTCACCATCCTATGATAATCTGGATCATGAGATGAGACTTCTTTTACCTTGACCACTATGGAATCATTTGGCATCGAAATTGCACTTAAGAAAGATTTACGGCTAAGTGCATCTGCTACCAAATTATCTTTCCCAGGGGAAAATTTGATGTCGAAGTCATATTCTTTGTAGGATTTCAATCCATCTCCTTTGCTGCATGTTGAGGTTAGGCTAGGTGAAGATCCATTTGAGACTTTTGTGGTCAGTTACAAGCTAGAATTTTCCCCCCAAGATATAATGTCTCCATAATTTGAGGCAATGAAGAGCTCCAAATCGTGGGTGGCATAATTTGCTTCATTTTGCTTCAGCTTACGGGAAGTATAAGCGACTCGTCTTCCTTCTTGGCCTAAGACACCACTAAGTGCTAGACTACTGCATCAATAACCACTTCAAATTCCTTGGTGAAATCAGGAAGTTTGAGGACTAGGGCAGAAGTAATAATGGCATTGAGCCGATCAAAACTGTTTTGCTAGATTGGCAGCCACACTATTTTGCAATCCTTCTTAAGAAGATCCATCAAGGGTGAAACTACCAAGGCATAATCTTTGATATGAAAATCATGTACCATCCTGTGATTCCCAAAAACCCACGAACTGATTTAGGGGGTGGCCACTCCAGTATATCTTTGATCTTGGCAAGATCTACGGAGATACCATCTTTGGAGACGATGAATCCAAGATTCTCAATTTGATGAGTAAATAAAGTACATTTTCTCTTCTTAGCATAGATTTTATGTGTGCATAGCAATTGCAGAACCCTACGCACATGCTCTTCATGCTCTTCCATTGACTTGGAGTAGACTAAGATGTCATCAAAAAAGACAAGCACAAATTCATCCAAGTAAGGATGGAATATATCTTGCATTAGGTGGTTAAAGGTTGCAGGAGCATTGGTTAAGCCGAATGACATTGCTGTAAGATCCCTGTCCCCACCGAGCAATAGATTCGGGGTACTAGCAGCGGAAGTAGCACTTCTCGCGCGGGATAGGGGTCCCACACTCGGGCCTTACCCACGGATATCCGAACAAGAGACTAATCCGTCGGTTTTTCCAAAACCGAACCCGGAAAAACTTTCTTCACCCGGAAAGCACGGGCGATTCCACCAGGATAACTCTTTACTCTAACGTAGTCAAGACCATTACTGATTAAGCTGATCCGCCGACTGCACCTATAAAGATACTCGGTCAGATCAAGGAAGATACTTGCACTTGGATCATTGGGATTAACGCTTTTTTTCCCATTAAGAGGCACAGCCGTTGATTCCTATCCATAGAACAATTACTATCCGTTTACTTTATCTATCGTAAACAGAAATTGAGTCTCGATTTACGGATCCATCAGTCCAGACTAACCCCATCCAGTCCCATGGGTTAGCCAACCACCCAACCACTGTAGTGATGGGATCCAATTAAGAATTTGGTTAGGTTTTGTCCCGGGTACCAAGGAAAAGAGTTCCAAGGCCCCCTAGCCGGAAGTTCATGCAAACATAAAATTAGTCACACCACTTACACACCCAATATGAAATTGCCTTTTTCTTAGCATCAGCTAACTTTAAAACAATCCTTTAATGAAACCATTATGTCACTGATGACAATCCTCAAAGTCTATGGTTGAATCCTTATTTTCAGTCATTCATTCGGTATACTTATAGCACCATTGGCAACCATTATGTCACTGATGACAATCCTCAAAGTCTATGGTTGAATCCTTATTTTCATTCATTCTTCGGTATACTTATGGCATCATTGGCAACCAGAACGCTCGCCACCTGTTCACTCAGGGGCCTTTTCCATAGTTCCTAGCTCATAGTAACCGGCAATATATTCATATAATAAAATGGATTCTCCGTGGAAGATCAACAAGATCAACCCACAGATCCATATAAAAGAGCCATGGACTCATCCGTTGAGGACCAGCAAGGTCAATCAACCAGATCCATGCCCGGTTTCAGAAAACGACTCTTACTCCTTGTTCCAATATCTTCCTCGATGCACGTGTGGGTATCTTCGGTGACCCAGAGCCCGAGCACTGTATGGTCAGCACCCTCTAGGATCCTTCGCTAGCGCTTCACTCATAGGCCGCTTCCTTGGTCCCTAATCCACCGTACCAGAAGCTCACCATTTAAATGGAACCGAGGCTGGTCAAGACCTCAGCCGACCTTGCTACGCAAGACATCCTCCATTGACTCTCCGTCAGCAGTTGCAACTATATCAGTTCGGTCTTCATGACCTTAATCCTCAAGACGGTCAAAATGCTTCCCCAGCATTCTTGACATAAAACAGTCATTTACAAACAGTCACAAAATACAGTTTCTATAACGAACTCTCGTCTTTCCACATTATCCACTCTCGGACCACATTACTTATTCCCTATTACATTCAATGTGTACTCATTCTCATCCATTCACTCAATAGACTACACATTATTTCACATACACATTCACATTCATTATTCTACATACATATCCATGTTCGTACGTCCACATCATACATCCAATTTCACATTCATACATACGCATCTACATGCATACATCTATTTTCACATCCTCATTCAAACATTCACATTATACATATATCCAATTTCACATTCATACATACGCATCTACATGCATACATCTATTTTCACATCCTCATTCATACATCCACATTCACATACATACATCTACATCCTAATCTACATCCATACATCCACATCCACATCTTCATTCACATTCACATCCATACATCCATACATCCACATCCACATCTTCATTCACATTCACATCCATACATCCACATCTACATACATACATCCATTTTCACATCCTCATTCATACATCCACATCCACATACATACATACATCCGTATCTACATCCATACATCCATACTACATCCATTCTCGCCCTAACACATCCCATATACATCTTATCCCATCAGATACACTCTCTATCTCGTCCCATACACATCTTAACACATCCTAACTCATCTTAACACATTCTATCACATCTAATACGCCTCTTATCATATCCTATCACATCTCATACACATCTTATCACATCTTTTCACATCTCATACGCCTCTTCTCACATCCTATCACTTCCCATACGCATCTTATCACATATTATCACATCTCATTTAAAAATCAATCTTTTATGCATCTTCCTATGCATAAATTCATTTTAAATGAAAATGACACTTTTGAATTAAAATTCCATCTCTTATGCATCTTCCTATGCATAAACTCAATTTAGATGAGAATTGACACTTTTGAATTTAAAATCCATCTTTTATGCATCTTCCTATGCATAAATTCAATTTGGATGAGAATAACACTTTTGAATTGAAATTCCATTCTTTTATGCATCTTCCTATGCATAAATTCAATTTAGATGAGAATGACACTTTGAATTTAAAAATCAATCTTTTATGCATCTTCTTATGCATAAATTCAATTTGGCAGGAATTACACTTTTAGAATAAAAGAATTTCTCTTATGCATCTAAGTTATGCATAAAATGATGAAAATCACACTTTTAGTATAAAAGGAATATCTTTTATGCATACCTCTATACATGAAATCCAATATGATAAAAGTAACACTTTTACAATAAAATAATCAACTTTTATGCATACCTCTATGCATGAAATCCAAATATGATAAAAGTCACACTTTTATAATAAAATAATCGACTTTTATGCATACCTCTATGCATGAAATCGAGATAAAAGTCACACTTTTATAATAAAATAATCAACTTTTATGCATACCTCTATGCATGAAATCCAAATATGATAAAAGTCACACTTTTATAATAAAATAATCAACTTTTATGCATACCTCTATGCATGAAATCCAAATATGATAAAAGTCACACTTTTATAATAAAATAATCAACTTTTATGCATACCTCTATGCATGAAATCCAAATATGATAAAAGTCACACTTTTATAATAAAATAATCAACTTTTATGCATACCTCTATGCATGAAATCCAAATATGATAAAAGTCACACTTTTATAATAAAATAATCAATTTTTATGCATACCTCTATGCATGAAATCCAAATATGATAAAAGTAACACTTTAATAATAAAATAATCAATTTTTATGCATATCTCTATGCATGAAATCCAATATGATAAAAGTAACACTTTTATAATAAAATAATCAACTCTTATGCATACTTCTATGCATGAAATTCAATTGTGATAAAAGTAACACTTTTATAATAAAATAATCAACTTTTATGCATATCTCTATGCATGAAATCTAAATATGATAAAAGTAACACTTTTATAATAAAATAATCATCTTTTATGCATACATCTATGCATGAAATTCAATTATGCTAAAAGTAATACTTTTATAATAAAATAATCATCTTTTATGCATACCTCTATGCATGAAATTCAAATATGATAAAAGTAACACTTTTACATTAAAATAATAATCTTTTATGCATACCTCTATGCATGAAAATCAATTATGCATAATATAAAAATCAATTTCTCTATGATTACAATGAATATCTTCAATTAATCTAGGATGATAATTCCTAGAATATGGTAGGAAGTCCTCTTTTCATGCTTTGAATGAAATTATTTTATGCGTAATTTTTATAAAAATTTTGCCATAGCTCCGCTGCGATGACTGATAAATCTCAATTTTTCTAAGGGATAAAGCTTATCATTAAGAAATAATTAGAATGATCCCTAATTGGATCAATAATCCATAATGGATTGAATCATCAATATTCATGAAATACATAAACTAAAAGCATAGAAAAAAGCCATTAATTTGGCCTCAAGTATAGATTAATCTTGGATTAAGGAAAAGCTTTATGAAAAGCTTAATTTGGATTGAGAATGGGTCATGAGTATGACCATTTCTTGAGTGAGAGAGAGAAATTACATAAAAACCATTTGAATTAAGCTTAAATGGAAATTTATGTAATTCTTAACTATCATTAATCAATTAACTTCAATAGCATTCATCAAATTATGTAACTCTTCACTACCATTCATCAATTAACTTCAATAACATTCAAAAAAACCATTCCAATTAAGCTTCTCAAGCTTGAGAGGGATTGAGAAGAGAGAAACATTGAGAAATTATAGGAAATGATCAAAATTCACTAATTACCTTACAAATTGCTTGATTCTTTGTTCACGGTAGAGGCTCCCAACCAATCAATTGGTTAATTATGTTGATGGAGCCACCAATGGGGATTGAAGAAAGAGGAAAGCTCCAAAAACTAGTGAATTATTAATGAATTCACAGTTCTTGGCTTAGGTGGAGTAGAGTAACGATGCATAAACACTATATATTTTTCAACAAGGGGGAGGCTTCTATTTATAGGAAAAATTGAGCTCCTAACCAAACAAACTGATTCTAGAATTTTCTAAATCAGTTTGGTCAATATTTGACCATTTTTAGGTCAATTAAGCTAACTTTTTGGAACTAGACTTGAATGAGGAGAGAGGAGAGATGAAATATCTCAATTTTTATGAGTTTAAAACTCATTCAAGCATGTGAAATATGCACCTCCTTTAAAGAACTCCCCTTCCTTACATATGTGTCAAAATGGAATCATTATACTCAAAATATCTCGTATTTTTAATATTGCTCATAGTTTTTTACTAATAAACCTTGTACATTTTCAACTCTTCATCTTATGTGAAATATGCACCTCCTTTAAAGAACTCCCCTTCCTTACATATGTGTCAAAATGGAATCATTATACCCAAAATATCCCATATTTTTAATATTGCTTATAGTTTTTTACTAATAAACCTTGTACATTTTCAACTCTTCATCTTATGTGAGCATTTACTCATTTTTGGATACCTAAAATATCTCATATTTTTAATATTACTCATAGTTTTTTACTAATAAACCTTGTACATTTTCAACTCTTCATCTTATGTGAGCATTTACTCATTTTTGGGTATCTTCTTTTACAAATTGGATTTATCTCCTCCCTACACATGGATTGATGCTATTGGTCCATAGGAACCTTAATTGGACCATAATCCAAAAATTTCTAAAAATCTAGACCCTTAGGCTAAGGTCCTTTATACCCATTTCCAATTAATTCCAATTGCACATTGGAAAGTTCTTTTTGAATTTATGTTTCAGGGGAACTTATTAAAAATCTGAATATTCTCTCTCTAGAATATTTTCTCTCTCTAAGTTAAAACAGTTAGAAACAAGTCTTTTATATTTCTGAAGAGGGATTGATTACAGGGGAAGATGCTGGACATTTTGAGAGGCTGGGGAGGAATCTTACATTCTCTCCCACTTGAAAAATGCGAGATGCCCTCATCTCGCAAACTGGGGGTAATTTTGCAAGATGCACAAGTATGAGACTGAGAGAAGATTTTTAATTAAGATTAAAAAAGTCTCAAAGAGAGTAAGGGTCAAGACAAGAACAAGATTTAAACTTTATTCATTCTTGGAACATATACAGTAAAGATAGAAGAACTCTTTACACTTCCATAAGCCCGTCCATCATATGATCACAAAAGCAGCACTCACAAGCTGCGCACGTATAAGGTAACTCATCTATGGGAATAATTCTATTGGTTATTGCCACACCTATCTCAGTGGTATGAGGTGATCTAACAAAAGGACCTCTGAGAGGCAAGCCAAAAACGGGGTAAAGGCATATCTTCTGATGAGGAAGAAAACATGCCAGTAAGAAGACCCGCTCAGAAAACCCAAGATGTCTTGATCTCATGACGCAGTAGTATCGGGGACCCAAACCCAAGGCTTCAATAACCATGGCCAAGCGGACATTGTTACGAAAGTGCTGCTGACCCCAGGGTGTTACCCTAGTTATATCTTGATAGGTCCACCATTTAGTTTGAGCTACAGAAGTTCTTAAGTGAGGAAAAAGTGAGCGCTCATACTGTTCTATAAAATCTTTCTTCACAGACTCGCTTGCGTCTTGAAGGTGAGAAATCATCATGGATAAAACTAATTCCTGTTTGCCAAGCCATGAAGGAGATTAAGAAGAAGGGAGATCGATGAAAGTAAGATTACTGTGAGCGACAGGTAAAAGTTACGACTTATATAAAGGAAGGAGTTAGCGTAACTTAGAAGCCAACGGTATCTTATCATTGAAGTTTTATCGTCTTTCTATGATTTAGGTTTGGCACATATTTCTATGAAATACATTAAGAACTTTGAGATGAGGAGGTAAAAGAAGCTTGTAGGCTAAGTCACCTACTTTCATTGAATTCAGATATAAGGCTCACAATATCTGGGAAATAACTTCTTATACTTCCCAAGAGATAAAGGAATTCTTTTGGGCCGTACTCGAATGAAAACCAAAACCTTGGTATCCAAAACACCAATTTTCACTTCTGAACTCATTGTTCTGAATCCTTAAAACATGCGTGACTCCTGAGAAGTATTCTAGGAAAAGGGTCTTCCTTTTTTTAACAGAATCTTTCTTTTATTTTAGAGAGGGAAAAATTATAAGATCAAAAAGAGATATTCTTACTCCTGTATACCTCGAAGGCTGGAGGAGAAATCTTACATTCTACCCCACTTAAAAAGTGCGAGATGTCCTTATCTCGCAAAGTAGAGGACAACTCTTTTTCTTAAGATCCAATTTATTCTGGGGTTCCTTATATTCTGGTCAAGAATATGGGGATAATTATCCCTTAAATAGAACTCATCATTACATAACAATTTCATTTAGATCATATCATTCCTACGATAATGGTCCATTAGACCAAAAAATTTCTTTCTGAACATTCCTCCACGGGAATTTTAGTTAAGTTATCAATTTGTCATCCCTTAACTTGATCTACCGTGACAAGTGTTAACAATAGCAATTTGATAGCACAATCCACTAATCTCATAGTGATTTGTTGAATTCATTATCATTATTCTAGTTATGAATATCATCACAGGGACTCGTCCTAATCATCCACATTGTGGTTTCGCTCAGTTTATTACATTTCAATCCATTATCAGGGATCATCATTTTTCAATCAGAATCCAAATCAACTCATCAGTTCTCAAACAGAATTAAAAAATCCTATTAACCACATTCGAATTCATCATCTGGATAGCATTAATGCTTATAATTTCAAGTCTTGGATTTACTCGTATATACTACCAGTAAAGAGCTGCAGTTATACCCTCGGTATATACGGATAGTCATGATACTCGAAACTATAAGGTAAATACCATCATGTCTAGGCCTCAAGCAAGTCAGGGTTCCATACAATTGTGGTACTTCCAATTGAAGACCCAATTACTAAGTTACGAATTTCAATTTGAATCAACAATTTGTATGAATTATATCACACAATTACAACCTTTTTGTGCTACTTGATAAATTTTTGACATATTTGGCTTTTCAGTTGATCTTTATTAGCCAATTGGCTCTGATACCAACTGTAAGATCCATGTCCCCACCGAGCAACAGATTTGGGGTACTAGCAGCGGAAATAGCACTTCTCGCGCGGGATAGGGGTCCCACACTCGGGCCTCACCCACGGATATCCGGACAAGAGACTAATCCATCGGTTTTTCCAAAACCAAACCCGGAAAAACTTCCTTCACCCGGAAAGCACGGGCGATTCCACCAGGATAACTCTTTACTCTAACGTAGTCAAGACCATTACTGATCAAGCTGATCCGCCGACTGCACCTATAAAGATACTCGGTCAGATCAAGGAAGATACTTGCACTTGGATCATTGGGATTAACACTTTTTTCCCCATTAAGAGGCACAGCCGTTGATTCCTATCCATAGAACAATTACTATCCGTTTACTTTATCTATCATAAACAGAAATTGAGTCTCGATTTACGGATCCATCAGTCCAGCCTTACCCCATCCAGTCCCATGGGTTAGCCAACCACCCAACCACTGTAGTGATGGGATCCAATTAAGAATTTGGTTAGGTTTTGTCCCGGGTACCAAGGAAAAGAGTTCCAAGGCCCCCTAGCCGGAAGTTCATGCAAACATAAAATTAGTCACACCACTTACACACCCAATATGAAATTGCCTTTTTCTTAGCAGCAGCTAACTTTAAAACAATCCTTTAATTAAACCATTATGTCACTGATGACAATCCTCAAAGTCTATGGTTGAATCCTTATTTTCAGTCATTCATTCGGTATACTTATAGCATCATTGGCAACCATTATGTCACTGATGACAATCCTCAAAGTCTATGGTTGAATCCTTATTTTCATTCATTCTTCGGTATACTTATGGCATCATTGGCAACCAGAACGCTCGCCACCTGTTCACTCAGGGGCCTTTTCCATAGTTCCTAGCTCATAGTAACCGGCAATATATTCATATAATAAAATGGAATCTCCGTGGAAGATCAGCAAGATCAACCCACAGATCCATATAAAAGAGCCATGGACTCATCCGTTGAGGACCAGCAAGGTCAATCAACCAGATCCATGCCCGGTTTCAAAAAACGACTCTTACTCCTTGTTCCAATATCTTCCTCGATGCACGTGTGGGTATCTTCGGTGACCCAGAGCCCGAGCACTGTATGGTCAGCACCCTCTAGGATCCTTCGCTAGCGCTTCACTCATAGGCCGCTTCCTTGGTCCCTAATCCACCGTACCGGAAGCTCACCATTTAAATCAAACCGAGGCTGGTCAAGACCTCGGCCGACCTTGCTATGCGAGACGTCCTCCATTGACTCTCCGTCTCAGCAGTTGCAACTATATCAGTTCGGTCTTCATGACCTTAATCCTCAAGACGGTCAAAATGCTTCCCTAGCATTCTTGACATAAAACAATCATTTACAAACAGTCACAAAATATAGTTTCTATAACGAACTCTCGTCTTTCCACATTATCCACTCTTGGACCACATTACTTATTCCCTATTACATTCAATGTGTACTCATTCTCATCCATTCACTCAATAGACTACACATTATTTCACATACACATTCACATTCATTATTCTACATACATATCCATGTTCGTACGTCCACATCATACATCCAATTTCACATTCATACATACGCATCTACATGCATACATCTATTTTCACATCCTCATTCAAACATTCACATTATACATACATCCAATTTCACATTCATACATACGCATCTACATGCATACATCTATTTTCACATCCTCATTCATACATCCACATTCACATACATACATCTACATCCGAATCTACATCCATACATCCACATCCACATCTTCATTCACATTCACATCCATACATCCATACATCCACATCCACATCTTCATTCACATTCACATCCATACATCCGCATCTACATACATACATCCATTTTCACATCCTCATTCATACATCCACATCCACATACATACATATATCCGTATCTACATCCATACATCCATACTACATCCATTCTCGCCCTAACACATCCCATATACATCTTATCCCATCAGATACACTCTCTACCTCGTCCCATACACATCTTAACACATCCTAACTCATCTTAACACATTCTATCACATCTAATACACCTCTTATCATATCCTATCACATCTCATACACATCTTATCACATCTTTTCACATCTCATACACCTCTTCTCACATCCTATCACTTCCCATACGCATCTTATCACATATTATCACATCTCATTTAAAAATCAATCTTTTATGCATCTTCCTATGCATAAGTTCATTTTAAATGAAAATGACACTTTTGAATTAAAATTCCATCTCTTATGCATCTTCCTATGCATAAACTCAATTTAGATGAGAATTGACACTTTTGAATTAAAAATCCATCTTTTATGCATCTTCCTATGCATAAATTCATTTTGGATGAGAATAACACTTTTGAATTGAAATTCCATTCTTTTATGCATCTTCCTATGCATAAATTCAATTTAGATGAGAATGACACAAGTTTCTCCTTAAGTTCAATGGCTTCAGGGAGGGACTTTTTGTAGGGAGTTTTTGAGATGGGTTGAGTTCCAGGGATCACCTCAATTTCATGATCGACTTCTCGAGGAGGCGGTAGCCTTGTAAGCTCGTCAGGAAAGATGTCAGAGAATTCTGGGAGCCACAAGGGTTCTATCTCCTTACTACATTCAAGGGCTTTGTTGAGCTTGACTAGGAAAACTTGTTATCTCTTACATTCCCCATTGAGAAGGTGTTTTGCCTTGACTACCCTAGATTTAGGTTTACCTATTTTTCCCTAAACGGATACTACTTGGCCATGCTCATTTTCAAAAGTGATACTCCCCTATTTATAGTGAATACTAGCTTTGTTTGCAATTAGCCAGTCCATCCTAGGACCATATGTTGGGATAGGGTTTAAGAGTCCAGGAACCAATTGCAATTAGCCAGTCCATCCTAGGACCATATGTTGGGATAGGGTTTAAGAGTCCAGGAACCAATTGCTTATGCCCATATGCCTGGCATACTTCATAGCTTTTGCACTATTCATAGACATCTTTGCTGAATCAAGGTCAATAATAACCTGTGTTAAGGATCCTCCCCGAGTTGCGCTGGCTGAGGCAAAGTGACCTGAACATTCATGACATAATTCCATTATCCTTTTAGATTCTTCCAGGCGGCTTACTACCCTCCTAAGAATCTTATCCTTACCTTGCTTGTAAAGAACATCCCCTAGAATTGTGTAAGGATGAGCTTTCCTGGTAAGCCTTTGCTTCTGTTGAGGATTCAATCCAGGAGGGAAGTATCCTGTATCTAAATAGTGTTGAACATCTTGGAGCTCAGGCCAACCTGTATCCATTAATGCAAGAGTAGCTACTTTGAAAGAAGCCAAGGTTTTAGTAGCCAATTCATCAGCCTTTTGATTATCCTTCCTGTTAACATGCACAAATTTACAAAACTCAAAAGCTTCTTTTAACTCCATTGCCCTTTTATACAATTCTTGGAGATTAGGACTCCTTGCCTTATATTCTCCTTTCATTTGTCAGATGACCAATTGCGAATCCCCTTTAACCTCTACCTCTTTAATTCCATCTTTTATGCAATCTTCTAATCCCCAAATTAATGCATTGTACTCAACCACATTATTTGATATAGCCTTTGGAAATTCCCTACCCTTGGCCCATACCTCTTTTCCTTCTGGATCAATTAAAACTATCCCCCCATCCCCACATTGCCTGGAAGGGCTAAAGGCTCCATCAAAATGCATAGTGAAAGCAGTTGGTGGTGTCTACTTCTTCCTTTGTCCCTGTTCCTTCTTCCTCTTCCTTCTTGTAAGCAAATCTGCAAGAGAGGCCCTAGTGGTGTTTTCTGTAATAAAAGTGAAAGAGAATTCTTGAAGCTCACAAATCCACTTTGCAAACTTCCCTCCTGCAGGATTGGGTTTGCGAACCAAGAATTGTAAAGAAGGTTGAGATGTGAGGAAGAAAAAAGGGCGAGGTAACAAGTATGACCTGAACTTCTTTATTGCAAAAACAAGAGACAAACCACCTTTCTCCATTTCACCATACCTCTCCTCGGCATCAGTGAGTTGTTGGCTTACATAATACACTGGTTGCATACGCCCTTGCTCTCCCTTTTGCAAGAGTATAGCACCCACTGAATGTGATGAGACACTTGGGTTCACATAAAAGTCCTCCCCCCAACCTAGGAGGTTGCACAATTGGACTTTAACTCATGCATTCCTTGAGCAAACAAAAAGATTGAATTTGATCGGGCCCCCATTGGAAAGAAACATTCTTCTTTGTCAACAGATTTATAGGTAATCACAAAAAGTTAGTTTTTATGCTTAATTAGGATGCTTTTTATGTATCTCTCTCTCTCCCCAAAAGAATAGTCATTCCTATGACTAATTCTTTAGCAAATGAATGCTTCTCATTGATAAATTCTTAATTCAAAATCAATCTCTAAGCTTGTTAATGCTTTTATGCTAATAAAATTATGGTAAACTTATGATTTAATTCCATAAATTAGATTTAAGTCTAAGGATAGTATTCTATCATTACAAAGTCTTATTCTTTCTAAAAATATTAAAAATTATTAGTAGTAGCAACAAAGCTATGGTAAATTTTTAGAAATTAATACATTACTCATTTTTATGCATAATGTGAAAAGAGGACTTCCTACCATATTCTAGGATTGGACATCCTATGCTAAAAAATGATTTTCATCAAATTCATGGGAAACTAATTTTTAGTATTTATGCATAAATAATTAATTAAAGAAAAGAGGATTTTTTGGTATTTTTATTTTTATGCAAAAAGAGGAATTCCCATGATAATGGAGATCCATGTAATTAAATGGAAAAAGAGAAATTTTGGTATATTAAAATGATGAATTAAATGGAGATCCATGTAATTAAATGGAAAAAGAGAAATTTTGGTATAATGAATATTTAATTTAAAGAGGAATTTTAGATAAATTTATTTTATACATGAGAAAATTTAAATGATAAAAGAGGAATTCCCATGACAATTGGAATTCAATCATTTAAATGGTAAAAGTGGAATTCTTAGCATATTTTAAATAATGGATATTTTTATTAAAGAAAAGAGGAATTTTAGATAAATTTATTTTATGATAAAAGAGGAATTCCCATGACATTTGGAATTCAATCATTTAAATGCAAAAAGAGGAATTCCCATGATATTTGAGATCCAAGAAATTAAATGGAAAAAGAGGAATCTTTAGCATAATTCAAATTATGAGTATTTATCAAAAGTGGAATTTTGAGCATTATTGGAAAATATGGGTAGAATTGACTTTTGTAAATCCCATGAATCTTTTACTCAAAAGAAGAATATTGAATATATTCCGTGGATGGGATGTGATGTGATGTAAATGGATGTGGACGTCGATGGGATGTGATGTGATGTGATGTGGATGGGATGTGGATGTGAAGAGATGTGGATGGGATGTGATGTGATGTGATGTGATGTAAATGGATGTGAATGTGAATGTGATGAGATGAGATTGAGATGTGATGATATGTGAAAGGAAGTGATGTGATGTAAATGGATGAGAATGAGATGTGGATGGGATGTATGTGATGTGATATGGATGTAATGAATGAGATGGATGCAAATAGATGCGATGAGATGTGAATGTATGATATGTGATGTGATGTGAATGGATGTGAATGTGATGTGATGTAAATAGATGTGAATGGATGAGATGTGATGTGAATGGATGTGATATGATGTGAAATGGATGTGATGTGAATCGGGATAGATGTGAATGGATGAGATGCAATGTGAATGGATGTGATGTGATGTGATATGCATATGGATAGATGTGAATGTGAATGGATGAGATGCAATGTGAATGGATGTGATGTGATGTGATATGCATATGGATAGATGTGAATGGATGAGATGTGATGTGAATGGATGAGATGTGATGTGAATCGGGATAGATGTGAATGGATGAGATGAAATGTGAATGGATGTGATGAGATATGGATATGGATAGATGTGAATGGATGAGATGTAATGTGAATGGATGTGATGTGATGTGAAATGGATGTGATGTGATGTGATGTGAATCGGGATAGATGTGAATTCATGAATGAGATGTGATGTGATGTGAATCGAGATAGATGTGATGTGATGTGAAATGGATGTGATGTGATGTGATGTGAATCGGGATAGATGTGAATGGATGAGATGCAATGTGAATGGATGTGATGTGATGTGATATGGATATGGGTAGATGTGAATGGATGAGATATGATGAGGATAGATATGATGAGATGTAATATGATGTGACTAGATGAGAATGGATGAAGGACGATGGGAATACATATGATTGGATATGGATTAAGCAATGTGAATTGATGTAGAAGAATGTGGAATAACGAGAAATGATGTTGAACAATGTGGAAAGATGAGAGTTCGTTAGAAACTGTATTTATGACCTGTTTTTAATTGACTGTTTTATGTCAAGAATGCTGGGGAAGCATTTTGACCATCTTGTGAATGAGGTCGTGGGTGGAGACATAAGTGATAAAGTTGCAACAGTTGACAGAGAGTCAACAGAGGACGTCTCGCGTAGCAAGGTTGATCGAGGTCTTGATCAGTCTCGGTTTGATTTAAATGGTGAGCTTCTGGTACGGTGGATGAGGGACCAAGGAAGCGGCCTATGAATGAAGCGCTAGGTGACCTGCGAAGGAGCCTAGAGGGTGCTGACCATACGATGCTCGGGCTCTTGGTTGCGCCGAAGATACCCACACGTGCGTCGAGCAGGGATTTAATATTCACGTGATCACAAGATTTTTTATGATAATAACACATGTGAACAAGTTATTCACATGTTCTCATGTTACCGTTCACAAAATAACAGATCACTTGTCATTTGGGAACCCCTTAAAAGCTTGGCTACACATGGGAATAAGCTATTCACATGTTCTCATGTTACCATCTTCACATAATAGCAGGTCAGTGGCCACCTAAGAAGATTTTTTATGCTCGACAAAGATAATTTTTTTAGGCCCTTATGAAAGCTTTGTGAATATAACATGTGCTGACAAGATTTTTTGTGTTATTAACATATGTTATTAACATGTTCACATGTTCTCGTTTATGTCAGTGAAATCCCTGGCGTCGAGAAAGAAAATGGAACAAGGAGTTAGAGTTGTTTTTTGAACTCGGGCATGGATCTGTTTGATTGTCCTTGCTGGTCCTCAAAAACGGATGAGTCCATGGCTCTTTTATATGGATCTGTTGGTTGATCTTGTTGATCTTCAACAGAGAGTCCATTTGGATTTTTATAAGTGAATATATTTTCGAGTACTATGAGCTAGGAACTATTGAAAAGGCCCTTGAGTGAACAGGTGGTGAGCGTTCTGGTTGCCAATGATACCATAGGTACACCGATGAAGGAATGATTGGAAATTAGAATTCAAGCTAGATATTTTGGAGGATTATGATCAGTGATACTATGGTTTCATTAAAAGATTGTTTTAAAGACAGCTCAATCTGTGAAAAGGGAAATTTCATATTGGGTGTGTAGTGGTGTGACCTCTGATTTTATATTCACGTGATCACAAATTTTTTTTTGTTAATAACATGTGTTAACATGTTATTAACATGTTCTCAAAAAAGCCGGTGGCAAGCGACCTGGTAACCGGATAAAATCCCGCCGGGGGCTTTTGCTATACCCGACGGGCCCGCCGGGATAAAGCAAAACCCGGCGGGTCCCTGCGGGGTCGTCATATAGCCCGGCGGGGTACAATTTCCTATATATATGGGCCCGGGGGGCCCTTTGGGATTTCATTGCTGACAGCATACACAGGTAATGAAACTTGTGTGTGTGTGTGTATGTGGGTGTGTTCGTGTGGGCAACCGCCCACTGTCGCAATGCGCGGTAGGATGTGGGTGGTCCGCCACACGAGGGATGTGTGTGTGGGTGAGTTCGTGCGGGCAGCCGCCCATTGTCGCAATGCGCGGCAGGATTTGGGTGGCCCGCCACACGACTGGTGTGTGTGTAAAGCCATTCTTCGGAATGGTGCTTACCCTGGGGCACTTAGTCGGTAACGCGGCTAGTCTGTGTCCTATGGTAAGTATGGCACGCCGTAGCGGTACTAGTCGGTAACGCGGCAAGCATAGTATCGTTATGGCGATGTCACCTTCCCTTCCCTTCCCTTTGTCAAATGCGGACATATGGTCGGTAACACGGCCAGTGTATGTTCGTATCCTATTGGTATTCCCATAGAATCGGGCGGCATTTTGTCGTTAACGCGGCAAGTTGGTGTCGTCCGCTAGTGCATAAATTGTTTTTTGCATATTGCGGCATTTGATCATTAACGCGGTCGAAAAAGTGTCGTAAATTTGCTTGCATATTTCGGCATATGATCGTTAACGCGGTCGAATAAATGTCGTAAATTTGTTTGATTTGACTTGTATTGTTTTTATTGTGTTTGATCCATGCGATATTTGGTTGCTAACGCGGCATGAGTATTTCATGGATCAAAGTTTACATCATATTGTCTAAACGTTTTATTTTATAATATCGTGATTCGTAACTCGAAAAATATGAATATCTCTTTCTTCTTACCCCCCTCTCTCTCTCATGATACACTTCACAACTCTTTCTCTATCTCTCTCATGATTCACTTCACAACACGATAGATGTGTAGATAATGATTTTTTTTATTTCTCTTAAAATATACATAATTCTTAATAAATTTTTTTTTCTCCCTCTATTTACTTAAAAATTAAAACAGTACATTATTTTCCTCTTTAGGAACTCACAAAAACATTAAAAATGTCATCTAATGTTTCTTCTCTCTATCTGTCACGACTCTCTCTTCCTCTCCTCTCTCTCTCTCTCTCTCTCTCTCTCTCTCTCTCTCTCTCTCTCATGATACACTTCACAATTCTCTCTCTCTCTCTCTCGCAATGATACACTTCACAGCTCTCTCTCTCTCTCTCTCTCATGATACACTTCACATCTCTCTCTCTATCACGATAGGTGTGTAGATGAGGAGTGCTTTAGGATTACAAAACATTATTTTTCTCTCTTTGGGAACTCACAAAACTATAAAAAATGTCATTTAATCAGCTGAATCCATGGCACGGATGAAAGTCTCACCTCTAGGTGAAATAACCATTATATTAATTAATGGTTTTCTTTGCACATTAGACCATCCATCACTTACTATACTACATCCAGAAAGCTATATATTGCTAAGAATTATTCTTTGTACACGTTCTTTTACTTGCGCATAACATTTCTCTAATAGATCATTTCGCATAGCATGGTACGTAGGCGGTGAAAACCCTGGTCCAAACTCACCAATTTTCTTCCATGCTCTCTTCCAATGCTCACTGTCCACCATCATCATAGCACTCCCAGAAAAGTAAATCGCTTCAGCAAGGACGAGTTGTGCATCATCGAGTCGACCTTGACATAGGCTTTCTTGCAATGAAGTTTGACGCATGGGTATATTTCCTACGTCAAAGTTTCGCTTGCAAGAAGATGCATTGGGTAGATTACTTTCTGGTTGCACATTGCCGTTCAGGGTACAAGTAGGCGATGTAGCGGGAGTTTGATGATTAGAACAATAGTGTTCTTGCTGCCTTGATACATTAACGGTAGGAGTGTCATGTTTTCTTGAATCTTTCTTTTGAATTTCTTCTCTTATGCGTTTGGCTACTATAGGTGCAGAGGGGTGGGTACATGACTTTTTCTTCGGTCCGCCTAAAAAGTGTTCTCTTAGTCGAGGCGCCCCACCTGATTTTACTGCATGGCATAGCTTACACTCCCAATCTATGAATCAATCACCAACGTTAATTGCATATTGCCACTCTATCCCAGGTGCCTTTTTTTTCCTGCTATTTGAAATTTGGACTCTATTGGAGGTATCACTGGATCCAACATTGTCCTCCATCTCAACAAATAACCTATTCAACCAAGCATATAACAATGAATACACAAATGAAAAAACAACAAATCACTCACGGATAACAAAACATACATTAGCAGACAAAGTACTTCGAAACTATCTTGACAAATACAAAAGATCATCACATAACACAAAACTACTTCAAACTATCTTGCAAGGTCTTACTACAAAACTACTTCGAAACTATCATGCACATTGCACCCCCAATGAAGGATGCCTTTTGTACCCAATTAAGAATACTTTACACAATCAAAGATCTATGCTTGCCCAATACTCTAGTATAGGACAATAGACCTTCTCTAACATTCACAAAAAAAATCAAAGATCTATGCTTGCCCAATACTCTAGTATAGGACAATAGACCCTTGTCTACTCTAAACTATATCAAGTATCAAGAACCAATACAAGCCCCTAAGCAGAACTCTTGGCTCCATCAAACCATTCATAAAGCAGAATGAGGTAGATTACGTACGTGGCTCAAATGCAAAATTGAATGACTCCAAATTTGTCCCTAAATCTCCGCAAGTATTAGCTACGAACCACACCTTGCCCCCAGTTCAAAGAACTAAGGACGAGTGGCTCAATAGCCTTAGGAGTGCCTACAAGGAAAGACGACAGTCCCTAAAATAAGGACGTTCTTCCCAAGAGGACACTTCTAGCAACTCGAGAGCTCTACAAGTACTTTGAGGAGAGATATCACGCCCCCAAAACAAGGACTATCTCCCCAAAAGTTGTACGATGGGTGTCGAGCAGTGTTTATATACAGAATAATACCCTGCCGGTGTTCCTTCTTTTTCCCGGCAGGCCTGCCGGGCTTTTATCTTTCCCGGCGGGCCCGCCGAGAAAACTATATACCCCGGCGGGCCCACCGGGAAAGATAAAAGCCCGGAGGTGTTACGGGACTAGTGGGTTCCGGCAGGTCATTTCTCAGGTCATGTGAATATACAATGTGATCACAAGTTTTAATATGTTAACACTAGGTTTTGTTAACGTGATCACGAAATTGTGAAGACGTTAATGAAATCCCTTTTTCTTGAAGCGCCGGCTAGGGGGCCTGGGAACTCTTTTCCCTGGTACTCGGGGCAAAACATAACCAAATTCCTAAATGGATCCTATCACTACAGTGGTTGGGGCGGTTGGCTAACCCATGGGATAGATGAAGTAAATCCCGGTTGGGGCAGTTGGCTAACCCATGGGACTGGATGGGGTTAGGTTGGATTGATGGATGGGGTTAGGCTGGATTGATGGATCCCTAAAATGAGACTCAATTCTGTTATGGTACGATAGACGAAGTAAATCGTGGATAGTCCTGGTTCTATGGAAAAGAATGAACGACTGTGCCTCTCAATGAGGAAAAAAGCACTGGTCTCTATGATCCAAGTGCAAGTCTTTTCCTTGATCTGATCATGTGACTTATGGGTTCAGTTGAATCAGTTTGGTTAGTTAAGGCTCTTGACTACGTTAGAATAAAAATATCCTGGAGGAATCGCCCGTGCTTCTTGGGCGAGGGAAGTTTTTTGGGGTTCGGTTTTGGAAAAATCGAGGGATTAGTCTCTTGTCCGGATATCCGTGGGTGAGGCCCCGAGTGAGAGGCTCTGCCCTGTGCAAGAAGTGCTACTTCCGCTGCTAGCACCCCTGATTTTGTTGCGCGGAGGGGATAGGTATCTTTCACTCCCTCCCTCCCTCCCTCGCTCCCTCGCTCCCTCCCTTCCTCCCTCCCCCCCTCTCTCTCTCTCTCTTTCTCTCTATCTCTCTCTCTCAAAAACACTAAAAAGGAACAAGATCAACACACGCACACACACACAGACGATGAGGTTGGGGGGCAAGCGGGCGAGCCGGTTTGAGCCACCCTCCACTAAAGCAAAAACCTTCATATTTTTTCTATAAATATGAAGGCCAAGTAAGTTGATAGGCTTTCACATTGAAGGTTAGGGTAGGCCATCAATTTTCAAGCCTGGAAGACAGACTATTTCAGCTTACAAAATACAACTAAAATAAAAAATATGCCGCTTGTATGTTTTTTATTTAATATATAAAGGCTTTATATATTAAATAAAAATAATGCCGCTTGTATGTTTTTTATTTAATATATAAAGGCTTTATCTAAAAAAAACTTATTGACCCCTTTAAGTCTCTTTAAATTTAGGGCAAGTGGTAATGGACTCGTGAATTCCGCGTGAGTCCTCTACCGCTTGGTACTGACCCCTCTTTTCTTGGTGCTAGTACCAAGCAAAAGGGGGGTTGTATGTGTATTTCCAAATCTCCTTATCTCCAGGTATTGACCCCATGTATAATAAGAGTGCATGTTCTAATTGATTGAAATGTTTTTTTAGGCATGTCTTCGAAAGAGTTGGACATTATCTACGAATCGGATGACAAGGCTAGGGAGTCTTATGCAGAAAAGCATGTATATGTTCTTATACAATGCACAAGCCCATGAGCATTTGCATGAGTTGTCTTCAATGTTCAACAAGGAACTTTCTCTTGAGAACGTCATTAATTATTGTAGGATTGTTCTCGGTGACCTTGAGCAGGAGTATGAAGATACTGTTTCTGCCAATATCGTTATGTTCTATGGTGAACGATATGTTTATCCATCTGATTTTGCAATAGACAAAGTCATGAAGAGGAGGTTTAGCTGTTGTCGAAAAGATTCCCAGATGCAGCAATAGAGTAGAGGAGAAATGCCCAATACACTCAAAGAAGTGTCGCCTGCTCCAATTTAGTACTAGTTTTCTTTGTTTTATGCATCTTCTTACTGAGAACTAAGAGATCCAGAGAGTGACTTTAGCAAGCACTCAAGTGTCAATCGAGGATGATGGGGTTGAGGAAGAGGTGGCTATAGACCCAGCAGAGGAGAGGGCAGAGGCCAAAAAGGAAACCTTTGAGGCTAATGCATCCCTTATCCCCTTCGATGCAGCACCTATTTCATTGGAAGACAATCAATCTAATGATAATGAATAGGGGGAGTTGTCACTACCTTCCTTGCCCAGCTTTACTATGGCAGCCCAAGCTAATTATGTATTATTAACAGACATTATGCAACATTTCAATATTTGTGAAGACTATTGCCTTAGCAAATTTTAGTGAAGCAGACATGGGCTAGATAGAGGAAGGAGTTAACAATTATCTACTAGAGCTGATTTTGTAGTCCAAGACTATGAGTACCTGCCTAGAAAGGAGATATTAAAGAAGATGTTCTATGAAACTAGGACATATGAAACCCAATTGCCTTCCGAGGAGGAGGTTGCAGCAATTACCGACCGTCTTGGTTTGGCAAATATGGGCAAATTTTTGGCACCTACTGTGCATGAAGACAGTAAGTCCACAATCCCTTTGTGGACAAGATCCATGCTTGAGGGTGATGAAAATCAACAAGTAATAGACCAAAGATTTTTCAAACTATAAGAATTTGATTTATGTGGACTTTGTTGATTGTGTCAATTAAACATATAACATTGGTACCAGGTTTTTGTATATGATGATGATTTCTTGAAGAGAACAGAAGGCTCAAGATCATCTGGTTCTTCCACTTCAAAGTCAACAGGTCATCGAAATGATGTTGCTCTCGCTCAATATATAAGACATTTGAATCATCAAAAGGTACGTGCAATTTACGACATTTGCTTAAAATTGACAACAGTAAGTAGTGACATGAGTCATGATGATTACAATTTTAATACGCAGATCATTATATTTCAAAAGACAATGCAAAATTCCCTTTATTCGCATTCAAAGTACTATCCAATTTTTGTGGTGGACACGAAGTGCCTTTAAATACTGAGAAGGTGGTGCTTATCGAGAAATAGTTTGCACTGCGGGTGTTTGGTTAGGGGTATGGTTGCCAAGCACTAAGATGCCCCTACTACCTGTCATATACAATGCATGCGATTGTAGCGAGAAGTACAGACCCATAGACATTGCATCCATATGGGAAAAGATATCTAATAAGGATAAGAAAAAGCCAGTCGGAACTGTTGCCTCCAACGGTGCAGATGCCAAAAATAGATCTCCCAGTAGATGAAGAGGAAGAAGAGGAAAAGGAAGATGAAGAAGGAAGACCACTGAAGAAGATCAAGCCCACCTCATCTAGACCACCTTCTCCCAACCCTGACTCTTGAGTGACACCAGAACTGATGGTGCTTTCTCGTAGTTAACTAATTCCAAGTGCATTGTCGCTTTTCTTTATTAATCAATTGTATTGCACGTGTCAATGATGAGGACTTGAATGTGTCTTTTTGTTTTGCTTTGTGAATCAATTTCCTATAAGTCCATTGATGTAATTTTAAAAGACTATTGGCTCAATTCTTGCCTCTACATGTCTAGTGTGCTTAAAGTAACCTGTTCTTGCCATGTAATGTGACTTCTCCATGCATTGAGTTGACCATATTGACAATGAACTGTATGTCTTTGCAAAATATGGTGTATGATTATATAGTATATGCTGCAATCAATGACAAAATAGAAAAAAATTAGATGTATGTATTAGTTGGTCTCTCACAGTATTGAGATTGTAGCAGTTTTTAAAGTTCTTACCAGGTAAGGAGTTACATGTTGATCACTCTGAATGCCTTCCTCAAAGTCTCTAATATGTTTTCAAATACTTTTATCTTACTATTTCTCCAGCTCTTTTTCTCCATGAATGCAAAGATCTTGTCAAGTAAAATCCACACATCTGCCTTCCAATTTTGGATTGAACCTTCATTTCCAAAATGTCCTTGACTGCATTATGTAGATCCTTCCATCGATTAAACATCTTTTGTTTTTTTTTTAATCTCGATAGTCTTTGAGTCAATGTATGACAAAAATCTTTTAGCTTTCACACCACCTATTGATGGTTGGTCGAAGTATCTAGTCCATACTATGCATAATGGAGTTGATAGTTATATAGTCTTGAGGGTTGATTACCATGAGTATATAACATGCACGTTCCTAAAAGGTGAATTTGGGCATGTTCCTCGATTCATCTAGGTATATATATATATATATATTAATTTGAGATACATTGTGTGTAAGCACTCACATGTTCTTTGATTCATGTCACTTTCACACATCAAAACATAAATTGATAGTATGCAAATCTATTAAAAATGAAGCCTTTTCAATGTGAAGGATCTAATTTTGACCCCCTTTGCCATTATTATGTAACAACAACCAATGTATGTGAAGCTACCCACTTGTACTAGAATGGGCAGGTAAAGGAGGGATTATTTTGAAGTATTGGGAGTATACTCGATGAGTAAGCCATCTTAATTCAAAGATTTCTTATTTCCCACCTTTGTAGGGAACGGGTTCATCCCTCATACCATTGGGAGAATGAGGTTGGCCGATTGAGGCGAGTAATTGTGATGCTGCCTAGTTCTGAGGGCCCAGGCTAGTGTGGTAAATTAGCCTACCCTAGCACGTAGACATCCCTCTACGGGGGTGGGAGAATCGAGCGACGGAGCCTGAGAGGGCGATAGGCCGGCCGACGACGAGGTGCATGGTCCCGTAGGGTTTTGCCCAACATGTAGAGACTAGAAGGCCGAATTCTAGATCATCGATAGTATAAAGGAAAAGAATAACAAAGCCGGTTTGGCTTGTATGGAATTGATTCATGTATAAACTTTTTTTATATATAAATCTTGTTTTTGGTATTATTGTACTGTGGAAAAAAGTTGTTTTAACAAACCTTGTGAAAAGGGCCTTAATTAAGGAACATGTTTATTTATGTCAAAGCAGTGTGGTAGGATTAATTAGAAAACAAATTGACGCGTAAGTAGGGTGGAAAGTGGGAGGATAAAATGCCCCGACAGAATCATCCTACGGATGGGTGGACCCAATTAGTCGGGTAGCTTTCCAACAGATTAAGTGAAAGCCCTACACTAGATAAATAGGTTCTCAGGCAATTCTATTCTAGAAGACTAGGCCAGCGGCGGCGGCTGTGCCTTGTATGGATGAGGAAAAAAGTGTTGTCTCTAGGAATCAAGACTAGTAGTTGCCCAAATTATGATCAATTACCGCGCTATGGGTGATTTGATTTTTAGAATACCATGCTCCCCCTAGTAGCAGGATAGGACTAGGTCTTACCTAGGAATCGTATCCTTGTATCTCTACATGGTCAAGGTGTCGATGAGTAGGAAATTTTCTCCAAGTTAAGACTTAGTGGATTATCTTAAGTGTTTCTCCTATTTTGGAAGGGGGAATCTTACATTTAGTTTAAACATAGATCTAAGATCATTAATTTTAGTTTAATTGTATGTTTTTTGTTAAAATTGTTTGGATTAGAGTGTTAGCAAGCATTAGGAGTATCTTAACAATTCTTAAAACCATAAAAAAAAAATCCTTGCATTTGACTTATTTCTCTTAATGGGCTGGTTTTTATCATTAAGGGTGATTAATCTTCTTTAAGAGGTCAAAAAATTAGAAAATGTGTTAATTGGGGTCTAAATTAATCATATGAGTAGTCGAAATTGAGGTTTTTGAGTGTTTTGAGAGCATTTAGATAGATCAAAACACCTAATCACATCAATTTTTTCATCAATTAGAGAAATTTAACTCTCTTTACTTAATTTTGCCTTAAAAGAGGACACTATAATTAAGAGTCTAATTAATCTTCTATTTTAAATTAATTTACACCATTGTTGATGCACAAAGATTAGCATTCTCTTGCTCTACCCAATGATGTGCTCAATTGTGTGAATTAACTAGGGATGAATGATTAATTTTGCCTTAAAAGAGGACACTATAATTAAGAGTCTAATTAATCTTCTATTTTAAATTAATTTACACCATTGTTGATGCACAAAGATTAGCATTCTCTTGCTCTACCCAATGATGTGCTCAATTGTGTGAATTAACTAGGGATGAATGGTTAATTATCTAGATTCCTTGATTAGTGTAAAAGAGGGAAAGATTAGTGAAAGGATTAATCTTGAATTAATCCCCTTAATCACTTTTTTACATAACTCATTAAGGCCAATGAGGATTCAATGCGTAGATGCTCATGAGTTGTCAAAATTGTCCATTTTGGGGGTCATTTATAAAGGGTGTATGGGATGTATTTAAAAGGTTAACTTTTTTGATTCCTACTTTTTTTGATTCCTACTTACTTCTTTTTGGGAAAATGCCCATATCCCTTTCATTTTAAATTCAAAAATATTCCCCCCCAAAAAGGAAAATTCATATTTTCCACTAGACTCCAAAAAAAGAAACCGGTGTGAAAGCCAAGCCGTGAAATTCTAGGCGTGAAAGTTCAGACGTGAAAAAGTTCGGCATGAAATTTCAAGCCGTGAAAGTCTGGCTGTGAAAGTTCAAGTCGTGAAAAGGCCCAATGTGAAAAAGTCCGGCATGAAAGTGCAGGCTGTGAAAAAGTCCAGCGTGAAAAGTTCCACCGTGAAAAAGTCCAGCGTGAAAAGCGAGGCCGTGAAAAGTTCTGCCATGAAAGTTTAGGCTGTGAAAAGGTTTGCCATGAACATGCAAGGCCATGAAAAGGTCCGCCTGTGAAAGTGCAGGCCGTGAAAAGGTCCGTTGTTGTGAAAGTGTAGGTCGTGAAAAAGTCCGGTGAAAAAGGCCGCAGTGAAAGTCCGACCGTGAAAAAAAATTGAATTTAATATTCCATGGAGTCCGATTCACGGCGTGAAAACCTAAGGTCACTTGAAAATAAAAACTCTGAAAAACACCCTTGTTTGGAGGCCCGTATCTCCTAAACTATATATCCGATGAAGGCGCTCTAGGGCTCATCAGAAAGCTGACATCGAGCTCTTTGACTTTGGACCGTCGTCTAAAGTCAAAATCGACCATTTTGGCCTCTGACAAGTAGCCTCAAAATTTGACCCAAAAATCGAGGCAAAAAACAGCCCAAAAACCATGAAAAATCGTAAAAATTAACGCGAAAACGATGATGAGCCATATTCAGGCTACTTTTTGAGAGTCTAAACGACAAATTCACGGACAACTGAGGGAAAAAAACTGTAGTACTCCAAAAATATTACAACTCCCTCATGCAGAGTTTTTCAAAATTCCTTTTGGAACACCCTAAAAAATGTGCTGCAAAACAGGAAAAAAATTCTTGGAAAATTTTTTCGTTCGAGACAGTGATGGAAAATAGATTTTAGGACCTCCTCTTCCATTTGGGAAGTTCCTAGTGTACGCTTTTTCCAGAAAATTATCTCAGATGTCATTCACGTGCATATAGCGCCTAAGCTAATTAGGGCGAACGGACACCCATTTGACCCATTTGACCCAACGAAGGGATGCTAAGCCTCTTGAGGCTATAACAAGCTGTGGGAGAATATAAAAAGGAAAAAAAATTGTGTTTGCTCATTAAGGAGCATTTAAGCACTTTGACATGGCCATGACAGAGGGATTGCTAGGGATCACACAAGCTCTGAACCCAATGGCTGACATCTTTGAGCCATTGAGATCTATGCCACAAATTCACCTCCCAATACCATTGGCCATGCCTATAACAAGCGTGTCATCAGGTTTACACTCCCTATCACTTCAATCCCACCGGTGGGCTTTGGTCCCTTACCTAACATTCCTACAAATCCTATAAGTACCAACCCTTTCCTGGATGCCCACTCCTTGGACATACTAAACTAGTCTAGGAAGGGTGGTGGACCAAGGACTTAGTGAGTCTCTTCTAACAAGAGCACTCACATTATGGCCTTAGTGACTCATATAGAAATACGGCCGTACAAATTTTCAAAATTATGGGCGAATATGACGGAACAACAGATCCTATTCAATTCATTCAAATGTTTGAACAAAGATGTGAAGCCTTTGGAAATCCCAACTGCCCCACTAAGGTATATGCGTTGAACTTATGCTTAGAGGGAAAAGCTAGTTGATGGTTCATCGCATTGATGCCGAGGATCAAGACCAACTTCAAAACCTTGAAATCAGCCTTTATACATGGCTTTTCGAAGACAAGGTGATCGGTGGAGTGCAGTAACATAACTCTATTCAATTGAGTGTCAACCAAATGAATCCATTAGAGATTTTATCCTTAGGATAAAACTCTTAGACTCATGTTGTGAGTCATGGGAAAACTTAAACGATGTTCAATTGAAGAGATGTTTCATGATGGGCTTAAAGAATAACAACTTACACAACTTGATCATTGTATCCAATCCGAAAACATTCGATCAATGTTGTAAAGAAGCAATACGTTTAGATGATAATATGCTAGAAGATGATCGTGCTACGAGGTATTCCTCATCTAAACCAAGTGAAGCCAATGGCAAAAGAAAGATCAATCTCAGAATTGACATTCCTCAAATTTTATGCAGCCTTGCTTAAAACCTTACAAGCAAATATCTCTAAGAGAGGACGAAAACCTTCAAAACCAGACATCCTTAATGTCTTTAAAAATGAGGAACGAAATGCCTTGTGTTGAATGCAATCACTACAACCATCTAAATCCTCATTGTGCATACAAGGCACATGTTCTTCTATACTGCATATCTTGTAAAACCTTTGACCCTAAAAAGTGTCTCGCTTCATCCACAATGTACTCAAAACCTCCATCTCATGTGCACCAAACAGAAACAGTCCAAAGGGTAGAAACTACTCAGGAGGCAATTAATTGAACACTTGAGTGTTTATATTGTTGTGGACCTCACAAGGTGGCAGACTGCACAGTTTGGAATACTTCCATGCCCATCGTCACTGATACCTTGCGAGCGACCAATGTGTGAACGATGTGGCATTGATCACATGTTCCAGGATTGCCCAAGACGAGTTGCTTCAATGCAACTTGTCTCACAAAATACAACTCTTAACATCTTAAGTGTACAAAACGGGCAATTGTCGATGCCCTTGAATGTGCTTACATGCTTACAAGCTAAGGCATGAGAGACAGTCAAAAGGAATACAAAAGACAATACCTCAACATGGGTAGAAGAACATGCTTCAAAACAAAACCCAAAAGAGAAAACAAAACATTCTAAAACCAAGAAAAACAAAGGACAATAAACTATCAAAACCAAGGTCGAATTAAAAGACAGGGAAAAGGAGCCTGTAGAGGACATAAACCCAAAAGGGGACATAAACACAAAAGAGCCAAAAGCTATACAAGATATAGAATCATCCACCTCAAAGACCACCACACAAACCTCAACACCCATATGTGCGACACAGGATACTAAAACCCAAAAGACAATTCGATCTCGTCGTATGGGTAAACATAATGAAAAATAGACAATCCAAAGAAAGTCAGAAAATGAAACAAGTACTAGTACATCACTAAGTGAGGATGAAACACATTCTTACTCTTCACTCAGTGCAACCCACCCAACCACCCCAAATGGATAATAATGATCACATGACATATGTAAAATGCAAAAGGCAAGCTCAGGAGAGCATGCTTAGCTTGGTTGAATGTCTTACAGGGTCACCAGTTGTGATTAAGCCTCATGATGCCAATCCTAAATAGCAACCAAAATACAAAGCCTAGAGAAGTACCGCTTCCCCTTTCAAGAGGAAGACATACTCTTTACAGAAGAGTCATTTGAGATAGATTGTATGAATTATATTCTTGAGAAAGCACGTGAGGAATTCGATAATTCCCTTATAAGATTAAAACAATCTCTCAAAACCTCATGTATAAAGCCAGCATCACATCAGCACTTGCACCTTTAATGGCTCAAACTGAGTTATACAAGGACATAACAAACTCGATATAAAACAGGATATGAGGATTCACAAATTTCCAAACAGACCTCATTAAGAATTGTCAGAGGGCCAAGTGTGCCAGTGTACACATTGGGTACTCTTGAAAAAGCTGAAAGCCAAAATGAGGATGAAAGTGAATGGGAATATGAAACGGAAATGGGATTTGGAGCTAAAACAATAACCAAAATACCCATGGTTCCTTTGGAAGATTCTATTATGATATGGTTGGATTTCCCTACAGGCAATGATGTTAAACACAAACGCGCATTGATTAGCCCTCGAGCTAGTCATGACATTGTGACAATAGACACTTGGGTGTCATTGGGACAACCTAAACTCATCCCTACAAGCAACAATCTTGCAAGAGGAGCCAATGGACAAAACATTGAAGTTTAGGTACACTAAAACAATCGATGGCGATATGGAATTTACATTCCATGTTACCCTTCCTAGATTCCCTTGAGTATGATCTCGTCTTTGGTGGAACTTGGATAAGTGAATCGTTGTATTCACTAGTTAAATCCATGAAATTAGTCACCTTGAACACTCCTGCAGGCAATGTACAATTGCTATTATTACGGGAGGAAGAAACCTTGCAGCAGGAGCTGAAACTTCCAACATATCTTACTGAAAAGATCCCTAGGATTTTGGTTAGATTGAAAATTGCGAATAAAATCACCACAACTCAAGCACAACTTTATCCAGCACGAGAACACAATCTCATGACCCTCAAGCTATGGGATTTATTAGGTCAACCAACACTCACAGCACATCTTGAAAGAATACACTTTACACAAGACTTGAACATGCCATGTTTGGGGTACTTTGAACATACAATGTATATTGAAACTAATCCCCTCACTTGCAAGTTTTTTGTGGTTGAGTATGTGTTGGAAGCAGATTGATCTTGGGGCATAAATGGACTGTTGCTGCCCAAGCAACACTGTGCTTTGCTAGCGATAGAGTCATCATGATGGTCAATGACAAAAGTTTGACAATACCATACTGCCAGGAAGAGGATCCAACTTTAATGCATATCTATGATGCTGAACGCAAAAGGATACAAGCCTCTTCCATGAAATCCCCTCTACTCAATGACCTACCATCTGTATCCAATGACCGACTCTGATAAAGCAGCTACTCCTTCAACCCCATCCTCACCTATGAAGTTTGATGCCAAGACCTCGCAATCTCCTGAAGAAGTTCCCACAGCCAAACCATCTATCTCTAACAACAAAATCAAAGGAAAGACCCGGAGCCTATGCATCTTCATCGACAAATCTCACCAAAGGAGACAACCACATGCTCAAAGGCCTCATCATCGATAGCCACTCCACAAGAGACTCTAACCTCATCATCATCAACAATGCCCATGAGTCTCAAACCTGCAGCCTTAGCACCAACCAAAGTCAAGGAGGGCCCCAAACCTTCCACATCAACCCTAAAGAAAACTCCACCACGACTCCCACAATCACGATATCTTCATAGTATCAAAATGTGGGTGGAGAAGCAGCTACTTGTAGCTCAAGGCTATTATGAAGGTGCCAATCAAATTTGGGTGCCTCGACAGTCAAAACCTCTTCCTCAACATAGGACTTGGAGGCCAAGGAAAAAGAAAAGTACTCCACAACACAGTCCACAAAAGCTTATGCCACACGAATTCCTTAAATAACTCCACCAATGCAACAAGTGTGGGTACCAAAAACACTGCTGCACACACAAGGGTACTACAAAAGAAATACAAAAGCTTGGGTCCCCAAGTGCATCACAAAGAAGAAAGTCTCAACACCAAGCACATCGGCCACCAATTTATAGTGTTCATCAAAGATGGGTGCCTGTGCATGTGCTTCAACAACAAAAATACTCTAATGGAAATTCCATCATATGGTTGCCAAAATCAAACAATGTGAAGAAAACCTCACCACCGACTTCAACCCCAATAACTTCACCTAAAGTTCGACAAGCATGGAGGCCCAAGCAATGACAAACAAATCACTCAACAACTCTTGTGCATTTAGCACCAACACAAGAGCTTGTGTGTTCAACCAAACAATCAGTAGTCTTCCCTACTGCCTCTCGACAACATCTGAGCAACAATTCCATAATCAATATCCACATTTGTAAATGGAGAATCATGAGCGTATCAAGGACAAAATAACAATGCTCTTGTCACCCCTTTGGATGTGAGAAATAAGTGCATAAGAAGCGGTTGCTTGAAGTCATGACCTAGATGACGCATTAAAAAAAACCCTCGAGGTCAAAACCTGCAACTTCATGGAATTAGGACATCTCACGACATAACCCTTCACAGCCAAAAAACTTGCAATCTCACGAGTTCACGTTTCTCACGAATTATAGTCTCACGGCTTAAGAACCTGCACTTTCACGATTTAAGTCTCATCATCCCGGATTAATCCATATCACGCAATAGCCATTATATATTTGTTAAGCTTATTGCTTACTACTATTATTTAGCTAGCTGCTCCATGAGTACATATCCATACTCATGCACTGGAGAACATTTGCACCAAAGCCTCACCATCGACAACTTCCAGGTACATCTCTAGATGGGGGGCCATGGTGGGCAAAAGCTTGGTCAATGGTACAACCCATCGCCTGGAATTTTCCTTCAAATTACAAACCTCTCCAAAAACGACCCCACAATCTTCACAACTCAATGATTTTCAATCCCTAGTGAAGATCTCTATATTAGCCTTTCAAGTCGACTTAATTCTTTCAATCCTCACCAAAAAGTGGCTACTTCAACACAGAGCCGCCGCAATATGAGTCTATATGACTCAATTCTTGTACTTCATGTAAATTTGCTTCATAGAGCACTTAAATATACATAAAAACATAGAAAGCACATGGGCAGAAGAAGATAGGATCAGGTCCTACTCATTTTACAAGAATCCTGCCACACAAAGGGACATCATCACAAGCCAATTACTTCAAATGATGAATGTCGCTTCAATGAATCAAATGAGGAACTGAGAATCACCATCTCATTCTGATGATTAAGTCTACATTCCTCCAGATCCTTCTATCTCTTGTCTTCCATTATTAACATTTCTTAGTGTCCCCACTAACAAAAATCACATGTAACCTTGCCGCCAATGATTTCTAAAAACAAATTGAGCCAAAATAAAAGGGGCTCACACAAATATAAAAATGCATTCATTCGCAAAAACCCCACCCCCACCCTGTTAGGAACTCCCAATACAACACCAGCCTATTCATTCATTAACTAGCTTTTCTTATTCCTTCCGGAGGAACAAAGACCATTGAACGTCACTCAACATCAACGCCATTGAAAAATCTTGTTCATTCTTCCCACACAAAGGTCTTCAACACAATCTCGAGGACATGATCGCCATCAGGAAGGGGGGATGTTAATCCAATTCTAGGATTAACAAGAGCTACTGCCATTATCTTACATCAAGGAGTCATTTTAGATACACCAAAGGGTCATACCTTCAAGATATGAAGCAATAGTGTCCAAAGCTACAACTTGGACGGGTGCCCATAATGGTGTCACGGAGTATTTATGGCAATTCCCGCTTCAAGAGCGTGTGGTGGCAAGGAAGGATGAAGTCCTCAGTTATGTACTTCATGGATATATTACGAGAGTAGTCATTGTAATAGCATTAGGCCTCTTATGAGCCTAAAGTGCTCGGCCAACCACAATTTAAGTGAGTAAGAACACTTATGGCCATGTATATAAGTGAATTTCTCTCATAATACAACATACTCTCCGATTGTGCAATTGAATCTGGCTCTTGCTAATCCTCTTGCTAATATCTCTCCCTAATGTGTAAGATTCCTCCCTAGCACCTCAAGATGTCCAGTTTCTTCCCCTGTAATCAGTACCCTTTTCAGAATAATAAAAGATCTTGTTTCTACTTTGGCCTAGAGAGAGAAAATGTTATAGAGAGAGGTACTTCAATTTTTAGATATCTTTGGATGGAAAAATATCCCTTCTTATTAAAATAAATTCCCCCGAAATAGAAGCTTAAAAAAGAAATTCCTAAGGTGCATTAGAAATAAATTATAATGTGCACAAAAGACCTTAGCCTAAGGGTCAAGATTTTTTAAAAATTTTGGATTAAGGTTCTTATGGACCAATAAGATTAATCCAAATGTAGGGAGGAGACAAATTGAAGAATAAAAGAAAAACTCCCCAAAAATGAGTAAATACTCACATAAGATGAAGAGTGGACTAAGGACCAAAGAAAATAATTAAAAAACTTAATTTTGACACCTCAGAGTGGGGATCTCCCCTCATGAAGTAGGCACCTTTTTCTCATCATTACCTCTAATTTTTAATCAATAAAATGAGATATTTTCATCTCTCCTCTCTCCTGTTTCAAAACTAGATCTAAAAAGTAAGCTGAACTAACCCAAAAATGGTCCAAAATTGACCAAACTGATCTGGAAAATTCTAGAATCAATTTGCTTGGTTAGAGGCTCACTTTTTCCTATAAATAGAAGCCTCCCCCTTTGTAAAAGCTTAATGTTATTTATGCACTATTACTCTACTCCTCTCCTGAGCCATCTACATTGAATTTCTTAATAATTCAATTGTTTTTGGCCTGATCCTCTCCAAAGCAAATTGGTGGCCACTCTTGCTTCAAACAAGAGTAGAACCCTCAATCCCTCAAGCCAAAGGAGAGCTTACAGGCTCCATGTATGTAAGATTCCTCCCCCAGCTTTTGAGGTGTGCAGGTATAAGAACCTCTCCTTCTGATCTTATAATTATTCCCCTCTCTGAAATAAAAGAAAGATCCTATTTTACCCTATTTTGGCCTAGAGAGAGAAAATGTCTAGAGGAAGGTAATTCAAAATTGAGATATTTTTGGATATAAAAATCCTCCTAGTGCCTAAAATTATTTCCCTTAAAACAGAAATTCAAAAAGAACTTTCCAATGTACAATTGGAATTAATTAAAAATAGGTACAAAGGACCTTAGCAGCCTAAGGGTCCAGATTCTCAAAAATTTTTGAATTATTAAAAATAGGTATAAAGGACCTTAGCCTAAGGGTCCAAATTTTCATAATTTTTTGAATTATGCTCTAATTAAGGTTCCTATGGACCAATAATATTAATCCAAATGTAGGGAGGAGATAAATTGAAGAATAAAAGAAAATTCCCCAACAATGAGTAAATGCTCACATAAGATGAAGAGTTGACTAAGGACAAGGTTTTTTAGTTAAAAAAGAAGAGATATTTAGAAGAAATGATGCATTTTTGACACCTCAGTGTGGGGATCTCTCCTCATGAAGCAGGTGCCTATTTCACATGTGTGGAGGAGTTTTAAACTAAAAAATAATGAGATATTTTCATCTCTCCTCTCTCTTGTTTCAACTAGATCCAAAAAGTAAGCTAAACTGACCCAAAAATGGTCTAAAATTGACCAAACTGATCTGGAAAATTCTAGAATCAGTTTGCTTGGTTAGAGGCTCACTTTTTCCTATAAATAGAAGCCTCCCCCTTTGTAAAAGGTTAATAGTGTTAATGCACTGTTACTCTACTCCTACCAAGAACCAATTACATTGAATTTTCTTGATAATTCAATTGTTTTTGGCTTATTCCTCTCCAAAGTAATTGGTGGCCACTCTTGCTGCAAACAAGAGTAGAACCCTCAATCCCTCAAGCCAAAGGAAAGCTTACAACTCCATGTAAGCTAAATTTTTCTTACTTTCTAATTTCAAATCTGTGGTTTTCTTGATTTTCTTGTTTTATAGTTGATTAAAGCAAACTCTAATGCTATGCCTTGATGAAAAGGCCTTCCCCTTCTCTTCTTTACAATTCAGCCTTTCCTTGTGCTAGAATGTTTAGCAAAAAGATTGATTAAACTTTTCTTATTGTTTACTCTCTTGGAAATTAAAAATTGTGTAGATTAGAATCCTTTACATCTAATTGGGATTAATTTAAATTGAAAATAGAATGTTAAAAATGAGAAATGGTCAGCCATACAAAAGAGATTATGGAAAAATTTTCTAGAATTTTGTGGAAAAGAAAGTTCATTTTTCAACTATGAATATGCATGGATATCACTCATATTAATTATTAAAATTAATTTCTATGCATAGAAAGATGCATAATGAAAATTTTTATTATAAAAGTGTTGTTTTCATTGAATTTAATTTCTATGCATAGAAAGATGCATAAAAGATTTATTTTTATGTCAAAAGTGTTATTTTCATTAACACGGATTTTATGCATAGAAAGATGCATAAAAGATTTATTTTTATTTCAAAAGTGTTATTTTCATTAAAATTTCTTTTATGCATAGAAAGATGCATAAAAGATTTATTTTTATTTCAAAAGTGTTATTTTCATTAAATTTGGTTTTGTGCATAGAAAGATGCATAAAGGATTTATTTTTATTTCAAAAGTTTATTATCATTAAATATGATTTTATGCATAGAAAGAGGCATAAAGGATTTTTTTTAATTTCAAAAGTGTTATTCTCATTAAAATTTATTGTATGCATAGAAAGATGCATAAAGGATTTATTTTTATTTCAAAAAAGTATTATTCCCATTAAAATTGATTTTATGCATAGAAAGATGCATAAAAGATTTATTTTTATTTAAAAGTGTTATTCTCATTAAAATTTATTTTATGCATTGAAAGATGCATAAAAGATTTATTTTATTTCAAAAGTGTTATTTTCATTAAAATTGGTTTTATGCATAGAAAGATGCATAAAGGATTTATTTTTATTTCAAAAGTGTTATTCTCATTGAAGTTGATTTTTATGCATAAAAGGATTTTTATAAAAGTATTATTCCCACTGAAGTTGATTTTTATGCATAAATAGATGCATAAAGAATCTTTATATCAAAATTAGAATTCTCTTAAATTCTATGAATAGATGTAATAAGATGTGATGAGAATCAGATAGGTGTGAATGGAGGGATGGATGTGATGTGAATAGAGGTGATGAGACGTGAGGTGAATAGATGTGATATGAATCAGATAGATGTGAATGAATGGATGGATGGATGTGATGTGAATAGAGGTGATGAGATGCGAGGTGAATAGATGTGATGTGAATCAGATGGATGTGAATGAATGGATGGATGGATGTGATGTGAATAGAGGTGATGAGATGTGAGGTGAATAGATGTGATGTGAATTAGATGGATGGATGGATGTGATGTCAATAGAGGTGATGAGATGTGAGGTGAATAGATGTGATGAGATGTGATGTGAATCAGATGGATGTGAATAAATGGATGGATGGATGTGATGTGAATAGAGGTGATAAGATGTGAGGTGAATAGATGTGATGTGAATCAGATGGATGTGAATGAATGGATGGATGGATGTGATGTGAATAGAGGTGATGAGATGTGAGGTGAATAGATGTGATGTGAATCAGATGGATGTGAATGAATGGATGGATGGATGTGATGTGAATAGAGGTAATGAGATGTGAGGTGAATAGATGTGATGAGATGTGATGTGAATCAGAAGAAAGATGGTTGGTAGTCTTATTTACATGACTATCACACGCCGGGATCTCAGTTATGCTATGGGGCTAGTAAGCCAATTTATGCAGAGCCCCAGAAAACCTCATTTGGATGATGCAGTGAGACGCATTATGCACTATGTAAAGACCACTGCACATTGTGGTCTTCTTTATGAGCATGGTAAAGGCTTGGATGTACATGGCTACACAGACGAAGATTGGGCAGGTAGCTCATATGACAAGAGGTCTACTAGTGGTTATGCCTTTACATTTAGAAGTGCAGTGGTGAGTTGGAGTAACAAGAAGCAACCTACTGTTGCTTTATCTAGTATAGAGGAGGCTGAATACAGAGGTGCAGCCAACCATTGCTACATGTGAAGGAGTATGGTTAAAGAGTCTCTTGGTTGATTTGGGTGAGCCTATTGATGGCAAGGTTGTCATTCATTGTGACAACATGAGCAGCATACAGTTGGCCAAGAATCCAGTTTTTCATGCATAGACCAAACACATAGAGGTCCACTATCATTTTGTCAGAGAGAAAGTGTTGGATGGTACAGTGGATTTGCAGTATGTGAAGACTGAAGAGCAGGTGGCCAACATCTTTACAAAGCCACTTAGTAGGGAGAAATTTGAGTACCTCCATACTATGTTGGGAGTACATGGAATGAGCTTGAGGGGGAGTGTTGAGATGTGAATGAATGGATGGATGGATGTGATGTGGATAGAGGTGATGATATGTGAGGTGAATAGATGTGATGTGAATCAGATGGATGTGATGGATGTGAATGAAAATCAAGAAAACCATAGATTTAAAATTAAACAAGTAAGAAAATTAGTTTACATTGAAAGATCCTTGTCCCCACCGCGCAACGAATTCAGGGGTGCTAGCAGCGGAAGTAGCACTTCGTGCGTGGGGCAGGGTCCCTCACTCGGGGCCTCGCCCCACGGATATCCGGACAAGAGACTAATCCATGGGTGAAAGCATGTATAGGTGGTACCACTTTTTCACCTTTTGGTGGTACCACCAATAGCCCCTAAAAGGAGGGAAGTTTAGTGTTTTTGAAATTATGTATATGGAAAATAGTGGGCCATCATAATATTAATTGGGCCCCCTCTTCAAAGCATGCAATGATTTGGCGTCCCCCTTCTCTTAATATGGAAAATAGTGGGCCATCATGAAAAGGAAACAGGCCACCCTCCTTTAAGCATGCATTGATTTGGCCTGTCGCGCACGCCCACCTTCTCCCTGTACTCCTCTTCTCCCTCTCCTCTGTTCCTACATACCTCTCACCAAGAGAGCTTCCTGCCCATTCATCCCTCTGCTACCTTGCATCACTCACGGTTTCACCGTCTCACAGCCGTGTGCACAGTGCAGACCCCTTCACCGATGCCAGAGCAAGGTGAAGCTTCCCAGACAACATGCGGCCCCCCAACAAGAAAGTCCACTCGAAAAGGTATTGTGCTCCTCTTACGTGTCTGCTGCATGCACATATCCTTCTTACACATCTCCTCCATTGGCTTTTGTTTGCACATTGTTTCCCTGTCAATGCATGCTCCCCTTGAGAACTAACATTTGCTTGTTCTCTTATTGATAGCATCATCTAAGTACGTAAAGCTCTCCTATTTTTGCTACTCGTGAGCTGAGTTGCATGCTGAGTATGGCTTGAGCATGGAAGGCAAGCTACCCAAAGACCTTACTGTCAGGGATTTGCCACCTGAGGAGTGGCTGACTGTCTTCAAAGTTCCCGAAAAGAAGAAGACAAAGGTCTTCCTGCATATGGTGTAGGATCACCTATACGACACTTGTCGTCTTTTGTATCAGAAAGTGTACCAGGCTGCCCCCTCTAATAGGAAACTAACGACAAAGTTTGCTAGGGGGTTTGCCTTTGAGAATTGTGCAGCTGCTAAAGCTCAACCCGAAAGTCACAAGATTGCATGAGTTGTGGTGGGTGGTATGGTCTTGGAGAATGTGAAGGCTCAACGGGGAGGTTTGAATCGCAAAGTGAGGAAGTTCATGTCTGATTATGGTGTTGTTTCTATCTTATATGGACAAACAGAGCATGCTGTTGACTCCTACGCCTTGACAGTGTCTAATCACCCTGCAAAACTGACTGAGGTTGCATCCCAGCCCCTATACATAGAATGGTTAGGTAGAATTGCTGAAGATCTTGATGGGCAGGCCCATATTGCTGAAGCAAAGGTTGGTTTTGCTAAATTGGTCTTAGCAGAGAAGAGGGATTTGTGGCTACGCAAAACGAAAGCACCTATTTGGCCTATGCCCCGATTATAGTAGAGATGGAGAGACTTAGAGCAGACATGGAGATATTACAAGCATCTCCCCTAGAAAATGAAGCTCTCATTCTGAAGAAGGAAGCTGAGATAGGAGTGCTGGAGAGGGTGGTCTCAGTGGCTTCTGGTGCTGTGATGTCTGCTGCTTTGCAGAGATGAAGGAGGAGGTGTCCACTATGCAGGTACTTTTGAAAACTCAAGCATTTTTCTATCCTTTAAGTAGTGGTCCAAGCACTTGCAAGTGATATATGCACTTGCAAGTGATTTAAGCACTTGAAAGTGCTCATACATTTACACCACTTGCAAGTGCTTATTTCACTTGCAAGTGCTTAGAGGTCATCGAGTTCATAGAACACTCATAGGTATGAGACCACTTGCAAGTGCTCTGACCACTTGCAAGTGTTATACAACTGTAAGTGCTTACATCACTAGCAAGTGCATAGATATCATGCAAGTTCTTAGAAGTTTAAGTGCTTAGACAACTTGAAGGTGCTAAGACCACTTGCAAGTGGTCATACCTTTTGCAAGTGGTCATATCACTTACAAGTGCTAAGGCCACTTGTAAGTGTTCATGCCTTTTGCAAGTTCTAAGACCACTTGCAAGTGTTCATACCACTTGCAAGCGCCTAGGCCACTAGCAAAGTTCAAGACCACTTGCAAGTGTTCATACCGCTTTCAAGTGTTCATACCGCTTTCAAGTGCTTAGACCACTTGAAGATGCTAAGACCACTTGCAAGTGGTCATACCACTTGCAAGTGCTAAGGCCACTTTGTAAGTGGCCATGCCTTTTGCAAGTTCTAAGACCACTTGCAAGTGTTCATACCACTTGCAAGTGCCTAGGCCACTAGCGAAGTTCAAGACCACTTGCAAGTGTTCATACCGCTTTCAAGTGCTCATACCACTTGCAAGTGCTTAGACCACTTGAAGGTGCTAAGACCACTTGCAAGTGCTAAGGCCACTTGTAAGTGGCCATGCCTTTTGCAAGTTCTAAGACCACTTGCAAGTGTTCATACCACTTGCAAGTGCCTAGGCCACTAGCAAAGTTCAAGACCACTTGCAAGCGTTCATACCGCTTGCAAGTGCCTAGACCACTAGAGAAGTTCAATACCACTTGCAAGTGTTCATATCGCTTTCAAGTGCTCATACCACTTGCAAGTGCTTAAAACACTAGCAAAAGCACAAAGCACGTACAATTTCTAACAGGTGCTTAGAACACTTGGAAGAGCCACTTGCAAGTGGTTGCATCATTTGCAAGTGCTTAGACCACTTTCAAGTGCTTAGAACACTCACTGGTGCTTAGACCTTAGGGCACTGCACAGACCACTGACAGGTGCTCAAACCACTTACACATGCTTGAAAGTTCTGATGGCTGGTTGTTTTTCATTATGTGCAGGCTTCGGTTGAGGAAATGGAGCATGTGTTATGTGAGCTGAGGAGACATGCCTCCTTCGTGAAGGAGGCATGCACTTTCTTGAAGAGAGAGGGGAGAGCCCTTCTAGTGCCTACCCCGCATGCCAAGTCTGTCCTAGGTAGTGCTGACACTATCCTCATTGGTGGATCTTGTGTGACCTATGGCCAGCTGCTGTCAAGCAAACATGCGGCCGGTGTTTATTATCTGCCATGTGCCTCACAAGTACCACCCCTTTTTCTTTTCCATTGTTTGTGGTGCGACCGAGCCCAAGTGCATTGTTTCGGACTGTTCGTGGGAGATACCACTTGTAGCAAGATGTTGGGCACTTGGGAATGCATATGAGGAGTCCATAGGTAAGGCATGCCTCTTTCATAGGACAGGATTCATGCTACTTTTGATATGTACAGTAATTGTCTGTTATGTCTCAGGTGAGCCTGAGGCTGGCGAGGGGGTGGACCCAGCCGCTTCCACCTCGTCCATGCATGATGTGGACGCCCCCTTCGACCTAGACGCCTTGATGATGAAATACAAAAACATGGTGGGTGGTTGTAGTCTGTCTACTGAAAAAACTGATGTGCTTGGTGATGGAGGCATCCTGGAGGAGGGAGACACCTGGTTCTGAGATCACACAAGGTAATTTTGGTTGCTGTAACATGTTATCTTGTGACATGATTATCCATGATCATTGTGATCATATTAACTACCTGTGCTCCTAACTTGATTTCCTATTGCTATCCCAGGTAGTACTGATGTCATTAAGACATTAAGTCATGTTAGTGCTCCAACTGGAGAGCCAAGCCGCGTCGACAAAGGTGTACATACTGAAGAGGAGTTGAACCCAGATATGGAAGAGACCCTCCAATTTGTTGCAGGAGAGTTGCGGAAGAAGAAGAAAAGGCAGGTGGAGGATGGGCCTCTTCGGGACCCCAAGAAAAGTACTAACCCAATTTTCCCCAAAACTCGAGCATGCAAGAAGCTTTAGCTTCTTGCAACTTTGTAGCTTTTTGCTCATGCAAGCCGCATTATTTTGAACGCATTATTTTACAGTAATATAATATATAAGTCCTTTGTCTCAGTGTCTATGCGTGTCCTGACCATCTTAATCATTGTGCATGTAGTTAAAATTCAAGTTGTTGGCTCGAAAACCCTACCACCCCCACTGATGAGGTAGAGCACATTGAGCACTGTCCTCCACGCTATCAGTTTCGATGCTTCAATGACTCTCGAGACCTGGCAATCGTTGTTGACTTCAACAAGGTTCTTTTGTGCATGCACGATAAGCGCAGGTGTTGTAGTGGGCAGAGAGTGCTGACAGAGCAAAAACTATCAGAGAGTGCCCTTTTGATGTCAGGGATGATGCCTTGCAATGATCAAATTGGAGAATCGTGCGGAACAATATTGAGGAAATGAAAGAAATTGAAGCCCCCAACCTGGATCTTAAAGAAAGAAAGTATAAGCATCCAAAGAGTAAAATAGCAAATTAGAAGTGCTTTTGCAGGCATTTTTTCCATTGTACAGAGGGCTACCTGTAGCCCCTTCACTGCCATGACACCATGCCCTTACTGTGTAGCTTAATGTGCTCTGACACCGTGCCTTTATTGTGTGGCTAACTTCCAACACTCCTTGACATATATACAAACAAAAATGGTTTTGACCTTGGAACGATTTTGTGTCGATCTGGTGTCATTTTCTTTAGTTTATACTGTGGTTGCATTTTGTGGACTCTTAAGAAAGTGATGGTTTGAAAGTTCTTGTCTAGGTATTGAAGTGCTTGTCAAGTGGTTTAAAAGTGCTGGTCAAGTGGTTTGAAAGTGCTTGTCAAATGGTTTGAAAGTGCTTGTCAAGTGGTTTGAAAGTGCTTGTCTAGGTATTGAAGTGCTTGTCAAGTGGTTTGAAAGTTCTTGTCTAGATACTAAAAGTGCTTGTCCAGGTACTGAAGTGCTTGACAAGAATTTATCAAGTGGTCTGAAAGTACTAAACATGTGCTTGTCTAGGTACTAGAAAGTGCTTGACAAGAATTTATCAAGGTGCTTACAGTGCTTGTCAAGTGGTTTGGAATGCTTGTCTAGGTACTAAAAGTACCTGACAAGTGCTTACCATGTGGCCTCCAAGTGCTTGTCAAGTGCTTGTGTAGGAACTTCAATTGTTTGGGAAGTGCTATAGTCAAGTGGTCTAAAAGTGCTTGTCTAGTTACTTAAAGTGCTTGTTTAGGTACTTAAAGTGCTTTTCAAGTTCTGAAAGTGCTTGTGTAGATCCTAGAAGTGCTTGTGTAGGTACTATAAGTGCTTGTCAAGTGGTCTTAAAGTGCTTGTCTACTACTACTGAAAGTGCTGTCAAAGAGTTGAACGTGAAAAATAGTGCTTCTTAGGAGGACACATTGTGCTAGCTTGAAAGTTAGAACTTACAAGTTCTCCTCTGGGGGCATGCTATTATAGATTTGTTCAAATACATCATTTGACAATTCATATACATTAGGCTCACCTTCTGAGCACATCAAAAACCTGATGCATTGCAGCAAGTGGGAGTAGATAAAAGCAGGGGGCTTGTTATCCAAAAGAATGTAGGTGTCATCTTAGCTATTTACCTTGTTGTAAAAGAGTCCCTCAACGACAAATGAGTTCTTTTGAATACGGTTATGCCATTCATCCCTTTTTGATTTGATGGTCAAGTGCTTGGTTTTAGTGCACTTCAAGATGTAGAAGTATGCACCTGGCTCTTCTGCATTCCCTGCTGCTGCTGCGAAGTTATGGCCAACCATCAAGGCATCACTTAGGTTGTCATGGTGGGCCAGCATACATGGGGGCTCCTGGTAACTCAACATCGCTGGATGCTTCTCCATCGTTTTGAACATTGACAGTTGGTTGTATTCCCAAGTACTGCCACCTCTCAACGTGCTCCTTGTTTACACATCTCCTCCATTGGCCTTTCATGCACGCATGGCAAAAGCAGGACAATGGTCTACACCGTAGCCCGTGCATATCTGATTGACTGTAGCTGTTGATACAGTGGAAGGATCGAGACCCTTTGATCCGCATGCAATCCCACTCTCTATCTATGTCTACATCACTGAGCTTGACCTCCCAGAATCTACGATCGACTTTCTTCCCTATCAATGGACATTCTTTCCTGAGGGTTGCATTGAGGAATACCACCACACTTGAAGCATTATGTAACACCCATCCGTCAGATTTCAGCTGCTCCTGTGTGAGAGCTCTTTTGAGCACCGCACCAGTCCCATCGTGCTCGCCCTTCCCATGGCCGAATGCGAAGAAACTGTGCATCATCTCAATACTTGTCATATTGAAGTATCAGGCTACAAAATAGAAAGGGCGCCTTGCTTTGAATTGTGAAGCAGCGCCATCAAACCACACCCACTGTCGCTTGACACTGCATCCTTGAGCTTTCAGCCACTCATTGTGCAAAATAAAGCAGTGCTGCACAAACAAAGTGTCGTGGATTTTGTCATCAGAGATGTAGAAGTGGGTTGTCTTCCGAATGGTACCAAGCACATCACGCAGGTATGAAATGTGGACCAAGATTGTCACCTGAGTTGAATACCAATGCATTGACTGAATTTCATTCTGCACCTTGAAGGAGTAATTCTCTGCAAAATCCACTACTGACACCACTACATCATCTGGAAATTTATCCAAACACTCTTTGAGTTGTTCATCTTGCCATCTATACTTATAATTGTGTTTGATGAAGTTTCCCAATTTGCTTTGAAGCAAGGAAGTGAAAGTCCTTGGGCTGACTTGGTGAACAACAAGATCTTTCCGAGTTTTTGCTTGACTGTTCTCATCCACTTCCTGTGTAGGAACATCATCAAAAAGCTTGACAGTCATCATAGAGATGTCATCGCTTTTTTCATATGGACACAAGGAGATCTGTTTAATGCCACAATGTTTGCATGTACCCAAAAGACATTGTCTACAGTGATAAGCATAGTCAATGGGTTTTGGGCACAATACAGACTCCCATAGGTTTGTTAAGCTTGGAAATGTGGCATTGGAGGCCGCACACTACGCTGTTCCATCATGAGAACTGCAAACAAGGCACCTGCAAACTGCATGGCCGGCCATGTAGCCCATATCTTCCCTGGTGCATTTGATTAAGAGCTTCCTTGAAGTAGACAAGTTGCACATGGTATTCACAACAACAAGTGTTGCGGTCCTTCAAAAACATCTTAGGGAGATCCTTATGTTAGGATGAGCCACTTGGAACCGCATATAGAAGTCCCTTTATCAAAGAAGACAAATTTAGACACACTATCAAGCATTATAAATCATTTTGAAGCAACCTATAGCATTGGTAAGCATTATGACACACTTTCAATGAGTGTAAAGCTATGACACTCATTGGGTAAAGCTCTTAGATGCACTTAGTAGCACTTTCTGCACTTATTGGCAGCACTAGTAAATGGTTGAAAAGCACTATAAAGCACTCTCAGGCACCTGCAAGCACTTAGAAACCTGAGGATCCATTTAGATGAACTTGGAATAACATGGAATTTCTTGGAAGCACTAGGAAACACTTAGAAGCAATTGGAAACACTAGCAAACACTTAGAAGCAAGTAAAGCACTTGGAAGCAGTTAGAAGCACATAGCAAGCACTTAGAGGCACATGGAATCACTAGCAAGCACTTAGAAGCACTTGGAAGCACTTAGAACCACTAGCAAACACTTGGAACCACTAGCAAGCACTTAGAAGCACTTGGAAGCACTTAGAAGCACATGGAAGCACTTAGAAGCACATGGAAGCACTAGCAAATACTAGAAGCACTTGGAAGCACTTGTAAGCACTTAGAAGCACTAGCAAGCACTTAGCAAGCATTTAGAAGCACTTACAAGCACTTACAAGCACTTGGAAGCAGTTAGAAGCTCATGTTATCACTTCTGAAGCTCTGTTAAGCCATTACGAGCACAAGCACTTGGAAGCATTTAGAAGAACTCTCTAGCACCTGGCAGCTTTTTGAAGCACTATTAAGCACTCAGAAGCAACAAAGGCACTTAGAAGCACACACAGAAACATTTAGATGCACTTGGAAGCACTTACAAGCACTTGGAAGCAGTTAGAAGCTCCTGTTATCACTTCTTAAGCTCTGTTAAGCCATTAGGAGCTTAAGCACTTGGAAGCATTTGGAAGAACTCTCAGGCACCTGGCAGCTTTTTGAAGCACTATTAAGCACTCAGAAGCAACAAAAGGCACTTAGAAGCACACAGAAACATTTAGATGCACTTGGAAGCACTTACAAGCACTTACAAACACTTGGAAGCAGTTAGAAGCTCTTGTTATCACTTCTGAAGCTCTGTTAAGCCATTACGAGCGTAAGCACTTGGAAGCATTTGGAAGAACTCTCAGGCACCTCATAGCTTTTTGAAGCACTATTAAGCACTCAGAAGCAACAAAAGGCACTTAGAAGCACACACAAACATTTAGATGCACCTCGTAGCTTTTTGAAGCACTATTAAGCACTCAGAAGCACACACAAACATTTAGATGCACTTGGAATGACATAAAATTACTTGGAACCACTATGAACCACTTAGAAGCACTTGTGATCACTTGAAGAAGTATGTCAAGCACTATAAAGCATGGTTAAGCAATATAGTGCACTGTCGGGCACTTAGAAGTGGTCTGAAAATGCTCAGAAGCACTAAGATGCACTCATGACTTGGAATTTCTTGGAATCACCATGAAGCACTCAGAAGCATCTGAAATCAATTGTAAAGCTTCATAAAGCACTATAGTGCATGGTTAAGCATTGTAATGCACTGTGAGGCACTTGCAAACATTTGGAAGCATGGTAAAGCACTCTAATGCCCTATTATACAAAATTTAAGTACTGTCAGCACTCTAAACCACTGACATTTAGAAATCAGTATCGTATAGAAGAGCATATCCGGATACACTATCAATCATATGCGAGCAACTGTGTAGCTCTTACAACACACTCTCAACACAGTGATATACCTGAGGCAAATCAAGTAGATGCACTGGATGCAGTACATGTGCACTCTTGCCTATCCTCTTTCGAACAACATCTTTCTTATTTGGGGAGATGCGAGTTTCCACCGCCGATGAAAACTGAAACACGATTTCCCTGATTTCACTGGTGATGGTGCTTGCCCTATGCAATTGACGGTGACAAGAATCCAAGGGAAGTGATTCGCTCCCCCGGGGTGGTCCAACACGCAAATCGAGGCGGGCGTCCCAAATTTGGAAACCCTGCCCTAAAATTTAGAAACCCCGCCCCAAAATTTGGACCGTACACACTTACTAGGGTGCCCGTACGATGGCCGCACAAGAACCAAAGGACAGTCGTCCACTGTGTGGTCCACACGTACCACCACGTGGACACCCATGCTGCCCCAAACCAGATAAGGTACATGCGTACCACTCCTTTCCCTGTTAACCAACACCGTACCTTTCCCATAGAACCATGCAAGCCACTGATCTACAGCCTTTGCCATCCTTTCATCCTTGCTTTGTGTATCACCCGTACTCGTACCCCATAGTTATATAAACCCCCGCCGGGGTGCTCCATGGGCAACACACATTTCTGCATAGCCTATGCTCTATTGTGCCGCCGTCCGTACTACCGTCCATCCTTGTGCAGTGTACTTGTTGTAGTACAGCTGCCTCTTGCAGCCACCTCTCTCACACCCCCTCATTTGCCACTTTTCAGATAAGCTAAATTTTCCTCCATCCCCCCCTTACTAGGAGGCAGTGTCCTTAACTCTTCTCCCCCCATTTGCGTGGACTTTAGTAAGAGGTTTTTGCCTTAGAGAGGGTTCATGTGCTGTGTTCTTTTGCTTATACAGTGAGCAAACGATCTCAGAATTGAGATCCGATTGAAGCGTTACGACCGTGCCAGCGAGCCCTACAAGACGACATCCAAGATAGCCCCTTCTCGAAAACGTCAGAATATTGCCTCGAGAGGAGCACGCAACAACGAGATTAGAGAAGATGCTCCTCGCGGCCCCAACCATCCCTTTACAAGCTCCTCAAGGAAATGGTGGCTAGGTTAGCTTGGTTATTTTTTAAAGAAGAGTTTTTTTTAATATTAGTATTAATAAATATGTATCTTTTCCTTTTAAAATAATGACATAAAATTGTATGAAGTTACGAATTGAATAATGCTGTATTCAATGAATTGCATTGAAATTGTTATCTTTAAAGAGTGCAAGTTTTTCCTGGCTTCGACGCTAACTCCGTTTCGTGCTTGTGTAGCCGGGCGGCGTCGTTAGCAAAGCCCAGGAATGGCCCAAGGTATCCCTCATACCATTGGGAGAATAAGGTTCGCCGATTGAGGCGAGAGATTATGATGCTGTCTAGTTTTGAGGGCCCAGGCTAGTATGGTGAATAAGTCCACCCTAGTGTGTAGACATCCCTCTGAGGGGCGAGAGGATCGAGCGATGGAGCCTGAGAGGGCAACAGGCTAGCTTGATTCCTCACCCCAGCGGCGGCCGACGATGAGGTGTATGGTCCCCTAGAAGGCCAAATTCTAGATCATCGGCAGTATAAAAGGAAAAGTATAAGAGAGCCAGTTTGGCTTCTATGGAATTGAGTCATGTATAAACTTTTTTTTATAAATCTTGTCTTTGGCATGATTGTATTGTGAAAAAAGACTGTTTTAACAAACCTGTGAAAAGGGCCTTAATTAAGGAACATGTTTATTTATGTCAAACAGTGTGGTAAGATTAATTAGAAAATAAATTGACACGTGAGTAGGGTGGAAAGTGGGAGGATTGAATGCCCCGACGGCACCATCCTATGGACGGGTGGACCCAATTAGTCGGGTAGCTTTCCAACAGATTAAGTGAAAGCCCTACGCTAGATAAATAGGTTCTTGGGCAACTCTATTCTAGAAGACTAGGCCAGCGACTGTGCCTTGCATGGATGAGGAAAAAAGTCTAGAAATCAAGTCTAGTAGTTGCCCAATTTATGATCAATTACCCTATGGGTGATTTGATTTTTAGAAGATCACGCTCCCCCTGCGAGATAGGACTAGGTCATATCTTAAGTGTTTCCCCTATTTTAGAAGGAGGGAACCTTATAATTGGTATCAGCCGATCTTAGCTCTTAGGAATTGCCATTTAAGGAATGCTTTGCCATGAATGTTTTACCTAACATAATGCTAATTAATAAAAATATCCTACTAAAACAAACAAGTTGAATTGATGTTTGAATGATTATAGGAAGAGGAAGATGCCTACTCGAAGTTTCTAGTTTTCCAATGCATCTGCTAGTCACTTCTCGAATTTTGAGTTCTGTGACACCATGGTGCAGATACTAGAGAAGATGTCCCTCCCTTATTTCTCTCATATTAAAAGAGAATGGGATAGAGATTTTTGGAGTCATGGGCCGAGATATTTCTTCATTCGAGCAGACTGAATTGGGAACCGTACCACCGGCCTAAAGCGGATTCGTTGGATTGAAAAGTTGAAGATGATCCATTTATTTTGGTTCATCGCTCGGTACCCCCACCAGGGCCGACACCTCTGTGACTATAGATGGGATTTGTATACCTCAGGATTACTGGGTGTATGACCAAGTGATGCAGGTCTTACCTATCGACAGAGTAGCTGTGTTGGGACCTACCCCAATCTAGAGTCTACCACCCTTACCATCAGTTTTTAGAGTCTTAGAAACTACAGCGGAACCCCCATATTTCACCTATGTGGACTGCTCTACCCTTATATCATAGTCAAGCTTAGGAATTTCCATTGATGGTGGCAAATAAGACTAATTATATTAGTCTCAGATCTTTGTAATAAAACTCGTCCTTGTAAATATTTGGAAATAAAATGATTTCAATGTTTTACTCTTCAAAATAAACGTTGTGCTTGTAATCTTAAAATTGTTTTTACAATGATGGTCAAGAAGGATCACCCTCTACTTCCCAATGCGCTTTACACTGATATCCATGAGAAGGAGCTCCTAATCAAGGAAATGCAACCTCCCTGATGGTCAGGGTGAGTGCTATCTAGGTCCAAAGATGGACTGCATGTGTCCAGCCAAGTCTCCATTTGGTTATTCTACACAACACATAAGGAAGTGTTCAGATTTTTTTAATTTTATTTAATGCAAGTTGAACGAAGGATGCTAATATGTACAAGCATGACGAAAATAGAGCTAATAGATTCGATAGATGAATTGCCAAAAAGTAGCTTTTGTAGCATGATAGCTCTTTCAAGAATGAGTTTGCTTTTGGATGTAACATTATGCAAATTGTTTGTGGGGTGTTGACGTATGGCACAGGTTCCTTTTTTGTTGGACTCTTTTTGGTACCCCTTTCAGAGTACGTGCAAGAGATTGAAGTTTAGTCAGAGGTGAGATTTTAGCGATAGGCATAGGAAATGCATTGGGACAAACAGGAGGAGGTGTGAATGTAGATGTTTGAACACTTCTGAGCTTTGGCAACCATATGGCAGATGTGTTCTTGCCATCCCATTGGGCTTTCAAAATTTTCTTGGGTCTTCAGAGTGCCCAACTCTAACACCTATGCCTGTAGACTTATGGCTGGTAATGTAATTTGATTAGGGAAAGAGTAGAATACCGACGACATTCCAAATAGTTGGAGTTGTAGGAAGAACGCTCTTTTCTTGATAGTCAGGGAGTCTACTTGTGTAGGAGCCTGATTGAAAGTTGTTGGTTTTGTAAGACAAACTTTGACATTGCTTGTGTTTTGAGGAAATAGACTCTGAACTTGATTTGGTTGCAATATCCTCCTTTTGATGTGTTGCCTCTGAGATAGAAGTGAGTAAAGGTACCCACTTGCCTTTTTCTTCCCATGTCAGTTTGGAGTATCCCTTCCTGTTCAAGACCTTCTGATGATGTCTGATTGACGCATCAGCTTGTGTTTCCACCTGGACTCTTTCAGGCTTAGTAAGGCGTGGTTTCCAGTATTGATTTGGTTTCTGTAAGTGAGGTGGTATTGATTGCTTTTGTTCTTGAGTAGATTCAGGAACATAATTATGTTTTGCTGCAGTAGTCCCTGCATTCTTCTTTGGTAGCCACAAGGTAGTAGCACCCTCGTAGTAGCCTTGTGCTTGCAGAACCTTCGTTAGGATCCACCGTTGTTGAGTGGTCTTGTTGGAGGTGGAACTGTTGGTTTTGGTGAACCTCCTCTTTAGCTTTGTATTCCTTGGATGTTCCTTGTGGCAGCATTGGGTCTTAGCTTGCGAGCTGCTTTAGGTAACCAGATTTGAATTCTAAGTGCTTCCCCCCTTCCGTAGCCTTGTGCATATAAGAGAGATGTTGGCACATGCCATCCTTGTGTATTGTCATTGTCATTATTCACCCAAATCATTGGTTCTTTTGAGGTTGTCTCTATCACAGTGGTGATGGTCTCCACCTTTTGAAAAGATGGGAGTGCCGAAGCACTTGATCCTGTAAGGTGAGTAGAATTTACCAACAAGGTGTATTGTCGGGAGTTCCAGTCCATACCACATCTGGTGGTTCTAATCCATGATCTGCCTAGAACAACATCCACCACTGCTTGGCTCTTGTTACCAACATAAAAAGTCACGTGCATAGATTGATCCTGAATGGACATATTAATACAGCACTTGCCTAGGGCTGGGGTTTCATCACCAGAGAAACTCTGGAAGTTCAATGATGCATTGGTGAGCAAAGGTTGGCCTAATGATGTCCACGCTTCATAAGACAAAACATTGCAGTCGGCTCCCAAATCTATAAGTGCAGACGCTACAAAGATTGCTCTTTGAGTAGGGATCCTTACATCAATATGAAAGGGATCTACAAATTCTTCATCATCATTCAAGTGGATGGCCATGATAGCTGCCTTGCGGTGCTCTCGTGCTAGTGCTACTCTAGCCTTAGCTTCTTCTTTTGCTTGACTTTGTAACAAATCTTGAGCTTTTTTACGTGTCTGACTAGCATGTATGCGTATCAGCATATCATCTGTTAGAGATTCTTCATAGCGCTTCAAGCGGCTACCATTGATGAAGTTAGTCATTGGCTCTCCATCTAAGGTTTCCAACCTTACTGCACCACTCGCACTAAGCTCATTGATTACAAATGGACCAAGTCCTCGCATTTTCAGCTTGTGTTTTTGTTTCTTCAATGTGTAAAGCAACACTAGATCACCTCTCCTGAAGTGACCTTTCTTCACATGCGTATCATGCCAACGCTTTTGGCGTCGTTTTTCAGCATACATGTCAATGACTGCCAATAGCCTGTCTTCATCTAGCCTCTCCAATTCATCGATCCGTGTAGAGAATTCATGATCCGTCCACTCAAGTTGTTTTGCAACTCGAAGTGTAGATACAATAAATTTTATCGGAAGGATAGCGTCCAATCCAAAAACTAGATTCAAAGGTGTCGTGCCTATGGACGTTTTGTAAGCAATTCGGTAAGCCCATAGAACTGAGTGAAGTTTCTGTTCCCAATCTGTTCTATGTCCCTCAACAATCTTTGTAAGCGCAGTGCAAAGAGTCTTGTTAGTGCTCTCAGCTTGACCATTTACTTGCGGGTGATAAGGCGCTGACCTCTTATGGATGACCATAAAGTCTTCCAAAAGAAAGGTAATGACTTCATTGATAAAATGCACACCTTGGTCACTCACAATCTCAATAGGTAAACCGTAGCATGTAAACACATGTTCGTATAAAAACTTTGCAGTGGTCCTAGCATCGTTTTTCACTGTGGCTTTTGCTTCTACCCACTTTGTAAGATAATCTGTGGCTACAATGATATACTCAGCATGTGTATGGCGTGCTGGTGGTTTAATCGGTCCCACAAAATCAATTCCCCATTTTGCAAAAGCTCTAATCCCCATAATTGGTCTCAATAGCATGTCCTCATACTTGGTAGGAGGTTTGGCTCTTGACATTGATCACATCATTTGACATGCTCTGTTGCATCATGAAAAAGCGTAGGCCACCATAGTCCTGACCATAGTATAAGTTTGGCAGTTGTTTCTCCACAAAAATGTCCACCCCCAACTCCTGAATGTGCATGAGTCAATATGCTAAGGTAGTCACTCTCACAAACACAAGTCCGTAGGTTTCCATCTTTGCCCCTTTTGTACAGCTGGCCTTCAATAATCTAAAAACTCGCTGTTTCTACCTCTACGGCTCTCTTTCTATGCCTAGGCATCTTATCGTCCGTATGACCCTGCGTCAAATACTTCACAATGTACGAACTCCAATTGGGTGTTGTTGAAATATAAAATAGAGTCACATGAGGAATGGGCTTCCTTTGTTGACAAATTTTACAATTACATACGTACTCTTCTGTATCAGCATGAAGTGTTGGCCACCAATATCCTTCCCACAAAACTCTTTTAACCGTATCCTTTCCAAAGACATGTCTGCCTCCTAAGCTCACGTGGACATATGAGATAATCTCATCATATTGATCAGGGTAAGGGCATAGACGAAGTATTCCATCTTTTCCTAATTTATACAATCGTCCAGAAAGAAGCTTATAAGGAGCACAATGCTCTAAGGTCATTATTTTTTCATTGGTGGGACTAATGGAGTTAACAAATCCTGTCGTTAAAACTTGAATGATGGGTTCTGCCCATCTTGGTGCTCTCTCAACCAAGAATAGAGTAGCGTCAGGAATATCATCATCTATACCAATGGGTGCTTCTCCTGAAGTTATCCTGGAAAGATGATCAGCTCGCTGATGCATTTTTCTCTTCTATACCGCTACTTCAAATTCAAATTCAAGTAGAATAACAAACTAGCGTACAATCCTTCCGGTTGCACATGGCTTGTTCACAAGGTGAAGCAAAGCTTGATGATCTACGAAGAATGTAAATTTGTTGGCCAAAAGGTAATGCCAAAACTTCTTCACAGCATAGATCATAGCTAAGCCTTCTCTTTCCATGGTGGTGTAATTCTTTTCAGCACTATTCAACTGGCGGCTAGCATATGAGACTGGAAAGTCCATTTTGTTCTCGCCTGGTTGAGCTAAAATACAACCAATTGCAAAAGCCAAAGCATCTATATGTACGTGGAATAAATTATCCCAATCCGGCGACCTGAGAATAGGTGCCGTTACTAATGCTTTCTTCAGCTTTTCAAAGACTTCTTCACAATCCTCTGTCCATTCAAATACAACAAGGAGTGCGTACAATGGCCGTGCTATTTCAGTGTACATGTAGATAAATCTACGGTAGTAGCCGCAATGACCCATGAAAACTTGTACCCCTTTTGCATTGTAAGGTCTAGGTAGCTCAACAATAACAGCTATCTTTTCCGCATCCGTGGATATACCATTCCTAGACACAATGTGGCCTAGAATCTTCCCTTGCCTAACCATAAACTTGCATTTATCAGGGTTAAGGCATATGCAATACACTCTGCATTTCTCAAATATTTTTTTGAGATGCTTTATGTGTTCTTCTCTGTTTATGGAATGCACACACAAGTCATCCATGAATATTTCAAGAAATAATCGCAGGTATTCTTTGAACGCATGGCTCATCAGCCTTTGAAAGGTGGCTGGAGCGTTAGTCAAACCAAAAGGCATGACTCTATATGCAAACACTCCCCATTCTGTAGCAAATGCGGTTTTGTGTTGATCCTTGGGATCAATAGCCCGAAAATCCATCAAGAAAATTGTATGCCTTCTTACCAGAGCTACCCTCTCCAATACATGATCAGTGAGTGGAAGCGGATAGTGGTCCCGGACAGTAGAGCAGCATTTACTTTCTTTAGATTGACACATACTCGTAGTTTTCCATTCTTCTTAGGTACTACCACAATCGGTGAAACCCATTCCGTATGTTCAATCTCATAAATAAATTCAGCCGCCGTGCTAACAACTTGTCAATCTCTTCTTTGATCTTTTTGGTAAAATTATTGTTATACGTGTAAGGACGCTGCTTGGACGGCTTGGCATCCTCTCGCATGGGAATTGTATGTTGGCAGATCTTTGGATCTACCCCCTTAAGGTCTTTGTAACTCCAATATATCTCGATACTCTCTCAGAGTAGAGATTAGCAATTCTTCCTCCGCTTGGGTTAAGTCTGTGGCAATCCACACGTTACGTGGCTCTTCGCTTGGTTCTGCCAGGTCTATTTTCTTGGCGTCCTCAGGGCCATCATAGGAAACTCCTGGTTCCTCAGGTTTCTGTCAAATAGGTTGTTGCAAGACTATTTTCCGATCTTGTATGGTGAATTTCTTGAAGTTTGAGGGGATATTTGTGGTATCCTCTTCTTCCTTTGAGTCATCACTCATGGAAGACCATGCTGCTTTTAGCATTCTCTTCCTTTCTTGCACTAGAGCTTTACGCTCCACTCTCGTCATGGTGCTTTGTTCAGTCTTGATTGAATGCACTGAAGCCTTAGATTTTAGCTTCGGTTTCCTTTTCCTCTTCTTCTTTGGGTTGTCACTCTCCTTCTTGTTTAGCTTTTGCACTAATTGAAAGTCGTATCTCCATTTCATCTCGTCTTTGATGACTTTTGGTGTTTTGTATATTTTTTGAGATTTTTTAACAGTAAAATAGTAAATAGACAAACAAATGAAGTGCTAGGTGCATATATGAACAATGCAAATATAGATTTTAATTTAATGGGGACAAAAACCATGTATCTGTTCATGAGGAAAACTCTATGGGGGGGCTAGTTGAGGGAAGAGATGAAGGCCCAGAGGTGAGAGGGAAAAATGAGTGGAAGAGCACGAATGAAAAAGCATTGGGACATATCGCACTCAGTTAAATGATGAAATCATTCATCACATCACATGGATACAATGGGCAAAAGATGCATGGGATGAAAATAAATTATTTGGCACACAAGCTAAAAATTCAAAGATAAATCTATTAATGCAATTCTAAAAATTGGATATGAAGGAAAGTGAACCTTTAATCACACACTTGAACAGATATAAAAGCATTAAGCAACAACTGGCAGCTATTGGCAAAAAGGTAGAAGATGATGAGGCACTAGCAGTGCTTCTGAAGAGTGTGGACAAAGGTGAATATGAAAACGTTGTAGCAACACTAAATAATGTACCTGAATTGAAGCTACATGAGATAGAAGGAGCTCTACTAGAGCAAGAGACCAGAGGCAAAGAGAAGAAATGGCTGGACTCAACAGCAGCAGGAGAAGAAAAAACATTCTTCACCCGAGGAGGATTCTCTCGAGGACGAGGACGAGGAAGAGACAGAGTAGGAGGAAGGACCTTCACTTGCCACAACTGTGGAAAGCCAAGACACATGGCAAGAGACTGCTATAGCAAACCCAGTGGAGAAGGAACGACATTGGCAAACTTCATGGAGGCTTCTAAGGAAGTGGAGTCAGATCATCTTTTTTGAGAGAGAGAGAGAGAGAGAGAGAGAGAGAGAAACCCCACAACCCAATGTAACATGCCCCAATAGAGTAAAACCACCTCTGAGCCACCGATGATGTAGGCCATGTGGTAGATGTATGTGTGAGCACTTTAGTCAAGGTCACGGGCACTTGTAGTAGCCTTAGACACATAGAGAGAGAGAGAGAGAGTGTCAAGCACTATGAGTTTAGGGACTTGAGGCAGTGGTCACGGACTATCAAGTAAGAGGGAAACTTGGTATAGGGTCCATGTGTGCTAGAAGTATTCACTTAAGGGAGGTGTTGAAATATACAAGTGAATAGGGTGTGTGCAGGAACAAGCCCTTGGCAAGAGGCTGTAAAAGAGAATCTGTAAATGTGAGAGAACCTGTGAAAAGGTGAGAAGTATCTACTAGGAGAGAATAAAGGGTAGCATGAGGAGATTTAGGAGGTGTGGAGATATTCTGGGAGAGGTGGAGAGAATCAAGCAAAAGAGGTGGAGTGAATCAAGGAGAAATTAGTGGGATTGGATGATTGGATGTAAACTCTATAAATTGAGGCATTGGCCTAATGAGAATTTGCTGGTTTTTGATTATCCATGCCTACATTAAGCTATCAATTAATTACTCACTAATCACGTCCTAATTATTATCTAATCTCTTTGTTAATGATGTTGATTCTAGCATTTGATCCACCATAGCTCATCACATTGCTGCAAATTTAACAAGTTTTTGTCAATTTTGTGAGATGATTTAAAGTTAATGTTTGGGCTTTGAAAATTTTTTTCCCTAAGTCTGTGAACTTGGTTTTTATCATGTTGGATGAGAGGTAGCTGAACAAAACCGAAACAATCCATGTCTATGTATCTCTGTTATGTATGCAAGGAAATGCACTCTTATAATGTGAGTTGGGCTTTATGGTAGGTGAACATGCCATTCTGTTAAGTAGACACTTTTATGTCCTAGATATCGACTAAAAAGCTTGCTAAATAGTTTTTCTGGGTGAAGGATAGGAGCACTATCCTTATGTGAGTCATGTTAACCTGTGTTTTTTATGAGGTGTTATGTCTTCTAAAAAAAGCTCGATATTTTTCAATGTATTCTTCAAAGTATCCAGGACATTAAAGTGTTTACTTAACACTCTGTTTACTGAGTGTGCAGAATGTTTCAAAGTATGCTTTGACATATATAGAGACTATAATAGCTAGAATAACAAAACTTTTAATTAATAAATCAATGCTCAAAGCCTTGAATTTTTTGTAGCTTATCAAAAAATCTTGATATTTTTATTCAATTCAAAAAAAGCTTGATAAATTTACTGAATTCTAAAAAAAGCTTGAAACAAAAAGCTCACAGATTTATAACCCCCCAAATTTTGCAGATAGAGAATCCAAGAAGAAGCTGTATCTTGGATGGAAGCACTTGTACAACCTATGTCCCTTGCAAACATTTGTATGTCATTTTCTTGCACATCCTGAACTTGGACGCTACAATACATGATTTTATCCACCAATAAAGCGTTGACAAAGGTGGAGTTGTTTCAATGTTTGTCAGTTTGTAGGTTTTGTACAAGAGTTTGAACTACAAAGGAGCTAAAATTTTGGCATATGCCAAAACAATAGCTCACAATTATGTACCTTGGTTGCATGTAAGTCTTTTGTTTCTCTTGAAAGGGTGGGGTAATCTAGAAACATTTTAGATAAATCTTGAAAGTGAATGTTTGTGTGGTTTATGTTTTTGAGTTTTTGTACCGCTAAAATAACAAAACTTAAAGATCCCCAGTTTTGTTATCCATTCCTCAATGGTCTAATTTATGGACAAAGTCTTTCTTTTGTACATAATTTTGGGAAGTGATTTGGTGGTTAATAGAATGTAATGTGCAACGATACTTCTATTGGAGTTTTATGATGAGTTTTGATTTGGTAATGCGGAATGTACTTGTAATTGCCTTTTTATAATCTTTGGTTTTTTTGCACTTGCTCGAATTATGGTCTCACTTGTTCATGGTTACTCATGGAATGGACTTCCTCCAATGTCACATGCCTAAGGTCGGCATTGTGCAGTACTCCAAAATTTCACCTCAAGCCATGGCAACTCTGTATTGCTTCCCCTCTTTCCATTGAAATTGCCATGCTTCAAGCAAGCACACTGCAAAGCCACCAACACTTCAAAAAGAGGCTCATGAAGCACCTAGATCCATTCAGCCATGTCTGGCAAAAAGCCACCCATCGTTTGCCACTTATCAAGGCTCCTTGCCACCTAGGTGTTCTAAAATTCTTCCATTCTCATGGACAACCCAACCTTAATCACACCCACCTTATCAGCTAGCCTCGTTACACATCCACCACTAATTCCCTATCTCAAATCATCATGTGTAAGAGTCAAAAAGAAACAAGACAAACAAGTATCAAAGAAATCAAAGTGTTAGAGATTTCATCGAAAAAAACTTTTACATGGGCTCTTCTTTAGCCCATGCCCATGCATGTCACCTACAAATATCCACATGTTCTGCATGTAATAGATACATAGGTAGTGTTCTTTCATGAACCTCTATTGAGCCTCATTCACCGATAGCCATCCAAGTACACCTTTGGATGGGGGGACCATGGCGGATGCAAGTCTAGCATGCCGTAGTATGACCCATCACCACCTAGACCTTCCTACAATCAATAGGACCCTTCTGTGCCTTGTCTTTGACCATCCGCTATTGAGATATCAAGCTCAACTAGTGTTGTGGACATTGATAACCCGCTTGGATGATAGCTTCCGCACTTATGCCAATGGCATGGTTGAAATATCTAAAAGTAACATTGGTGAGGGACGAGAAAAAACTCTAGAAAAAAGGACTAAATGAAACCATAATTGAAGAGGGCCCCAAAACCAGAGACCAGGGTATGGTATTCAAAGATTTAAAGGCATCCACTTTTAGTGAAAAAGAGAAGAAGAGAAATAAATATGTGACCCATATTTTTCTACAAAAATGGCAAGATTTGAATCTTTTAAGAAATGTGCCTGAACATAACTGCCCCATTGAAGCTAGCCTATCCTTTTACAAGGCAAATCTTATAAGTGGTGGATAATTTTAGCAGACTCTAGACAAGTACTCGATTCTTGGGATTCATTCAAGGAATCATTCCTAAAGTAATATCTTCCTTAAAATGAAGAAGATCGAAATTGGGAGAAGTGGGATAATTTTTCTATGGAACAAAAGAATTTAGATCTCACTCAATATATAGCTTGCTATAAAGAAATTGTCTTAAAGCATAAGGGCATAGAAAATTTTCAAAAAGTAAGAGGTTTCATTAGAGGCCTAAAAAGGGAGTACAATAAGGAAGTTTGCTCCAAAGAGCCAAAAAACTTAGATGAGGCTATAAAAATTGCAAAAAAAAAAATGAAGATACCATGAGTAATGGTAACCGTTAAAGAAAAAGATTTAAAATTTTTATATAAACCTCATGAAGAAAATTTTGGCTCTCAAAAAAGAAACGGTTTTTCTCTTTAAGAAGGAAGAACCTCTAGAAAAGAAACAATTCAATCCTATTAAATTTCTAAAAAAGAAACAATTTAATCCTATTAAATTTCTAAAAAAGAAAGATTTTGAGAGAACAGTTAAAGAAAAACTTGTTTCTCTTGTCTCGAGCGGGATATAATAAAAGGAATTGTCGAAGTTCCCAAGGACAAGAACTCAATGGTAATGATAAGCCTAAAGGAAAAATAGTGCACACTTGAATTATTATCATTGAGGAAAACACTTTCAAGAAGCTATTTGCATAATACACTAACATTTGAGCATAAAGGAAAAAAATTTACACTGCAAGGAGAGCACAATGTACCATCTTCTCCTTTGATATATAATATTGAGCTCCAAAAGCTTTATCAAGATAATGAAATAGAATAAATGTTTTTGTGTTATGTAATGCCTCAATTTAAAAAAACATTATGAAAAGTTTGACTCAAGTATTTGTGAAGTAGTTAATTCTTGTTTGAACAATTTATTAGAATATATTAAAGATATTTTTCTGAAAACATTACCAAAAGGTTTGCCTCTGAATAAAGGGATAAATCATCCCATAGAAGTTTTAAAGGATTCAAAGCTAATTAGTAAGCCACCTTATAGAGTAAGTTTGACTAAGAGGTAAGAAGTTGAAAAAAAATTGGTTAAATTTTTAGAACAAGGCTTTATTAGGCCAAGTAAGTGTCCCTGGGCTTCACCAATATTATTGATTAATAAAAAAGATGGATCTATGCGCTTGTGCATAGATTGTCATAGATTGAATGCAATCACAATAAAAAACAAATTTCCTATTCCTAGGATAGATGAGTTGTTTGATCAACTTAAAGATGCTAAATATTTTAGTAAGATAGATTTAAGGTTTGGATATCATCAAGTAAGAATTAGAATTGATGACATGCCAAAAACAACATTTAGGACATCTTTTGGGCACAATGAGTTTTTAGTTATGCCTTTTGGTCTAACTAATGCTCCCACTACTTTTATGACCATGATGAACACTACACTTCATCCTTATTTAGAGAAAATTGTGGTAGTTTTTATTGATGATATACTAGTCTTTAGTCAAAATGAACAAGAACATATTGAGCACCTTAGAAAAGTATTTCAATTATTGTTTGAAGAAAAACAAGTTATTTGCTAAAAAATATAAATGTGACTTCTTCAAAAAAGTACAATATCTTGGACACATAGTGTCAAAAAAGAAGTGCAATATCTTGGACACATAGTGTTCAAGAAATAAATTTGTATAGATCCTGATAAATTGAAGATATATTGAGATGGAAGGCCCCATCCAATATACATGAATTACAAACCTTTTTAGGACTAGCAATATTCCATAGAAAGTTTATAAGAAATTATGCTAAGATAGCTGTTCTAATGACGAATTGGCATAAAGAAAAAGGAAAACAATTTAGTTGAGCTCATGATCAACAAACTAGTTTTGAAAAGTTGAAAGTAGCAATAGCTACTGCTCCTATTTTGCAAATAGTGGATCCAAATGAACCATTTGTATTGGAAATGGATGCTAATAATTTTGTTGTAGAGGAGGTCTTATTGCAAAAGGGAAGGCCAGCTGCATTTGAAAGTAAAAAGTTGAACAATTCTAAAAGTAACTATTCTACTTATGAAAAAAAAAACTATTTGCAATTGTGCATACTCTTAAAAAGGGGCGTCATTATTTGTATGGTGTCAAATTTGAAGTATTGTGTGACCATGAAAGTTTTAAATGGTTAATACTCAAAAGAAGTTAAGAGGTGGGAAAGCTAGATGGGCTAAAATCCTACAAAAGTTCAATTTTCAAATCAGATATAGAAAAGAAAAATTTAATGTCATGATAGATTCTCTAAGTCGAGTACTCATGATAAATGAGTTGAGTTTTACTCGACTAGAAAGTGAGATATTAGCCCACTTAAAAGGAAAATGTACTAATGACGCTAGCTATCAAGTAGTTTAAAATTGCTGGATTAAAAAAGATAACTCTCAAATAGAGAGTAAAGAAAATGCAACTGTTAGTGATATAAGGGTGTCACTTAAAAAAGATAGTGGTTCAAAGGAATCACTTAAAGAAGGGCCAATAAGTGAAAAAGATCATTGGAAAAAATTTTCCATCAATAATGGGCACTTGTTATATAAAGATTGCATTTGTGTATCTAAAGAATAAAATATTCATGAGAATATATTACTAGAATATCATGACAATCCAAGTGCGGGGCACCCCCGAGTTTCTAAGACATATGCACTTGTTAAAAGACAAGTTTAAAGAAGGGCATCCAAAATTATGTTATAAAATTCCCTGAAGTGTCAAGTCAATAAAACTGAGCGCCTAAAAGAAGGTTAAATATTACAACCACTATAAATACGTCAGGATAAGTGGGAAAGTATTTCTATGGATTTCATAGTGGGACTACCCCGAACAAGTGGAGGGCATGATTTAGTGTGGGTAGTAGTGGATAGGTTAACCAAGGTGGTACAATTCATACCAACTAAAAAAGACCAAAAGTGGCTAGAATGTTTATCCATCATTTATACAGTTATATGGATTGCCATCAAATATAGTAAGTGATCAAGATACAAAGTTTACAACCCATTTTTGGAAAGAAGTGTTCAAAAAATTAGACACTAAACTTAGTATGAGTACATCTAAACATCCACAAAGTAATGGATAGAATAAAAGGGTTAACGAAGTCCTAGAAGATATTCTTCCAACATACATTAATCATAAGCAAAACAATTGGGATGAGTATCTTTCATTATTAGAATTTGCTTATAATAGTGTTAAACATTATGCTACCGATTTTAGTCCATTCATGCTAATGTATGGATTTCATCCTAGAGCACCCATAGTAGTTGGGTTACAAAAAGAAAAATTGCAAAGTGTAAAAGAATTTCTCAAAGACATGCAAGACATGTTAAACATTATAAGGAGCAACATTAAAAGAGCATAGGATCGTTCTATTAGTTATAAAAAAGGTAAAAGAAGACCAATTAATTTGAGGAAGATGATAAAGTTTTTGAAAAGTCAGAAACTTTAAAAAGTGAAAAAGTTCTAAAACTAATTTTGCTTTGTGGTCCTTGAACAATACTTAAAAAATTGAAAGTGTAGCTTACAAGGTAGCTTTACCTGAAGGTTCCAGAGTACATCCTATGTTTCATGTTAGTAGATTGAAATGTAAGATGAGAAACAATGACAACGTCATTGGAAAAGAAGAAATAGTGGATTTCATAGAACCACCTATTCCTCCACATGAGCTTGAAAAGATTCTAGAATATCAAGAAAAGAAAACTAGACATTCTGTGTTTAAAGAATGTTTCGTAAAGTGGAAAGATAGACCAAAAGAAGGATCAACTTGGAAAAAGTGGCTATAGTGAAGAAAAGGTTTCCTGAGTTTGTTTTCGAGGACGAAAACTTTTCTTTCAAAGGGGAAAAAATGTTATGAGACTGGCGTGAAAACACTAAAAGGTAAGACTAGGAAAGATTATTTCTATGTAAAACGTTTACATATAAATAAGGTTTAGGGGATTTGAAATACAAAATACCTAAACAATGGTTAATAGGCATAAAAGTTAAATAAGGTTTAGGAAATTTGCATATAAATAAGGTTTAGGAAATTTGAAATACAAAATACCTAAACAATGGTTAATGGGAATAAAAGTTAAAGTAAAAGGGGAAGTGAATGGTGCACAATGGTTTAGAAGCTTACTTGGAGTGCAGTGTGTGGAGTTGAGCTCGAGGGGGAGTGTTGAGATATTGAGCTCAACTAGTGTTGCGGGCATTGATGACCCGCCTAGGTGATAGCTTTCGCACTCATGCCAATGGCATGGCTGGTGAGATTATGGTTGATATGTCGCTTGTGGATGGCACGTTGTGTGACATCCACTTTGGAGTACTAGAGTTATGGCATAGTTATATCGCCAGTTCATATAGTCGAGTTCACACTATGGACCAACCATTGTATGTTATTTTAGGAGAATACTTTTCCTTATAGTATGTACTCTTATCTTTTAGTTATATGGGTGTAGAGAAGAGAAGAAGATAGAAGAAAATTCAACCATCCATCTCTCTCATGTCTTGCTCTCTTTTGTGTGTGTGTGTGTGTGTGTGTGTGTGTGTGTGCTTGCAAGGAACTCAAGCTCTCTCTCTCCCCCGTATTCTCTTATTATCTACCCATTCAACCCACCCTACCTCTATCCGCAAGTTCTTGACATCGTCGAATCAGTCGAGCTACAGAGGTCACCCAACACCCTTTGCAGCTATGGGCATAACCATGCACAAGTTCGCTTCCATGCCCCTAACATGATCTCGGCTCCCCAAGAAAGAGATTGCCATTGTCGAGAAAAGTAGCAAAAAGAGTTAAAGAAAGTACATATGTTAGAGAAGTGCCCATAGGACTTCTCTTAACACAATTTCTTTCTTCGACTCTTTTTGTCACTTTCTTTAATTCACTCTCTAGCACAATTGTTTTCTTCGACTCTTTTTGTCACTTTCTTCGATTCACTCTCTACACATCACTTGCTTATTTCACTAAGGGCATCACAATTTTTTCGCTTCTTGCATGTCATGTCACGTATGAACACATACACCTACAACTAATCTTGTCAATGCCAACCCATTAGATAAATCTCTAGATGGGGATACTATGGTGGTCCACGCAAGCTTGGCCCATGGTACGACCCATCGCCTAGAGAACCCTCGATCTTAGAGATACCTCCAACGAGCTTCCATGCCTATATCCTCTACTTTGCCTCCAATTCAACACCAACAAAACCTTACCTTGGTCGAGGTATTTATCAAGAAAAGGCTCAATCTCTCGGAAAGTTTCCATGCCTATATCCTCTACTTTGTCTCCAATTCAACACCAACAAAACCTTGCCCTTGTCATCGTATTTATCAAGAAAAGGCCCAATCTCTCAGAATCACACACTGAGATCCAGGCATAATACCCTAGCGCCAAGATGTCCAAACCTCCATCTACCCATCACTTTGCCGAACACAAGGTGCAGATCCCTTCTACTAATGTTCCTTGATCTTTGATAATGTTCCTTGATCTTTGATATGACATCTGAAAACTTCTAACCTTCCGAACACGTCATATTCCTTGAGCCACTTGTTCCTTGAAGTATACCCTAGCCATGATCAACTTGATCCTTAGCAAAATTTAGACTAATGTAGCAATTAGAGTTTACATTTGATTTCATTCTCCACCACCCCTTTTAGCAAGGGGTGCATATACACATACCATCATTTATATACATGACTTGTTGATCTTCTTGGCATAGAACATGTTCTTACAAGACCAATCTAGTAATGCTTCGTACTCATGGCGTCGATTCTGGTCAAAATCTACCAACTTGCCCAAGTACAAGACTACGAAATTCCCACATAACTCACTCTATGCCCAAAGTTCTTCAAAAAGGTGCATGACAAACATGCGTGGGGAGTTTTAATTTGCTTACACCCACACTCCTGTATATACGAGAGTTAGAACAATGAAAAAACCATTATCCTACTGGTATGTACCAACTACAAGAGATGCTATTGCCAATTACTTGCTAGCATGTCAAAGGTCCAATTCAGAAGGAAATTCAGAAAAAAAGTGACAACTTGGTTCAATCCACAAACCCAATTTTCCCGAGCTACTTCCCTCAACCTAGTATTCACTTACAACTTGCAAAACAATGTATATCCTCATGTCGACATATAGATTCATATACTTAGGACAAACTTGTGTTCTCAGCCCTCAAGCCTCACCTAATCCTTAGCCAAGCAATTTATTACTGACTAGTCTTTGGTCAAAGCAATACATCATTGCCTTGTTCCACTCAATTTTTGCCAGTTTGTTAGCCAACTAAGTAAAGCTGTGAGCAATTTTCACATGAAGGTTTCTATTCAATCATGTATTACAAATCATGGCAGTAAACTACTGTACTACTTTTCAATAAAGTTCACATTAGACTGCAGTTTGTTTCATAATAGACCTGCGATGGATGCAAGGTCAGTTTCCACTGAGCATTTGGGACACTAAACCCAGTTTATTGACACCCTTGTGTTAAATTGGTCTCAGAAAGCACTTCACACTAGGAAGGATAGTAAAGTAGCAAGGATAGAGGAGTTACATCAACATTCAATGCTAAAGCCTCTCTATATCAACAGGTAGAAATCATTGGTTCACTAACACACAAGGCAACTTTAAAGTATGATACAATCTCCCTCGTTAGTTATCATTGGCGCACTATCACAGAAAGCAACTTAAGAGTAGGATACAGCGTATTACACAGATTGTGAAACTCATTATTAGAGATTTCCATTTCTGGAGCCTCCATTTCCCTACTTGAGATATATTAATTCCCAAGGCAGTGCCACTAATGTCCTCTAGCTCTCATGAAGTTAAACTGCAAGTATAGAACAGGTAAACCCTTCAAAATTCAACAAGATCTTCGAAGCCTCTGTATCATCAGCGTATCATCAAGTGTTTTTGTGGACATAGATGAACAAATAGCTACATGAGTTTGTAATGTGGTACGTAACATCCCTTTCCAACAAAACTTATATAACGGCCAACATCACACAATATTACTACTTAGATCCTAAAACTGACAATGTTATACTGACTCTATCCACAAAAAAGAAACTTCATCAAGTGAGAATCACATTTGACCCACTGTGCTATGGCCATGGTTCGTGATGATGCAGGCGGAGGGGTGTGCTTGGTGATAAGCTAATGTATCGTTCTCCATTCTATCTATGGGTAACATTGGCAAAATGAGCTTCAGTGTTTTCTTCTTGAGTGTGCATGCATGTGTGAGTGCCTTCGCAAATAGGCTGATCTCTCAAAGGCAAAGTAATGTGAAGATCCCATCAAGACCATTAAGTGCTTCTATGTCAAGCTCTGCATGCCTGGATTCCAAGTTCCTCCAAAATCAAAGCCTCAAACCTCCTCTGCAATTCATCACTATCAACATCAGTGTCATCGGGGATCTGCAAAAATGTAAGCAGGGCGTGAAAAACTGAACCATATCACACAACCAACAATGCCTAATAAGAAGATCCCAAAAAAGTACCAGCAAAACACTGAAAGCATGGATAGATCCATCAGTCATGGGCTGTACAAACATGAATGGATCTATCATGATATGCTCATGCTTTGATGAGAAACATGCACAATACAAAGTAAACCCTTCTTTAGAACACATGTAAAGGTAGATTCGCAGTAGAATGAAGGTAACATCAGGGGAAGATAAAAAATACAGTGAATGCAAGCTGACACATGCAAAAAATGCAAGCTCCCTAGTCCACCACTGTCCTTGATTACACTTATTCAACAGGGAATCAACTCTCCATAACACTTACAAGTGCAATTAACCAGGCTGCATCTTCCGTTCCCATGCACAGGCAAATGTGAACAGTAATGCCTAGGCATTGCCTAGAAAGAGAGAGTTGTTAAAAAAGGAGCAGATATAAAATATGGCCAAAAAAACTTGAATAGATGGCATGTGTACATGAGGAATACATGCGCGTAAATATGTTAACATGTAAAACAAACAGACACATTGTATGTATGCATGTGTTAAGAAGGACCTAGCTTTGTCTATATGATGCGCATATTTATGTATGTACGAATGAATGTATACATGCATAGACCTAGCTTTGTGAATATGATGCGCATATTTATGTATGTAAATCAGCAAAACCAAAACGCATGCATGCATGCATGTATGTATACTGATAGAGAGAACCGTGTGTAGCACATTTGGGACATTGAAATGCTAACCTGTGCGTGTATGCAATGGAAATCTGCATCCGAGCTGGTGGAGAGGGTAGCGTTGAGAACCTGGAAATCGCTCTCCTGCAGGAGGAGCATTATGGCAGGCCATAACCCTCTGCGCTTGGGAATGCTGATGGTGATGAAGGCATCGGAGTTGCAGAACCTCACAGAGATGGTGGCAGACAGGGTACTGAGCTCATTCTCAGCGTTGAAAGGGTTAAGCTTGCGACTGTTACCCATGGTAGTGGAGCTCGGAAGGGCCCCTGGCTATGGAATAGGGTTCACTGGCATACGAGGTCTGAGGCGAGGGTTTCGGGAGGTGAGCCAGGGACAGTGATGGAGGAGCTATGGCGCAGGGGGGGTAGGGATGGAGGCAGGTTAAGGTCCGAGGGTAATTAGCTAGCACAGGAGAGGGATATGGCGATGAGAGGTCGCTTTAAGCATTGTCTTCTGCGGGTAATGCATTCAATTTGGAAAGAGGCACGAGGGAAACACTTCCGCGCGCTGCAGCATGCGCATATCGCCTTGAAGCCCCACGAGGCCCGACATTCCTTTATTATTCCTTTATTCTGTCCATAAAACTTATTATTAACAAGATTAAGGCTTCCATTTTTCCTAATTTTTATTTTTAATTCACACATGCCCACTTTGCCCTCTCTACAAGCAAAAGCACACATCAAACTTTCCTTGGAGTAGTAGACATCAAAAGGCTCCCACGTCCCAACCTTCCTCTGAGGAGCAGACGTGTCCCGATTCTCATAAGCAACACCAATTTTATCATGCATCAGCACCAACGATGGTATCTGATGATGATGGTGATGATTACCCTCCACTTTGCAAAAAGGATTTCTACTCGACTACTTAAAACCTCCATTTGTAGCAACAAATACATGTAATTCTTATTAATAATCAAAGTATTTATACTAGTAGATCCCCTCCAAATGTGAAATCTATAGGTGTTTTTAATTTTGGAAGGCTGTCAACACATGTAATTCTTACTAATAATCAAAGTATTTATACTCGATCCCCTCTAAATGTGAAATTTGAAGGTGTTTCTAATTTTGAAAGATGTCAACACATTGATCTATGCTTTTTTCTCCAATGGCATGTCATACAAAACAAGGAACAACACCTCAATACGAGACTAGCTGATTGAAGATAGCCTACGGGGAAGAAGACGGGCTCTCCAAGGCTGACAACCACCCTAACGTGGTGGGCTTCGTTGGGGACATCCACCAACCTCTCACATGTGAACCTCTCACATGTGAAGATAATTCATTACTCATCATTCTAGATTCACTAGCAAGCTATCAAGTAATTGACGTGGCCACCTCCGACATGATATTAATGCTCGGGATATTGGCTGCTTATTTAAAGCCACCTCTCTTCACCCGAAATGGAAGGGGCCTTGGAGGGCTAAAGAAGAACTAGGCCATAATCACTTCCCTTAGGCCGTGATTTAAAGTGGGGGGGTTAGTTAATGTACTTTGAGACCCTCATCAGTAACACATGTCTTACACATGGGTAGGTCATGGGGGCACTATTCATGGTTGGCTAATAGGGACATATCTACCTTCGATAGCTAGTCGTAACTTTTCCAAGGGTGTTGCCAAGGGTGGAGAATTCACTTCTATCACTCCTCCTCAATGTACACCTAAATGTAATCATCATCAAGTGTCCCATACACACATGAACCACACCAAACCAAGGGTGGGACGTTAACTCCAATAAGGGACAATGGAAAGAATAGGTGCACACACACACACACACACACACACACAAAAGATGAACCATTAAACATCATGGCCAAATCAACACATCAATATGATCCATATGATGGCACTAAAGTATAAGTGATGTATGAGTGAGCAAGTGTGCGTGTGTGAGTGTGTGTGTGTGTGTCACACACACACACACACACACAAGCTATTCAATACCACAAACCCTATTCCATAAGCGAGCGACGAGTGAGTGAGTGAGTGTGTGTGTATGTGTGCATGTGTGTGTGCGTGTGTGTGTGTATCACACACACACATGAGCTATTTCATACCACATACCCTAATCCATAAGCAATCAATGAGTGTGTGTGTGTGTGTGACACACACACACACACACACACACACATAAGCTATTCCATACCATGGACCCCTATCTAGAAGCGCACAATCAAATGTGACTTGTGACGTGGGACAATTAAGAAGATCAACCTTGTCAATTCTCAACTATAACTTGCCTTGTAAAGTAATGGCTAGACATGTGTGATAAGCACGTGAATAGCAACCTTACTTATTATTTAATATCAAGACTAGTCTTATAAGTCCATCATCTATAACTTGCCTTGTAAAGTAATGGCTAGACATGTGTGATAAGCACGTGAATAGCAACCTTACTTATTATTTAATATCAAGACTAGTCTTATAAGTCCATCATCTTCCTCATGTATAATTTGTAAAAAAAAAACTTTATATTGAACCAATCTAATTTTTTTAAATATTGTATTCACCTTGCTTAACTGATTACAAGAGATTCCCTAATTTTAATTGGTTAATAAACCTTTTCTCATGGTCATTTGTATTCTTCTTCTTCATAGGATTGTCTTGGAAACAAATTCATTAGTTTAGAACCAATAATGTTCAATTTTCACCACCCAAATAACAAATTTACTAACAAGAAAAAAAATTGAGGGAAGTTTATACAATAAAAATATGTTCTAAATCAAAGTCTTGAAACTGTTTGAGGATTAAGAAGTTTGTGCGATACATTTGATTTTAGGAAAAAGTTGGTACAGTAAAACTATTGTCTGATTCGACATGTCTTTAAACATTTTGAGCCTCCATGAGATAGAAAGGATTAATTTTACACATAGATTAATTTTACACACAGATTAAGAAGTTTGTGCGATACTTTTGATTTTAGGAAAAAGTTGGTACAGTAAAACTATTGTCTGATTCGACATGTCTTTAAACATTTTGAGCCTCCATAGAGATAGAAAGGATTAATTTTACACACAGATTTATCTTTTATTAAGAAAACATTATAAAAACTTGAAGATGTACATCAAAAAATGTTGACAAACAAAGTAAACTTTCTCAAAAAATTGAAGGACTCACCCTCTTTTGTCTAGAGGTCATTTAATAGTGAGATGTAATGAGATGTCAATTAGTAGGGAGATGTCAATTTGTTTTAACTTTTTTGGTCTAGATGTCTTTTGTGGTGAGAGGTCATCTTGCATCATCAAAATATCCCTCTTCTAAAGCTAAGTACATGTCCAATAAAGTAAGAAAAATGGCTTTTATATCAAAGTGGCTAGATTTATGTTTCGTTAACATGGAAAGCATCCCACAAAAAATGAACTTTTTCAACGACCATTGATTGAAGAGTATAAAACCTTCCTTTAATAGAAAAGAAGAATTGTATGTGTTATGGCTAGGTTGTTACTCATACAAAGCACAGAAATGATAGAAGAGGGATCCTTTGCAAACTATGACTTGTGCTATAAAAATAACTATAAAGAACACAAAAAGGTGAAAAAAAACTTAAAAAAACATGCATAAATTTTATGTAATATTTAAGTATTTATATAAAATGGTACATAAACTAGTGTTTCACTGTACAATGGGCATGGTAATAATGCAAAGAACATGCAAGGTTCACATTATAAATATTACATGGACTGTGAAATGGCATGATTTAACCTTGATTGGTGATAGAGTAAATGTCATGAAAAGTTTTATTACTTGAGGGTGTGTACTGGAGGTAAAAAATCTTAAGATAACAATATTGATAAGATAATTACATGGTGGTATGAACTAGGAATATTTATCATTAAAAAAGAAGAAGCAAAAGTGATCAAAATTAGGGAGGAAGATGATCAAGGGATTACAAAACAAGAAATAAATAATAATACGAATTAGAGAGGAGAATCAAGTGATCAAGGGATTATAAAACAAGTTGATGAGATCAAAGCTTAACTATTTTAAATCACTATTAATATGAACACATATAAAGACAAGTTTTAAAGGATAATGAAAGAATCATGAAATTTCATAAGATAATATTGCATCCATTATGAATTAAGATAATGAAAGGATCATGAGATTACTTGTCATAGGATAATATTGCATCCATTATGGATTACGTAAATTGCCCAAAATCTGTAAGTTAGTATTTGCCTTCCTATTTTGGTGCTCATGAGCACCACTGAGAAGATTATAGATTATTACATATTATAATGCTCCCAAATTTCTTATCTTCATAGAACCTCTCCACATAAAACTCGTCTTGGCAAGGAAAAGGAAAGAAAGGGAAGGATGTACAGTTTTTGAAAGAAGCGAGAAGGATTGGATGAAAGATTTGGAATAATTATCCTACTTTGAAGAAAGGGATAAGGATTGGGTGACATAATTCATGGTAAAGTTTTGGAATAATTATCCTAATTCAAATAGCCCTCAATGCTTAAAGGATCTAAAACGTTAACTACTTACCAACAAAGATCTAGAACAACATTAAGCAGTAGTTCCCACTCTAGAAGCATGAAGAGGGTTTCAAAGTATACATACTTTTCCTAGATCTTAATCTCTTGAATAGATATAACAAATGAAGGGCACATACACTATGAAGCAAGGGTTAATATTCCACTAAAATAGTCCATGTAATAGATTTGGCAAGAATCCACCCATGTATTGAAACTATCTCTTGATGTATAAAGGCTTTAATGCCTCACAACTTAGAGAAGATCTCATGTAAAAAGTTAAATCATTTGTTCCCCCATGACGGCTAGGTCATTAGTTTCAAAATCTAGCACCCTTAATAAAATGAATTATTGCTGCAAAAAATATATGCTCATGTGAGGAAGGTTAAATGGAAATCCAGAGAGACATTGAGGTGGCTATTTACATTGCAAAAGGACAGCATGATAGTAGTAAAAATAGACCTAAAAACTAATGATTTGAATATAATGAAAGCTACCAAACATGTTTATATAAAGCCTAACTAGACCCTACTAACCACATCACCTAATCGGGGTAATAGTAGACTAAGAAAGAGACCTACATGGAACCTATAATTAAGGTGTAGTTTTGGGATCTATTCAAGGTTGTCTACGTGCTAGTTCGATCCCTATAACCCAAGGATAGTGTGTGGTCTAATATGGGTATATTAGCAAGGCTAAGAACTTGTATGTATATTTTTGGCATGTTCCTATTGGGCATGATGTGCCAAACCTACCAAAATTATCTCTTAACCATCTGCCATGTATGATCCAATCTCGGTGTTCAATCCGAGCTCTACCATGCTACCCATACACAAAGCAAATTCTCCTCATAAAGGGGGGATTACAATGTAAATATAACCACCATTAAAGCTAATAACTGGACTTACATAGTAAAGCCTAGGTGTTAAAACCGAACCCTCCCATGCTACTCATACACAAAGAAGATTTTCCTCATAAAGGGGGGCATATAATGTAAAGCTAGCCACCATTAATTAAGCTAACAAATAATAACATAGTCAACATGATAATGTTGGAGCATTATGTTCCAAATTTCCACCCCTAGATAAACTACCTCTTTCATCCCATCGAGTTGATGAAGATGCTAATTTAGAAGATCCATCCCCAAACCCATGGTTAAGATGTTGCATATTTACTGTTTTTCAAGCTAGATCATGTCAACCTCTCCATCCATGATGAACTCACACATAGTGATACTAAATTGCACTGTGCTTTTACAATCTTCATATAACTTTCACATGAAGCTCTACTGCTTACTTTTGGGTCCCTAAAAAGCCTTCTCAACTAGACCACTTCACATGAAGAAAAGGATGTTGCCTTTTATACTCATCCTTTGTAGAACAAAGAGCCGTTATAGGTTTCTTTTTATTGATCCACAAGATAACTCCACCAAATCCAATGAGTCACTAATCTTATGCTCTCATAGTCTCCTACCCAATTTGAGTCACAAAATCAAAGTTAAGGATTTGGTTAAAGTGGAGATGATGTTGTACTCCTATGGATTTATGGCTCTATCTTTCTTAGGGTTTCTCTTGACCTTCATAGGCTAAGTTTATATGTTTGAGATGTAGGAAAATTGGATCTATGGAGGATCAAATTTATAAGCCATGATTAATTAAGAGATAATGAGCATTTAATAAAAATTAGCAAGAGTAATTAACTCATTATAAAGAACTTATAATCTTACACAATAAAAATATATTTTAACAATGATGTGATGGGTACAATATATAGGACTAGAGGTCCATCTACCTCATAGACTAGCATTGAATGCACACTTATCTTATCCACCCATAAGAGTAGGTTCACACATTTTATGGGCCTATTGCACATCATACGAAGTTGCAATTGGTTGCACACCATTTCAGATGGTGTATGGACTTGAGCCAGTAATGCCTTGGGAGTTCATTATCCCTAACTTAAGGGTAGTTTAAGTGAAAATCTTGATGGTAATGAACTGGCAAGCTGATTATTTGTTTTAGAACAACTTACAAGAGGAAAGACAAATTGCAATATAAAACATGCTGACAGAAAATGATCGAAGAAGGAGGTGGTTTGACCGAAATCTCAAGGATAAGGAGATCGAGGTAGGAGATCTTGTACTTATGTATGGGGTCCACATTGAAAAGAAAAATCTTAAATATACTAGAAAGGGACCATTTAGGATTTGTGAAGTTAATCCACAAGGTACTATACGTGTTGAGACTCTTGACAGAGTTGAAACTATTGGTTTCCTTAATGGTAGTAAGTTTAAAAAATAATATAGACCTCTTACCAAAGAATGCTTACATGCTTTTCATGACAAGAAAGCCGCCAAGGAAAGGGCCACTCAAAAGAAGATCCAAGCCCAAGAGGAGGCAAGGGAAAGATGAACCAAACTTCAACAACATCGAGAAGAAAACCTTAGGCCTACTACACAAGATTATGTTGGAGAGATAATTGACAACATGGAGGATCACATCCCAGCTCTCAGAACGCCCGTTGAGTTGCCTAGCTCCTATGGTAAAGTGTTCTATAATGCCATGCTTGACATGGGTGCTAGTCACAATCTACTCTCCTTTGCCACATGGAATCAGTTGGGTATACCTGAACTTGAAAAGTCAACCATGAGAATAAAGGATATAAGTGCCAAAAATAACAAAGACTTGGTTTGCTTAGAACTATCATCTATGGTGATAATGAGCACTTGTTGGTTGTTAGCTTTTTGGTCATGCCCATAGGAACTTTAAAAGAACATGCCATTCTTGGGGTGGATCTGGATGATAGTAGTTCAATGAGGAATCGACTGGGCCATAAGGAGTGTCACGATGGCAAAAAATCTAACGTTACACCACATCAAATGCGTTGGACTAACAAAAACAAGCATTTGAATGCTGTAATAACAAAGCCTCAACATTAACACGATCCTATGTCGTTCCCTCCCCATCCACATCCACTTCACCAGCATAAGGTCCTTTATCTTCAAGCTCCACATCGGTATCTACCTCCATACCAAACCAACTACCACTAGGGAATTAGTATAGAAAGCCACAACTTACCCTTAAGTGGGTCCCTAAAGCCTCTCCTCTAGTTCTCAATCACTAATCTACTAGTAAAAAACCTCGGAGTCCAAACCACAAGTTACCTCTTGATGGATTCCAACTCGTCTTCTTAAAGCTCAAGGCTACTATGAGGGTAACACATGGATTTGGGTGCCAAAGAGGATGCACATGTCTATAGCCTCAATAGTCATAAACACATCAATTGGCCAATCAACAGTCTCTGCCAACCCTAATATGCTAGAGTAGACAAGGGAAAACAAATTGATATACCTCCATTGCCAACATCCCACAAGATTTGGATTCCAAAAACTGTTCAAAAGATGGCATTTCCCTTAAGAAAAGGAGACTCTGATAAAGCCTCTAGTTTCCATGAGGCCTCTACAAGTTCTTTAATGCCTACTCAACCTCCCTTTTCAAAAGTACTTCAAGAGAGCCTAGTACTTGAGCAAAGGCCTGCTACTCAACAAGTTCTTGGATCAATGTCAACACCTCTCTAAGAACCCATAAGATCCATCCAGTCTTATGAGAGCCCTTTATCGCCACTAAAATTAGAAATTGACATGCCACAGCAAGTAACGAAAGGTGCTTCTAGCTAGCAAACATTGATGGAGCATAGTTGGAAGGGATGGTTACAAAAAACCTACAATACCTTTGCGAGATCAAGGTATGATAGAAAGTAGGGAGGGGGGACTTATGCTAATATCATTACTTTTACCCTCCATGTCCTGCTCCCCGACAAAGTTCATGTCCATATCAAGAGGGAGCTTGTTGGAAAAAGCTACCCCATGACAATATAGCTTGCACCAACATGTATAGGAATATAGCACCTATATACATATTAAATATTTGACTAACCCATTAAATTTTTTTAAAAAAAAAGATAATGAGAAAGAGCTTATGTCAAAACAAAAGAATGAAGTGCGACTCTGCTGTGACTACAAGTTGTGAGTATGGACTTTTTGTGGATCGACACACGACTAACCCTGTCCTAGACCCAGATTGCTAGGAATAGTACTATCGAGGGTAGCTAAGTATTCCTCCTTTCTAGACCCACTCACACTATTTTTATGCACCACTAGGGGAGAGATGTGGAGCCACCTTTGTAGACCTATTCTACCTACAGTTCCATCCCTTGCACCATGCTTTACCTATGCACATCGCATGTGGTACGCAATGTCCTACTTATGTTGGCACTATAGAACTTATTTTAGGCGCCATGGGATAGGACTATCGTAGTTGATGGTAGGAGAGACACCACAACAAAATGATCACATGAGTGGGAAGACCCTATCAAGATAGAACTACACTGGAACAACTTGTAGAGTAGGGGAGGAGGGCAAAAGCTTATGAAATTACACGATCATTTATTGCAATAATGTTTTCGACTCCTTGTCCCTTCTAGAGCATGGTGGGTGATTTCTTGGATAGTTTCGCTCATGGTATCTACTTAGCTCACTTACCTATATACTACCCATGCCATATCACAATGAGGATGCACTCAGACTGTTGCATTGCTCAATGGAATTTGACAAACTTGGTATCCAAGCAATAGTACACATTCCAATATTCAATATGATACCAAAAAAACACAGAACTAAAATTTATAATCTGATCATTAAATTGTTACAAGTTCGATGTGGCATGTGAGACATGTGTTCTAAATTTATAATCTGATCATTAAATTGTTACAAGTTCGATGTGGCATGTGAGACATGTGTTCTAAATAGCATATGTTATAACACTTTATGCAAAAACATCAAAATTTATTCCTAATCATTCTAAAGTACACTACGTGAACTTCTCCGCGCAACCATAGGACACATCCAATTGAGAACATCTGGTATGGTTTAAGGGACCTCCAATGTTGTGCTAAAATTTTGCATACCAATTCGAGGGCATGTTCCATAACTTTTTTTTGGTTTGTTGAAAACCTAAACGGATTGAAAAAATGGAATCCACACTAGTGGGACTAGTGCATGGTGGTCTTAAAGCACTGATAGTTGGTGATATCGGTATCTTGATTCACCCTAGAATGGAAGAAATTGAAAATGTTCAATTTTTGCATGTGCAAAGATCTTTTAATGAATCCAACACTATTTACAATTTTTCATTGCTTCTTTTTCCTTGCAGTTCCTTGCTATATGACTCATAAGCATGTCAAGGGTCATTGCATTTCACATTGCACAACATCAAATCCGATAGCGTGCCCTTTTGGCCTATTGGTGTTTTGAAGCATTTTAGGCCACATTCCACTTGCTTGGGGGCAAGATTTTGCTGACGTGTATCGCCGGAGGGGTGAAACCACGGTGGGTGAAAATTTTAATACCCTGCAAACTTTCAAATTTTAATACCCTGCGAACTTTCAAATTTTCAGGCCTCCCGCTCTAGAGAATGTTTTGAATAAAGTACATAACCTGCCACGTTGTGTCAGAACCTGCCGCCTCCTACGTTGCAAGGTATTGTGTTCGTTTTCTTTGTCTTCTTTTCTTTGCTCTGTAAGACATCTTTTTTTCTTTACTCGCCTCGCCAACTAGCTGGTCTTTGTTGATTGTCTCCATGGAAATGGCAAGATGCAGCTCGTCCCCCTTGCCCTCCTACAAGCTGCACGATTTGGTGTGGCATTGTCTTCTTTACCCTGGTAAGTTGTCTTCTTTGCTTTGCTCACATGACGAGCTCGATGGTCTCTATCTGATCGCTTTGCTTTGCTAGCCTCACCAGCTCGGTGGTCTCTATCTTCTTTGCTTTGCCCGCCTCTTAAGCTAGATGATCTCTGTCTGATCATCTCCATGGAAATGGCAATATGTAGCTCTTCATGGCTTGTAAGAGAACTAGACAAAGGCGGCAAGATAGAAACTCTGAAAATATTGGTCAAGGCACAAGGAGTAGATTGCAAGATGAGGAAAGAAACGGTACGGACGAGGAAACAAGCTCAAAGCAGCAACGCAAGACACTTTTGCAACAACGTACGCGGAGGGAGAAACAACTAGAAGACATAAGACTCCTTGCAGAGTAGTAGAAGGAAAGCGGTTGGAAATGGACACATTCGAACATTGCCATTGGGGGGTGAAGAACACGAGCTGTGGCCAATCGATTAGTGGGAGAATTCACGGCAGCAACATCAGGCCATTCAGATGAGTACAAGTCTCGTGTCATTAGAAGGTTTACCTTGCACCCTAAAATTCATAGAGTGACAACCCTACCAACACCTCAGGAGATGCACGCACAAGAGACATTGCTTTCTAACCTGAGAGATGGCCTATAGAAAGTGAAAGGGGTGCATAGCTTAGATCAACTAGTTGCAAAGAGGGTGACATTAGCTATGCTTGTATCCCTTGAAACAAAGAAGAAACGGCTTGGATGCACAACGTCAAAGATGTTGTCAATTCAGAAGCGGCGGCGGTTGGATGCAGAATAAAGGTAATGCAAGATGATCCATAATCAGAAAGTTTGGGGGCTCAATAGAATGCAAGAAAAGGAAAGACAGCCTGACTGGCGGAACTCATTGCTAGAGTGACATCGTTCTGGCACGAGAACACGAGAGTTTCTCCAAACAAGAAGGACATTTGCAAAAAGCAAATGGGACGCAAGCAGTTTGAGGAGCACATCATACACTTGCTTGACACAATGCAGGTCAGTGGTTGTTCTAACCAGGTGGTTGTCTGTGATTCTCTAAAGCTTTAGTACAAATTGTTTGAATTATAAAGTGATCATCCTAAACTAGCCCAACCAGCCCGGTGGTAGAAACATCATGCAACATACCACCGAGCTGGTTTAGGTGTAACACCAATTATATTGTTGGAACAAAAATAAACAGCAATGCCACTAAGCTAGTTCAAGTCAAATAACAGTTATGTGATTGTCCTAAAAACCAGCATGGTTGGAACAAAAATAAACAACAATATCATTGAGCTAGTGATGTTGTTAATGTGTAATTGGTTGATGTTCTTAATGTGTGTAATTGGTTGATGTTCTTAATGTGTGTAATTGATTTGTTTTGATGTTCTTAATGTGATCATCCAAACCAGCCTGGTGGCTGGAACTAGAACATCAACAGCAATATAGTTAATCATGTTCTAAATCAGCCCGATGGTTGAAATTGTTTAGTTTTCTTGTAGTAGTGAATAATTGTTTTGTTTTCTAGAAATATATAGTTCACATATACCTTTTTGTTATTAGTATTGATGGGTGGTGAAATTGATTTGTTTTCTAATGATTGAAGGTAGTTGAAATTCTGAGACTGTCCTAAACCAACCCGGTGGTTGAAATTGTTTTGTTTTCTCATAGTAAATAATCTAGTAGTGGTTTAGTTTAAGTACTGAATTTCAGGTTGGGTGAATAGACGGAGTTGTATCTCAAGTTTATGGCTGAGAGCCCTGACATTTCGATTGGGCAAAGGAGCTTTGAGCATTGTAAGCCATGGTATGTGAAGAAACTCAAAGACAAGGATGTGTGTTGTTGCAAAACACACATAGACTTTGACTTGGCTCGGTAAGGTTTGAATGACTTGAGATCTGGTCATGTTGGAAAATTGCTCCATGGAGATAGATGCTCATGTCTCCCAGATGAATGCTCAGTCTGTAGGCACCTGGATCCTCGTCATGTGTAGCAAGTGAGAGCAAGTTTGGCAGCCTGAGGTCTGTGTGGGAACCAACACTCTGTCCAAAGCTTGCAAACTCTCAGTGGCACTCCATTGAATGCATTAGAGGTACATGCACACGTTGTGGTGTGAAGAAGGAGTATGCTGTCTGTCCAAATGAAATGAGGGTCCAAGAAAGCCTTGCTCTAAAATGGAGGAGATTTGAAATGGGCAATGTTGAAGGATCTGAGGAGAAGAGATGGCTACTATCGTATAAGAGCACTCAACCGAGGGAGCTTATAGATTAGGTGGTTGCATCCATCCCAAAATATGTGCTTCACAATTTCACAGCCAGCTGGTAAGATAAGCAATTCAGGACGTGCCTTGCCAATTTTCCACATGACACTATTGTCTCTATCATAGATTTTGCAGAAAATTACTCATTTCAGGAACAAGATGAGATCCAAAGTGCTCACTGGCACAACAAGCAAATAACAATTCTAGTGCATATAACGTACAGTCATGTGCTTGATTCTTCTATGACTCATGCCGATCTGCTTGCCGACTCACAGGAGTCCAGATCAATGCAACACATGTACCATTTCTACATTTCAGACGACAGGGAACACGACAGCTTATTTGTGCAGCATGCGTTTCTTTTGCATTGGGAATGGCTAAAAAATGATGATCCCCATTTACAAGCAAATATAAAAAAACATTGGGTGTGGTTAGACAGGGCTTCCTCTAATTCAAATCAGCCCGTGCATTCTACTTTGTTTCAAGGTTTAAATCCTTGAGACCGGTGTAAACATGATGTGGAATTTCTTTGGGTCTAACCATGGAAAGGGGGAACATGATGGATGTGGTGCTGTTATTAAGAGAGCTTTGTACAATCACCAATTAGCATGTCCCCAAGAAATGCTAGAGAATGCCCATGATGCTGTAACATGGCTTGCACTCAGCCTCTCCATAGGGGCACAATCAACATACAACAAACAAATACAGAGAAATAGTGTAGTTCATAGAGTCTTCCATGAAGTGGAAGTGAACGAAGTACAAAGGAAAAATATACTGGATTGTGAGGCCATTAAAGGAACTCATAGTTTGCACAGCGTATGGGGCTTCTCAAATAACCACGTGCTGCTCAAAACAAGAAAACTTTCTTGTTTTTGTAGTGCGTGCATCATAGGGGATCATGAAAATTGTGAGGACATTGCAACTATGAAGACATGGGTGGTGCGAGTTCAAGTTTCTCCTCTGCATGAAGATAGAGTCGCAAACGATGATGCACCATTGATTGGAGAGGACTTCAATGACCTCACTGATGCTCTGGAAGAGGGGGATAACTTTGCAGTCATCGTTGCCTCTAGGGATAACGAGGAAGACGACCCATACTTTGTGTTGCAGTGTACCAAACCCAAGCACAAGGTTGAGGAAGCATTTAAGGATGATTGGGGCCAAACATTTAGCAAGTGGGATGTAGTAGTTGGAGATATCTGGTACCAAAAAACATCCAAGAGAGGCCACAATTACACTCTGTTACATAAGAGTAAGCCTACATTTGTGTACTCTCATCATGTAAGAGCTATTAAGTTGGATTTGCAGGTAGTGCCTGGAGGACGAAAGAAGGGCAAGACTATGTTCAAAATGGAAACGCATGAGCACATCATGGGTTGTATTGGAGACTAAGGAAAAAGTATTCTACTTATCCTGGAAAACAGAAAATGTTTTTATGACATTCATCTCGTACAAATGAAACATCATGTGATTAGTGCGATACCAACAACCGCGCTGGTGATTACTTATCCAATACTACCACCATGCTGGTTATCATGCACAACCAACCACTGCGCTGGTACCACCATCATATCGTGTGATTTGTCTACCGATATACCAACCATTGCACTGGTACCACCATCATATCGTGTGATTTGTCTACCGATATACCAACCATTGCACTGGTACCACCATCATATCGTGTGATTTGTTTACCGATACCAACCACCGCGCTAGAGATAACTTATCCAATACTACCACCGTGCTGGTTAAACCACCGCGCTGACCAATTATCTTGTACTACCACCGTGCTGGTTAAGATCCCTAAAAAGAGAGACCAACCACTTCCTAGTACTACCACTATGCTGGTTACGGTCCTAAATTAGCTTAATTAAATTAAATATCACCATGCGCGCTGGTGACTACCATCATCCTAAATTAAATATCGTGTGATTTGTCTGCCAATACCGACCACCGCGCCACTGGTGATAACTTATCCAATACTACCACCATGCTGGTTAAACCACCGCGCTGGTGCCACTTATCATGTACTACCACCGTGCTAGTTAAGATCCCTAAAAAGAGAGACCAACCACTCCTAGTACTACCACCGCGCTGGTTGCGGTCCCAAATTAGCTCAATAAGGGAAAGTTGAAAGTTGTGATCGTGGGCCTTAATAAGGGAAAAGTTGAAAGTTGTGATCCTGGGCATAATCGAAGGATAAACATTGGCAATAATGAATTTATTTCATAGATTATACACATCAATACATTTCAGAGATTATACATCTCCTTTCTACTTTGAACTCCCTTCACCCCCACCAGATTGCCTTCCATGATTGGGCTTCTTCCTTTCTCACTCCTTCGAGCAGGGTGGTTTTCTTTTCTTCGATTTCTTCAAGCTCCTTCAGCCTTTCTCGCTCCTTCCAGCAAGGTTGGTTCTTTTCTTTGGTTTCTTCGAGCTCTATGAGCTTGGACTTCTTCTCTTTAGGCGCGTTTCTTTTAGCTTGGTCAAGTTCCTTTCTCTTTTCACGTGTATAAGCAATTTGGAATGCCATTACAGCTTCTACTTTCTCGCTGTGGATATTCGCACAGTATAGGCAGGCACATCATTTTTTCTCAAGATAGCAGCATTGGCATCAAACAAACTCTGCATCTCAATTTTGCATGCACAAACACCCCAAAGCAAAACACATGCAGAGGGTGGTGGCACTGGGGCCATTTGATCATTTATTCATCTATGATGTGCCCTTTGCACACAGAGCACGTAGGAGCATTCATTCGCATCACAAGAGGATATTCATCTGATTTAACTACGGTTGTGAGTATCACAATCTAACCAGTCTAACAAGCAATCTGCCTCTTGATTCCTGCCTCTCTCATCTTGAGGGTGCGGATGTTCTCCTTTAGCTCCTCCACTTGCTGCTGACTTTTGGCATAAGTTGCATCTGATTCTACTAGCTGCTGTCGAATCTCCTCAAATTCTTTAGTAGTGTCTACGTAGGCCCATTCTAAGACATCATTTCTATGTTGGGTTTCAATCAAGGTCTAAGAGACCGCTTCTCAAAACTTTGAAGAGAAAAGGAAAGCTCATTGGCAGAGCCACATTGTAGGTTAATTGCAGGGAATCGAACTTGTCTCGCGCCCAATATTGGGCAGTCTCATTGTGTTGTTCATTATCTCGCCCAATATTGGGCAGTCTCATTGTGTTGTTCATTATAGCTGCTCGTTGCCTCTTCTGCATCCTTCCTGGCATTGAAATTATTTTGCACTTCTTGTAGTAGCCTAGTTTGTGCATTCTCCTTTCTCAGTTTCTCTATCATATCATCTTTCTCAATGTTCATGCATTCTGCATGCTACAGAGCCATTTGTAGAGGAGCTCCTTTTTGGCTGTTTGATTTGCAAGTGTCTGCTTTGTCCTTTCTAGCTCTTCCTCTGCATCATCCCCATCCATTCGAATATCTCAAAGCTGCTGATTCAGCTCCTTGATGCGCTTCTCTGCTTCTTCTCTTTTCTGTTTTTCTATCTCTGCTAATCTTTCAGCGGCCTTAGCTTGCTCTCGTGCGTGCAAGGCCTTCGCTTCTGCCTCCTCTACCCTCACTTCTGCACCCTTCCTGAGGGTTCTCTCATGTTGTTGCGCTATGTATGCTGCATCGGTGGCTTTCATGTTCAGAGTTTTAATCTGCTTCTCGACTTTCTTAACGCATTTTTTGAGGTGATTCCCCATCAGGTAGATTCCAACACTCATTGCTTGAGGTGACAATTGGGATTTGCTATTTAAGAAATTGTGCAAGTTAAGTAGCACACTCTTGGAGATCGCCTTCGAGAAAGAGATCAAACATTTATTCACTATCTCTACTGCTGCTTGAACATGCCAAAATTTCACTGTTCCCCTCGTATCAGGAAAGAACTACCTTATCTTTTTTTAACTCTTTCTGATAATCATCAGGCAAGCTCGAAACCTTGATTCCACCATCTGCACTAATTTGAGCGTCGGGAAATAAATCTAAAACATCATTTTTCTTCCACTTCTTCTCCAAGAATTCTGCTTGCAAGTTGCCTCCATGAATTTTTAGCACCTTTTCAATAGCACCTTTTCAATCAATCCTTCATCGATGTTGCTCCTGTTACCTTTACAAATGATGAATCCATCCTTCGTGTCCACTGAATCTATCAACTTGGTGAAGTTGACAGAGATATCTGAGGAGGAGCTCCCGTAACTCACGATATCAAGACTTGGGGGGGGGGGAGATTGTGTGAGAGGCTCTTTGATTGTGAAGAGGGGTTCTAAAGGCTGTGTGAGGAGCTCTCGGCCTATGCAGAGGAGTTTTGAAGGTTGTGTGAGGAGCTCTCGACTTGTGCAAAGGGGACTGACACGTTTTGGAGCTTGGTGCGTCCGGGGGGATCCATTGTGATAGGGGATAGAAGTTGCAAGAAGAGTGCAAGGGAGTGTGGGAGAGGATAGAAGTTGCAAGAAGAGTGCAAGGGAGTGTGAGAGGGGATAGTTGCAAGAAGAGTGCAAGGGAGCAAGGAAATGGAAGAGTGGAGGCTTAAGTAGAGTGGGGAAGGTAATTAGGCCCATTGAATATAATTCACCTTGATTGAAGGTGGCTCATGATTATTGGGACATTTGTTGCCAACTGAGCTTCTAATTACCAACCCTTATGGTGGCATCAAAATACCATGCATGTGTGATCAACTTTCACGATACAAGGTCCTAGCCCATAAGAATCAAGGCATCGTCTCAAGGTACCATCACTAGTAATCCATAGTCCTACCAGGATCCTATATAGCGATAGTTATCTTTCTTGGTCTTTTTGTGTTTTTATTTTTATTTTTTTAATTACTAGTTTCTTCTTCTTCTTCTTTTAGGTTTGTTTTTTCACCAAGTACTTCACATACTCCATCGACATAATTTAAGATCAGTCATCATGGGCAAGTAGGAACATTACTAAATCTAAGAAAGAATATGAGCTTAAAGTTTCCCTAAGTGGCACTTAGAAAGAAAGTTTTGCCCAATCATAAGGGCTTTTAGTTCTATGAATGCATATAATGATGTGCTAGAATAGTTTCAAAGTTGAGAGTTAGGATACACCTGAGCAAGTAAAAAAATTCAGTCCATATTGAGGTTGCACATCCACTGCAAGTTGTAAATTTGGATCTGGTCTACACGATTGCACCTCAATAACCTACAAAGCAAACCCATCTAGCAAGCTCATCGTCAGATAACCATAGCTTGTAATCATGCTCTAATTTGACGTCACTAGGTTGATTACCCAGCACTGGCACCATTTATGGGAAGCCCTTGCACCATAAAAAAGAGCGCAAGAACTAAGCAAGATCGTGGAGCTTTGCCCAACCGCATTGGGGAGCATAAAATAGCTCAACCAAGAAGTTAACCTTCCATAATCTAGCTCAAAATTACACGAACAATGTGTGTCACTCACCTCGTAAATATTCTATGGTGCCCTCGAAATGATCGTTAATGGCACTCTAATCTTAATGAAATCAATCAAAATCTAGGCCATATGCCTTATAATTAAGTCTCGGATGCCACCATGCAGCGGTGGCACTTAAGCCACTGAGCGACTGGTCATTTACTGCACTGAACATGCAAGCCCAGTGGTGATGTTCCTTCAATCACTCAAAATCCGAGCTGCCACTTAATTTCACATGCCAGCGTAGTGACTGAATCGACTCTATGGTGCCCTCCAAATGATCATGACTGGTAATTAATGGCACTCTAATCTTAATGAAATCAATCAAAATCCAGGCCACATGTAAGCCCGGTGGTGGTCTTTGGTGGTCTTCCTTCAATCAATCAAAATCCGAGCCGCCACTTAATTTCACATGCCTACACAGTGACTATGGTGCCCTCCAAATGATCATGACTGGTAAGTAATGGCACTCTAATCTTAATGAAATCAATCAAGGCCACATGCCTTGTAATTAAGTCTTGGATGCCACAGTCTTAATGAAATCAATCAAAATCAAGGCCACATGCCTTGTAATTAAGTCTTGGATGCCACTGCGGTGGCACTTAAGCCACTGAGCGACTCGTAATTGCATGCAAGCCCGGTGGTGGTCTTCCTTCAATCACTCAAAATTTGAGTCGCCACTTACTTTCACATGCCAGCGGGGTGACTAATCATGACTGGTAATTAATGGCACTTTAATCTTAATGAAATCAATCAAAATCGAGGCCACATGCCTTGTAATTAAGTCTCGGATGCCACCACAGTGGCACTTAAGCCATCCAAATAATCATGAGGGCGCCAAAATGCTAATATTGTATATTTTACGTGTGCGATCGTCGCTTTTCTATGAAAGGCATACCATGAGATTAAATATGGAGATTGCATGCTTAGATTAAGTGTTTGCATAAGCCTAGGCGGCCTTGCAAAGCCATGGACCTATATTTTAAGTATGGCCGGCCAAGGTGTGAATGCTGGGGGGCCAAGATAAGGGTCAATTTGTATTCTCACCATTAATTCTCTTATGCAACTAATAGAGTGCTCTTCTTCTCTACTCTCTTGCTCTCTTGTGTGCCTTGCCTAATTCAATAATAGCTATTATATGCTCATTGTGTATGTGTGAGTGTATGTGTGTGTGTGTGAGAGAGAGATTGAGTGAGACGAGGTTGAGCTTCCTTTGGAGTGTAACGGTGGCATTGGAGTGGAGCTTTGGAGTGTGACTGCACGACAACATCCTCTACTACAAGAATCTGAGCACAAGTATCATGAGGTGAGTGACAAACCTGGCCCATGCAACTGTGAGCTAGGTTATGGAAGATTAGCTTCTCGATTAAGCTATTTTATGTTCCCGAGTACGGTTGGGCAAAGCCCCACAACCTTAGTTAGTTCTTGCACTCTTTCTATGGTGCAAGGGCTTCCCACTTTGCATAGCCCTATATAATAATTTCTATCCATACAAGTGTGTAGTCTATTTGGCATCATATCTACAAATGATACAGAGTAAATAGGCCCTAATGTATACATGTACAGGGGCGCCAAACATGTGGACTATAACATACATGAGTTACCTAGAGCCAAAGCATCTCTATTTTTCTAGATCTTATTCTTTGTGGAAGTTTGGTTACTTGTTTCTAATGCACAAGTTTTACTCTCGTACACGAAATCCTCACACACAAGCATATCGAAAAAAAACAAGTTCTTTAATTTGAGTATAAATGTGATTCCATTTTGACTTCACATGTTAAGGTTATGGGGATTTGGAATTTTGTTTAAAAAGCCTAAAACATTGTGTGCCAACAAGAAGCCAAAAGCAAAATCTTTTAAAAATAAAAGAAATTGCAACGCTTTGATTTGAACACACATTTCAATATTGTCTCCATGAAGATATAATGTTTAGCCTAGAAAGCCCAAGAATAGAGTACCATTATGCCCAAATTTTGCATTAGTTAAATGTAAATATCTATGGAAATGGGTTAAGCCAACCCTCAAAGTAAAATTTTAAAGAAGTTATAAACATTAAACTTAAAATTTGAAGATTCAATCCTAACAACACCAAGTTATATAATGTAAAAGCATATGGAGCCATTCATAGCATGTTCCAAATTTTATAACTCTAATTCACATACATGGCATGTTTCTTTTTTTTATAACACTAATTCACATACATGGCATGTTCGTTTATAACCCATTCATGACATGTTTCTTTTTTTATAGCCCTAATTCACATACATGGCATGTCCCTTTATAACCCATTCATGACATGTTCCTTTTTTTAGAACCCTAATTCACATACATGATGGCATGCTCCTTTTTTTATAACCCTATTTCACATACATGGCATGTTACTTTATAACCCATTCATAACATGCTCCTTTTTTATAACCCTAATTCATGTACAAAAGGCTTCTAGCTTTGTTACCTTTTTCAAGATCTATGGACCTTCTTGTGTATCATCTTTTAAATTCTTATATATTCTAATCAGCCTTATTGAGATGTCATCCCTACCACTCCTTGGTTGGAGTGTTTACACTTTCTATGTACATTGGAAATCCTTGCCTCTATCCTAATAGAATTTCACACTATGTATGGCCATGGGCCCCATTGATGTATCAAGTGCTTAGCCATAAGGCTTTTATGTAAGGATGGGAATCCACTTAAGTTGGGCAACCGGGCAAAGCCACTTCTATATATACAACTTTTGATAATGTAAATGGGGAGAATCAATCATTTCTCTTGCACAAAGCTTTCAGCTTCTCTTGAGCTTTTACCCTCTTGCTTGCTTGTGCAAAGCTTTCTTCTTCTCTTGAGATCTTACCCTCTTCTCTCAAGCTCTTACTTGTTAAAATAACTCTCATATTATAATAAGATAAGGGATAAGAAGGATGTGGATACCATGTATGTACAAACCCTATATATGGGTGGTTCCCTCCAAAGCATTTCATATGAGCTAGAGGGAGCTTTCATAAGCTGAAAATCAAGGAACCTAATCTTTGATAATATCTCTAGTCTCATCTCATTCTTGTGGATCTCTCTCATTTTCTCATCCTTACCTTGTGGCTTGTATAATCTTACACACATATACTCTCTCTCTCCTACACACACACCATAGTTCCCAATGTGCTTCACTCTTGCTACTATACAAATCTTAACTTGGTATCAGAGCTTTCATGGTTGGTACCCTCTCTCTCTCTCTCTCATACACACACCCCATAGTTCCCAATGTGCTTCACTCTTGCTACTATACAAATCTTAACTTGGTATCAGATCTTTCATAGTTGGTCCTTTCTCTTCTCCCTCACAACAAGCTTTGGCATGAAGGTGAAAAGGTTAAGGAGAAGAGTTTGGTGGTGTTATTGTCTCAAGAAGAGAATAACAGCTTGTGTGTGGAGCATAAACAAGCAATTTCAAGAGCAAGAGGAGATGACTTCAAGAGAAGAAGAACGTCAAGGCAAGCTGGTGTTTTTGAATCTCTTGTTGCAACATCGAGTCTTCTTCAGCATGAAAAGAATATGTAGGTCCAAACTCTCATTCATCTAAGCATATCGTGCACCATTGAAGGCTGTGCACATTTAGGAGAGTCAGCCAAGCAGCTCAACTAGGTAGGCTTAGGCAGTCGTGCTCAACAAGTGGCTCAGCCAGAGCTTTCCTCAACAACAAATGGCCCAACCAGTTGCTCTACAGGGTGGCGCAGCCAGACGGGCCACTCAACAAACGGCTCAGCCAACCGTGCTGCACAAGCAGCTCAGTAGTGCTACAGTCATGCGCGCAAATTATGCTCAGCAATCGACTCAGCAGCGCGAGCTAGTCTCGTGCCTGCACAGGCGGCTCAGCCACACGGGCTCAGCAATCGACTCAGCAGCGCGACAGGCATGTTGTAACAAGCGACTCACAGCAGCAAGCCATGTTGCAAGCAGCTCAGCTAGTCTCGTGCCTGCACAGGCGGCTCAGCCACACGGGCCAGCCATGCTCAACAAACGGGCTCAGCCAATCGTGCTGCACAAGCAACTCAGCCATGCTACAAGCATGCGCGCCAGTTATCCTCAGCAATCGGCTCAGCAGCGCGAGTCGTGTTGCAAGCGACTCACAGCGAGCCATGTTGCAAGCGGCTCAGCCAGTCTCGTGCTGCTACAGTGGCGTGCTCAACAAAAAGTGGCTCATCTAATCGTGCTCTAGCAAGCGGCTTGGAGCAGTGCTCCCAGGATTTAGTGTAATATCACCTTCAAAAAAATACCTCCAAATTTATATTTATAGTTTGAAGGTGCCAATACTTGCAAAATTTGAGAGAATATAGTACACATTCCTTCAAAATTAAAAAAAACTCCTCATTAATAATTTCTTAATTTTATATATGAAGGTTTTCCAATTTTTGAGAAAATAGTTTTCTTCGAGCACAGGCTCCAAGTAGTTCCTTCTATCAAGTTCAAGCATGTTATGAAATAGTCTCATCGCCACTTTGTTTTAATAAATTCTATAGCAAATGGACCTACTAGCCTGCCTTTGTTGTCCATTCAATATAAAACCTTATCTTAATATAAGGTTAATAATCACTCAAACCCTTATCTTCTTTTCTTTGTGTAAAGCTAGTTCACATGCTTTTTCTAAAGTTGATTGAACCCTTATCTTAATATAGGTTTAATAATCACCCTTATCTTCTTTTCTTTATCTAAAGCTGGTTCACATGCTTTTCTAAAACTGATTCTCATGCCTTGGATCCCATATATTAAATCCATCTTCTATAAACCATCTTTGTCACATCAACATGCTTTTCTAAATCATGCCTTGGATCCCATGTATTAAATCCATCTTCTATAAACCATCTCTGTCATCAACTGATTCAACTCAAATCGTAGACTTGTCATCAACTTGAAAGCCACAACTTTATTGTGCATCATCGACAACCCATCACCCTATCCTCATCGTCGGTGAGATGTATCTTATCAAAAAGTTGGCCTCCACATCGACAAATTTATCGGTGAATTATATGGCATCCATACTTGACAAGTCTAAGTCAAATACATGTTGATGCTTAAGGGTTTACGGCCTTATGTGACAAGCAAGAAGATAGTGGATCAAAGCAATGAAGAGGAGGTTGAGGATGATGAGCGCGCACAATCAATCATCATGTCTCATCTACACAAGAGCCCTATTCATCATGCCTCATCTACACAAGATCCTTATTCATCATATGGCCACATTGAAGACCGCAATAAGCATGTGGAATGAGCCTAAAAAGATCTATAGCACCAAGGGTAAGCAAATTTCAAAAATTTATCTCACGATCAAAATTTTCACTTGGCTATGAAATCAAGAGAGGACCTTGGCAGCTTCATTTCCAACATGAAAGGTATCATGATTCAATTGGCATCAATTGATGCTAAAGTGGATGATGAAGATGCACGATGGTTCTTCTCAAGGCCATGCCCACCCGAGTACAACTCTCTTATGACTACTTTCAATAACCTACCTAATCCATCCTTTGAAGGGACCATCTCATCACTATTGGAGGAGGAGTAAAGGATCAAGACAAACGACAGAGGAGCTTCATCATCTATCAAGATTTGTATATGGGTAATCAAGGTGTAATTAAATGTTCTTTTTGTAAAAAGAAGGGACATATTGAAGCAAGGTGCTACAAGAAGGACTCTGAAAAGAAGCGGTGTGGAAAAGGTTCGGAGAGCTTGGTCACTTGTCAAGAGAGTGCAAGCAAGGAAAAGCAGAGAACAACTATGCATCCACTACTACCTCTTCAAATGATCAACTATTTTAATAGAGTGAAATCCCACCTTTGTAACTCTTATCCATGTGCATGCCTACCATATAAAGGAAATTTTACTTTTGTATCTTATTACAAAAATGAGAGTAAGTCCAATACTCTCATAGTAGCATTAAGAGGGGGTGTTAAAACTCAGGGGGTGCACTACTAGAAAACTCTAAGTATCACGTGCGTTCAAGAGGTATTTAAAAAACCCCTTAACTAAAATTTTTCCTCCAATAAAACAACCCCTCTTTACTTATGAACTAATGGATTTTTTTTAAAAGTTGAATTAAGAAACCCCTCCTGTTAATGTAATCCTGTTAATTTTTCTCAATGTATCTAATTATAAACCCCCTGCTGAACTCACGTGGTACACTAACATTTTTTGAGGTGAACCCCCCGAGTGTTAAAATAGCCCTTATATTGTAATAAAATAAGGGATAAGAAGGATGTGGATACCATGTATGTACAAACCCTATATATGGGTGGTGCCCTCTAGTTCATTTCATGAAATTTCATAAGCTACAAAGTAAGGAACCTAATCTTTGGTTATATCTCTAGTCTCATCTTACTCTTGTGGCTCTCTCTCATTCTCTCATCCCTACCTTATGTCTTGTATAATCTTACACACATACACTCCATCTCTCTCTCTCTCTCTCTCTCTCTCTCTCTCTCTCATACACACACACCATAGTTCCCAATGTGCTTCACTCTTGCTACCATGCAAATCTTAACTTTACCCTCTTGTGTAAAGCTTTCTTTTTCTATTGAGATCTTATCCTCTTGCTTGTGGTATGCATGTGGTGTGTTTAGTGTGCATGCTTGATATCTTGAGTGAGGGAGTGATTGTGCTAGAGTGGAGTGGAGAGTGGGTTCAAGATTTATATCTTGATTCCATTGGAAGGGTTGACATATAGGATTGTGAGTAGAGGAAGGATTCAAACAAGGCGGATTGACACTCCTCTTGGCCTCTTTTACTACTACTGGGGGGAGAAGAATCTTGGATGAGGGAAGGAAGTAAACCATCTTCTTTCCAAAAATATTATATTTTTCTCAATTAATCATTCCCTTAGATGAAAATCCTTGGTGTAACTTTAGGAATATGCATTAGTAAGTCTTCTTCATCATAACACGTTTTGTTATTTTTATTGTTAATTTAATCCATTATTTATCTCTTAAGAGTGATGGTACAAAGAGAAATCTCTCCCAAGTGCAATTGAGGGAGTTTCTCTCTCCACTTGGTTGCGTTCATCACCTTGAGCATTTTCCTTAGGTTAATTATACATTACCAATTTTTATATTTTTGGCTATACATAGTTTAAATCAGGCAGTAATCTTTGTAGTTATTGTTTTTAGAAGCATTGAGTGTAAAATCATGGCATTAGAGTAGAGTGTTTTCTGAGTATCACTATTACAAAAATGCTAGAAACCCCCCCAAAAAATCAAGAAAAAACATGAAAAAGTTGAAATCCTAAAAAAACACCTGTTCATGTGCAAACACAGCTTTCTTTACCTCAACCATGTTCACATCCAAAGTAAACATCTTGCCATTTCTATTACCCTTTGCAACCAAGCGGCATTGATTTTTGAAGTCTTCTATAAAATATCCTTGACGACGATTAAGCCTCACTTGTAGACCCTACTCAACCATATGTCCCAATAGAAACCAGGTTCTTTGTAATATTTGGAACATAAAGTACATCTATCAAGTACTTCATTTTGCCATCCTGAATAGATAGTGGCACTTTACCAACATGTTCAATATCATCACCTATTTATACATAATCTAGTTTTTTCATTTTCTACATGTCTCTAAATCATTCACCCTGTGAGACTGGTCATGTGGTTAGAGGTGCCATAATCCACATACCATATATATTTAAATCTTGTCATATCTCTTGTTGTGGAACTGAGCATGTATTACAACTTTTCACTTTTAATGTCATTTTGCTTTTTGTAGAAGTCCTTTGACATGTGCCCTAGTTTGCCACAATAATTGAATTCTATGCTCTTTGCACTCTGATTTCTTTGCCACAACCACCTCACCCCTCTGGCTCCCCCTGCATCTAGACTGGCGTCTTCCACATGTGTATGATTGTCTATAATTTTGTTTTCCATGTCGGCCACCACCTTGGCCTCGACCACCATGACCTCTATCTTTGCCTCTATCTAAATTGGAGTAGAAGGCTTGTTCTGATGTGTTCTTCGCTTTGTGAAGAAGAGTCCTCACCCAGAGACTTTTCTTCTGTGAAGATAAGCATAGACATTAAGTCCTGAAAGTTGGGAACATTCTCTTTGACTGCAATGGAGGTCTTGAATGGCTTGTACTCTTTGCTAAGCCCATTCAAATAGACACTCACTAAATCATCATCTTTTCGGCGATACATTGATAGACCCAAGGGATGCGCAACAATGCCGTTGATCTTTAAAGCATACTAATTGATAGACATGTTTTTCTTGTCCATATAGTACGCAGCTCTGTTTTAGCTGCAGTTTTCTTTCCTTTGTGTTAGTCTCTGGAACATCTACACTAGGTTCTACCATCCAACTGCTAGAGTGTTGGGATCCTATATGTGTCCTATCATTGTGTCTGTGACACTTATTTAATGCCAATACATGACTTTCCTTGCACCCTAGTTCTAGTCCTTGAATGCTTTTATATCTACTGGAGTAGCATTCTCTTCAGATAACTCTGGAGACTCCTCATTGTCTCCTTTGACATAATCCTAAAATCCTTTACCCCCATTAGGAAATTGGTCATTCTAAACTTCCAAGCATGGAAGTTGTTCTTGTCTAGCTTCTCACTGACAATCTGATTGAGTCCTCCACAGACATGTTTGCTTGTAACAACCAGAAACCTATAAATAGACAATGTCTGTATACAACCTTTAACATAACAGTATCATCTATAGTATCTTCTGTGAATGCTACAGTACTTCAGCACAACTTGTATGTCACCAGATGTGACCAAAGAACATGTACATACACCCAATAGTAGCAATGTATATACAAACATTGTCTGCACTCCCAAAATGCACTACTGCACCGATAACCAGATCTCGACCAAAGAGTTCTCAACCAGAACTTCTTGAAACTACCGAAAACACCTTGTAAGTGATCAAACGAAGACCAAAACACGCTTGAAACATGATTATGGCTTTTGAACCTGAGTACTACACACCTTATAGGCACCTTCAAGCCTTCAAAGATAGCTCCTCAACCGAAAATGTGTAGCTCCTAGAGCTATTGAGACAAGGGGTGGCATACCTAAATAAGAAGGGGAAGAGATGATGACGCTCTTACTCGTGTACCACTTCCTTGCTTCCTTTGTTCTTGCCTCTTGCTTGCCTCCTTAGCTCTCACATGAACTGAAGCTTTTATACCATAAAGAGAATTTGGGGGAGAGGGAGAGCTTGAGTTCCTTGCAAGCAAACACACACAAAAGAGAGACCAAGACACGAGAGAGACATATGGGGCTGAATTTTCTTTTATCTTCTTCTCTTCTCTATAGACATCTAACTAAAAGATAAGAGTAATACTCCTCGAAGGGAAAGTAATCTCCTACAATAATATCATACAATGGTCAGTCCATAGTGTGAACTTCTCTATAACCATCTAACTAAAAGATAAGAGTAATACTCAAAGGGAAGGTAATCTCCTACAATAATATCATACAATGGTCAGTCCATAGTGTGAACTTAACTATATGAGCATAACTCTAGTACTCTAAAGTGGCTATCACACAGCGTGTCATCCACTGGCGACGTATCAATCATAATCTCACCAACCATGCCATTGGCATAAGTGCGGAAGCTATCACCCAAGCGGGTTATCAATGTCCACAACACTAGTTGAGCTTGATATCTCAATAGCGGATGGTCAAAGACAAGGCACAGAAGGGTCCTATTGATTGTAGGAAGGTCCAGGTGGTGATGGGTCATACTACGGCATGCTAGACTTGCATCCACCATGGTCCCCCCATCCAAAGGTGTACTTGGATGGCTATTGGTGAATGAGGCTCAATAGAGGTTCATGAAAGAACACTACCTATGTATCTATTACATGCAAAGCATGTGGATATTTGTAGGTGACATGCATGGGCATGGGCTAAAGAAGGGCCCATGTAAAAGTTTTTTTCGATGAAATCTCTAACACTTTGATTTCTTTGATACTTATTTGTCTTGTTTCTTTGACTCTTACACATGATTTGAGATAGGGAATTAGTGGTGGATGTGTAATGAGGCTAGCTGGTAAGGTGGGTGTGATTAAGGTTGGGTTGTCCATGAGAATGGAAGATTTTTAGAACACCTAGGTTGGCAAGGAGCCTTGGTAAGTGGCAATTGCAAACGATGGGTGGCTTTTTGCCAGACATGGCTGAATGGATCTAGGTGCTTCATGAGCCTCTTTTTGAAGTGTTGGTGGCTTTGCAGTGTGCTTGCTTGAAGCATGGCAATTTCAATGGAAAGAGGGGAAGCAATACAGAGTTGCCATGGCTTGAGGTGAAATTTTGGAGTACTGTACAATGCCGACCTTAGGCATGTGACATTGGAGGAAGTCCATTCCATGAGTAACCATGAACAAGTGAGACCATAATTCGAGCAAGTGCAAAAAAACCAAAGATTATAAAAAGGCAAAGAAGAAGGGGTGGAAGAGGTGGAGGGAGATAAGGAATGGATACTATGGACTCTTCATTGAGTCAGAATGCTTTCACTCTTGAGCGCATGAGACATCACGCAATGAGTTTGGGGATGAGGGCATCTATGAAGTCTATGAGGGCAATTTAGGTGATGATGGATCTATTCAACAAGAGGAAATTCTTTAGATTGTGCCCTATGTAATGCCATTTGAGGCCCTTCAACAAGGTGGCATCAGTGATGATGAGGGAAGCATCTCCATGGTGGGGGATTTTTTTGTGAACATTTTCCAACGGTTGCTTTTTTGAAATCGGGTGAGCGGATTCCAAAAAGATTCCCTCCCCCTCCATCAAGAGAGAGGGACGAAGAGATTGGGAGAGAGAGAGGGAGGGAAAGACATGACAAAATTATTTGAGAGGGAGAGGGACGAAGAGATTGGGAGAGGGAGGGAGAGAGAGCAAGAGAGAGTGAGAGAGAGAAAAACATGACAACATTACATCCTCTAGATCGAGGTTATTGCTTCCAAGTGAAAATAAAACCAAGTTCATTCACATACAACTTCCAAATACAACTCTTTAGTCAGAATTGTTGTACACCATCCTGTTTACTTCCATGGTCTTTACTCTTCCTCTGGGGTGAAGGCACAAAGTAAGCAAACAACGTTCGTTCCCTTCCACACTTCCTCAAGCACGAGATGCTCGGATGCATCATTAATAAAACCATGGGCTTGCCATATCGTAATTAAGTCCACCACTCTGGTCTTCACTTGAGAAATATCATCATCACTACCAGTGGTAAGGATGTAAGACCTTTCCAAGCTTGTGCACCATCTACAATATTTTTATTGACCTTCGCACTGGTGGCCTCCCTCTGATACGTGTAGCAACAACTTCAATGCATGAGGCTATCATAAACAATATGAAGGATGGTTGTGGTTGGTGTACTCTACTAATAAGGCTTAGCTAAATGGTGATTAACAAAGTGCTATGGAGCTTATATCTATATTTATAGGAGTGGGAGAGGTGTACTCTAATTTTGCAACAAACAACAAAAACACATTTCTTCTTTTTAAATGACAATAATAAAGGCGTCTCTCTCAATTTTTCTACACCACAATAATAAAGGCACCTTTCTATACTTTTTTGGGGAACAGCAATTATGTAGTGTTTCTTTTTGTACATGCAATTTCAAAAAAGGCTTCATGTGCTTTGTGGCGGCCCACCTTCCCTCTTTCTTCTCTCTCTCCATCATTGTTGCCCTCTCATTTTTGTAAGATTTCTAACCATTTAATGCTCATAATGCGAGTACCATTCATCAATAGAAGACCATGTTTTGCAATACCATACCTCCTTGAAAATGCATAATTAATAGTGAAAGGGGGGAGAGGGAGGGGGGGAGAGAAAGATATTGCACAATCAAGCTCTCTACAATGAGGTTGCTTCCACTAAGGTTACAAAAGTCCCAAAATCAAATAGGACATGAAATGAGAAAATTTGGCATGTGAAATCATTAGAGTGAACATATTCTCATTCTGGCTCAAGCTAAGAACACACAAATAAATGAAGTACAAGTGCTTCCATGCCACACGCAAATAAATGAAGTACAAGTGCTTCCATCCAAGATACATCTTCTTCTTGGATTCTCTATCTGCAAAATTTGGGGGGTTATAAATCTGTGAGCTTTTTGTTTCAAGCTTTTTTTAGAATTCAGTAAATTTATCGAGCTTTTTTTGAATTGAATAAAAATATCAAGATTTTTTGATAAGCTGCAAAATTTGGGGGGTTATAAATCTATGAGCGTTTTGTTTCAAGCTTTTTTTAAGAATTCAGTAAATTTATCGAGCTTTTTTTGAATTGAATAAAAATATCAAGATTTTTTGATAAGCTACAAAAAATTCAAGGCTTTGAGCATTGATTTATTAATTAAAAGTTTTGTTATTCTAGCTATTATAGTCTCTATATATGTCAAAGCATACTTTGAAACATTCTGCACACTCAGTAAATAGTCTGTTAAGTAAACACTTTAATGTCCTGGATACTTTGAAGAATACATTGAAAAATATTGAGTAGAAGACATAACACCTCATAAAAAACACAGGTTAACATGACTCACATAAGGATAGTGCTCGGAATTGTAATTAATGTTGGCTATAAACGTGCTTGCAAGAGTGCTAATTAAAATGCGGTTGGATGTAAGAATTGAAGTACAGAATGTGAAAATGGGATTCCTGTAACTACATAGCATACACAACATACACAGCATTCTGTTCAAGCACACAAAATTTAAAAAATATTATGTAGCGCGTCTATCAGGGCATCTATAAACGCGTCTATATACGCATCTGTCTGTTCGAGAAGCATCTATTTATGTGTCTACAAACGCGTCTATAAATGTGTCTATAAACGTGTCTATGCATGTGTGCGTCTGTTTTTTAAAATTTCTAGCAGAGCATCTATTTATGCATCTATATGCGCGTCTATAGGCGCGTCTGTTTGCTATCTTTTAGACACACCTTTAGATGCGCTCTAGATGTGCTAATAGACGTGCAAATAGACGCGCTCGTAAGTTTTTTTTAGTTGAGTAAACGCGTTTGTGTGCGTGTTTGTAGGTGCTTTGTCTTGTTGTGGTACACATTCCTTCAAAAATTAAAAAAACTCCTCATTAATAATTTTTTAATTTTATATATGAAGGTTTTCTAATTTTTGAGAAAATAGTTTTCTTCGAGCGCCGGCTCCAAGTAGTTCCTTCTATCAAGTTCAAGCATGTTATAAAATAGTCTTATCGCCACTTTGTTTTAATAAATACTATAGCAAATGGACCCAGTAGCCTGCCTTTGTTGTCCATTCAATATAAAACCTTATCTTCATATAAGGTTAATAATCACTCAAACCCTTATCTTCTTTTCTTTGTGTAAAGCTAGTTCACATGCTTTTTCTAAAGTTGATTGAACCCTTATCTTAATATAGGTTTAATAATCACCCTTATCTTCTTTTCTTTATCTAAAGCTGGTTCACATGCTTTTCTAAAACTGATTCTCATGCCTTGGATCCCATATATTAAATCCATCTTCTATAAACCATCTTTGTCACATCAACATGCTTTTCTAAAGCTGATTTCTCAAGCCTTGGATCCCATGTATTAAATCCATCTTCTATAAGCCATCTCTGTCATCAACTGATTCAACTCAAATCGTAGACTTGTCATCAACTTGAAAGCCACAACTTTATCCTCATCGTCGGTGAGATGTATCTAATCAAAAAGTTGGCCTCCACATCGACAAATTTATCGGTGAATTATATGGCATCCATACTTGACAAGTCTAAGTCAAATACATGTTGATGCTTAAGGGTTTATGGCCTTATGTGACAAGCAAGAAGATAGTGGATCAAAGCAATGAAGAGGAGGTTGAGGATGATGAGCACGCACAACCAATCATCATGTCTCATCTACACAAGAGCCTTATTCATCATGCCTCATCTACACAAGATCCTTATTCATCATATGGCCACATTGAAGACTGCAATAAGCATGTGGAATGAGCCTGAAAAGATCTATAGCACCAAGGGAAAAGCATTCAAAAATTAATCTCACGATCAAATTTTTCACTTGGATATGAAATCAAGAGAGGACCTTGGCAGCATTAGGGAAAAACGGAGCTCATTTTGGGGCCCTGTAAGAAATTCACTATTTTTCGATTTATTTCTCTCCTAAAAGATCTCAAAAATAATAAAATATGGAAACGTGGCTCAGAACTGTCAGTAAGGACCACTGAACTGTCAGTTCAGAAAAGAATAAGATAATCTTTTGTCTAACTAACACGATTTTGCATTAAATATCTCCTTAAATTTTTTTTGTTTCTCGAAGATTTCGCATCTCTTTTGACGACGTGTGCAGGCCTCTCATAAAGAATCCATCACTGAACTTAATGATTGTATGGATACCGCCGCACTTCCACAATTCATGTTACAAAAAGACTATGAGATTGACAAGCCAACTTTGCAACCTCAGAAGCACAAAAATGGCCGATACTAGTGAAGTACAATCTCAGAAGAAGCGATTATATCATCTTCACATCGACTTAGAAGAACAATATGCTCTAGCACAAAAAAGACGAAAGGATACGGTGCTAAATGCTCAACAACGGGAAAATATGAGAAGAGAAGGGCTCCAACATATTGACTTATGGTGTGATGGAAGTATATATCCAAAATGTCTAGTACAAAACTCTACACCTCCATTTGTCAATCCAACCACACTATTGAGGTTTGCGGGCGATGGACAAAATGGACTTCTTGGTTATATTTCAGCACAGTCTGCATTTGCAGAAACATATAAAACAATGTACCTACAAGAAAAGGGAGCCAGGATTCAAGAGATAGCTATTCGTGCAAAATTGGAGCAGCAGTTGCAGAATGAAATTGAGGAGCATTCAAAGAGTAAAAAAGAGTTAACAAGATCAAGAAGGAAGAGAACCATGCTTGGAGACAGACAACGAAGTAGGAAGATTAAAAACATTGCAAATTTGAAGGCTGGGATTGGTGGATGCAAGCGAAGAATTCAGGAAGCAAGGTTAGTTTGCAGTTTTTTATTTTTTAAACTCAAAAATACTCTCAAATGACTATATGTATTTTGTCCATTAATGCAAAACAGGATTGGAAGTGTTGAATAATATAGGCATATTGTGTTGTTACTATATTGTTACTATAGGAAATTATTGGAGCCTGCAAAAGAAAATATGGATCCCAACCTTCTTCCAGTTAAACAAATGAAAGGATTGCTTCCTTGTGGTGTAGCAAAAGGTTTGATTGAAGAAAAAAAATACAAAACAATCAAACGCAATGTTGTAGAGGACTTTATATCCAATAATCAAGTTGATGGTACTACAATCCAAGAGGCTCTTGATGTTAGTGGAGTTAGCAGGAAGGGATATAGTTCGATTTTCCATGCGATATCCTCAACTTTGAGAGATCAAAGGATTAAACGAGTTTTACTGCCAAATCCAGCAACAGTGTGGAAGATAAGAGGTCATTTGAATGAAAGTATAGATGAGTTTATTGGACCATATATCCATATTGAAGATATATTTCATGGTGCTAAAGGAACCACTATGTATGACCCTTGGAACAATATATTTGTAGATCTACAACAACTTCAAAGAAGAATGGTCGAGTTTTATGGAATAACATTTGAAGAGTGCAAAGGCATTTTGAAATTTGTTATCAAACTGGATGAGTGTGAGGTTGTAAAGGAAAAGAAAATGGAAAGGATTACTATCACATTGATGAATGGAGCACTTGATACATCATTGAATGAAGCGAGTTCGAAGTATTTTAGTGTGCAGTCGGAGAAACACATATGGTGGTTGGGCTCATTCCAGGTATGATCATTTTTTATTTCGTACTTGATTTTAGTCAATGTTTTCAAATCTTTTATAGTAAGACTTTTGTTTTGTATAATCACAGGTAAAGACAGAAGACCATGAAACACTAGATTGGGTGTTTCACCACACGGAAATACCAAGAATAATTAAAAGACAGGTGCAAGGAGAGAATCTCCATGTTGCAGGAAAAGGTGATTTTCAAGTAGAGTGACACATGGCGGGGGATCTTAAAACACTTAAGTGCATGTATAACGTTAGTAAAGGAGGTAACTCAAAGTCTCCTTGTCTTTACTGCAAAGAATCAGCGCAAGTAATGGATTCTAAATGGTGGAAGAGAGCACCTAATAGAGATAAAGTTGACCCTGACTTCAAGGCCATTCTTGACATTCCACTATGTAATGTTCACATATGCACATTGCATGCTCTATGTCGAATTATTGAGAAATTGGTATTTTTGTATATTGGATTTGCTTGGAAACTCCGTCCCGAAAGAAATATAAAGGATGCTCTTCATGCATTGGAAAAAGTGTTATCCGATATAGGTCTGCATGGAGGTGATGTTCATATCACAAAGGATTTTAAAAAGTCTAGCAATGGCAAGGAGGTACCAATCAAGCCCTCTATTGGTGGTGTTAAGGCAAGAAGATTCTTGTCTCGACCCAAACACAATAGTAAGCAAGTAAGGCAAGGTAGAACAGTTTCAAGGATTAGTTATGGATTGTGGAAGCAAGTCCATAATGCCGTGAAAGATCATGAGGCAGATGGGGAAGCACGAAATGTGAAGGCAGAGGTGTGGAGGTCTCTTGATCAACTCTTCATGTTCTGTGACAATGTAACATGGACAAAGAGTGATTACAAGAACTTTGAAGAGGCAATAAAACATTTTGGGAAGTCAATGAAAGACGCATGGACAGCCTGCAATATAACTCACTACATGGTAAAGTGATGTCTTCTTCTTTTACTTAAGTGTGATCCTCTTTTCTTTTATAACTTACTATGCATTCTTATGTCTTTGTGAAAACAGCATATCATCTACAACCACCTTCCCTATTTTGTCAAAAAGTATGGATGCCCAGCAATTTGGTCTACCCAAGGCATGGAGAAGTCTCACTACATGGCACGTAATGCATTTTTCAGACACACACAACACTATGGAGGGAGTCAAAAGGCAAATAGTCTGAAGGAAGTCTTCCAATGGTTTTACCGAGGCATTCTACAAAGGCTGCATGCTAAAAGAAAAGTTGCTAGCTCCAAAGTCAAGCTTGCTTTTATTCTAGCCCAAAAGCAAAGACGAAGACAAACTTTGGACAATTCAATGGCAGCAGAGAGACATAGACAGTGGAGGGATTCGAAGATATTTAGAAACCATAAATGGACAAGTAAACATGAATAGCAGTTTGTAACTTATTGGTGTTATGTCCACATGTTTTCAAACTCAATCAATAGATTTTTATTCTGTGGAACAAGTGACTCTTGGTGTAATGCCTATATGTTTTGAGACTCCATCAAAAGTAAGTCTTTTGTGAAACATGTGATCTATATTAACAAGCATCAATACATCTATATATTAACACACAAAAAATTCAATCAATACTACTTAATTATGCTAGACATACTGTTGATCCTTACCAATAAAATACTGAGTGTCAAACACTTTTAGAAGCTTTTGAGTGTGGGAAGAGTACTGAAGTGTCGTACGGTGATGGGACAAATACAAAAGGGTACTGATCGTCCGTACGGACAAGGAACTGATGAGGATCAAAGACTTTGTACAAATCAGTTCAACTTCAACATAATGTTTGTGCTATATTTGATGACTAAATCCTATTACTCCCAAGGCTTGCGAGTCGGAACTCTCTTTTTGAACTTGATTGGACTCTTTTTCTTCCTTATTGGCTTGATGTCGACTTTCTGTTTATCAATGCTTGCCTCTGTTGCTTGTCTGAGAGGGGTATCCTTGTCTTCAGCTATCTCCACGTTTTCTTCTTCTTGGATTGTGTGGCCTGATGCAATCATGGGTGGCTCTCGAAACCTTATGAGCTTGTGTTTTCCATAGCCCTCTAGACATTTGGGCTCCTTAACACCACATGCTAATGCATAAGAAGTGTAAGACAAAAAGTAAGAGGCCCTAGAGGCCTGCTTATTCACATAATCCCCAAATATATTTATGGCGGACAACCTCTCTATTAAAATGATCTTTTCCTTTTGCCATGGAAGATCATGTCTACCTAATACCCTAGACAAACATTTAAAGAAGTAAACAATGGCTTCTCCATTGTTGCTCAACTGCCTATGGTAAATCAAGATCTTAGCACTGCCTAGATCATGAATATAATGAGCTAGGCTTGACATTTTGCCAAACCCAGCTGGCCTGCTTCCACTTGATCTCTGGAGGAATGTGTCATCCTCAATTTGTAGCTGCCATGTATCAAAAGATTATAGTGAGACAATGATACATAACTACAAAACATTTAAACACAACATAAAGTATTTGATTTGAAGTAATAATATCATACCCTCTCATTTTCATCAGCAACAAGAAGTTCATCTTTCCAAAGATTTATTCCTCTCCCCTCCAGTCCAGCCTCTTCTTTAAGTTTTTCCTTATGAAGTGATGAGAGATTCATAGCTTCCTGGGTGAGCTGGAAGGCAGCTTCATCTGGCTCTTGGAAACTTTCAGCCTCTTTGAAACAAATAGTAAGGGCCTCTGCAGGATCAAAGGTTGTTTCCAAAGCTAGCAGTGAATGGTCATCCTCTATGCCAACCTCCTTGTCAAGCCTTGAAGCCTGGGCAATAAGGGAAATGGCATAGTCCTCCCTCAAATTGAACATACACTCTATATCATGGAGGAAAACATAATCTTTACCACCAATCAAGACACCTGGAAGCATGGGCACTGCATAGTTGCTGCTCTGAACATCAAAGTCTTCAACTGGCTGTGCTGCCCTAAGAGTTTCAGTCCTCAGTTGAACAAGGTCAAGAGCAGCCACTTGCAGCCCCTCATCCTCGAGGTTGATATCTTCTTCCTGCTCTGCCATATCTGTTGCCATAGGAATATCCTCTTTTACCTCCGCTACAGATATATCTTCTTCTTCAGTCTCCTGCCCTTGCTCTTCTAGAGATTGCTGTTGAAAGACAATGTACATAAGGAATGCCATGTTTTCCTCAAGCACTCTACACTTTCTGGTGTGCAAGTTACAGCTGAATTTATATTCCTCAGGCAGGCTGTCAAACCTTCTATTCACATGGTACCTCAGCTTGTCAATGGAGACAATATGATTTAAATGCACAAAAACCTTTTCACCTTCCACAATCCTTCCTGCCTCTGTCAGTTGTTTGAAGGTATCCCAATGGTCTGAAAGGAAATCTCTGTGATGGTCCAAAAGAGAGCTCATAGTGAACTCCCTGTTGAAAATACTGTGGTATATATGGAAGTTCCTTTGAGCCTTGCACTTGTGAAGAAAGTCAAATAGGAGCAAATCTGGAGATTTGTCCTCTTATGGTTCCCTTTGTTTTGAAAGGAAAGACTCACCTTTCTGCTCTAGTCTCTTGCTTTTGCCTGAAGCAAAATTTATATAACATGAATTCTATATGCTCACATATGCAATCAGATAATGTATAGGATATCACCAAACAAAACTCTTCATAAGCACACATGAATCACCTGGTGATTGCTGTGGTCTGAGTACAGCAGCAGAAAAGTCCAACTTCCTCTTGAAAGGAGGGGCCTGAGGATCAACTGTTCCAAAGCAAAAACATTTCTCATCATCAAGAAAGACATCTCCATGGACATAGAAAGCAAAAACAATGAGCAAATAGTAAAAACCAAAAGAGACACAAGACTTTGCAACAAAACGCGATGCAGATCCATTTGAAAAATGTAAAGTGCTCTCCTCGCATTTTGTTGCAAATTCTGAATTTCTACTGACATCCATTTCCAATCAAATGCTAGGGATATCTTACAATGTTCAGGACAGTAAATGATGCAAGGAGGAATTCTCCAGTGCAAAAGAGATTAAAAAGAGGAGGAAAAAATAAAAACTAAAACAAATATCAGAATTTGCAGGAAAACGCGATTTGGAGCATTTGGAAAATGTAAACCACTATAATCGCATTTTGTTGCAAAATTCTAAATCCTACTCATATCCATCTCTAATCAAATCCTAGGGTGATCTGCTAGATTTCTAGGCACTGAGATTTAAGAATTCTACAGATGGAAGAAATATATATCAGAAAACATTGGAAATGGTATAGATCTCTGACCTTTCTTTTCCTCTTCCATACTGTTGGAATAGCCCTGGAGATTCTCTTGCTCTCTTCCAAAACTGAGCTGTAGCACTGGTACCCTGGAGATCTGGTAATGGTAGTAGTCTTCAGACAGGTTGCAGAGTGGATGGAGTGTGTTGGGTAGAAAGTGGTCAAAGTGGGAAAGAAAAGGATGATGGGAGGGTGCTGGCAGGGATGGAATACGGGGAGGGAAAAGTGTTAATGGATCTAATTATGAAATCATAATTGGCACAATTTCCAAGGCAAAAAGTGACCCACAAATTTCAAATCCCAAAAGATCTGGTGGGACCCACACGTGTTAAAAACGACTATATCTCACACATGTGGTGTTTAATAACTCCATTATTTATATTTTGTAATAATCTACTCTCCTAACTCAGTTCTCTTGCATCTCTACCTCCCTACTCTACACCATCAGCATCCAGACCAGCACAGCAGAGGTTCATACCCAGCACACGATACTCATCATCAGCACAGAACACTTGCAGATAGCTTCCAGGTTAGCAAGAAAATCTTTTTCCTTTTCTTCTTGTTTAATAGTATATTAGGGTAAGGAATTGATTGATGTGATGTAGGTTACATATCATGATAAATATTATATGCATTTTTTAGATTTACTCCACTGCATGTAGAAGCAGGAAGACTTTTTATTTGAGCCTGTTGAATGAGAGTCTGATCACTTCTTGATGTCCATAGGCTCAATCCATGTTGCACCAAGCTGCATACACACTGAAATGACTAAAGGCATGCTGAAGTATGTTGTCTCTAGAATTTGCAGCAAAACACGAGGAGAGGATTTTAGAAATCTCAAAATAGTCCAAATCGCATTTTGTTGCAAATTTTCAAATGCTTCTTCATCCACCCATTTCAAGCCTGCATACTTCTTCTATAAACACAATACATATTGTTTATAGTTGGAAAGATAGAGAATTCATCATATGAATGCAATAGCATGTTGTTTCAAGTATTTGCAGAAAAACGCGATTTTGAGCTGTTACAAATTTCAAATCATCATAATCGCCTTTTGTTGCAAATTGTTCAATTTTGCTTCATCCAAGTTGTCATCACCTTCTTTAATCATTCTATGTTCTCCATGTTTCTAATCTTCAACTATTGCTTTGTATGGACCTTTTCAGAGTGATGGCAAGAACCAAGGCAACTGCAAGGAGGTCTGGCAAGGGGCCAGGGCTTGCAGCAGCAGCAGCTGGGACTGATGTCAAGGAATCTAGTGTGCCTACAAAAGGAAGAGTTGCACATGGCAGGAAGGGGAAGCCAATGAGCATGCTGCAGCAAAAGTCCAAGAGGTTAAAGCATTCTGCTGGTGTGCTAAAGGAGATCAGGAAACATCAAAAAGCTATAGGCTTTGCAATCCCCAAGGCACCTTTTCAGAGGCTAGTGAGAGAAATTTGTGATAGCTGGCACCTTGGTTTCAGGTGGAACAGGACTGCCATTCTTTCCTTACAGGAAATGGCAGAGGATTACTTGGAGAAGTACTTTGAAGATGCAATGCTTGTAGCAGCCCATGCTCACAGGGTAACTCTGATGGCCAAGGACTTCAACACATTGTCCAGAGTGAGGTGGAGGTATGACAAGCTGGTCCATCCTGTGGAATGGCAGGACATTAAAATGAGAGACATATTATTAATTCCACCTACAAGGAAATTGAAGGCAGACAAGGTGAAGGTTGTTGAAGTGACCCACTCAATGAGCACCAGCAGAGGGAAAGCTGCTTATGAGGAGTCACTGAAGCAGCAAATAGAGGAATCCAAATCTGCTATAAATGTGGAGACTGTACAGATGGAGCTACAGATACAGAGAAGGTTGCAGGAGCTGGGCCCTAACATAGTTGTCCATATTGAAGATGATTTTTCAGAGAATAATTTTGACTTGACAAGAGCATGCTTGGCAGCATTGGCTCATAAGAATGAGTATTGCTCAGATACTATCATTCTTGCAATGCTCTAGTAAGTGTCTTTTATTTTACATTTGTTTGCAAAACAATCCTTATTGTACCTCCTCCCTTACACCTTACCTTAATTATTGTTTTGTCCAATGTAGCATGATGAGAAGCTGGCTGAACCATGCTGTATAGCATACAGTTTATATTATTGATCTTGCAATTTCCTTCAAGTTAAGAGATCCAAAGGAAACTCCCATGGATATTTCCAATTGGTTCAGACACTGTGATTTTGATCATGTTGATATTTTGCTACTTCCATACCATAACAAGTATGTGTGTGGCTGCTTCTTTTGGGATTTTCCTTCAAGATTGAGTACTCTTGTAGCCTTTGATTTCTTAATGCTTTTTTCCTTATGCAGTGACCACTGGAGCTTTGCTTCTATTGACATCCAGCAGAAGCAATGCTTTTTATTTAACTCTCTTAGAAACACACACAGAGAGGTTAAATTGTAAGTGGTTTGTGTGCTATTTTTAACTTTAAACTTCATTATTTGGATTTAATGCACACTAACTGAATTATATGTATTGCAGTTGTATTAGAAGACTTCTAGATGCATTGGATCAGTGTCCTCCTAATGTCAATCTTTTGGATTCAATAGAGCCAATAGATTTAGAGGTAGAAAGTTGCTCCCTCTACTGATGTCTATTTCATGCTATGCCTTTGAACTTATTGAATAATTTTATTTTGTTCAGACATTAACAGTTTTTAACATATCTTTCCAACTATCCAGACACCACAACAAGATGATTCAAGTAGCTGTGTGGGCTGGAGAGTGCTGATTAGTGCCAAATATATACTTTCAAGCTATTTTGAGATAGGACAGCCAGAGCTTGTAAGAAAAAATAATTTTCATTTAGCTTCAAAAAATTTGATATTGGTACAAAGTGTTCTAAATCATCATATCTCATTGCAGATGAGAGAAGATAGCTTCAACTCGAGCTATGTGTATAGTTTCAGAGCTGATATAATTTGGAAGTTTTTGAAGTATGCCTTCCCCAAACCTATTGTACCAGCTACTGTCGAGTTAGGTGAGAGCTCTAAAGTCCGAGAAGGTGTCATACACCTTGATGACACAGATGATGCAGATGTGGTGCCACAAGAACAAGGACCTAGTGCTGATGAGGAGAAGCCACAAGAACAGGGACCTAGTGCTGATGAGGAGAAGCCACAAGAACAAGGACCTAGTGCTGATGAGGAGAAGCCACAAGAACAGGGACCTAGGTGCTGATGAGGAGAAGCCACAAGAACAAGGACCTGTTGCTGCTGATGTTATTGAGGAAATGATGGAGCAACAGCAAACAGATGCTCCAAGGGTAGTAGAGGAGACAATGGAGCAGCACCAAGAGACTGTACACGACAAGATGGAGCAACAGAAAGTAGATTCTCCAAACAAAGATGATACGGTGAGCTTGGACCATGTAGAGCAGCCTCTAGATCAGCCTGTAGATAAATAGAAAATTGTTGTCAAGAATATGTTCTACATATGTAATTAAACACTTCTGTACAGAATTTTACATTTCTGAATATAATACCTTTGTTTATGGAGTCTGTGTTATCTCAATTTTAAAATTTTCAATGTCTTTGCATTTTATTGATCTCTCTCGTCTTTTGAGCACCTGCAAAAAAGTAATATGAAACAATAGGGTAAAGTAAACTAATAGCAGTGCTTAATGAGACTAGGATAAGTCACATGGTATACCTTCTTATTGTTGTAGATAAATAAAAAGTCCTTTGAAATAGAACCTTCTGTCTCAAATAGAATGTCATTGCGCAATTGAGCTAGGGAGCAACATTGTCTTAATGTGATATTGACTAGCACATCACCATTCTCAACAACATCAATATCAAGAAGTTTATTTTCTGCACCAAAAGAATCTTCATCTTGATCCATAGGGACTAGTTTTGTACCTAGCATTCGATTGCGCTTATGATAAAAAGAAAAAATGAAATTTTGTGATGCAACCATGTACTTCAGTTGCATAGAAGGTTGGACAACCTCACAAAACACTGAACTACATGTCTTCTTATCCCAACCTTTATCCAAAAATTGTGGCATGCATGCCAGACTTGTTGCTTTAACTGTGAACATTGTTTTTGAAACCTTCACTGGAAAGGTATTAAACAACTCTACAAAAACTGAGAGAGGCATGCACAAGGAAATTTTTATTATCCTTCTGGCAATATTGGGCCTCAGAGCTTTCTGTACTTCTTTGAAAAGCTTGGCTCTATATGCCTCTGTAACACTAAAATGTGGGAGAGGCCAATCCACTGAATTCCATGCTGGAAGGTCTTGTTTTCTTAACACACCATGTGTGTTTGCATTGTCCAGCAACTGATAAAAATGATCAGTAAAAAATATACCGGATTGAGCTAGCTCTGTTGCACATCGACCTTCGTATTGTTGTTCTCCTATCGATCCATGCAAAACATCTATAAATCCCAGAATACAATCGATGTTTTGCCATGTCTCATACGATGAAGGGTATAAATCTGAAATAAAACAACACAAGAATATCAGTAAGCAAAGAAAGAAATCTTTGTCTTAAAAATCCATACACCTCATAAAGAACAAAACCACAATAGAAAAATATACAATTAGGCCTGTGTTGCGGAAGATCATTTGGATAGTCTCGCAAGACAAGTTCTTTATGCATGTACACATGCTGAATCAAAACTTCTTTCACCGATATCTTTCCTCTGGTGATTTTAAAATCTCGTACTCTTCCCTTCCATGATGCCAAGAAAATATTTTTTGTCTGGGGTCTCTTTCTTTTACTAGGTTGCATGAGCACCCATGCTCCTTTCGAAACAGTAAACCTTTCCCAAGTTCCTTCCGTTTTGACTGTACTTGAATTCTCTACCGAAGAAATAGAAGAAGCAGGTCGACGGGGTAAGGATGTGTGGTATAATTCTGCCTTCATAGCATTATCATCCACAGAGCGTCTTCCACAAGAACGACCATAGTTTTTATTCACCATGGATACCTTGTGAATCTGTAACCACAGCAAAGCAATGTAAACAAGATAACAAAGTGAAGTTTCAAGAAAGAGAAAGTAGGCAGACAGATAGTTGACAAGAAACATCTTACTCTAAGCCAAACTGGATCAAGGGAGCAGTTTTGGAAAAGAAGAGGTTGCTGCACAATGAGGTAGTGGTGTAGAATGGTAGTCCTTTCGAAGGAAAGGCAGCACAACAATTCAAAGTTCAAAGGGAGGTGGAAGCGGGAAGGCCCTTGTCAGAGAAAATGTCAGACTAGATTTTATCTTCATGTCCAAAGATCTTGTGAGAATAAAAAACCAATCTCCACATTAATGTAGCACGCTTGTACCTACATAAAATATTGTTTCTTTTATCTATTTTCTTTTATTTTTGTGAATTTCCAACGTTACGTTGGCCCTCTGTTCATTGGTTGAGAGCTTATTTTTCCAAACCGTAAAAGGCCCCAAAATGAGCTCCCTTTTTCCCTAATGCTTCATTTCCAACATGAAAGGTATCATGATTCAATTGGCATCAATTGATGCTAAAGTGGATGATGAAGATGCGACGATGGTTCTTCTCAAGGCCATGCCCACCCGAGTACAACTCTCTTATGACAACTTTCAAAAACCTACCTAATCCATCCTTTGAAGGGACCATCTCATCACTGTTGGTGGAGGAGGAGCAAAGGATCAAGACAAATGGAGGAGCTTCATCATCTATCAAGATTTGTATATGGGTAATCAAGGTGTAAATAAATGTTCTTTTTGTAAAAAGAAGGGACATATTGAAGCAAGGTGCTACAAGAAGGACTCTGAAAAGAAGCGGTGTGGAAAATGTTTGGAGAGCTTGGTCACTTGTCAAGAGAGTGCAAGCAAGGAAAAGCGGAGAACAACTATGCATCCACTACTACCTCTTCAAATGATCAACTATTTTAATAGAGTGAAATCCCACCTTTGTAACTCTTATCCATGTGCATGCCTACCATATAAAGGAAAATTTACTTTTGTATCTTAGTACAAAAATGAGAGTAAGTCCAATACTCTCATAGTAGCATTACGAGGGGGTGTTAAAACTCGGAGGGTGCACTACTAGAAAACTCTAAGTATCACGTGCGTTCAAGAGGTATTTAAAAAACCCCTTCCCCAATAAAACAACCCCTCTTTACTTATGAACTAATGGATTTTTTTCTAAAGTTGAATTAAAAACCCCTCCTGTTAATGTAATCCTGTTGATTTTTCTCAATGTATCTAATTAAAAAACCCCCCTGCTGCTCACGTGGTACACTAACATTTTTTGAGGTGAACCCCCCGAGTGTTAAAATAACTCTCATATTGTAATAAAATAAGGGATAAGAAGGATGTGGATACCATGTATGTACAAACCCTATATATGGGTGGTTCCCTCTAGTTCATTTCATGAAATTTCATAAGCTAAAAAGTAAGGAGCCTAATCTTTGGTTATATCTCTAGTCTCATCTTACTCTTGTGGCTCTCTCTCATTCTCTCATCCCTACCTTATGTCTTGTATAATCTTACACACATACACTCCATCTCTCTCTCTCTCTCTCTCTCTCTCTCTCTCTCTCTCTCTCTCTCTCTCTCTCTCTCTCTCTCTCTCTCATACACACACACCATAGTTCCCAATGTGCTTCACTCTTGCTACCATGCAAATCTTAACTTTACCCTCTTGTGTAAAGCTTTCTTCTTCTATTGAGATCTTATCCTCTTGCTTGTGGTATGCATGAGGTGTGTTGAGTGTGCATGCTTGATATCTTGAGTGAGGGAGTGATTGTGCTAGAGTGGAGTGGAGAGTGGGTTCAAGATTTATATCGTAATTCCATTGGAAGGGTTGACATAAAGGATTGTGAGTAGAGGAAGGATTCAAACAAGGTGGATTGACACTCCTCTTGGCCTCTTTTACTACTACTGGGAGGGAGAATAATCTTGGATGAGGGAAGGAAGTAAACCGTCTTCTTTCCAAAAATATTATATTTTTCTCAGTTAATCATTCCCTTATATGAAAATCCTTGGTCTAACTTTATGAATATGCATTTTAGAGTAGAGTGTTGAGTAGACTTGGTCTTAGGTTAATTATACATTACCAATTTTTATATTTTTGACTATACATAGTTTAAATCAGGCAGTAATCTTTGTAGTTATTGTTTTTAGAAGCATTGAGTGTAAAATCATGGCAATAGAGTAGAGTGTTTTCTAAGTATCGCTATTATAGAAATGCTAGAAACCCCCCCAAAAAAATCAAGAAAAAACATGAAAAAGTTGAAATCCTAAAAAAAATTATGTTTTTTATGCTCGAGAAATTTTGGATCATCGACCAATTTTTGGATCATTCAATGCTAAATTGGACATCTAAAGTTCAAATCATTAACCACCAAAGATGAAAGTGGGTATCAAGGAATAATTAGTGGTAAATGATCTTCATTTCCACACACTTGAGTTGTAAAAAAGGGGCGTTGTCATTGTAAGAGGGTATGAAGTTGTATAAAGACCCCTCTATTGTACTTCGAAAGTACACAAAGAATGACACCAACTACTGTCTTAAATGTACTTCGAAAGTACACAAAGAAAGTGGGTATCAAGGAGTAAATGATCTTCATTTCCACACACTTGAGTTGTAAAAAAGGGGCGTTGTCATTGTAAGAGGGTATGAAGTTGTATAAAGACCCCTCTATTGTACTTCAAAAGTACACAAAGAATGACACCAACTACTGTCTTAATTGTATTTTCAAATTGCCGATCCCAAATCCAAATAGCTAATCTTTATATGTTTTTGATTTGCCAATCCTAGCTCACTAGTTTGCATTCGATCCCCCAACTTTCAAATCCTACCTCACTAGTTTAGATCGCGGATCCTTGACTTTCAGATTGTCACTCTTTAGATTTTCCATTTCCAGATCATGTGATCACAAATCCAATTCATTGTCTAATTTAGATCGTCTATCCAACTCTCACATCATTCACGACTTGGATCGTCCCACTTTGGATGGTTTACAAATTTGGGATCGCCCTAGTTTTTAGATCGTTTGTGATTTAGATTGTTGATCCGAGATCTAGATCATTGATCTAAAACTCCTTGATCCAGATCATTGATCTGATGAACTTCCAAAAAGTAAAAAAAACAAATTAAAAATTATATTTGCATTGTTCATATATGCACCTTGCACATTTTTATTCATTTGTTTGTCTATTTACTATTTTACTGTTAACAAATCTCAAAAAATATACAAAACATCAAAAATCATAAAAAATCAACAAAATACTCATAAAAAAACCTTAACAAATTGATTCTTGCACTGGATTAGGTGCTTATGCATGACGCTTAGGCCGAATCATTGCTTAGTCTTATTCTAACCCAACCTTCGAATACGAGACTTTGTTTCATGCACTGATATTAGGGAGTGGCAATAGACCATGTGTAGAGTTGATCTTTTTTATTGTGCTAGACACTAGCTTGGAAGAAAATCAAGATTCCTTCATAACATAAGACACTAGATCAGTGTTGCGGGGTAGAGCTAATGCGAGGTAGAATGGAGTCTAGTGAACATCAGATATATTTGTTGGTGAACAATCAAGATGGGTTGAAATGGCTTAAGTAGCATACCAAACTGGAGAGAACCGAGCAATTAGTGAGAATGTAGGGGAATGGGCTCAAAATTAATTTACTAGTGAAGCCTATGTGCTATAGTGTTATGGTTATCATGAGACTATGAAAGTTGCTGACCAAGTCACTCCTAGCATTGCCAAGTCATGAACTAGAGATCCTAGATAACCCAAAATTTATCATCATCACCATGTGCGAACACAAATTCTATGTTGATATGAAGTAAACGTGTATATCCCCATGCAAAGTCCTTTAGTATCAGGTCGTTTGGTGTGCCAACTAGAGCACAAGAGACCTCATAGAGTCCACGAACCTTCAAGAGATTGCATGGAGCCTATTAATGGCCAACCTCGAAACATAATATTCTTTTATAAGGAGAGTTCAAACCAATCAAGGCGATATATTCTTGTATAAGGATTCCCTTGGCAGCCTCTTTACCATTTTCATTGTAGAAAGGGACATGCATGGAGACCACAAGTTTCTAGATGCACCATTATTCAACATGTGTTATTATCCAACTAGTGATAAAACTATGTTTGCGGATGCACATCCCAAGAACAGTCAGAGAAGTGAGAGGTACGAAAAGTGTCTTCCCATCAAATAAAATCCTAGAGAATATAACTTTGAGGCGGCCAAGAGAAGCGAGGATTTCTCCTAAGAAAATAGAAAAACTAGATGGGCTAATCCTAATTGAGAGAATTGAAAAACTTAGCGAGAGAACCCAAAACAAACAAACAAATTATCAAAGGGATCAAGGCTACATTAAAATTGAAGATATTTCGGAACCATCAATTCAAATCACTTTGGATAAAGAACGAGGGATTGAAAGCAATGATGGATCAATCCTGATGGATGTGATGAATAAACTCTTGGAAATGGCTATGGAGGAAGTAATAGGAAGATACAAACCAAGATCAAAATATGAAGAAGCCCTTCCAAAGAAACTACAAGAATACCCTAACCTGTGAGAGGACATATCAAGGTTAAGTGAAGCACATGAAGCAGTTTACAGTAGATCTAACTAAAAATAGAGGGATTTGTAGGACCGACCTTGCTGTTTCTACACAAACTTCCTAAAAAGAGACCTTTAGAGGGATTTGTGTGACAATCTTGTTGTTTTCACACAAAATTTCTAAACAGAGACCTTTAGAGCCAATCTTAGAAGTATCCAACGAAGAAAGCATCTCAATGTCATGTGGCCTGGCCTATGAACATATATTTATTATTGTCAACTTTAGAAGGCCCATGAGTTACGATGTGATTCTTGGATGCCCATTCATGCATAAAATGATGTTATTCCATGACTGCCAGATAATAGTATCATTAAGGTGATCCTAAAGAACCATTCATGTAGAGATGTGACTAGGATGCTATTAACCACATTGTCTAACATTACTTCAAAAGTATGGTAAATCCACTTATTACTTTGCCATAGCCCAGTTAGAGTGCAAATCCACCGATTTAACTCTCGCTTGTTATTGTTTTTTAGTTTATTTTTTTATCTTAGTGCAATGGAGCATGGAGAATTCCTTCGGGCTCAAGTTGTATGATTATACGAATAACTATTCTACTCGATTTCCCTTGATTTATGCTATTTCCTTCTTGTATTTATAAAATTTTGAGTTTTTTTTCCATTTTAAAACTAATACCATCATTAATCTATGTAGAAAACCCATTAGGTTTCATCGTGCATGTCATTAGATAGGTTAGGGAAAGGTCAAGCATTCTATCGAATCAAAACCATTAGATGAAGATTTGGAGTCAGATCTCGAGAATACGCCTCTAGTAAAATAGAGATATATTTGGGAAGGGCAATTGCTTACAATGCTGAACACACTATCTAAAGCATCTCTTTCTCAAATTAGAGAAGACCTTACATACGAGGAGATTGAACAATTGCCAAAAGATTATACATTTATAATGGATACTAAAAAGGTAAACTATTTATATTTACATTCACCATTTAGTATGATGTGCAGAACATTATGTAAGATACCACTAACAAAACCCTTTTTTTACAAGTGCCAAGGCGAAAAGAGAAAATGACTTTCTACAAAGAATCTGTCTCTCTCATACTATTCACTTGATTAGTCGTTGAATGATGACAATCAAAACATTTTAACTCCAAAAGAAATTTAATATATGAAAGATTTTTTTCTTACAAAACAATGTCAGGTCTCTTACAAAATTAATGTTAGAGTTACAAATGTAAATAAAAGTCTAATGATGTCGACATCGATCAGAAGACTCTAGGGCACGGAAGCGATGCTGTGATTGAGAACTAGACTGTGCTTGGGACTGAGGTGTTCTTCAATTTTGGTCCTCTTGTTGCAGGCTTTCCATTTCTTCCCACAATCTTTCTTCTCTTCCCCTCTCCGCCTGCATCTCGACCTACCTCCTCGATTCCACCCATTCATCCATCTCAGCTTGCAGCCTGTCATAATCATTTAGGGCAGCCTGTCATCCATCTCAGCTTGCAGCCTGTCATAATCATTTAGGGCAACCATATGTGCTTCAAATTGTCTTTGCTGCTCCTCATCTTGCTGATGTACTGTCTCTGCAGCTTTCCTTGCAAATTCATCTGCCCTCCTCATCTCTTCTTCTGCATGATCATGGATAGCCAAAATAAATCTTTGTAGTACAGCTTTGGTCCTGAACTGTTTTACGTGCAAGGGAGCATATTTGTTCAGAATTATTTCATGTACACAAAGAAAAGCTTTGTTAGGGACATTATAGCTACATTAGATTATGCAAGTCTATGTTACAAACATCACTTACATCAAGAATATCAAAAATTTTCTTTATTAAAAGGTAAGCATTTAGGGCCGTCCTCCATCAGCTGACATCTCTGGGCTAGACTGGCACCCTTATCCTACAATATGTCATGTTTTGTACAAGGTTCGGGTCCATTAGGAGATGTTCCAATACAAATTTTTGAGCACATCTGAGAGGTGGAAAAAACAAGCATCACCTTATCCTATTTAAATAAATCTACATGCTTGTGGAAGAGGGAAATGTCAATAGGGACTTACTCTCTACCGCAGCCATGATATTATTGAACAGAGTTTGCAAAATAACAAGTGTTTTGCTCAATGTCATACAAAAGCAAACTCCAGTGTCGGGGCTGAAAAAAAACTCCAGTGTCGTACAAAAGCAAACTCCAGTGTCGAGGCTGAAAAAAAACAAAGAGGACATAGGTGTTATTAAAGAAAACACATATAGATTACCAAACATTTAATGTCAATTTAAAACTTAACATAAGATTCACTCTTCATTGGTAAGCCAAAAACAAGTCTTGCCAATTCGAGGTTAGACTCAAAAATGATGAGCTATCTAGGATATGAGTGGATGTGATAAGATGTGAATACGATGAGAATAGGATGTGATAAGATGTGAATGCAATGTGATAGGATATGAGTGGATGTGATAAGATGTGAATGTGATGTAAATGGATGTGGATGTGAAGAGATGTGGATGGAATGTGATGTTATGTAAATGGATGTGGATGTGAAGAGATATAAATGGATGTGGATGTGATGAGATGTGGATGGGATGTGATGTGATGTAAATGGATGTGGATGTGATGAGATGTGGATGGGATGTGATGTGATGTAAATGGATGTGGATGTGGATGTGGATGTGATGTGATGTAAATGGATGTGGATGTGGATGTGAAGAGATTTGGACTGGATGTGATATGTGATGTAAATGGATGTGGATGTGAATGTGAATGTGATGAGATGAGATTGAGATGTGATTATATGTGAAAGGAAGTGATGTGATATAAATGGATGTGAATGTGATGAGATGAGATTGAGATGTGATTATATGTGAAAGGAAGTGATGTGATATAAATGGATGAGAATGAGATGTGGACGTGATGTAATGTGGATGGGATGTATGTGATGTGATATGGATGTAATGAATGAGATGGATGCGAATGGATGCGATGAGATGTGAATGGATGACATGTGATGTGATGTGAATAGATGTGAATGGATGTGAATGTGATGTGATGTAAATAGATGTGAATGGATGAGATGTGATGTGAATGGATGTGATATGATGTGAAATAGATGTGATGTGAATTGGGATAGATGTGAATGGATGAGATGCAATGTGAATCGGGATAGATGTGAATGGATGAGATGCAATGTGAATAAATGTGATGTGATGTGATATGCATATAGATAGATGTGAATGGATGAGATGTGATGTGAATGGATGTGATGTAATGTGAAATGGGATGTGATGTGATGTGATGTGAATCGGGATAGATGTGAATGGATGAGATGCAATGTGAATGGATGTGATATGATGTGATATGGATATGGATAGATGTGAATGGATGAGATGTGATGTGATGTGATGTGAATCGAGATATATGTGAATAAATGAGATGTGATGTGATGTTAATCAAGATAGATGTGAATGGATGAGATGTGATGTTAAATGGATGTGATGTGAATCGGGATAGATGTGAATGGATGAGATGTGATGTGATATGGATATGGATATGGGTAGATGTGAATGGATGAGATGAGATATGATGTGAATGGATGTGATGTGATGTGATATGGATATGGGTAGATGTAAATGGATGAGATGTGATGAGGTGTAATATGATGTGACTAGATGAGAATGGATGAAGGACGATGGGAATACATATGATTGGATGTGGATTAAGCAATATGAATTGATATAGAAGAATTTGGAATAATGAGAAATGATGTGGAAAGATGAGAGTTCGTTAGAAACTATTTTTAAATGACTGCTTTATGTCAAGAATTCTGGGGAAGCATTTTGACCATCTTGTGAATGAGGTCATGGGTGGAGACCTAAGTGATAAAGTTGCAATAGCACGGAGAGTCAACGGAGGACGTCTCGCGTAGCAAGGTCGACCGAGGTCTTGACTAGCCTTGGTTCGATTTAAATGGTGAGCTTCCGCCGGTATGGTGGATGAGGGACCAAGGAAGCGGCCTATGAGTGAAGTGCTAGGTGACCTGCAAAGGAGAGTAGAGGGTGCTAACCATACGGTGCTTGGGCTCTGGGTTGTCGAAGATATCCACACGTGCATCGAGAAAGAAAATGAAACAAGGAGCTAGAGTTGTTTTTTGAACTCGGGCATGGATCTGGTTGAGTGTCCTTGCTGGTCCTCATACGGATGAGTCCATGGCTCTTTTATATGGATCTGTTGGTTGATCTTGTTGATCTTCAATGGAGAGTCCATTTGGATTTTTATAACTGAATATATTTTCAGGTACTATGAGCTAGGAACTATTGAAAAGGCCCCTGAGAGAAGAAGTGGTGAGCGTTCTAGTTGCCAATGATGCCATAGGTACACCGATGAAGGAATGATTGGAAATTAGAATTCAAGCTAGATATTTTGGAGGATTATGATCAGTGATACTATGGTTTCATTAAAAGATTATTTTAAAGAGAGCTGAATCTGTGAAAAAGGCAATTTCATATTGGGTGTGTAAGTGGTGTGACTATCTTGAACTTTGCTTGAAGCGCCGGCTAGAGGGCCTGGGAACTCTTTTCTCTGGTACTTGGGGCAAAACATAACCAAATTCCTAAATGGATCCTATCACTATAGTGGTTAGGACAGTTGGCTAACCCGTGGGACTGGATGGGGTTAGGCTGGATTGATGGATCCCTAAAATGATACTCAGTTCTGTTATGGTACGATAGATGAAGTAAATTCCAGATAGTCCTTGTTCTATGGAAAAGAATCAACGGCTGTGCCTCTCGATGAGGAAAGAAGCGTTGGTCTCTATGATCCAAGTGCAAGTCTTTTCCTTGATTTGATCATGTGACTTACGGGCTTGGTCGGATCAGTTTGGTTAGTTAAGGCTCTTGATTACGTTGGAATAAAAATATCTTGGAGGAATTTCCCATGCTTTTTGGGCGAGGGAAGTTTTTCGGGGTTCGGTTTTGAAGAACGGAGGGATTAGTCTCATGTCTGGATATCCGTGGTGGGCGAGGCCCCAAGTGAGGGGCTCTGCCTTGCGCAAGAAGTGCTACTTCCGCTGCTAGCACCCCCGATTTTGTTACGTGGAGGGGGCAGGGATCTTTTAGTTGGTATCAGAGCAAATTGGCTAAAGTAGAACAACTGAGAAGCTAGAAATGTCAAAAATTTATGAAGTACCAATAAAAGATTGTAATTGTGTGATGAAATTCATACAAATTAATATTCAGAATGAAGATTGTAATTGTGTGATGAAATTCATACAAATTAATATTCAGAATGAAGATTCATAAATTGAAAACTGGGTCTTCAGATGGAAGTACCACAATCGTATGGAATCCCTAACTTGCTTGAGGCCTAGATATGATGGTATCTACCTTATAACTCCAAGGACCGTGACTACCCGTATATTCCATGGGTATATTTGTAGGTCTTTACTACTGACAATATATACGAGTAAATCCAAGACCTTGAAGTTATAAGCAAAAATGCTATCCAGAGGATGAATTCGAATGCTGCTTGATATGATTTTAGAATTCTGGTTGAGAATTGATGAGTTGATTTGGATTCTGATTTTGAAAGATGATGATTCTTGAATTCTGGTTGAAGGAAGATAAGTTGGACAAAGCCACAATGAGGATGAATGGGACGAATCCCAGTGATGATGATGTTAGTAACTGGGATGACGATTATGACTTCAGCAAATCACTATGAGATTAGTGGATTGTGCTGATAGATTGCTGCTGTTAACCTTTGATCAAGTGAATCTAATTAAGGGATGACAAATTGAGAACCTCCATAACTGAAATTCTCGTGGAGGAATGTTTAAATGAAATTTTCGATATGATGGACCATTATTGTGTTAAGGATATGAATGATATGTTCTGAATGAATTGTTCTCTGATAATGAGTTATGTGTGTTCTTCTTATAGAGAAGGGATCTTTATCCCAGGATTCTGCATGGGTTGACCAGACTATAAGGAACCCCAGAATTCAGTTGGATCTAAAGTCGGAATTGAATTATAAATAAAGTCATCTTTTTACCTGAGTGTCATGGTTAATTTGGGAAAAAGGGACTTAACAAGAATTTTCATATTTATAGGATCATGGATCGAGGTAGTCATAGTGGAATGTTAATCCCCAATTCGATGAGGAAGAGCTCGACTCAGATGTTCGTAAAACTCTTCATAGATTGCAGCCTGGACCTTTCAAGGGTGAAGGGGAAAACCTAGGCAAGGCTGTGGAGAAGTGGATCGAAGCAATGGAAGAATACTTCGATGTCACCGAGTACAATGAGAAGAGTAAAATGGCTCTTGCAAGACTGAAGATAGTAGAAACAGCTAGAGTGGCATGGAGAAACCACTGCGAGACAAACCATCTAGATTGGAACACCCAGACATGGAGTGATCTCAAGATTTACCTAAGGAAGAGATTCTGTCCTCCCGACTTTTTGGAAACAAAGATGAACGAATTCTTAGAGTTAACCTAGGGGAGCAGAACTATTGAAGTGTATCACCAAGCATTTGCTCTCCTCCTCAAGTACTCGCCACCACTGCTGGATGAAGAACAGCTGATGGGGCCAGGTTCATTCGGGGACCGAACAAACCTTTGAATATCCTAGTGAAGAATGCCAAGCCAGTTTCCATGGCCGAAGTAGTGTGGACGAGGAAGGATTTCCCCAAGGCCTTTGATGTCAAGGTCCTGTCGAAGCCACCACCATCATCTTTCAAAAGATTTCTAGCTCCAGAAGGTGATTCCAACCTTCCACTGCCTAAGAGACAACAAGGTCAAGCTCAGGATATGGAAAGTTCCAGAATGGAAGAAAGGTCCTTTTCCCAGAACTCAATCCCCTGGAATTCAACTTCAGAAGTTCCACCCTTGAACAAGGAAGCGAAACGCTATAACTGTCAAGGATTTGGACATCACAGTATGGATTGCCCAACTCCTTTTAGATCAAGGTTCTGGGAGCGGGGAAATCAAGGACCAAGATTCCAGACTCCAGCTCCTTCCTTTCAGAGTAATCAGGTTCCAAGGACATCTCGCATTTTTTAAGTGGGTAGGATGTAAGATTCCTCCCTCTAGCTTTTGAGGTGTAAAGGTGTAAGAACCTCCCCTTCTTTTCTTGTAATTATTCCCTCTCTGAAATAGAAGAAAGGTCTTGTTTTACCCTGTTTTAACCTAGAGAGAGAAAATATCTAGAGAGAGATAATCCAAAATTGAGATATCTTTGGATATAAAAATCTTCCTAGTGTCTAAAATGGTTTCCCCTAAAACAAAACTTCAAAATGAACTTTCCAATGTGCATTAGGAATCAATTAAAAATGATATAAGGGACCTTAGTTAAAGGGTCTAGATTTTCAGAAATTTCTGGATTATGGTGGTCCAGTTAAGGTTCCTATGGGCTTAATCCAAGTGTTGGGATGAGATAAATCCAAAGAATAAAAGAAAATACCCAAAAATGAGTAAATGCTCACATAAGATGAAGAGTTGACTGAGTACAAAGTTTATTAGTAAAAAACTATGAGATATTACTAAAAAAATGAGATATTTTGGAATAATGATGCATTTTTGACACCTTGGTAAGGAGAGGGGGACTCTTGAGGTAGGTGCCTAATTCACACATGTGGATGAGTTTTTAATTCAAAAAAGTTGTGATTTTTTTATCTCTCCTCTCTCCTGGATCAAACCAAATTAAAAAGGGAGCTAAATTGGTCCAAATCTTGTTCAAATTGAGTCAAACTGAACTTGGAAAATTCTAGAACCGAGTTGGACTTGGTTAGTGGCCTCCCTCACCTATAAATAGATCCTTAGTCTTTTGTAAAAAAATCTGTGAACTATACCATACCAGTATTACATTAAAATAATGATATTTTCTATTATCCCTTAAGAATCCTCTACTTTTGGAGAACTTGGAGCTTCTCTCTCTCTCTCTCTCTCTTCAACAACTCTTGGAGCTTTCTTCTCAACATACTAAACCAATTTGTTGGTTGGGGGCTTCCTTCTCTAAGATAAAGAAGCAAGCCAAATCAAGAGGTAAGAAGTAATTTCATGGTTTTCATTAATATTCTCAAAAGATTTCACTTCTCAACCCCTCTCAAGCTTGAGAAGTTTCAAATTAATTTTTTTCAATGCAAATCAAGCTTTCTATAAGAATTCTAATGATTAATCACAAAAAGTTAGTTTTTATGCTTAATTAGGATGCTTTTTATGTATATCTCTCTCTCCCCAAAAGAATAGTCATTCCTATGACTAATTCTTTAGCAAATGAATGCTTCTCATTAATAAATTCTTAATTCAAAATCAATCTCTAAGCTTGTTAATGTTTTTATGCTAATAAAATTATGGTAAACTTATGATTTAATTCCATAAATTGGATTTAAGTCTAAGGATAGTATTCTATCATTACAAAGTCTTATTCTTTCTAGAAATATTGAAAATTATTAGTAGTAGCAGCGAAGCTACGGTAAATTTTTTAGAAATTAATACAAAACTCATTTTTATGCATAATGTGAAAAGAGGACTTCCTACCATATTCTAGGATTGGACATCCTATGCTAAAAAATGATTTTCATCAAATTCATGGGAAACTAATTTTTAGTATTTATACATAAATAATTAATTAAAGAAAAGAGGATTTTTGGTATTTTTATTTTTATTTTTATGCAAAAAGAGAAATTCCCATGATAATGGAGATCCATGTAATTAAATGGAAAAAGATAAATTTTGGTATATTAAAATAATGAATATTTAATTTAAAGAGAAATTTTAGATAAATTTATTTCATGCATGAGAAAATTTAAATGATAAAAGAAGATTCCCATGACAATTGGAATTCAATCATTTAAATGGTAAAAGTGGAATTCTTAGCATATTTGAAATAATGGATATTTTTTTTAAAGAAAAGAGAAATTTTAGATAAATTTATTTTATGATAAAAGAGGAATTCCCATGACATTTGGAATTCAATCATTTAAATACAAAAAGAGGAATTCCCATGATATTTGAAATCCAAGAAGACTTGTGAATCAAATTTTGATATTGGATCTCTTTGGTTGGCCAGCTAGTCTTCAACGGAGAGTCCAGATGACATATTTTGTAATACAATAGACTCGGAATTTTGGAGGATGATGATCAGTAATATTATGATTTTCATTAAAGGATTGTTTTAAAGACAGCCGATTCTGTTATAATGGCAATTTCATACTGGGTGTGTACATGGTATGCCACCTTAACTTTTGCATAAAACGCCGGCTAGGGGGCCTGGGAACTCTTTTCCTCGGTACTCGGGCAAAACATAACCAAATCCTTATAAAGGAATCCCACCAATACAGTGGTCGGCGGGTGGTTAGCTAACCCATGGGCCGTTTGGGGTTAGGCTAAATCGGGGGATTCCTCGATACCATTAAGGTACGATTAGTTACGTTAGTCAGATTAAGTCCTGAGAAGACCCCTGTTTTGTGGGAGGGAAGGAGGAAAAAAGCGGTGATTCTATGGACCAAGTGCAAGTCTCTTCTTTGATCTGACCATGTGACTTCAGGTTTGGTCGGATTAGTTTTAATAGTTAAGAATTTAACCCGTTAGATTAATTCTCCCGTTCAAAGATTTTCCCTGGAGAGGAATCGCCCGTGCCTTCTGGGCGAGGGAAGTTTTTCCGGGTTCGATTTCGGAGGAACCACCGGCGGATTAGTCTCTTTTGTCCGGACATCCGTGGGTGAGGCCCCGAGTGTGGATACCTGCCTCGCACGAGAGGCTGACGCTGCTTCTACTGATAACACCCTCGGAGGGGGCACCGCGGGGAGGGGGCGGGGGTCTCCCAGCTGGTATCAGAGCTTTGTTGAATACTAATAATGAGAAACAAATTCTTATCAGAAAATTGTAATAAAAACTTAGAAAGAGCATTTACCTATTGTATTTCCATTCCTTAAGCTTCATTAATGAAGATTTTTAATCAAAGAATTTGATTTTATAGATGGAAGTTCCACACTTATTTGGTATTCCTCCCGACCTCACCCAATCACACAAGACATGATTACGTTCGCCTTCGAGCATCTCATCTCTTCTGCTACAACTCGAACGAGCCGAGACAGACTCGCAGGCCATTTTGAGGATCTATATTTCCCTGACCCGACAGAGAGACGACAGCACAAGTGGTTTGCAGGGCAGTATGTCCACGCCTCTTGCGACTAGCATGCAATGCTCAGGCAGAATCTCTCATTAACCATGATTCTGATGAGGCTGAAAGTGATACATGGTGTTATTTTATATCACCCACCCAATGCCTCAAAATTTCAGACTTTCCTGCCATATCTACATACTCCTTAGTCTCTTTATTCCTAAAAGGAGAAGATAGTAGCTCCCTTGGCAGTAAGGGAACATTTGTATCAGGGCATGGCTATAGCCCAGTACCGCCATCTTATGCGTCTCCTGAAGAGATTTGGACTTTTGGAGCCAAGCTGCTCTATGCACATATTACAACCTTTATATAAATAAAGAAATGTTTTGTGGAAAAATTCCCTGTTGTATAAGTGATTGTTATTAAGTGATGAATTGTTGAAGCAAAATCTGTTATTGGACATATGTCATAGATCTCCAATAAGATCATTTATCTTGTTTAAGAAATTATTTTTCTAACCTCTTAAGTCTTAGGATCTCATGGACAAAATCAAAATGAAAAATTTAATAATGTATCATTTTTTGCAGAATCATGAGGCGAGGGAACTGTGGCCGTCAGCCAAATCCTCTCACTGATGAAGAAGAACTTGACCGAGACGTTCATAAATCTCTTCACAGAACTCAGCCAGGACCCTTTAAAGGTGAAGGGGAGAACTTGGGTGAGGCTGTAGAGAAATGGGTTAAAGAAATGGAGGAGTATTTTGATGTCACTGGCTACAATGAGAGGAGCAAAATGGCTCTTGCTGCTAGGCTAAAAATTGTGGAAACAGCCAGGGTGGCATGGAGAAACCATTGCGACACCAACCACCTGGATAGGAATAAAAATTGTGGAAACAGCCAGGGTGGCATGGAGAAACCATTGCGACACCTGGATAGGAATACCCAGTCTTGGAATGATCTTAAAGTCTATCTAAGGAAGAGATTTTGTCCCCCCGGATTTTTAGAAACCAAGATGAATGGATTTTTAGAAACCAAGATGAATGAATTTTTAGAGCTAAACCAGGGGAGCAAAGCCATCGAAGAATATCACCAAGCATTTACTCTTCTCCTCAAGTATTCACCACCTCTAGACGAAGAGTAACTCATGGGGCCAGGTTCATTCGAGGAATGAACGAACCCTTAGACACACTGGTCAAGAATGCCAAGCTAGTGTCCATGGCCGAAGTTGTCAGAATGGCGAAGGACTTTGCCAAAGCCTTCACCGCCTGTGAAAGTCCCACCAAAGCTAGCTCCCTCATCCTTCAAGAGATTCCAGACACCGAGAAGTTCTTCCAACCTTCCACTTCCAAAGAGACGCCAAGGTCCCAACCAGAATCTGGAGATGGAAAATTTCAGGAATGAAGGAAAACCTTTCCCTTGAAGTACTATCTCAAGAACTCTGGCTCTCTCAAGAATGCAAAGGGAAGAGCTTCGAAGTGAGAACAGGTGCTTCGGATGTCAAGGGTTTGGGCACCAACTCAAGGATTGCCCATCTCCTTCTGTGGGCCAAGGAATCCAAGGTCCTAGAATTCAGAGACAAACTCCTTCGTATCAGTCCCAATCAGGGTCCCCTGTGCCAAAATCAGGGCAACCCCAGAAGAGTGCCAGCTCAGCCTGCAGTCTCCACGCAAAAAGCAGCCTCGGAACTCCCTCCCAAAATTGGGTAACCAAAGAGAGAGAGTTCCACCTCAGACTGCAGGCAGCTAGAGCCGTCACTATAGCTGAGGAAGTGGAGGAAGAGAAAGGACAGATCTATGCTGCAATAGAGAATCAGGGGAATAACCATCAATTTTCAGTCCTCTAGACTCCAGCAGAGTACCAGGGTAAGCAATTCAAGCTTTTGATTGATTCCGGCAGTACTCATTCTTTTATTTCCCCAGGATGTCTATGTAAGTTAGTCTTAAAATAAAAAATCAGGGAAAACCTATGCAAGTGGAATTGGGCAGTGGAAAGATTCTTTTCACACACCTTGAGACAAACCTTATTCAGTTTAGTCTAGATGGGAACGTAACAGAGTGCCAGTTCAGAGTCTTACCCTTGGGAGTCTATGATGGAATCCTTGGAATGGATTGGCTCCACAAGAATCAACCTGACATTCATTGTTTTACAAAGGAACCATCTCTTTCCTTGACCTTCACGGGAATAAAGTTCAAGGAACTGGAATTTCCAAATCTCCAGTGCTGCAATTAGTTAAGACTTCTTAATTGTTAAAAGGGCTCAGAAAGAGGCAAGCTGTTTATGTTGTTAAGATGAATCCAATAGACATAAAATGCAAGGCTAAAGAACCAAAGTGGTTAAGTGAGTATGCAGATGTGTTCCCTGAAGAGCTGACTGAGATGACTCCGTCTCGCGAAGTAGATCATGAGATCGAGTTAACCCCCTCAGCCAGTAGCCTAGCGTGCATACAAAATGCCAGTCCAACCATAGAACTTTAGGAGCATTTAAGATAGCTGTTAGAGCACAGATTCGTTAGACCCAGTGTCTCAGCTTCCATTCTCTTTCAAAAGAAGAAAGATGGAACACTAAAACTCTGTATTGACTACAGAGGATTAAATCAATTAACAATTAAAAATAAGTATCCTATTCCTAGGGTTGATGAACTTCTGGATCGGTTAAGTGGGACCCAAATGTTCACAAAGATAGATCTCAAATTTGGGTATTACCAAATCAGAATCAAGGAACAAGACATCCCGAAGACAGCATTCAATACTCGCTATGGGCATTATGAGTTCACAGTCATGCCGTTTGGATTGACTAATGCCCCGCGATGACGTTTAATCGTCTTATGCAAGATATTCTCATAGAATACTTGGATGATTTTGTTCTTGTCTTCTTTGATGATATCTTGGTATACTCAAAGAATGCTGCAGATCATGAAGATCATGTGCGCAAGGTCCTTAAACATTCCTCAGATGAAGTGGGAATGTGTCAGTATGGACTTTGTCACTGGATTACCTTCAGTAGTGCAATCAGGATACAACTCCATTTTTGTGGTAGTTGACAGGCTAACCAAAGTTTCCCATTAGATTCCAGTGAAACACTGCAGTGGATGTTGCCAGAGTTTTCCTTAAAGAGATCTTCAAATTGCATGGCTTATCCAGGAGGATAGTAAGTGATAGAGATCCCAAATTCACATCGAAATTCTGGACTGCATTCTTCGAAGTAGTAGGATCTTTCTTGGATCTCAGCATAGCCTATCACCCTGAAACAGATGGCCAAACTCAAAGAGGATAGTAAGTGATAGAGATCCCAAATTCACATCGAAATTCTGGATTGCATTCTTCGAAGTAGTAGGATCTTTCTTGGATCTCAGCATAGTAGGATCTTTCTTGGATCTCAGCATAGCCTATCACCTTGAAACAGATGGCCAAACTCAAAGAGTGAACCATGTAATAGAAGATATCCTTCGGTCATGCTGTGAGGACAGGGAACCCAAGAAGTGGTTAAGCCATTTGCATCTGGTTGAATTTGCTTACAATGATTCTTATCATCGAAGCATTGGGATGAGTCCTTTCAAAGCTTTGTATGGACAAGATTGCCTTACACCGTTGACTTGGTCCGACCCATTGATCAAAGTTGAGATGTTTAGACAAATGCTTGATGATATGGACCAGTAGATGCAATCAATCTGTAAAGATATAAAGGCAACCCAAGATAGGCAAAAGCAGTACGCAGATAAAAAGAGATCAGAGAGAGAGTTTGAAGAATCAGATATGGTCTTCATTCGAGTACGACCAAAAAGAAGTTCCTTATCCTTAGGGAAGTACAAGAAGCTCTCTCCCAGATACTGTGGACCATATGCTGTTATAAAGAAAGTGGACGATCTAGCTTATAAACTTCTTCTGCCTCCCCATCTCAAGGTACATAATGTATTCATGTCAGTTTGCTTAAGAAATATGTACCCTGCCCGAGTCACGTGCTTGATGAACAGTTGATCTCTTCGACTCAAGGCCAAATTGGTACTCCAACCCGAGGAGATCCTTGACATTCGGGAGAAGATTCTCAAGAGCAGAGTCCCTCTAGAAGATGCCACCTGGGAGAAAGAAGAAGAGTTGGTGGGGCGAAAGATTACCCCCACTTTGCGAGATGAGGACATCTCGCATTTTTCAAGTGGGAGAGGATGTAAGATTCCTCCTCAGCCTGAATAATGAATAAGCTTTACTGCAATCCCCTGTAATCATTCTCTATTTCTAAATACAAGAAAATATTATTTTTCCTTGTTTTTATCTAGAGAGAAGAAAAATTCTAGAGAGAGGTAATTCAATATTGAGATATTTTTGGATAAACAAATTCTCCTAATATCAAAAATATATTTCCTTGAAACACAAGTTCAAAATAAATTCTCTAAGGTGCATTAGGAATCAATTAAAAATGATTTAAAAGACCTTAGTCTAAGGGTCAAGATTTTTTGAAAATTTTGGATTATGGTCCAATTAAGGTTTCTATGGGCCAATAAGATTAATCCAAGTGTTGGGATGAGATAAATCCAATGAATAAAAGAAAATACCCAATAATGAGTAAATGCTCACATAAGATGAAGAGTTGACTGAGTACAAGGTTTATTAGTTAAAACTTATGAGATATTACTAAAAAAATGAGATATTTTGAAGGAATGATGAATTTTTGACACCTTGGTAAGGAAGGGGGGACCTTTGAGGTAGGCGCCTCCTTCACATGTGTGGGGGGGTTTTTAATTCAAAAATATTAAGATATTTTTATCTCTCCTCTCTCCTCCTGGAACAAACTGGATATTTTTATCTCTCCTCTCTCCTGGATCAAACTGGATATTTTTATCTCTCCTCTCTCCTAGATCAAACTGGATCAAAATGGGAGCTAAATTGGTCCAAATATTGTCTAAATTCAACCAAACTGAAGCTGGAAAATTCTAGAACTTATTGGACTCAATTAGTGGTCTCCCTCACCTATAAATAGACCCTCATTCTTTTGTATTCTCATGTGTGAACTAGACCATGCTAGTACTACATTAAAATAAGCATATTTTCTATTATCCCTTAAAAAATCCTCTACTTTTGGAGAGATTGGAGCTTCTCTCTCTCTTCAATAATCCTTGGAGCTTTCCTCTCAACACACTAAACCAATTGATTTGGTTGGGGGCTTCCTTCTAAGAGAAAGAAGCAAGCAAAATCAAGAGGTAAGATGTAATTTCATGGTTTTCTTTAATATTCTCAATGATTTAACTTCTCAACCCCTCTCAAGCTTGAGAAGTTTCAAATGAATTGTTTTTCAATGCAAATTAAGCTTTCTATAAGAATTCTAATGTTTAATCTCACAAAAAGTTTATATTTATGCTTAATTAGGATGCTTTTTATATATATCTCTCTCTCCCCAAAAGAATGGTCATTTCTATGACTAATTCTTATTCAAATGGATGCTTTTTATTGACAAATTCTCAATTCAAAAATCAAACTCTATGCTAGTTAAGCTAGAGGTTAGAAAATGGTTTTTTTAATGCTTTTATACTAATAAAATTATAGTAAACTTATGATTTAATTCCACAAATTGGATTTAGGTCCAATGATAGTTAATCTATCATAATTGTATTATAAAGTCTTATTCTTTTCAAAAATATTAAAAATTATCAGTAATAGCAGTGGAGCTATGGTAAAATTTTTAGAAATTAATACATAACTCATTTTTATGCATAATGTGAAAAGAGGACTTCCTACCATATTCTAGGATTAGTCATCCTATGCTTAAAGAATAATTTTCATTACATTCATGGAAAACTAATTTTTAGTATTTATGCATAAATAATTAATTAAAGAAATGAGGAGATGGGAAAAATTCTATTTTTATGCAAAAAGAGGAATTCCCATGATAATGGAGATCCATGTAATTAAATGAAAAAAGAGAAAATTTGATATATTAAAACAATGAATATTTTTAGAAGAATTTTAGATAAATTTATTTTTATGTATGAGAAAATTTAAATAATAAAAGAGGAATTTCCATGACATTTGGAATTCAATCATTTAAATGGTAAAAGTGAAATTCTTGGTTTATTTAAATTAATGGATATTTTTATTAATTTAAAAAGAAATTTTAGATAAATTTATTTGATGATAAAAGAGGAGTTCCCATGACAATTGGAATCCAATCATTAAATGAGGAAAAGAGAATTTTAAGCTTATTCAAAAAAATGGATATTGGTATTTAGTTAAAAGAAGAAACTTTATGGTATTTAAGTAGAGAAAGAATCGAATTAATTTTTGGTGATAAAAGATGAATTTTCACCAAAATTCCACCTAAAGAATTAGGGTTGATAAATTAAGTGGTAGATAGAATATCTTTAGATATTTTATGTGGTTAAATCACCAAATTGGTATTTATCCAAAATTAGATTAAATGGAAGAAGAGTATTTTCATTAAAATCTGATATTCTCGTATAAAACCAATTCTTAATCTATTATGGTTAAGAAAGGAAGAAATTCACAAAGTTGGAATTTCCTTACAGTTAGAAGTTCAGTAGATGTTTATCTGAAGAAAATCCTTGGAATCAAAGCTAGAACTAAACCGAATGATTTTGGTTAAACCACGACTATGAGAGGGACGGTTAGCAAACTACTTGTCCATCTCTCGATTTGAATCAAGCAAAAACCTCGTGCCGATTCCAGTTATTAATGCAAAGAATAGACTACCATTGAATTAACTAGTTTCCCTTGACCAAAATCACCAAGAATCTAGCTGGACAGTTAATCAAATGATGGGTAGATTACCCTGATGAGAGATCAAGGATTCTCATTTTATAAAAAATTTGGATTAAGGAAAAAGGATTTTTGTGGAACCAATCTCAAACTGGAAATTTTACTTGCATAGAATCTTTGCTTTCTTTTAAAGGGCTGTTTTATGCCAAAATAGTAGAGGAAGCATTTGGTATGTGTTTAATCTAAGAAGAGGCTCGTTAATGTAACAGCTGACGGGGAGTCGTCAACGAGGGACGTCGCGGGGTCTTAACTAGCCTCGGTACAGTTAAAATGGTGCGCTTCTAGTACGATGGGCGAGGACTGCCGAAGCGATCCCTGAGTGAAGTGCTAGGACACCTAAGTAGGATCCTACTACAGGGTTCTGACCAGGTGATGCACAGGCTCGCGGTTGCTAGGACATCCATGCGTGCGTCGAGAAAGATTCGGATGGACTAAAAAGAATGACTTTTGTGAATCAAATTTTGATATTAGATCTCATTGTCTGGCCAGCTGGTCTTCAACGGAGAGTCCAGAGATGACATATTTTGTAATACAATGGGCTCAAAATTTTGGAGGAGGATGATCAGTAATATTATGATTTTCTTTAAATGATTGTTTTAAAGATAGCCGATTGTGTTATAATGGCAATTTCATATCGGGTGTGTACGTGGTATGCCTACCTTAACTTTTGCATGAAACGTTGGCTAGGGGGCTTGGGAACTCTTTTCCTTGGTACCCGGGTAAAAAATAACCAAATCTTTATAAAGGAATCAATACAGTAGTAACCCATGGGCTCTGGTTGGAGTTAAGGCTAAATCGAGGGATTCGTGTGATACCATTAAGTTACGATTAGTTACGTTAGTTAGATTAAGTTCTGAGAAGACCCTTGTTCTATGGGAGGGAATCAGCGACGACGGGTTGTGCCTCATTAAAGGAGGAAAAAAGCGGTGATTCTATGGACCAAGTGCAAGTCTCTTCTTTGATATGACCATGTGACTTCAGGTTCGATCGGATCAGTTTGAATAGTTAAGACTTTGACCCGTTAGATTAATTCTCTCGTTCGAATATTTTCCCTAGAGGAATCTCTCGTGCCTTTCAGGCGAGGGAAGTTTTTCCGGGTTCGATTTCGGAGGAACCGTCGGATTAGTCTCTTGTCCGGACATCCGTGGGCAGTGTGGATACCTACCCCGCGAGGCTGATGCTGCTTTCATCGATAGTGGAGGGGGCAGGGGTCTCACACTCCTAAAGAGGGAAAAAGTGCCTTGAGTGGTACTAGTGTGTTCACACATATCACTACCAAATATGGCTTAGAAATCCCCCATGGAGTGATGATGTGAACAAAGGGTGATCTTGCACTAGAAGTATAGAGATGTGCCAAGCTTTTTGGACTGGGGATAGGGAGCCCAGACTATTCCCGAAAGGGAAGTAAAATTAGAGCTTTGTGAAAGATTAAAACTTCTCTTGTTAGAGCCAAGGTGAAAGTAAAAACCACTCATGGGACACTCCATGTCATAACATCTAGCCTAGTCTGAGTTTGTAAATGCATGTAGCTGTGATTTACCCCCTTGGGATAAAATAACCCAATGTGCTTGGTGCCCTTTAGGTAATGGAACACCCATTTGATAGATTTCTAATGCTAATTTGGTCAATATTGATACCACAAACTCATTTGGATTGCCTTTCATCATGAGTCTAATTGTAGAAGAAAAACCTTGATATACGAGTCTCTAACAATGCATTCAGGACAATAGGCACCAATGAACTGTCAGGATATACTTCATCAACACTAGCCAACTTCTCCTTAAAATCCTTTATTTTTTGTAAGGAAATTGTCCATGAAGTATCCCTCATCCATATGCTCTGACTCTAATTGCTTGCATAGATAATCAACACGTGCTTCATTATATACCTGCTGGTACAATGATGCAAGTGTATCCTAAGCATGTTTTAGCAGTCCTATATGACCTAATGTGAGGAATGATACTCCTCTGAATTGACAAAGCAAGTAATGCATATGCCTACTCATCTCTTCCATCCCATTTTGTTTATTCTTACGTAGGAGGTATGCTATCTTGTGGTAATGCACTGTTATGGCTCACCCTAACCCTCCTTGAAACACACCCAAAAAGAGATTACCTGGTGAACCGTAATTGTCGTGTGAGGATCTTTCCAATGGCCGAGCTCGTAACCCTTGAGGTCTCCAAGCTCTACAACTCCTTGAGAAGCAATTCCACCGTGTCTCCTCTGCGAGTGTTGTCACACCGTTGCGTTGCACTACGGGTCCTCCTCCCTCCTCTCACCTCACTTCACTCACACACACACTCACTAGCATGCATTAGGGAGAGATATTAGCAAGAGAAAGACTCAATTGCACAATGGGAGAGTATATTGTATTATGAGAGAAATTCACTTATATACATGGCCATAAGTGTTCACACTCACTCAAACTATGGCCGATCGGGCACTTTAGGCTCATAAGAGACCTAATGCTATTACAATGACTACTCTCATAATATATCCATGAAGTACATCACTTAGGACTTCATCCTATCATGCTACCACACGCTCTTGAAGTGGGAATCACCATAAATACTCCGTCTCACACCATTACGAGTGCCCGTCTAAGTTGTAGATTTGGACACTATTGCTTCATATCTTAAATGTATGACCCTTTGGTGTATCTATCGTGACTCATGTTAGATAATGGCGGTATCTCTCATTAATCCTAGAATTGGATTTAGCATTCCCCCCTTCCTGATGATGATCGCGTCTGCGTGATCGCATGATCGCATTGAAGACCTTTGTGGAGGGAGAATGAACAAGCTTTGTCGATGGCTTTGATGTTGAATGACATTCAATGGTCTTTGTTCCTTTGGAGGAAATAAGAAAAGCTAGTTAATGAATGAAGAGGTTAGTTGTGTATTGGGAATTCCTAACGGGGTGGGGGGCAGGAATTTTTGTGAATGATTGCATTTTTACATTTGTGTGAGCCTCCTTTTTTTTGGACTCAATTTGTTTTTGGCAATCATCGGCAAGGTTACATGTGATTTTTGTTAGTGGGGACACTAAGAGATGTTAATAATGGAAGAGAAGAGAGAAAAGGAGTCAGAGGAACGTAGACGTAATCATCGAACGATATGGTGATTCTCAATTCCTCATTTGATTCATTGAAGCGACATTCATCATTTGAAGTAATTGGCTTGTGTGATGATATCCCTTTTGTGTGGCAAGATTCTTGTCAAATGTTGTTGAGTAGGATCTGATCTTGTCTTGTGATGATATCCCTTTATGTGGCAGGATTCTTATCAAATGTTGTTGAGTAGGATCTGATCTTGTCTTCTTTTGTCCATGTGCTTTTTATGTTTTTATGTATATTTAAGTGCTCTTAGAAGAAGATTTATATGAAGTACAAGAATTGAGTCATATAGACTCTTATTATTGAACTACTCTATAGTATTAAAGTAGCTACTTGTTGGTGAGGATTGAAAGAATTACGTTGGCTTGTAAGGCTAATATAGAGATCTTTACTAGGGATTGAAAATCAGTGAGTTGTAAAGATTGTGGTGTCATTTGGAGAGGTTTGTAATTTGAAGGAAAATTCCAGGCGATGGGTTGTACCACATTGACTAGGCTTTGGCCCACCATGGCCCCCCCATCCAGAGATATACCTAGAAGTTGTCAATGGTGAGGCTTTGGTGCGAATGTTCTCCAGTGCATGAGTATGGATATGTACTCATGGAGCAAAAAGATGCATGGGATGAACTCAATAAATTATTTGGCACACAAGCTAAAAATTCAAAGATAAATCTGTTAATGCAATTCTACAAATTGGATATGAAGGAAAGTGAATCTTTAATCACACACTTGAACAGATATAAAAGCATTAAACAACAGTTGGCAGCTATTGGTAAAAAGGTAGAAGATGATGAGGCACTAGCAGTGCTTCTGAAGAGTGTGGACAAAGGTGAATATGAAAATATTGTAGCAACACTAAAGAATGTACCTGAATTGAAGCTACACGAGATAGAAGGAGCTCTACTAGAGCAAGAGAGCAAAGGCAAAGAGAAGAAATGGCTCGACTCAACAGAGCAGGAGAAGAAAAAGCATTCTTCACCCGAGGAGGATTCTCTCGAGGACGAGGATGAGGAAGAGGCGGAGTAGGAGGAAGGACCTTCACTTGCCACAACTCTGGAAAGCCAGGACACATGGCAAGAGACTGCTATAGCAAACCCAGTGGAGAAGGAACGACATTATCAAACTTCATGGAGGCTCCAAAGGAAGTGGAGTCGGATCATCTTTTCTGAGAGAGAGAGAGAGAGAGAGAGAGAGAGACCCCACAACCCAATGTAACCTGCCCCAACAAAGTAAAACCACCTCTGAGCCACCCATGATGTAGGCCACATGGTAGATAGATGTATGTGTGAGCACTTTAGTCAAGGTCGCGGGCACTTGTAGTAGCCTTGGACACATAGAGGGTCCCCACCGCGCAACGAATTCAGGGGTGCTAGCAGCGGAAGTAGCACTTCTTGCATGGGCCAGGGTCCCACACTCGGGGCCTCGTCCCACAGATATCTGGACAAGAGACTAATCCATCAGTTCTTCTGAATCCGAACCCAGTAAAAACTTCCCCTACCCGGAAAGCACACGCAATTCCTCCAGGATAACTTTTCTCTAACGTAGTCACTGATTCACATCACATCTATTCATCCATTCATTCACATTCATCTGATTCACATCACATCTATCCATCCATTCATTCACATTTATCTGAGTCACAGCACATCTATCCATCCATTCATTCTTTTATAAAAATCATCAGTGGGAATAACACTTTTATAAAAATCCTTTTATACATCTATTTATGCATAAATTCAATTTTAAGGAAAATAACACTTTCGAAATAAAAATAAATTCTTTTATGCATCTTTTTATGCATAAAATCAAAATTAATGAGAATAACTCTTTTGAAATAAAAACGAATTCCTTTATGCATCTTTCTATGCATAAAATGAGAATAACTCTTTTGAAATAAAAATGAAATCCTTTATGCATCTTTCTATGCATAAAATCAAAATTAATGAGAATAACTCTTTGGAAATAAAAATGAATTCCTTCATGCATCTTTCTATGCATAAAATCAAAATTAATGAGAATAACTCTTTTGAAATAAAAATGAATTCGTTTATGCATCTTTCTATGCATAAAATGAGAATAACTCTTTTGAAATAAAAACGAATTCCTTTATGCATCTTTCTATGCATAAAATCAAAATTAATAAGAATAACTCTTTGGAAATAAAAACGACTTCCTTTATGCATGTTTTTATGCATAAAATCAAAATTAATGAGAATAACTCTTTTGAAATAAAAATGAATTCCTTTATGCATCTTTCTATGCATAAAATGAGAATAACTCTTTTGAAATAAAAATGAATTCCTTTATGCACCTTTCTATGTATAGAATTCAAATCTAATGAAAATCACACTTTTATAATAAAAAAACATCCAATATGCATCTTTCTATGCATAAAATTTAAATCTACTAATGAAAATCACACTTTTATAAATAAAAAAATATCCAATATGCATCTTTCTATGCATAGAATTTGAATCTAATGAAAATTACACTTTTATAATAAAAAAATATGTAATATGCATTTTTCTATGCATAGAATGAAAATAACACTTTTAGAATACACAAATGAAGGGGATTATTCTTTTTGAATAACATAAAGATAAAACTTATTTCTACAAAATTTAAGAAAGTTTTGCCATAACCTCCTTTGTATGGCTGACCATGTTTCAATTTTTGCATTCTAATTCTACTTTGCCATAACCTCCTTTGTATGGTTGACCATTTTTCAATTTTTGCATTCTAATTCTGCTTAGAGTTTAACCCAAGATGAATTTAGCACTCTAATGTAATCAAATCTCATTTTTTCAAGACCGAAGAATACGAAAAGTTTAACTCTATTTTATTGATTACACATCTTGGATAAAGAAGGGATGAATTCAATGAAGAGAAGAGGGAATCCTTTCCATCAAGGCATAACATCCAATTTTAATTTAAAAAAAGCAAGAAATCATAAACCATAGAATAGAATTAGAAAAAAGTAGAATTTCTAACTTACTTGGAGTTTTGTGAGCTATCCTTCGGCTTGATGGATTGAGGGTTCTACTCTTGCTTGGATCAAGAGTGGCCACTAGAGGAAATAGTAAAAAACAAGTGAATTATTCAATGTTTTTGGCTCTAGGGAGGAGTAGAGTAACAGACTACAGTGCATAAAACACTATTAAACTTTTACAAAGGGGGAGGCTTCTATTTATAGGAAAAAGTGAGCCTCTAACCAAGCAAATTGATTCTAGAATTTTCCAGATGAGTTTGGTCACTTTTTGACCATTTTTAGGTCAGTTTAGCTTACTTTTTAGTTCTAATTGAAATCGGAGAGATGAAATATCTCATTATTTGAGAGTTTAAAACTCTACCACACATGTGAAATAGGCGCCTCCTTCATGAGGGGAATTCCCCCACACTGAGGTGTCAAAAATACATCATTTCCTCTAAATATCTCTTTTTTTAAAACTAATAACCTTTTCCTTAGTCAACTCTTCATCTTACGTGAGTATTTACTCATTTTTGGAGGGATTTTATTTATTTCTTCAATTTATCTCCTCCCTACATTTGGATTAATCTAATTGGCCCCTCAGAACCTTAATCTAAAATTTTCAAAAAATCTAGACACTTAGGTTAAGGCCTTTTGAACAGACTATAATTTATTTTTAATGCACCTTCTAAAATTCTTTTTGAACTTCTGTTTCGGGGGAATTTATTTTAATAAGAAGAGATATTTTTCCTTCCAAAAATATCTAAAAATTGAATAACCTCTCTTGAGAACATTTTCTCTCTCTAGGTAGAAACAAGATCTGTTATTATTCTGAAAAGGGGGGTTGATTACAGGGGGAGAAACTGGACATCTTGAAGGGCAGGGGGAGGAATCTTACATCCTACCCCACTTAAGAAAATGTGTGATGTCCTCATCTCGAAGGTGGAGTATGATCTCTTTCATCTTCTTGTTATTCTTCAATCACTTCCAATGTTATTGCCTTGGAAGTGGACGGTCGGTTTGGGAACAACTCTCTTTGACTTCCCCTATTCTGAGGGAGAGGTCTTGCATTACTTTGGTTTGAAACTGCGGGTTGGTTAGAGGGTCTATCTCTGGGATTTCCCTGAATTTGGTGGGTAGAAACTTGATTACTCTGGAAGGAAGGAGCTAGAGTATGGAATCTTGATCCCTGATTTCCCTACCCTGAAAATCTTGATCCAAAAGGAGTTAGACAATCCATACTGTGATGTCCAAATCCTTGACAGTTATAGCATTTCACTCCCTTATTCAAGGGTGGAACTTCTGTAGTTGAATTCCAGGGGATGGAGTTTCGGGAAAATGATATTTATTCCATTCTGGAACTTCCCCTATCGTGGGATTGACCCTGATATCTCTTAGGCGGTGGAAGGTTGGAATCACCTTCTGGACCTAAAAACCTTTTGAAAGGTGATGGTGCTCGCTTTGGGGGGACCTTGACATCAAAGGCCTTGGAGAAATCCTTCGCCATCCACACTGCTTCGGCCATGGAAGCTGGCTTGGCGTTCTTTACCAAAATATTCAAAGGTTCGTTTAGTCCCTAAATGAACCTGGCCACCATCAGCTATTCTTCACCCAGCGATGGCGAGTAATGAGGAAAAGAGCGAATGCTTGGTGATATACTTAAATAGTTCTACTCCCCTAGGTTAGCTCTAAGTATTCGTTCATCTTTGTTTCCAAAAGCCGGGAGGATAGAACCTCGTCCTTAAGTAAATTTTGAGATCATTCCATGTCTGGGTATTCCGATCCAGACAGTTTGTCTCACAGTGGTTTCTCTATGCCACTTTGGCTGTTTCTACTATCTTCAGCCTTGCAAGAGCCATTTTGCTCTTCTCATTGTACTCGGTGACATCAAAGTACTCTTCCATTGCTTCGATCCACTTCTCCACAGCCTCGCCCAAGTTTTCCCCTTCACCCTTGAAAGGTCCAGGCTAGGAACTATGAAGAGTTTTACGAACATCCAAGTCGAGCTCTTCCTCATCAAGTTGGGGGTTATCATTTCTACCACGACGACCTCGATCCATGTTCTTACAATACAAAAAATCTTGTTAAGTCCCTTTATTTATGATTCAAATCCGATTTTTGATTTATCGGACTCTGGGGTTCTTTAGATAGGTCGGCTCCCCACAGAATTGTGGGAAAAAGATACTCGCATTATCAGCAGATAACAATTCATTTAAAACATATCATTCATATCTTTAACACAATAATGGTCTATTAGACCGAAATTTCCATCTAAACAGTCCTCATGGGGGATTTCAAATTTTTTTAAATTTGTCATCCCTTAACTTGATCCACTGGGTCAAGTGTTAACATAGCAATCCACTGGGTCAAGTGTTAACATAGCAATCTATCAGCACAATCCACTAATCTCATAATGATTTGCTGAAGTCATTAACATCATTTCAGTTATGAACATCAACATAGGGACTCATCCCATTCATCCTCATTGTGGTTTTGCTCAGTTTTTTGCTTCTCAACCAAAAATTCAGGAATCATCATTTTTCAATCAGAATCCAATTCAACTCCATCAGTTCTCAATCAAAATTTAAAAATCATATCAACCACATTTAAATTCATCATCTGGATAGTATTTTTGCTTATAATTTCAAGATCTTAGATTTACTCATATATACTGCCAGTAAAGAACTGCTATTATACCCTCAATAAATACATCATGTCTAGGCCTCAAGCAAGTCAGGGATTCCATACAATTGCAGTACTTCCATCTGAAGACCCAAGTATCAATTTAGGAATTTCATTCTGAATATCAATTTGTATGAGTTTCATCACACAAATTCCAACCTTTTACTGCTACTTCATAAATTTATGACATTCTTAGCTTCTTGGTTGATCCTCATTAGCCAATTTGCTCTTATACCAGCTGTGAGATCCCTATCCCCACTGCGCAACGAATTCAGGGGTGCTAGTAGTAGCGGAAGTAGCACTTCTTACGCGGGCCAGGGTTCCACACTCGGGGCCTCGCCCATAGATATTCGGACAAGAGACTAATCCATCGGTTCTTCCAAAACCAAACCCAAAAAAAACTTCCCTTGCCCTCGGAAAGCATTGGCGATTCCTCCAGGATAACTTTTCTCACGTAGTCAAAAGCCTTAACTAACTGAGCTGATCTGATCGAACCCGTAAGTCTCATAGTCAGATTCAGGGAAAGATTGCACTTGGATATTAGAGACCAATGCTTTTATCCAAGATTTACTTCATCTATCTCGTACCAACAGAAATTTAGTCTCATTTTAGGGATCCATAAGTCCAGCCTAACCCCATCTAGTCCCATGGGTTAGCCAACCGCCCAACCACTGTAGTGATGGGATCCAATTAGGAATTTGGTTAGGTTTTGTCCCGGGTACCAGGGAAAAGAGTTCCAGGTCCCCTAGCCGGATATTCATGCAAACTTAAAGCTAGTCACACCACTTACACACCCAATATGAAATTGCCTTTTTCACAAAATCAGCTATCTTTCAAAACAATCATTTAATGAAACCATTGTGTCACTGATCATAATCCTCAAAATCTCCAGTTAAATTCTTTTTTCCAATCATTCCTTCATCGGTGTACCTATGGCATCATTGGCAACCAGAACGCTCAGCACCTGTCCACACAGGGGCCTTTTCGATAGTTCCTAGCTCATAGTAACCGGCAATATATTCACATATCAAAATGGAATCTCTCTTGAAGATCAGCAAAATCAACCAACGGATCCATATAAAAGAGCCATGGACTCATCCGTTGTTGAGGACCAGCAAGGTCAATCAACCAATGGATCCATATAAAAGAGCCATGGACTCATCCGTTGAGGACCAGCAAGGTCAATCAACCAGATCCATGCCCGAATTTAGAAAACAATTCTTACTCCTTGTTCCAATATCTTCCTCGACGTACTTGTGGGTATCTTCGGCAACCCAGAGCCCGAGCATCACATGGTCAGCACCCTCTAGGATCCTTCGCAGGTCACCTAGCGCTTCACTTATAGGCCGCTTCCTTGGTCCCTCATCCACTGCACCGGAATCTCACCATTTAAATTGAACCGAGGCTAGTCAAGACCTCGGTCGACCTTGCTATGCGAGACGTCCTCCATTGACTCTCTGTCAGCTGTTGCAACTTTATCAGCTAGGTCTCCACGACCTCATTCACAAGACGGTCAAAATGCTTCCCTAGCATTCTTGACATAAAATAGTCATTTAAAAACAGTTCATAAATACAATTTCTATAACGAACTCTCGTCTTTCCACATCAATCTACATTTTTTAATCCACATTAATTTCATATGCATTCCTATTCTCCTCCAATCACATCATTTTCCATCTCAACACTTCTTTCCTCAATTAACCTCATCAGATCTCATCCACTCGTATTTACCTATACATCTCATCAGATCACATTCATTAACATCTCCATACCATTCATTCTCGTCCCGATTCACATGCCATCACATTCATTCATATCCCTTATCATTCATTCACATCCTGATTCACACGCTATCACATTCATTCATATCCCTTATCATTCATTCACATCCTGATTCACATGCTATCACATTCATTCACATCCCTTATCATTCATTCTCATCCCGATTCTCATGCCATCACATTCATTCACATCCCTTATCATTCATATCTATCCAATTTACATCACATCTCATCGCCTCCATTCTCGTTCATATCCATCACATTCACATCCACATATATTCTTCCACATACATCCACATCCATACTTATCAAATCCACAACCACATCTATCCTTTCACATACATCCACATCCATCCTTTCACATACAAACATTTGCATCCATTCTTTCACATACATCCACTTCTATTCTTCACATACATCCACATCCATTCTTCACATACATCCACATCCACATTAATCTTTCACATACATCCACATCCATTCTTCACATACATCCACATCCATCCATCCATTCATTCATTCACATTTATCTGATTCACATCACATCTATCCATCCATTCATTCAAATTTATCTGATTCACATCACATCTATCCATCCATTCATTCACATTTATCTTAGTCACAGCACATCTATCCATCCATTCATTCTTTTATAAAAATCAACTTTAGTGGGAATAACACTTTTATAAAAATCCTTTTATACATCTATTTATGCATAAATTCAATTTTAAGGAAAATAACACTTATTTATGCATAAATTCAATTTTAAGGAAAATAACACTTTTATAAAAATCCTTTTATACATCTATTTATGCATAAATTCAATTTTAAGAAAAATAACACTTTCGAAATAAAAATAAATTCCTTTATGCATCTTTCTATGCATAAAATCAAAATTAATGAGAATGACTCTTTTGAAATAAAAATGAATTCCTTTATGCATCTTTCTATGCATAAAATCAAAATTAATGAGAATAACTCTTTTGAAATAAAAATGAATTCCTTTATGCATCTTTCTATGCATAAAATCAAAATTAATGAGAATAACTCTTTTGAAATAAAAATGAATTCCTTTATGCATCTTTCTATGCATAAAATGAGAATAACTCTTTTTAAATAGAAACGAATTCCTTTATGCATCTTTCTATGCATAAAATGAGAATAACTCTTTTTAAATAAAAACTAATTCCTTTATGCATCTTTCTATGCATAAAATCAAATTTAATGAGAATAACTCATTTGAAATAAAAACGAATTCCTTCATGCATCTTTCTATGCATAAAATCAAAATTAATGAGAATAACTCTTTTGAAATAAAAATGGATTCCTTTATGCATCTTTCTATGCATAAAATGAGAATTACTCTTTTGAAATAAAAATGGATTCCTTTATGCATCTTTCTATGCATAGAATTTAAATCTAATGAAAATCACACTTTTATAATAAAAAAATATCCAATATGCATCTTTCTATGCATAGAATTTAAATCTAATGAAAATCACACTTTTATAATAAAAATATATCCAATATGCATCTTTCTATGCATAGAATTTGAATCTAATGAAAATTACACTTTTATAATAAAAAAATATCCAATATGCATTTTTCTATGCATAGAATGAAAATAACACTTTTAGAATACACAAACGAAGGGGATTACTCTTTTTGAATAACATAAAGATAAAACTTATTTCTACAAAATTTAAGAAAATTTTGCCATAACCTCCTTCGTATGGTGGCTGACCATTTTTTAATTTTTGCATTCTAATTCTACTTAGAATTTAACCCAAGATGAATTTAGCACTCTAATCTAATCAATCCTCATTTTTTTAAAGAGCAAACAGTACAAAAAGTTTAACTCTATTTAATCGATTACACGTCTTGGATAAAGAAGGACTAAATTCAATGAAGAGAAGGGGGAAGCCTTTCCATCAAGGCATAGCATCCAATTTTAATTTAAAAGAAGCAAGAAATCATAAACCATAGAATAGAATTAGAAAAAAGTAGAATTTCTAACTTAAATGGAGTTTTGTGAGCTATCCTTTGGCCTTATGGATTGAGGGTTCTACTCTTGCTTTCAATAACTTGATGAATTCTGGGGATTTGTTCTTGATCTTAATCTTGTAATTGTCTAACTAAATTCTCAGGATTTGTTTTTGATCTTAATCTTGATGAATTCTCGAGATTTATTTTTGATCTTAATCTTAATCTTGTAATTGTCTAACTAAATTTCAAAAATTATAATCTTTGAATAGGTTTATAATTCTTGAATTTGTGAATCTTACTTGTAAACAATGAAATCTAGAGGGGATCTTGATCTTAAGCTTAATCTTAAACTTGAAATCAGAACTTGAATAAAAACAGACATCTTGTGCCCTAGTTGATAGTAAGAACTTAATATACTAGTAATGATTCTTGGCTTAGATTAAAAATACTTGAATGGACGAAAATTGAGAGATTAGTCTTTAATTAATCATAATTATAATTCTTGAATAAATCTTGTTCTTAAGGGGTTTAAATCTTGTGATTGAATATATCTTTGACTTAGAGCAATTCTTGGTCTAGAAAGAATCTTGTACTTGGATAGATCTTAAACTAGAACACTTGAAAATTTTAACAAAACTTTACTTGAATTGGTATAAACTTTGTAATTGTGATTTGCATACAACTTAAGCTTGGTTTCTAGTCACTTGAGAACTATTTCGTTACTTTTCTCATCATTACTAAATTCGATGGTGAAGCAATTGATAACTTGAATCAAAGACTGGAGAAACTTGCTTGGTTCTTGAATTTTCAAATTGGTCTTAATCTTCTATGAAATGTCTAGCAATCATTTTTACTTGAATTTGGGCAAAAGCAGATACAAAAGCAAACAATAAATTGTATACAATAAATAATTTTTTTACACATACCTCCACCTTTGGTTAATGTGTCGAGTGCGTTAACCTCTTCGGTGTCAAGCTGTTCTTGAATAGTACGATGGTGCGGATATTCACCCATTTCTTGACAATTAAAAGAATAGGAAAAATTTAAAACAAGAGAAAAGATAAGGTTTCTTATCTCATATGGAACGTCGAACTAGATGTGAGTCCTGCCAAGTTAGCTCAATACACAAATGCATAAATTTTCAAGAAATAATCCATGTACCGTTTAAAATTAGAAAACTAGTCGTAGGTTAAAGCAACATTTTAATAATATCTTCACTAATAAGCTGTTTATATTATTTGGACTTCATGAGAATTTAGAAAATAACATTACTCACAAGAATTTGACAACTCTCAAAATTTCTCTTGAGGTAAATTCTAAAAATCTATAGAAGAAATCTAAACTAACTATATGTACATGAGATTCTTTTCCATAAAATATGATGGAAATAGTCAAAAAAATTCTTTTGTAAAACATTTTATTGATCTCATTTAAGCTTATTTTAAAAAAAACTTATCAAAGATTTAGAATAAAAGCTTTTTCAAGCATTTCTCAGCCTGAAACTGTCAACTCAGCTAACCTAAATTTAGAGAAGAGATGATATATTTATAAATATGGTCTCCTTTAAAAAAATTCAAAACTTTATACGAAGCTTTACCTCATAAAGCTTTTAATATTAAACTTATTAAGCTTATTAAAAAGCTTATGAAAGATTTACTAAAAGCTTTACTAAAACTTGTAACCTGGCACGCCAAATGCTGGAGCGTAAAAAGAAGACACCCACTAAAGAATTCACAGCATCTAATATAAAAATAAAAAATACACATTTGAAGCTTATAAAGCTTTCAAATATAAGCTTTGTAATAATCAAAGCTTTAAGCATCATTAAGTCCAATTAGAAAATAGGTGTCTGAAAATTTCTGCGCCCCCCTGAATTCGCACACTGGCCATCTCGCTGACCGGATGGAAAGAGGTAGGAAGGAGAGAGGTAGCGCTTGCCGCCAGGGTAGGAAGGAGGGAGAGAGAGGCAAATTGGAAAATTATATATATATATATATATATATATATATATATATATATATATATACGCTACCTCTCTCCCTCCTTTCTATATATATATATATATATATATATATATATATATATATATATATATATATATATAATTAACTTTAAGCTTGCGCTAAAAGCTTGTGCCCAGCGCAGCGTAGAGGAGAAAAAAAAAGAAAATAAAAATTTAAAAGTAATTCTTTTTTGAAAGCAACTCTTGAAGAATTCTCATCCCTCCATTATAGAAATTGAGCAAAGGAAAGGTTTAGCAATTCTGCTTATGGCTCTCCATGCTCCTCTGCTTGCTCTTTCAATCCGTACAGACAGATTAGGAAGAGGATTAGTGAAGAGGAAGGTGGTTTTATGGTTTTGGGAAACCCACTAATGGTTTTCCACCTAGTTTTACCCTTTGGACAATAGATTGATGGAGATTGATTACCCAATGGTCAAAAACAAGCTTTATTTCATCCATACATAAATAAACATCAAACAAAAATCCCTAAACGTGTTCTTCTTCAATTTAAATTCAAAAAAAATACCAAAATCACCTCTGTTTTTGTCTCTTTCACCTCTTTTCACCACCTTCAAGAAAATTAAATTACACCAAAGCTCTGATACCACTGCAACCGGACCCTTTAATTTTCTTGAAGGGAATAATCAAAAACTATTAAAATTTATCAAATATCAAAACAACTACTTGAATTAAATTGAAAATTAAAACATATAACAAAACATAAGACAAGAGAAAGAAATACATCACCATCAACACAAGGCAACACAAGACTGGGTGCAATCTCCCCCCCCAACGTGAGTGGCTTCTCCTCGCGTGGGTATTTGTGATATATTCCAAAAGTAGGCTTTCAGCCAAAAATAAAGTACACATCCATATTTGGACTTTGCCATTTAATTAGCCTTTGTCCTCAATTAACCTTTGTCCTCAAACCTTCTAAGGTTTGCACTATTTTTCTAATACAATAATCTAACTTGTGCACATATGCACATTACAAAATAAATCAACTAATGCTCGTACGCACACTGTACAATAAATTGACGCATGCGCATACACACATCACACTGATGTTAAAATAATATCTATTAGGAACTCAATGGAGTCTTCTTGGGCCCTTTTATTTGGCAGTTTAAGGAAGTCAAACCTTTTCTCTTAAGAAGAAACGTTTTCTAATTTGAAGCTTCAAAACAGTTACTTTATTCGAATTTAAATTTTGGGAAAAAAATGGAATTTAAAATCTAGCGGATAAAACCATATCATGTAACATATCTATGGAAAGCTCTTGATGCGTAGATCACGGATCTGTAATCTCCGCTCAAATCGGAGCTTGTATGTAGAAGTTATGGAGGTCCGAAAATTGTAAAATTGCCCCCCCCCCTTTTTGGGGGGAAAAGTGCACCCTTTGACCACTCTTACACCTCTCTTACAAACCCATGGTTTTTGCTTACATGGCGGGCTTCTATTTGTCAAAAAGTTAAACGTTTCCATAACCTCATGGCAAATTAAAGGGCCCAAAGAGACTCCATTGAGTTCCTAATGCAAATGCCATAATACAGCCACAAAATATTGTGAGATCTGTCCACATGCCATGACTCAATCCACCATCCGTGCGATACCTAAATCGGTACCCTCGCACTGTGCAACACCTAAATCGGTACCCTTGCACACCTCATCATCTAAACTCATAAACATAAACCACGTCAATAGTAACAATCAATTGACATCACATCAATCAATCCTAACATGTTCATGAGAAATAGGCATCATAAAAAATATAAATCAAATATTAAATGACCATGATTATCATTTGTCAAATAACATGGGTCATAACAAGAGGAGAGATGAAATATCTCATTATTTGAGAGTTTAAAACTCCACCTCACATGTGAAATAGGCGCCTCCTTCATGAGGGGAATTCCCTCACACTGAGGTGTCAAAAATGCATCGTTTCCTCTAAATATCTCTTCTTTTTTAACTAATAACCTTGTCCTTAGTTAACTCTTCATCTTATGTGAGTATTTACTCATTTTTGAGGGGATTTTCTTTATTTCTTCAATTTATCTCCTTCCTACATTTGGATTAATCTAATTGGCCCCTCAAAATCTTAATCTAAAATTTTCAAAAAATCTAGACTCTTAGGTTAAGGCATTTTGAACAGATTATAATTTATTTCTAATGCACCTTCTTACTCCTTGTTCTAATATCTTCCCCGACGTACTTGTGGGTATCTTTGGAGACCTAGAGCCCGAGCACTGTATGGTCAACACTCTCTAGGATCCTTCGCAGGTCACCTAGCGCTTCACTGTGATAGGCCGCTTCCTTGGTCCCTCATCCACCGTACCAGAAGCTCACCATTTAAATTGAACCGAGGCTGGTCAAGACCTCGCCCGACCTTACTACGCGACGTCCTCCATTGACTCTCCGCTGTTGCAACTTTATCAGCTAGGTCTCCACGACCTCATTCACAAGACAGTCAAAATGCTTCCCCAGCATTCTTGACATAAAACAGTCATTTAAAAACAGTTCATAAATACAATTTCTATAACGAACTCTCGTCTTTCCACATCAATCTACATTACTTAATCCACATTAATTTCATATGCATTCCTATTCTCCTCCAATCACATCATTTTCCATCTCAACACTTCTTTCCTCAATTAACCTCATCAGATCTCATCCACTCGTATTTACCCATACATCTCATCACATCACATTCATTAACATCTATCCAGTTTACATCGCATCTTATCACATCCATTTCACATCACATCTCATTCATTCACATCCCGATTCACATCTCATCACATCCATTCACATCCCATACCATTCATTCTCGTCCCAATTCACATGCCATCACATTCATTCATATCCCTTATCATTCATTCACATCCCTTCATTCACATCCCTTATCATTCATTCACATCCTGATTCACACGCTATCACATTCATTCACATCCTGATTCACACGCTATCACATTCATTCACATCCCTTATCATCCATTCACATCCTGATTCACATGCTATCACAATCATACACATCCCATATCATTCATTCTCATGCCATCACATTCATTCACATCCCTTATCATTCATATCTATCCAATTTACATCACACCTCATGGTCTCAATTCTTGTTCATATCCATCACATTCACATCCATATATAGTCTTCCACATACATCCATATCCATACTTATCACATACACATCCACATCTATCCTTTCACATACATCCACATCCATCCTTTCACATACAAACATCTACATCCATTCTTTCACATACATCCACTTCCATTCCTCACATACATCCACATCCATTCTTCACATACATCCACATCCATTCTTCACATACATCCACATCCATCCATCCATTCATTCACATTTATCTGATTCACATCACATCTATCCATCCATTCATTCACATTTATCTGATTCACATCACATCTATTCATCCAATCATTCACATTTATCTGATTCACATCATATCTATCCATCCATTTATTCACATTTATCTGATTCACATCACATCTATCCATTCATTCATTCTTTTATAAAAATCAACTTCAGTGGGAATAACACTTCTATAAAAATCCTTTTATACATCTATTTATGCATAAATTCAATTTTAAGAAAAATAACACTTTTGAAATAAAAATAAATTCCTTTATGCATCTTTTTATGCATAAAATCAAAATTAATGAGAATAACTCTTTTGAAATAAAAACGAATTCCTTTATGCATCTTTCTATGCATAAAATGAGAATAACTCTTTTGAAATAAAAACAAATTCCTTTATGCATCTTTCTATGCATAAAATCAAAATTAATGAGAATAACTCTTTTGAAATAAAAATGAATTCCTTTATGCATCTTTCTATGCATAAAATCAAAATTAATGAGAATAACTCTTTTGAAATAAAAATGAATTCCTTTATGCATCTTTCTATATGCAGAAAATGAGAATAACTCTTTCGGAAAAAAAAACAAATTCCTTTATGCATCTTTCTATGCATAAAGTCAAAATTAATGAGAATAACTCTTTTGAAATAAAAACGAATTCCTTTATGCATCTTTCTATGCATAAAATCAAAATTAATAAGAATAACTCTTTTAAAATAAAAATGAATTCCTTATGCATCTTTCTATGCATAAAATGAGAATAAGTCTTTTGAAATAAAAATGGATTCCTTTATGCATCTTTCTATGCATAGAATTTAAATCTAATGAAAAACACACTTTTATAATAAAAAAAATCCAATATGCATCTTTCTATGCATAGAATTTAAATCTAATGAAAATCACACTTTTATAAATAAAAAAATATCCAATATGCATCTTTCTATGCATAGAATTTGAATCTAATAAAAATTATACTTTTATAATAAAAAAATATCCAATATGCATTTTTCTATGCATAGAATGAAAATAACACTTTTAGAATACACAAATGAAGGGGATTACTCTTTTTGAATAACATAAAGATAAAACTTATTTCTACAAAATTTAAGAAAATTTTGCCATAACCTCCTTTGTATGGCTGACCATTTTTCAATTTTTGCATTCTAATTCTATTTAGAATTTAACCCAAGATGAATTTAGCACTCTAATCTAATCAATTCTCATTTTTTACGAAAAGTTTAACTCTATTTAATTGATTACACATCTTGGATAAAGAAGGCGAGGCTTCTATTTATAGGAAAAAGTGAGCCTCTAACCACGCAAACTGATTCTAGAATTTTCTAGATCAGTTTGGTCACTTTTTGACCAATTTTAGGTCAGTTTAGCTTACTTTTTGGTTCTAGTTGAAATAGGAGAGAGGAGAGATGAAATATCTCATTATTTGAGAGTTTTAAACTCCACCACACATGTTAAATAGGTGTCTCCTTCATGAGGGGAATTCCCCCACATTGAGGTGTCAAAAATGCATCATTTCCTCTAAATGTCTCTTTGTTTTTAACTAATAACCTTGTCAACTCTTCATCTTATGTGAGTATTTACTCATTTTTGGGGGGGATTTTCTTTATTTCTTCAATTTATCTCCTCCCTACATTTGGAATAATCTAATTGGCCCCTCAGAACCTTAATCTAAAATTTTTAAAAAATCTAGACCCTTAGGTTAAGGCCTTTTGAACAGACTATAATTTATTTCTAATGCACCTTCTGAAATTCTTTTTGAACTTCTGTTTCGGGGAAATTTATTTTAATAAGAAGAGATATTTTTTCATCCAAAAATATCTAAAAATTGAATAACCTCTCTTTAGAACATTTTCTCTCTCTAAGTCAAAAGGTAGAAACAAGATTTGTTATTATTCTGAAAAGGGGGGTTGATTTTACAGGGGGAGAAACTAGACATCTTGAAGGGCTGGGGGAGGAATCTTACATCCTACCGCACTTAAGAAAATGCGAGATGTCCTCATCTCGCAGGTGGAGTATGATCTCTTTCATCTTCTTGTTCTTCTTCAATCACTTCCAGCGTTACTGCCTTGGAAGTGGACGGTCGGTTTGGGAACAACTCTCTTTGACTTCCCCTATTCTAAGGCAGAGGTCTTGCATTACTTTGGTTTAAAACTGTGGGTTGATTGGAGGGTCTACCTCTGGGATCTCCCTGAATTTGGCGGGTAGAAACCTGATTACTCTGGAAGGAAGGAGCTAGAGGTTGGAATCTTGATCCCTGATTTCCCTACCCTGAAAACCTTGATCCAAAGGGAGTTGACAATCCATATTGCGATGTCCAAATCCTTGACAGTTATAGCATTTCACTCTCTTATTCAAGGGTGGAACTTCTGTAGTTGAATTTCAGTGGATGGAGTTTCGGAAAAAGGATATTTCTTCCATTCTGGAACTTCCCCTATCGTGGGATTGACCCTGATATCTCTTAGGCGGTGGAAGGTTGGAATCACCTTCTGGAACTAAAAACCTTTTAAAAGGTGATGGTGCTGGCTTTCGTGGGACCTTGACATCAAAGGTCTTGGAGAAATCCTTTGCCATCCACACTGCTTCGGCCATGGAAGCTGGCTTGGAGTTATTCATTAAAATATTCAAAGGTTTGTTCAGTCCTCGAATGAACCTGGCCATCAGCACAGCTGTTCTTCACTCAGCAGTGGCGAGTAACTGAGGAGGAGAGTGAACGCTTGGTGATATACTTCAATAGTTTTGCTCCCTTGGGTTAGCTCTAAGAATTCGTTCATCTTTGTTTCCAAAAGCCGAGAGGACAGAACCTCGTCCTTAGGTAAATTTTAAGATCATTCCATGTCTGGGTATTCCGATCCAGACGGTTTGTCTCCCAGTGGTTTCTCCATGCCACTCTGGCTGTTTCTACTATCTTCAGCCTTGCAAGAGCCATTTTGCTCTTCTTATTGAACTCGGTGACATCAAAGTACTCTTCCATTGCTTCGATCCACTTCTCCACAGCCTCGCCCAAGTTTTCCCCTTCACCCTTGAAAGGTCTAGGCTGGGAACTATGAAGAGTTTTACGAACATCCAAGTCGAGCTCTTTCTCATCGAGTCGGGGGTTATCATTTCTACCACGACAACCTCGATCCATGTTCCTACAATACGAGAAAAAATCTTGTTAAGTCCCTTTATTTATGATTCAAATCTGATTTTTGATTTATCGGACTCTGGGGTTCTTTAGATAGGTCGGCTCCCCACAGAATCGTGGGATAAAGATACTCGCATTATCAGATAATAATTCATTTCGAACATATCATTCATATCTTTAATACAATAATGGTCTATTAGACCAAAATTTCCATCCAAACAATTTTAAAAAAAAAATTTGTCATCCCTTAACTTGATCCACCGGGTCAAATGTTAACAGCAGCAATCTGTCAACACAATCCACTAATCTCATAGTGATTTGCTTTCATTTCAGTTATGAACATCAACATAGGGACTCGTCCCATTCATCCTTATTATGGTTTTGCTCAGTTTATCGCTTTTCAACCAAAAATTCAAGAATCATCATTTTTCAATCAGAATCCAATTCAACTCATCAGTTCTCAAATCAAAATTTTAAAATCATATCAACCACATTCAAATTCATCATCTAGACAGTATTTGTGCTTATAATTTCAAGATCTTAGATTTACTCGTAGATAATAAAGAGCTGTAGTTATACCCTCGGTATTTACGGGTAGTCACGGCCCTTGGAACTATAAGGTAAATACATCATGTCTAGGCCTCAAGCAAGTCACAGGGATTCCATACAATTGCAGTACTTCCATCTGAAGACCCAAGTATCAATTTAGGAATTTCATTTTGAATATCAATTTGTATAAGTTTCATCACACAATTTCAACCTTTTACTGCTACTTCATAAATTTATGACATTTGTGGCTTCTCGGTTGATCCTCATTAGCCAATTTGCTCTGATACCAGCTGTGAGATCCCTGTCCCCACCGTGCAAAACGAATTCAGGGGTGCTAGCAGCAGAAGTAGCCCTTCTTGGGCGGGCCAGGGTCCCACACTCAGGGCCTCGCCCTCTGGACAAGAGACTAATCCATTAGTTCTTCCAAAACCGAATCTGAAAAAAACTTTGCTTGCCCGGAAAGCACAGGCGATTCCTCCAGGATAACTTTTCTCTAACGTAGTCAAAAGCCTTAACTAACTGAGCTGATCTGACCGAACCCATAAGTCCCATAGTCAGGTCAAGGGAAAGATTGCACTTGGATCATAGAGACCAACACTTTTTTCCTCATTGAGAGGCATAGCCGTTGATTCTTTTCCATAGAATAATTTTTATCTAGGATTTACTTCATCTATCGTACCAACAAAAATTTAGTCTCATTTTAGGGATCCATCAGTCCAGCCTAACCCCATCAATCCCATGGGTTAGCCAACCGCCCAACCACTGTAGTGATGGGATCCAATTAGGAATTTGGTTAGGTTTTATCCCGGGTACCAGGGAAAAGAGTTCCCCGGTCCCCTAGCCAGATATTCGTGTAAACTTAAAGGTAGTCACACCACGTACACACCCACAATATGAAATTGCCTTTTTCACAAAATCAGTTATCTTTCAAAACAATCATTTAATAAAACCTTTTTGTCACTGATCATAATACTCAAAATCTCCAGTTAAATCCTTTTTTCCAATCATTCCTTCATCGGTGTACCTATGGCATCATTGGCAACCAGAACGCTCTTTTCGAAAGTTCCTAGCTCATAGTAACCGGCAATATATTCACATATCAAAATGGAATCTCCATTGAAGATCAGCAAGATCAACCAACGGATCCATATAAAAGAGCCATGGACTCATCCGTTGTTGAGGACCAGCAAAAGGTCAATCAACCAGATCCATGCCCGAATTCAAAAAACAACTCTTATTCCTTGTTCCAATATCTTCCCCGACGTACTTGTGGGTATCTTCGGTGACCCAGAGCCCGAGCACCGTATGGTCAGCACCCTCTAGGAACCTTCGCAGGAGGTCACCCAACGCTTCACTCATAGGCCGCTTCCTTGGTCCCTCATCCACCAAACCGGAAGCTCACCATTTAAATCCGACCAAGGCTGGTCAAGACCTCGACCGACCTACGCGAGATGTGCTTCAATGACTCTCCGTCAGCTGTTGCAACTTTAACAGTTAGGTCTCCATGACCTCATTCACAAGACGATCAAAATACTTCCCCATCATTCTTGACATAAAACAGTCATTTAAAAACAGTTCATAAATACAATTTCTATAACGAACTCTCATCTTTCCACATCAATCTACATTACTTAATCCACATTAATTTCATATGCATTCCTATTCTCCTCCAATCACATCATTTTCCATCTCAACACTTCTTTCCTCAATTAACCTCATCAGATCTCATTCACTCGTATTTACTCATACATCTCATCACATCACCTTCATTAACATCTATCCAGTTTACATCGCATCTTATCACATCACATCTCATTCATTCACATCCCAGTTCACATCTCTTCACATCCCATACCATTTATTCTCATCTCGATTCACATGCCATCACATTCATTCACATCCCTTATCATTCATTCACATCCCGATTCACACGCTATCGCATTCATTCTTATCCCTTATCATTCATTCACATCATGATTCACATGCTATCACATTCATTCACATCCCATATCATTTATTCTCATCCTGATTCTCAATGCCATCACATTCATTCACATCCCTTATCATTCATATCTATCCAATTTACATCACATCTCATCGCCTCAATTCTCGTTCATATCCATCACATTCACATCCACATATATTCTTCCACATACATCCACATCCATACTTATCACATACACATCCACATCTATCCTTTCACATACATCCACATCCATCCTTTCACATACAAACATCTACATCCATTCTTTAACATACATCCACTTCCATTCTTCACTTATTTCCACATCCATTCTTCACATACATCCACATCCATCCATCCATTCATTCACATTTATCTGATTCACATCACATCTATCCATCCATTCATTCACATTTATCTGATTCACATCACATCTATCCACCCATTCATTCACATTTATCTGATTCACATCACATCTATCCATTCATTCATTCACATTTAACTGATTCACATCACATCTATCCATCCATTTATTCACATTTATCTGATTCACATCACATCTATCCATCTATTCATTCTTTTATAAAAATCAACTTCAGTGGGAATAACACTTTTATAAAAATCCTTTTATACATCTATTTATGCATAAATTTAATTTTAAGAAAAATAACACTTTTGAAATAAAAACAAATTCCTTTATGCATATTTCTATGCATAAAATCAAAATTAATGAGAATAACTCTTTTGAAATAAAAACGAATTCCTTTATGCATCTTTCTATGTATAAAATGAGAATAACTCTTTTGAAATAAAAACAAATTCCTTTATGCATCTTTCTATGCATAAAATCAAAATTAATGAGAACAACTCTTTTGAAATAAAAATAAATTCCTTTATGCATCTTTCTATGCATAAAATCAAAATTAATGAGAATAACTCTTTTGAAATAAAAATGAATTCCTTTATGCATCTTTCTATGCATAAAATGTGAATAACTCTTTTGAAATAAAAACGAATTCCTTTATGCATCTTTCTATGCATAAAATCAAAATTAATGAGAATAACTCTTTTGAAATAAAAACGAATTCCTTTATGCATCTTTCTATGCATAAAATCAAAATTAATGAGGATAACTCTTTTGAAATAAAAATGAAATAAAAATGAATGCCTTTATGCATCTTTCTATGCATAAAATCAAAATTAATGAGGATAACTCTTTTGAAATAAAAATGAATGCCTTTATGCATCTTTCTATGCATAAAACGAGAATAACTCTTTTGAAATAAAAATGGATTTCTTTATGCATCTTTCTATGCATAGAATTTAAATCTAATGAAAATCACACTTTTATAATAAAAAAATATCCAATATGCATCTTTCTATGCATAGAATTTAAATCTAATGAAAATCACACTTTTATAATTAAAAAATATCCAATATGCATCTTTCTATGCATAGAATTTGAATCTAATAAAAATTACACTTTTATAATAAAAAAATATCCAATATGCATTTTTCTATGCATAGAATGAAAATAACACTTTTAGAATACACAAACGAAGGGGATTACTCTTTTTGAATAACATAAAGATAAAACTTATTTCTACAAAATTTAAGAAAATTTTGCCATAACCTCCTTTGTATGGCTGACCATTTTTCAATTTTTGCATTCTAATTCTACTTAGAATTTAACCCGAGATGAATTTAGCACTCTAATCTAATCAATTCTCATTTTTTTAAGAGCGAACAATACAAAAAGTTTAACTCTATTTAATTAATTGATTACACATCTTAAATAAAGAAGGGCTGAATTTTCAATGAAGAGAAGGGGGAAGCCTTTCCATCAAGGCATAACATCCAATTTTAATTTAAAAGAAGCAAGAAATCATAAACCATAGAATAGAATTAGAAAAAAGTAGAATTTCTAACTTACATGGAGTTTTGTGAGATATCCTTTGGCTTGATGGATTGAGAGTTCTACTCTTGCTTGGATCAAGAGTGGCCACCAATTCTTTGTAGAGGAAATATTCAAAAACAAGTGAATTATCAATGAATTCAATGTTTTTGGCTCTGGGGAGGAGTAGAGTAACAGTGCATAAAACACTATTAAACTTTTACAAAGGGGGAGGCTTTTATTTATAGGAAAAAGTGATTCTCTAACCAAGCAAACTGATTCTAAAATTTTTCAGATCAGTTTGGTCACTTTTTGACCAATTTTAGGTCAGTTTACCTTACTTTTAGGTCAGTTTACCTTACTTTTTGGTTCTAGTTGAAATAGGAGAGAGGAGAGATGAAATATCTCATTATTTGAGAGTTTAAAACTCCACCTTACATGTGAAATAGGCGCCTCCTTCATGAGGGGAATTCCCCCACATTGAGGTGTCAAAAATGCATCATTTTCTCTTCTTTTTTAACTAATAACCTTGTCTCCTTAGTCAACTCTTCATCTTATGTGAGTATTTACTCATTTTTGGGGGGATTTTCTTTATTTCTTCAATTTATCTCCTCCCCTACATTTGGATTAATCTAGTTGGTTCCTCAGAACCTTAATCTAAAATTTTCAAAAAATCTGAACTCTTAGGCTAAGGCCTTTTGAATAGATTATAATTTATTTCTAATGCACCTTCTGAAATTCTTTTTGAACTTCTGTTTCAGGGGAATATTTTAATAAGAAGAGATATTTTTCATCCAAAAATATCTAAAAATTGAATAATCTCTCTCTAGAATATTTTCTCTCTCTAAGTCAAAATAGGTAGAAACAAGATCTGTTATTATTCTAAAAAGGGGGGTTGATTACAGGGGGAGAAACTGGACATCTTGAAGGGCTGGGGGAGGAATCTTACAAAATGTTGGAGGATAGATGGTGGTGGTGAGTATATCTCACACATGCATTGGATGCATTGAGAGACCATGGTAGTAGAAGGCAGCTTACATGTAGGTATACTTCTTAGAAAAATGGAGTTGCTGAGTGAAAGGATTGTGTGATAGGTGAAGTGGCAAGAGAATTGATGAATGAGAAGAGTATGCCTTTTTTTTGGGCAGAAGCATGTGCCACAACGGTGTACATTTTGAATAAGACACCTATAGCTGCTATACATGAGAGTACTCTTGAGATGAGGATGATAGGTTTTTGACTGCAATGAGTTCTTGAGGAGTAACTGTGTGCTCCCAACTTCTCTTTCAATCTATTGACATGAAAGATTGGATGAACTCTGACATGTGGAGGTAGTTTTAATTCATACGCAACCGTGCCAATCCGACGTATAACTTGGAATGGACCAAAATATCTAGGAGATTATTTTGAGCATTTTCGTGTTGACAAAGTTTGAGAATCTTTAGGAACTTTCAAATAAACCAATGGTCCTAGCTTAAAAGACCAAGGTGAGCGTCCTTTATCAGCATAAAATCGTGCTCTATCCTGAGCACTCCTGATAGGATCCTGAGCTTGGGTCAGCATTTCTTGCATATCAAACAAGAAATCCCTCGATGCATCAAGCTCAATGTCCTTAAAACTGACATCAACTAGTGCCCTGGGTTTGATACCTATAGATAAGCATAAATGAACTATAACTAGTAGCCATATGCTTAGAACTGTTATAGGCAAATTCCATCATTGGAAGATACTTTGCCCAACTCGATGGCTTTTTAGATATATACGCATGAAGCTTATCCTCTAAAATCTGATTCACATGCTCTGTTTGCCCATTAGACTGCGGGTGATCAGAGGAACTCATACTCAAAGTAGTTTCCAATTTCTTTAAAACTTGTTGTGAACCATTCGGAATAAAGTAGGAGGACATGGCATCATAACAGCAGGAACCAGGAATCCATCGGTGGCCTGACATACCCACATCTAAACACGAAATTATCGGCATCCCGAGTTACCCATATCCACATAGGGAGTCATCAACGTCTCGATAAGTCACATATGTACATTCGTAAACCATCAGGTAGACTATATCAATCACCTAAAGGACGAAACTAGAGAAAGTAATGCCAACAAAGGAAGAATCAAAAATTCCTTAATCCAAATACAATAAGATAAACTCATTGACCTCTAGAGAAAAATATTTCAGCAAGTGAAAATACCAACGAGATTACACCCATCAACGAGATTACACCCATCAAAACATGTAGGCTATAGATAAAAGAAGTTTATCTAGAGAATGCCTACACTACAACTTCAAGTGAAGTCAGAAAATGAGATTGTCTTTGAATGTTAGGGTCAACATGACAGGTGATGTAAGCAAGGCAACAATCCTGAGCTCAAATTATCCGATAAGATAATATATGTGAGGGATCGCTAGCATCCCATACCACCATGATACCACCTATACATACCTTATCAATTTGGAACTCCCTAGTATCTTGTCTAGGAAATATGAATAGAATCTTGTATCAAAGGAATGAGATGGCCTTATCCCAGACTTTCACATACTAAAACCTATCTCTATACACCTGAGACCACATCAAAGAATAACTATCATTAGAAAACAATTTGAAGTATTGGCGCCTTTCTAATGATAACTACCCAATAAACACAATAAAATTGGGGTAGAAAAATAATAATTCATCTAGATACATAAGCAACTAGGTATCTAAGTTGGAATATGTACAAGAGTACAAGGAACATACTCTAAAATTATGTCCAAAAGATCAAAAGATCATCATAAAACCATGGATAGAAGCATAAGAGAACCTTGAATCCATGAAAACCATAGTTGATTATAAAAATCAATGCATGCCATCTAATGGTCATTAATCATGCCAAAAGAAGTATTAAAATAACTCATCAATCTGGAGTATATGAACATGGTGTTGTTCAAGTAGAACTCCCAAGTAAGCAAGTGAAACCCATGTGTGTAGCACTCATTAAAAACCCCTAGACACAAGTGATCTAGGCAGAACTTGATGAGTCCATATAAAACTTGGAAACCATCCAATAAAATCCACCAAAACAACTAGATTAACTAACCCATAATAAAATTTATCTTAGGATTAGGAAATTAAGCATAGACCACACAAACAAGTGCAAAATAAATTATCATGGACAAGTGTCAAAGGCAAGACACTCTTGGAATGCAAATTCCAGCATCAAAGAAAGTAAGGAGTAGGTCCAATAAGAATGGTTAAATAATGGTAAAAAATCATGAAAACATCCTTTAGAATTAATCTAAACAGAAATAACTACTAATACGAGGTACAATCGCATTAATAATATGTGAATAATCCACATCTATCAACATGTAAAATCGTACTTCAACACTAAATAATCCTCAAAAATAGTAACTTCTTGAGAAAAAAGAATTATCATGATTTTTTAGTAATTTTTCCTATTTTTCTAGGGCCTCAAAATTTACTAATTTTGAATTCCACCAAATTCCATCTTATGGCACTCTAAATCTAAATTTTCCAAAAAAATTTAGCGATAAAATTTACCAAAATATAATTGATATTTCAAAAATACCAATTTCTAGGATTTTTAAAACATTTTCTAGAAATTTCTTGATTTTTGGTAATTATAAAACAAAATTACCTCGAGAATCCCATCAATCATGAAATTATTTAATTCCATTTGACAATTCTCAAATCCAATCAAAATTTATAATTTTAATGGATTTACTAACTTTTTGGACAAAAAATAGATTTTTTAAGGAATTTGAATGATCATGGGCGCCCTAACGGACACACCACATGCCGGTCACCAAATCCAGATATTCCAAAAATTTGAAATTACCTTTGTCTAATTTTTTACGAATTTTTTTTGAAATTTTTAATGCATCTCGAACGTATTAAAATACAAACGGTCAAAAAATTCAGAACCTGAAAGGTCATCCCAGAATACAGAAAGCCAAGGGTTTCTAGAAAATGAAAAGACAAAAAATACCAGAATTTGAAAGGTAAAAAAAATTTGGACCCCAAAGGCCAAAGGTCACAAGAGAATCATTTAAAAAAATCTTGGAAAATATTTTTTTAATTCTCTTAAAAAATTTATTTAGAAGCCTATAAAGCTTTTTAAAAAAATTGTAACGTGGGGGGGCTGGCGGCGCCGGCGGCCTGCAGAAAAAAGCCCCCCCTGGTAGTTCGCGATTGAGTGGGAGAGGAGAGGAGCATAGAGCTCACTCCCCCACTTCATCCTCCATCTCCACTCTCTCTTCCTTCAACTCTTCTTCTCCACTCTCCATTCTCTGTGTGATTAAAGTCTTAATCCTAATATTTTTAACTAATGATTAAAACCTAATGATGATTAATATTAATCAAATCTATCCCACCTAAGAGGTGTTCACACGAGGGAGAAGAACATGAAGGAAAACTTGGATTTGAGAGATGAAAAAAAATTGCCATGCACACGGGAGAGAACCTGATGCATCGACATGCTGCCCCCTACTGCATTTCAACAGAAAATTGGCAAAAATTTTGATAGCATGCTCGCGGTGGGAAATTCGTAAAAATGCCAAAAAAAAACTTTTTTTACCATAAAATGCTCATAAAAATTCCTAAAATTTGTAGAAATTTAGGGAATCCATTCTACCAAAAAATACCAACAATAGCATGTGTGGTATTTTGGTAAAATTTTCATAAAATGCTTATTTTAATCATAAAAATAGAGAAAAATAGCATTTTCACTCACGAAATCTCCCGAAACCTTGATACGTTCATTGAAATTGAGAAGCGTGCATTTCGACTACCATATTGATGTTCCACACACATAGGTTGCCAAAACCAACCAAAAAATAACATTTTTTGCTTAGTAAATGTTAAAATTTACTTTAAAAAAATACTAAAATTTTGGTATAATGAGAGAAAAAACATCAAAATTAACTAGAGACCACTCTGATACTGTTGTTCAAATCCCATAAATCTCTCTAGCTAATCACTATTCATAAACATGCATAAACTAGGCATATACCCATCCACCTCGCCACCCCCGAGCCTAAGGGTGTACACATAAATACAATGAAGTACCACATACCTTACCTTGGTGTCCCATACCACCAATAGATATGACTTTATTCCTGTAGAACATAGCTCTAGCATGAAATGGCAAGAGAGTAGACACAATGCTCTACAAAAGAGTACATCCCTTGTTGAGAGTGCCCCATGCCCCTATTATATAGGAGGGCCCTCAAGTGACTCTTGACTCTCCATTTCCATGTGTGACCCTTGGTTGCCTGACCTAACCTCAACCCAATGTTAGACCTAACCTTTGCCCCACTAGAGCATGTTCCCATGCTCCCATGTTCACATGCCAAGTCAGGTTAGCCTCCTAGTATATGCACATATAATGTGCACATAACATGGTGGCTAAAGGCAAGAATTGTGGTGCTTTAGGTGAGAATTAGGTCTTTGAAAGAAGAAAATTATGTGTGAATAGGAAGGATGTTCGACCCTTTTGTAAATAAAATAATTGAGGCTGGGGAAAATTTGGGGGCAAATTAGCTTTATGGGATTTGTTTCAAGATGTTGCAAAGAATGCATTAAGACCCAAAAAGGGACAAAGATTCACGGAGTCCACAAAGACCATCTTTGAAGTTGTGAAGCTATGGGGTGGGCCATGCTTGCATATGATTTCTTAAGTGGAAATCTTGGAGGGCCATCCATGTTAACCACTAAGTAGCAAGGAAGAAAAACAACTCAATTTCAATCTGGAATCATGAATACATCTTTGATGTGGTGGGGAAGATATTACTGGATGCAAGAATAAACATGGAATAGCATCAAAGGTGCCAATTATCATCGTAGAGGATGAGACAACTATCAAGTGTTGGATAAGGTAAGGTGGTTGAATTTTTTTACTGCTATTTTCTTGTCAAATATTTTCTTCTTTTTGTTCACCGAGTAGTGGGCTGAAATGAAAATGTTAAAGTAGACTATGTGTTCATGTAGGTGGAATGTGAAGGATGACACTCATATAGGGGACAAAGTCATATTTACAGGTTGTAGGTGATTACATGGACATTTTCTTATCACCATATTTAGACTTGAGGGAGCGTGTCATGCTTGCAACCAAAGTGGTATTCTTCTTCAAGCTGTGTAGATTATGGATTCATTACCATCCAACATACACCTTGAAGAAAAACTTTATTAGTAAGGAGGCCTACACATATATTTAGCTCTCATGTCATTTTATACTGCTACTCATAAATATGTTTCATGACTTCTATCCAAATCTCAAGTTTCCATTACATCTTACAGGATCATATGCAACTTAAATTTATTTCACCAAGATTGGAGGTATGGTTAGGCAAGAGAGAACTTTTGATTTTGGAGATCTTCTCCAAAGTGTTGGTAGTCTAAACAAGATTTCCATGCATGAATGTAGCTTGAATGGGCTTACTTTTGCAAGAGCTCATAAAAAATAGGAACATATTTGGAAAGATTTAAACAAGCGTGAAGGAGGTCTTGAAGGAGACCTTGGGAACTATGAAAGTATGTCTTCTGATGCAAAGATAATAAATTCATTGAAAGAGGGCTTGCAGCAAGCGCAAAGGCTATGTGAGTCATTCGATCTAAAACCTAACAAGATTAATGAGTTGAAGGGGTGGTTGAAGCCTTGGGTAGATGGAGAGTCAGCATGGTCAAAGCTAGATGCAAAAATGGGTGATGTTGACGAGTATGATGATTTTGCAAGGCCTACAACCGGTGATGACCAGCCCTTAGCTTAGGATAGTGATGGAGATGATGAGATCATTACTCTAAGCAAGATTTGACATGAAGTGGATGTGATTTTGGATGAGGGAAGAAGAATATTAGCTTGGTAGTGGAGGTTGATGGGAAGTTTATCTTCAAGTGTACATTAGTAAGCCAACTAAATGGGAATTCAACACTATCAAAAGATAGACTGACAAGGGTGAAATAGGGAGTTTATTTCAGCCCATGAGGCAAAATCACCATCAGCAAAGCAACGAGAACTATTTTGGGATAGGGTATGAATATGCGGTTTACTTCCTTGATGAAACACATGGGCAAGCAGGTCAAACTTCAAAGAGAACTAGAAAAGCTTCAAACTTGAAGAAGATGGACACATGTCATAGCACATGCTACCTTGGGAGAGTACAGAAGATGCAAAAGAAGGTAGGAAATAGGTATGTGGACTACAAGTGGGGGTTAGACTTGACAAATCGACCTCAAGGGGTCAAAGTTTAGCTTGGTTGGTACCAAAAGGTGAAAGGGCATTGGATGTTCACGTATGATTTCACAGACTTGAATATGGTGGCTATAGAGTCAATGCCCTTTCACCTTTTTGGTTGGTATCAAAAGGTGAAAGGGCATTGGATGTTCACGTATGATTTCACAGACTTGAATATGGTGGCTATAGAGTCAATTATTACACTAGTAAATTTATAGCAACTGAAAGAGATGAACTAGATAAGAGTGACTACAAGCTTTTCAATGATTTTATAAAGAGAGTTGATTAGTTTTCATACATTTCATGTGAGTGAAAAACCATTAAACTTCCATGTTCTCCACCCTTTCTATAGTAGATGTTGTGGCATCATTCTTTTGTTGTCTTGCTTGCAAGCAAAAGACCCTTAGATTTCTTAGGAGGCAAGGAGTTGGCTTGATGCTTTTTGTGCTTGTTGAAGTTTTTTGATGTGTTCATAAAGGACTTATGGCTACAAGTTATGTCTACACACTTTTTTTAGCTCTACCATGCTATGTATGGAAATAGGAGTTAGAGCATACTAGACCTACCAAAAGCATGTGTAAGTTTCAACCATTGTCAGTTATCGTTATTACTTTGTACATAGCATTGGTGAATGGTTATTTAACAATAATGGATATGGACTTGTTCTTCTTGTGATTTTAAATATTTTTTTGTGGATTTTGGAGTTGCCTAATCAACAAACTTGGTAGGAGCAGCAACTTAATGTTTATTGTAACATTTTGTAAAATGTTATATGTGCAACCCTTTTGTTACTTGTCCACCCAAAGTCATGGGATATATTTGAGTGGTTGATATTAGACACATCATGTGGGCTTATGTCCATCTATGATAGTGTACTTGGCATGTAAGTATAGTGTACTAATTAAGTTTTGCTCTTTTCCTCTTTTTTATCACTGCATTTGGAGGGAAGTCAATATATGTGTTTTGAGTACCAAGGCAACCATGTAGACAAACCCACAAATGTCATACAACAGTTAGAGCCTATGTATCCGGATGCCATACAATCAACATGGAAGTGATTTCTATGATTTGACAAGCATGGCATTTGCGTTAGGTCCTAGGCTCCATGGCCATGTGGTTGGATCTCAGTTTGCATTCACTATGTGAGCATAGTGAATGCGGATCCAACTGTCAGTTTCCTTAGTGCAAGTTGACCGAAAAGGCAAGGACATAAATGGCATACATGGTCACTTTGATGGTCAATTTGAGCCCAAACTCAACAAAGATGTCTACCTCAATTAGGTCCACATGTTTCCATCATGTCAAAATCTATTTGTTTGGTATACTACTACCGGAACGACAGTAGGATTTGAAGTTGGTTTGAACATGGCTGAGCCAGTTGAGAGCCAATCGAAGCCTTTTTGCGCACATCGTATCTTTGCGCCAGTAGTTTTAGCTGAGATGAAAGAGAGACAGAAGAAAAAAGTGAAGTACTTTTTGAGTATAACAACTGTGTAGTCCAACTCAAATTTCAATTCCACACCGTTCAAAATTTACGCACGCGCAAATTGGCCCTACTGGTCACGAATTATAGTTTTGGTTCTTTGGCTTGACTGGCAAAAAATTGGGTCGCACAAGTGTCCTGATGATCCAACTGAGTGTTTGACTTGATATTTGAGAGATGAGAAGTGTATTCACGTGTCTAGGAAGCCAGATTATGGTTTGGTCTCTCTTAGGTTAGGCATGGCACTTTCCGGAGGCACTAATGCACAAGTGGCATTTTTCTTGGCATGAAACGTGGGTTACTCTTTGAGTCAAAATGATTTCAAAAGTTGTCTGGTCATAGCCCATGTTTTGGTTTGAGTACCAAGGCAACCATGCAGACAAACCCACAAATGTTATACAGTAGCTAGAGCCTATGCATCCAAAGGCCATACAACCAACAGGGAAGTGATTTCCATGATATGTTAGGCATGGAATTTATGTTAGGTCCTAGCCTCTATGTCCATGTGGTTGGATATCAGTTTTCATGATCTATGTGAGCACAGTGAACGTGGATCCAACTAGTAGTTTCCTTACTGTAAGTTGATCAAAAAGTAAAGGATGTAAATGGCATCTGATGGTCAATTTGAGCCCAAACTTAGAACAAACGTCTCCCTCGGTTAGGTCCACATGTTTCCATCATGTCAAGATCCATTTGGTACCATACTGGAGCGGCAGTAGGATCAGCTAGTTGATAGCCAGCCAGAGCCTTTTTGTGCACACCATATCTTTATGCTGGTAGCTCAAATGAAGGAGGTGTAGAAGACAAAAGTGAAGTACTTTTTGAGTACCATAACTAAGTAGTCCAACTCAGATTTCAATTCCACACCATTTAAAAATTACGCATGCACAAACATGCCCTACCCATCATGGATTGTAATTTTGATGCTTTGGCCTAACATGCAGAAAATTGGGTAACAGAAGTGCCATATGATCCAGATGAGTGTTTGACTTGATATTCAATATAAGAGGAGTGTAGTCCATGTGTCTATGAAGACTGATCAGGGTTTGGTCACTCCTCTTAGGTCAGGGATCTAGCCTAGAACTTTCCAGATGCACTAATGCGCAAGTGGCAATTTTCTTGGCATGACTCATGCATAGTTGCTCTTTGAGTCAAAATAAGTTAAAAAGTGGTATGGGCATAGCCCAAGGTATGGTTTAGGTGGCTATGAATTCATATTTGTGTTTTGAGTACCAAGACAGTCATGCAAAGAAACCCACGAATGCTGTCCGGCAGCTAGAGCCTATGTAGCTAAAGCCTATGGATATAAGAGCACTTTACACATTGAAACTCATTTACAATTATCAATGCATATCAAGTTACAACTTTGTGTGGTAAAAGAAATCATCATGGCAGCACTAATGCAAGAAGGTGGTTCCTCACATTTCATTGGGGAACAAGAGTTCATCATTGTTGATATTGCAGAGGAGATGGGACCACTAGTGGAAGACAACTGGTAGGCTAATCTGGTTGGGAAATTAGGTTTGTGTAAAAGAGTTATTAAAATCTAGATAAGTAAATTGTAATATTTGAACAATTTATTTTTTAGGTTTCGGAGGTCAGTCATCACCGCAGCCTAGCAAGGGCCTTCAAAGGAGAGTTTTAGCTTGGATGCACTTCTGAAGCTGAAAAGCGAGAGTGCACTTATGACTTCTTCTATGGAAGTAGGTTCCCAGGTCAAGGGTCCTCAAGTGAGAAGTGTTGTGTTTTCAAGATGTCCACCATTGGACCTGCTTTAGGGTTGGATTTGGTGAATTGAATGCGATGGACCGGCTCTGGCGACTTGCGACATGCGTGGATACAGTTCGACCACACCCACCAAGAGATGAACATCAGATTAGGTGACCATGTCTTGTCATGTATATGATCCACGATAGAAAATTACCAATGTAGAGTATTTAGGTGGTTAGAGCAAGCTAATTGTACAACCTCTTAAATGACTATCATTTTCATGCAGAATGTTGGATCTTCTCACCATTGCGACATGTGAAATGAAAGAGGAGGATATGGAGGCCCAATGTCTATTCTGGGAATGCATTAATGAAATGATGGCCAACCATGGTTGTGAGAGGGCAGATTTCTATCGTTTCATGGTAGACGAGGCTCATGTAAATTGGAATGCAGTTCGACATGTGTTCAATGGTGGAAAAAACAACATCTTGATAAATAGGGAGAGGTCTTGCCTATTTCATTGGGAGCAAAGCATGGTTGCCCACACAACAAAGTATGTGTGTGAGCACAAAGAAATGTGTGAGAAGTTGCGCATGGCTCCTATGAAGCTGCATCAGTGGGGAGGCTCGATTGATACGTCAATGGTGGCACAGTGGTCATGTGATGTATAACAATTTGCAGCAATAGACTTTTGATTGAGCTGGTGGAAAGTGCACTTAACACATTGGGGTTCAGTTATTTATGACAATGATAGAGAGAAGTAATGATGGTCCAAATACCCCAAGAACAATCCTAGCAAAAAGCAAACATGAAAGTTGGCTTGCACGGGAAGAATATAGACGCAAGATTTCTCTTTACAATGCATGTACTACCGATGTGGTGAATGCAATTTTGCAAAGCACAAAGGCAGTCTCTTACACTCAAGGCAAGCACATAGGGAGAGGCCCAAGCTTGGAGAAACTAAAAGAACGGTGCTCTACAAGCCCTGCTGTCCAAGTGGTCCGAGCAGTTAATTAGGAAACTGAAAGAACACCCATGTACAAGGCGCCTACCCCTCTCACTCTGGTGACAAAGAAAGTGCACGTCACAAGAGACCATCAAGGGTGGAAAAATTAATTGATATTCATTATGAGGCCACACATCGTCTAGAGTACAACACACATTTAAGAGACTGCAAGTATTCTGGGAGGCCACGAAAGATCAATTTCAAAGAACATGATACAAGTAGTACTCCAGAAAGAATTGTAAAAGTCACAGAGGGCACTATCATTGAGCACAAGGTGAATGAAGCAATGTGGGCAATTTGAAGGACATGCATTGGCAGCAAGGTCACATGCAGCGGAACGCCTGGGTAAGAGGTGTGGGCAACACAGGCAACACATAGTCAGATCTGCTAAGAAGGGTGTGCCTGCACCTTCCTTTGAAGGCTATTACAAAAGCACCCTAATGGTCTCATTAGACAATGGATGTGGTTCTGCCCTGACCACGTGCTTCATTGCTATATTATGGACAATAACATAGACCCAAAGTCCAATCCACCACTCAAGATATGGCCAGTTTATTGCTATAGGAACAAACCTCACAAAAACGAGGATGCATATTCATTGTGAGAAGGTGGATACTAGGTGGAGAGCAAGAATGCAGAAGGCGTTGTGCCTTCCCCATTGCGTAGCAGTGGGGCTTCAAGGTTCTTTACAAAACTGCAACTTATGGGTCCACTACTAACATAGAGGCTGGTGGATCAGGCAAGTGATATGGCATAAGAGTCAAGTACCGCACGTCAATATCAGAGGAAGCAACCAAGAAAATAAAGGCCACTTCGAAAATGAAAGGTGTGGTGGTAGAAGAAGTGCAGAGAGTGGAGCACAAGTATGAAGTTTTCAAGATGAATCTCACGGGGATGATGCACACGTGGGAAAATATGATGTGCATGTGAAAGATGAACCGTCTTGTACATGTCCAGAGTTTGTAGATAGAGACACCAAGAAGAAGCCGTACCTCGCATGCAAACACTTGTACTTCATTTATTTACGTGTGCTAGGCTTAAGCCAGAGCAAGAATATGTTTATCCACCAACCTATCCATCTGACCTTCAGCTTTACAATTCCTTGTCTTGTAGGAGAACATACCCTAATTTAGACATTTGAATGCAATGTTTATCAATTGACCTTCGGTATTTTGGGATAACCTTTGTGGATGTCACCTCATTGTAGAGGGTTCTATTGTGCAATGTCTATCTCCTTCAAATACATATTCACTCTTTCCCAAACAAGTTCAAAAGATACATTTTTTTATTGTGGTGCTGAAATTCGAGGAAATATACCTTTAATAACATTAAAAAAGACAAATATAGAACTTTTTTATTTTGAGTGTTGAAAAAGGAAGAGTGCACCTCTCCCACTCTTATAAATATAGAGGTAAGCTCTAAATCAATTTGTTATACACCATTGCCACCAAGCCTTATTAGTAGAGTAAAACAACCTAAACCTTCCTTCTTTTTGTTTGTGATGGCCTCATCAAATGTTAGCATTGAAGTTGTTGCTGCGCGTATCCAGAGGGAGGCCACCAATGTGGAGATTCAGTGGAAGACCATAGATGGTGCACAAGCATGGAAAGGTCTCACATCCTTTCCACTTCTTGGAAATGATGATGATATTTCACAAGTTAAGAACAACGTGGTGGGCTTAATTGTAATTTGGCAAGTCCATGGTTTTATTGATTAATTGTTTGAGTGTGTCTTGCTAGAGGAAGTATGGAAGGGTACGAACACCGTTCGCTTACTTTGTGCCTACACCTCGGAGAACAAGCGAGGCCCATAGTAGTAAAGATGATGGTTTTTTAATTTCTGTATTTGGAACGTGTACGTGAATGAACTTGGTTCTATTTTCAGTTTGAACCTATAACCCCAATGTAGAGGATGTGATGTTGACATGTGTTTATGTGCTCACTCCCACACCGAAGAGTAATTATGTCATGTTGCTCTCTCCACCTTGCTTTTCCCCTCTCTCTTCATGGAGGGGGGCTTCACATTTTTGTAATTGGAAGATGTACATGAATAAACTTGGTTTTATTCTCAGTTCAAACCAATAACCTCAATTGTAGGATGTGTCACATAATTATGTCATGTTGCTCTCTCCAACTGACTTCGGTCCTCTATGTCTTGGGGTAGGGGGCATTTTTATCCACTCGTCCAATTCCCAAAAAGCACTCGCTCAAAAATTGATGCCAAAAAAACCCCCCTTCAAGTAAGAGCGGCCCATATAAGAGAAGGGAAGAGAGAAATTTACAAATTGATATATTAATTTGCATGTAATGTTAATTTTACTAGTTAAGGTTCTCTTCTTTAGCTCTTATTTAGTGCCTTTACACACTATTCTCTTAAGGTTACTCTTTAGCTCCTCTAGTGCCTTTACACACGAGTGAAAAAAGTTTTATATTGTGTTTAGGAGAAATATTTTTGTGAAACATACAAGTTTTCATTTATTGTGATTTCAAAAGGGAAACTCACAAAAACTAACTATACCTTTTAGGAATTTTACACTATTTGTATGTATTTTCCAAACCTCAATCGACACTGAAATTGGCCATTATGAGTGATGTTTACCTTAATCGACGCTGAAATGTACAAGAGGGGGTTAAAAATACAAGAATTTTGAATTTTGAATTAATCAGAAGGATTTATTTAATGAGATTAAAAAATTCACAGAAGGGGTATATATCCTTTGAACACACGTTATATACATGGATTACACAAGGTGTACCCCCCCTGAGTCTGCATAGTTAGCTGTGGTGGTAGCAAAACCTTGTTGCTTCTTCTTTGCTCACTTTGTTTTGGCTTCTAACATTCCTCAATGACATGACCAAGTTTCCGACAATAGCTGCGTCTCTTCTTCTCAGATTTCTCCTCCTTGGGCTTAGGAGGATCTGAGTGGGATGGTGCTCTACGTTTAGGTTTAGCACATGAAGGAGCCACAGATTTTCCTTTGCCATAATGGGAGGCAGCAAAACCCTGATCGGAAGCAAGTATGTTGTTTTGATTGGAACGAGACTGCTCTTCCTCTAACAAAAGAGCTACCATCTCATCAAATGTCTACAAATCTGTATTCCTCTTTGTTAGGAGGTGAAGAGTGGTAGAAAATCCTTGATAGGATTCAAGCAAGCCATTGAGAACTATAGAGACAAGAGAACTATCAGGAATCACCTCATCAATATTGATCAACTGCTCTCTCAGATCCTTAACACGGGTCAGAAATGCATCCATAGATTGACCCTCAATCAGATGCTCCAAGTCAAGCTTTTTCCGTAGATAGGCAACTCGAGCTTCAATGCGGATCTAATAAAGAGAGGCAAGTATATCCCATGCACTTTTAGAAGAAGTACATGAACGGATATGAGGTATGACTTGCAATTTGTAAGAGAGAGTAATCAAGGCATACACCTGCGTATCTTTAGCATTCCATCTGAATTATTTTGCTGTAGGAGGAACATGTATAGACGGTACACTTCCACTAGAACTAGACTCACTAGTTCCAACAGTGGATCCATCTGACATGCTGACAGCGCGGATGCGGGTCTAGCAAGCCTTAAGTCAGCACCATATACATACACCCACAAGTTCTTTGCCACTAGTACGTGCCTCATTATATATACCCACATGGGATAGTTGGTGCCATACTACGTGTCCTCAATGGGGAACATGCCAAACAAATCACTAGTGTTTCCAGACATTTTACATAGCAAAGGAATGTGCAAACTAAAGTATATCTGACATAAGTATTAGCTTTCAGTGACTTAGAGTACCTTAACCAATGCATGTGCAAACTGACCAAATCAGCAATCTGCAAAATCGACGAATGTGGAATTTGCAGGTCGAAATCTACTGACATAGAATCAACAGGTTAAAAGCTGATGTGGAATCAGCAGGTCAAAAGTTGACATGGAATGAGCAGGTTGGAACATGATGTAGCATCAGTAGGTCAAAATCTGACGTGGAATAGTAGGGCGAAGGCTGACATGGAATCACTAGGTCGGAAGCTGACATGGCATCAGCAGGGCGGAGTCTGAGATGTGGCATCAATAGGTTGGAAACTGACATGGCATCAGCAAGTCACAAGCTGAGATGTGGCATCAATAGGTTGGAAACTGACATGGCATCAGCAAGTCAGAAGCTGACATGGAACCAGCAGGGTGAATGGGCTGACATGGATTCTGCAAAGTAATCTACAAGCGAAGTTGCTAATGGTGAATCTATAGATCAAAATTTGCAAGCAGGTAGAAGCGCTTGACACTAAATCTGCAACCCAAATGCCAAACATTGAAGGCCATAGGCGGAATGCCAAATGCGGAATGCAAAAATCCAAAATTTGAAATCCAAAATTGAAATGTTGAATGTGGAATGCCGAAGTTGGAAGGCCGAACGCAGAAAGCTGACTAACTGAATGCCAAAAGATGAATGGTTTGGGCCGTCAACCATCCTTGGGTAAACCCGACCAAGAAACTAAACCTGACCAACTATTGAATGCAGAAAACTGAAGGCTGAAAGCTAGCTGCTGAATGCTGAAAGCGGAAAGCCGAGCGTCCGAGTGCCGAGTGACGAATGCCAAATGCTGGATGTGGAAAGCCAAGTGCTGAAAGCGGAAAGCCAAGAACTAAAAGGTGACCAAGCAAAACCGATGAATGTAGCTAAATGGCCGATCGAGCAAAACTGAAGCTGAATGGCTGATCGAGAAAAACTCAAGATGAATGCTAAATGTCTGAATGCTGAATGACGAAAGCCAAAGGTCGAACCTACTGACTAGGTAAAGCTAACAAACACGACTAAATGGCTGACCGAGCAAAATCGACGGACGCAAAAGTCCAATGCTGAAAAGAATGTTAAATGGCTGATCGAGCAAAATCCATGAACGCAGAAGTCCAACGCTAAAAGTTGAAAGCCATTACTCACAGAAAGGCAGCAATAGCAGAAACAATAGAAATCAGCGGACATAGACATTCGATGCCAAAAGCTTCTTACTTGAGGTGAGTGGAGTGTGAGGGCATGCCCAGAATGTATGGCAACATAAATGAATGGCACCAATATAAAGAAGGAGGCAGAAACCCTGAAATTTTCTAAAGTGCAAGTGCGAGAGGGTACCCAAGATGTATGGCGACAACTAGTAACACTAGTAATGTACAGAAGGAGGTAAAAACCCTAAATCAGTGAGAAGTCCAAGAGCTTACCTAGGATGTACGGCGAAATAAAGTAATGATACTACTGTACCTTTGCTTCGGTGCTTTAGAGAAAATAGGCATGGAGCTATTGGCTCAAAACCAGGCTTTGAAACATCGCTCTGATATGAAGCTCTAATACCAATGTTGCACACACACACACACAATTGTATCAAGCTCAGAGAGCGAGATAGACGAGATGTGATGGATGGAAGTACTCGATGATAATAATCATGAATGTGGAGTACAAAGTACTATTAGCCCTTGCCCTAGGGATGACATGGCTGACACACTAGAGCGTGTTCACACGGAGAAAAAATTCCTACCAGCACAGGGTAAAAGGTGCTCGTGTAGAGGGCTGTTCACACCAGGACTTCCAAGGCTAACAATTTTTGCCTCCCAAATTTGTAACTATAAGGGTATATGGACGATTTGCATTTTGAGTTAGTTAGATTGTTGCTTATTAAATGAGATTTTGTAACTTTTCTCTATCTTCATCCACCTTGAACTTTGTAAACCATCTTTTTAGATTCAAAGTGAAATATAAAAAGTCGTATATTTTATATTGAAAATGACTTATTTCTCAACTTGTCTTACCCAAAATTTGTGATGTGGAACCCCAAGCAATTTAGAAATCGACACTCACCGATGTCCGTGTATGTGCCACTGAGACTTCCAAACTATGCATCCTCTGACAACAACATGAGCTCAGGTGTCAGGATGAGTCTATCTGTGAAGAGCGTCGGATGCTTAGAATGAGCTAGCAACACTCACAAGCAGGACATAGATGCCCTCTGCCTATAATACCAATGCTAACAAAAGAACTTGTGACCTGTGATCAAGTCATGTTAGGTCACTAGGTGCTAAACAATTCTTTAAGGGTAGCATTAGTATAAATCAAGGTGTTGAGAAGATGTTTTTGTTTCCTTTAAGGAGATGGATTACACTTTCAACCCTACAAAAGGCCATGCAAGGTAAGGATACATAAATACTAAGGAGGATGATACTAGTAGTGTGGTTTAGTGAAGGATTGCACTTTCAACCCTACTAAGGCCATGCAAGGCCCATGATGCACAAATACTAAGGAGGATGCTACTAGTAGTGTGGTTTAGTGAAGTGGCTTTAAGGGTTTATTGAGCAAACAAGCCACTAATTGGGTACGCTCAAATTAGGCTAAGGAAGGTGGCGCACCTCTTATTTCTCTGAAAGAGGTAGGTGTGTTAGTTTAAGTGGGGTGGTGAATGTGTTGAGGTGTTTCTATAGTTTGAAAATAGGGTGAACCTGTTGAGGTGTTTATATAGGTATCAGTTTAAGTGGGGTGGCGAACTTGTTGAGGTGTTTATATAGTTTGAAAATAATTCTTTTTAAGTAAGTAATGGATCCTTGTGAGAACTTATCTCAACAAAGCTATTAAGAAACCAATGGTGCTCGGTTTTAAAAAGGGAAATTAATAAAGTTATTTAGAAACGAATGGTGCTCCCTTTTTAAAAAACTTAAAAATAAATAAAACCTTCTAATGGTGCTTATACATCATCATTCCCAGAAAGTTAAATCAAACCATGAGCATCAAACTTCTCCGAAATCTCCAACTCCATCAGGAGGCCTACTAGAATTCCCTTTACAATTCCAAACCTGTTTCAAGCCTAGCAATGTCCGGAAACATAGAAAACTCCCCATAGCGCTATGCTTCTAATGGATGAAAAGTAGCCTCATTTAAAAGATGGACGTCCATGCTAATGAAAATGTCTAAGAGGGGACTGCTCACATAAAGAACTCTCCATAGCGGTATGAGTAGCAACGTTAAAATGTAGCCTCAGAAGATGACGGCCTATGTTAATGAAACAATGTGAAATGTGTAGCAAGATGTATGACAAGAGGGAAACCCACACTGAAAAGATGGCCAGCCTATGTTGATGGAACCGTAGGTAGCAAGGAGGATGATAAGAGCGATGCCCACACGTACATTTACCTTATACAAATACAAAACGTAAGTCATCGACGAGTGAAGAAACTAGATGCAAGAATGTAACATGGATGCACATAACTTCTCCATGGGCATGGATGCACATAACTTTGGTTGGGTACACCCACATAGCTCACAAGGAAAATGTAATAATAGATGGGCGCCTAACGGTGTGAATTCTGAAGAGGAAACTTAAAGGTGGCGCATTGCATGTTGGACACGTGGATCGCCAGCTTTTGTTAGAATTATGCTATAAAAGTTTCCTTTTTCCTGCTTTATTTTGTCATCGCTGCTTGTCTCAGGTGCTGCCATTGCATCTCGTCTTTGATCGGCATTAGTGTTAAACGGTTATTAATCGCCCTTTAATCTTTAGCTTAATCACCTTCCTTCTCAAATGGCTTCTCACACCGATTCTGCTCGCCAGAAAGCTCAAGAGGCCAAGGAGGGTACCAAGGTTAGTCGTAATTGTTATAAATCTTTAATTTGTTGTGATTAACATCTTTTCTTAAGCTTCCCAAAAAAAAAAAGTTAAGGCTTCCATTTTAAAAGGTCCATTAAAAAATATATAGTGTGTTAGTAGATAGTAATGGTGTATGTGAATATAAAATAACATAGCTTTAATTTCACACAGATGATGAGTAATGTATATTCGGAGTAGGCCAGACAGATAACTATCAGAATTCTCTATGAATTAGAATTTTATAATAATAATTAGCATGTATGAACTATGTTTATATAAATACATTCATAATATATACAAAATATATGTATACATGTATATAAATCATAGTTAATCATAGTTTTGGTGATTAGTTTATGAATTAGAATTTAATATATACAAAATACATGTATACATGTATATAAATCATAGTTTTGGTGATTAGCTTATGAATTAGAATTAATAAATTCATAATATATACAAAATACATGTATATAAATCATAGTAAATTATGTATATAAATAATGAATTATGTATAAATACACATTCATAATATATACAAAATACATGTATATAAAAATGAATTATGTTTATAAATAAATACATGTATATAAATCAAATGAATTATGTTTATAAATACAGTGAGTTATGTATATAAATAATGAATTATGTATAAATAAACATAATGTATATAAATAATGAAATAAACACAATGTATATAAATAATGAATTATAAATAATGAAATAAACACAATGTATATAAATAATGAATTATGTATAAATAAACACATTCATACTATATACAAAATACATGTATATAAATCAAATGATTTATGTATATTAATAAATACGTTCATAGTATATACAAAATAAATACGTACATAAAATACGAATACGCGTATATAAATAAACACATTCATTCAAATGAATTATGTGTTTATACTATTTATATTTCATAGTATATAAATAATATGCGTATATATACGTTCATAAAATACGAAATACATTCATAAATACGTTCATAGTATATAAATAGTACGCGTATATAAATAATAAACACATTCATTCAAATGAATTGTGTTTATACAAAATAAATATGTTCATTAAATACGTTCATAGTATATAAATAATACGCGTATATAAATAAACACATTCATTCAAATGAATTATGTATATAAATAAATACGTAAATAAATACACAATAAATAAATACACGCATTCATTCAAATGAATTGTGTTAGTTTTTATACAAAATAAATATGTTCATTAATTTTTATACAAAATAAATATGTTCATTAAATATGTTCATAGTATTAAATATGTTCATAGTATTTATATAATACGCGTAATTATGTATATAAAAAAATACACATTCATTCAAATGAATTGTTTATAGTATTTATATAATACGCGTAATTATGTATAAAAAAAATACACATTCATTCAAATGAATTGTTTATACAAAATAAATATGTTCATTAAATACGTTCATAATATATGTTCATTAAATACGTTCATAGTATATAAATAATACGCGTATATAAATAATATAAATAATACGCGTACATTCATTCAAATGAATTATGTATATAAATAAATAATAAGTACACAAAATAATGAATTATATGTATATAAATAAATACATACATAATTCATTGTATTTTGTATGTATTACATTCTAGTATCATAGTTTTGGTGATTAGTTTATAAATATTACAATCAATGTAGGACTACTAATTAATTGCTTGTGTTAATTCAGGAGAAGGCTCGCGAGACCACGCAGGCTGCCCAGGAAAAGGCTGGGCAAACCAAGGAGATCACCCAGGAGAAGGCCTCGGAGACTGCTCAGAGGGCCATGCAAGCCAAAGAGCAGACAGAAAGCGTACTTAAGCAGGTTTAATGAAATTCGAAAATACAATTTTTTTTAAAACTCCCCCCAAAACCAGGTTTTTGTATTGGGTACCATCATATTTAATTTTCTAAAAACAACAGGATGATTTAATTTTCTCAGAACTTCTTTAAAATCTGATAACACTACTAACCTTTTTTTTTTTCATGTTCTCCAACTGTAATATTCTTGTGGTACTGCGCAGGCTGGAGAGAAGGTGAAAGGTGCTATTGATGCTGTAAAAAGCTCTGTCGGTGGCGGAGAGGGAGGCCCCAACCCTTAAGAGAGAAGAGGGGGGCCCTGTGCAGCTCTTTTTAAGTTGCGTTCTTAGTGATGGGAGCCAATTCTTGTATGCCTGTTGGCTTCCCATGTGCATGCAAATAATCCCGTTAGTTAAAAACGGTTGTCAGCTACATATGAATAGAATGGATTGCAGTTAGTTAAAAACAGTTGTCCATATAAATAGAATGGATTGCAGCTTATCAAGCGTTTCATGCATCGATTCTACTACTGTGATTGCTAATTTTATTTCAACCACCTCGCTTTTGCATTAACGCGGTCGATTAATTAATTGCTTGTGATTGAGCACAGGAAAATCTCCTAAAAACATAGCGTGGTGGTCTGTGCAGCACTAGTGATGGTTTTTTTTCCCTTAATTATTTTTCCTTGCTAAAAATTAATCTCTAATTAGTTGAGAAGCAAGCCTTTGTTCATCTCCCATGTTTTCATGAATAAGACCTTCAAACACCTCATCGTGTAATGGAATGCCATTCTTCATCAATTTACAGTACCTTATTATGCACAACAAAGTGGGACTCTCGAAAGAACCCTAATAAAGGTTGACCCGTGGTCAATGCTATTAGTAGCAAGCCTACCCCATGCCAAGAAGCAATGGCACAGCTTCCAACTACCTGCCCACAAATTGCCCTTTGAGCTCTATTTCAATTAGAAACTCTAAACTTTCCATGCTAAGAAGCAATGGCAACTGCCAACTGCCAACTACCTTTTTGGGCGCTCCCCAACACGTGTAACCCTAACTTTTTCAATCAGAAACCCTAAACTTTCCATGCTAAGAAGCAATGGCTGCCAACTACCTGCCCACAAGTGGCCCTTTGAGCTCTAGTTCAATCAAATCCTTAACTTTTGGGCGCTCCCCAACGTGTGAAACCCTACACTTTTTGGGAGCACGTGTTAAGCACCCATCAATGAGGAGACTCCACCAGTCATCACCTTCCATGCATGGGCCACCCATCCATGAGGACTACACACCAGTCATCACCTTCCATGCATGGGCCATCATCCATCACTTCCATCTTCTCCACATGTTGACGAAGTTTCACCAACTCGCTGCTCTCTTTTGGAGTTGTGCTTTTTCATCCTCAGAAGCTTGATTAGTGGCAAGCCTACCCCATGCTAAGAAGCAATGGCATCTGCCAACTACCTGCCCACAAATCGCCCTTTGAGCTCCTTTGAGCTCTAGTTCAATCAGAAACCCTAAACAATCAAAAACCCTAACTTTTGGGGTGATCTAACACGTGATGGAACCCTTAACAATCAAAAACCCTAACTTTTTGGGTGACCTAACACGTGTGAGGCACCCATACATGAGGACTCTCCACATCACCTTCCATGCATGGGCAATTGTCCACCACTTCCATCTAGTTCAATCAAAAACCCTAAACAATCAAAAACCCTAACTTTTGGGGTGACCTAACACGTGATGGAACCCTTAACAATCAAAACCCTAACTTTTTGGGTGACCTAACACGTGTGAGGCACCCATCCATGAGGACTCTCCACATCACCTTCCATGCATGGGCCATTGTCCACCACTTCCATCTACTTCACATGTCGAAGTTTCTCTAACTCGTTGCCCCCCTTTGGAGTCATGCTTTTTCATCCTCATAAAGCTTGTAATAGTTGCACCAAATGTTAACATGGCTTTTCCTGTCCTAGACTCCACCTAAGTCCTAGACCCCACCTAAATGTCTTTCCCAACATTGCTTCTACGCGGTCTTTACCCTCCTTGTTTCTAAGGATAATCGGGTCATCCTCCTCCATTGAGGTAGAAAACCCTCCAAGGAAGCATCATTTCTCTTCAAGAATGTTTGCCCTGCCCAACTTAAAATCTCACTGGCACGCCCACCACTTGAATCATCACTCCCTAAACATTGACTTTGATAACACCATCTCTATTGAGGGGGCTTTGTCCCAACTCTGAAGCTCCCCTATGGTGCGAAAGCAACGGCGGATGCAAGAGTACCAATCTCTACTTCAAAACTCAATCTCTATTTTAGAACTCTGCTTAGAGTCTGGTGGAATATTAGATGTTCCACCTAGTTGTGCAAATGGATACTCAGGTGCAAGTTGCAACTTGATGGCACAATGGACCGCTACAAAGCTCGCTTGGCTGCAAGGAGTATCTCACAAACCCATGGATTCGACAAGGAGACCCCTCTCCCTTGTCCTCGGCATGACTTGTTTTCGGATTCCTTTGGCCACCCATTCTGGTTATCCTCTTCATCAACTAGACATCAAAACCACTTTTCTGCATGATGATCTCTTTGAAGAGATGTACATGTAGCAAGCCCCTTTATATCAATCCACTGCAGCCCCATAGCAAGTTTGTCACCTCCATCAAGCAATTCATGGGTTGAAGCAATCACCTCAAAAAGCAATTTATGTCAATTTGTGGGTCACCTCGCCAATGGATCTTCATTAACAGGTTTCTATTATTTTATACAAAATTTAAGGCTTTCATATGCCTTTGTACTTTATTTGATACATCTTTTTGTAAATTGGCATGGAAAATATAGTGAGTTTGTAGATTTAAAGCTTTAACGCCATGTCCAATGTGTGTTTTCTTCTTCGAAGGTTAGACCAAATATCAAGAAAATACGAGGTGGTGGTTGCGGAAGTTGCGCACGACTCCTTTCTCATGAAATGGGAGTTGTCTTCTTTCTTCTCTGTCTTGGTTGGCACAACTCTTGCTCTCTTCTTTCTTGGTGTTTCTTCTTCTTGCATCTATGGAAGAGAGAGAGAGAGGATGGTGAAGAAGATGGCTTGTTCTTGCATCTATGGAAGAGAGAGAGAGGATGGTGAAGAAGATGGCATTTCCTATGTGCCAAAGTTCCTGTGCTTGCCCAAGTTCTTTGCGAATGTGGATGGGTTGTTATCTTGGTTATGAGAGGAATTTGCAAGTTCCATGGTTAGTACCATGGTTTTATCGTTATTGTGAGAGATGGGTGAGTCTCATTTTGGTTTTGTGTTTAAAGTTCTAAGAGATGGGGTGATACCTACTCATTTTGGTTTCCTTGTCGGGATAAGGCTAGCCATAGGATCTACAAAGAAAGGGGAGAAGGGTTGGTCTCAAGGACTATAAGAATTGAGGATGAAGGAGAAGTGTTGTTGTTGTGGAAGATCTTCATCGACCTATCTCAAGTGCTATGATTGAAACTCCTAGTAAAACTTCACGCAATTAATACCAAGGTGATCGCATGAAGGTTTAGTGTGAGTCACAAGTGCAAAGAAAAGAAAGGAGTGCATATAATCAAGAGTAGAGGTTCGTTGTGTATTTGGTTTAAAGTGGTAAGATAATCATGAAATTGAGTGAGGCAGAGGTTTGTTGTGTATTTGGTTTAAGATAATCATGAAAGGAGTGCATATAATCAAGAGCAGAGGTTCGTTGTGTATTTGGTTTAAGATAATCATGAAATTGAGTGAGGCAGAGGTTTGTTGTGTATTTAGTTTAAAGTGGTAAGATAATCATGAAATTGAGGGAGGCATTTGTGTTTAAATTTGGTTTAAAGTGGTAAGATAATCATGAAATTGAGGGAGGCAGAGGTTCGTTATGTATTTAGTTTAAAGTGGTAAGATAATCATGAAATTGAGGGAGGCACTTGTGTTCAAAGGAGGTTCGTTGTGTATTTGGTTTAAAGTGGTAAGATAATCATGAAATTGAGGGAGGCACTTGTGTTCAAAGAAAATATTTACTATTCTCACAAATGACCATGGCAATCGGAAGAGGTGGTGGGAATCACCCCTCATTTGGGGGCCTTGAAAGAAGAAAGAAATGGGGGTGTGGCAATGCACAACGCAGCCCAATCCCATGTCCAACACCACCATGGCATGTCTAGGAGACAAAGAAGAAGATGTTGTGAAGATGATTAAGGGAAAGAACAAGAAGACGATGGAGTCTCTAACACAATGTATGTGGCTTTGTGTGATGGTCCACATATGGAGAAAAAAATGATGATGATGATGATGGCACTTTGGCTCATCTATGGGACAGGCTATCTCCAATAGAACAGAATTGTTGGATTTTCTGTATGAAAGGTGAGAGAATCGCCTACTTTAAAGAGAGAATTGTGAGATAGAGAGAAAAGGGCTAAAGAAAAGAACTATAAGCTAAGCACAAATGACAACCAACGAAAGACTCCTTGTGAACAAGAGACAAAGATGATGGTGATGGTGGGCTTCTCATGGTGGTGACGGCGGCGGGCGACATGGCAAAGGTCTTCTCCTAGCAATGGCATTAAGCAGTGGCGGGCGGCCGCTTCTATGTTTTTACTTGAGCATTAGCAAAGGACAACGTTCCTTTGCAGCAGAGAGATAAAGTTCTTAGTTTTTTTTTTAAGACCTTACTTTGATTATGTTAAAGGGTCCTCTCTAAGCCCTTATTCCCATGCTCTGTTAGCCGAGAAGCCTATCCAAATCACTCAAGAATTCATAGTTTATATTTCTTTTCTACGTAAAAAAAACTCATTTCCTCTCCAAAATAAAAAACAACACATATAATCATGTGCCGAGTGGAATTCTTCACGCCTAATTTCTCTTGAGGATGCACTTCATTGCCAATCCTTAGTGGGGTTCTATCCATGGACTTATAGTGCTTCATATGACAGGTTTTTTTTGTTCTTTTGTTAAGGCTTGCGGGATGTTTTCAAAGACATTGTGAGTGAAGTTTTTTGCTTTATCTTTTGAAGTAGAGGTGAGGAGTTAGGAGTTAGATTTGAAAGAGGAGAAGTGTGAAGTGGAGTTGGGAGTTTATGTGAGGAGTTTGAGAAGTGTAGTAGTCCAAAGGTAAGGCTTTGTTCTTTTTGCTCACAATAACGCTCACAAGCTAGGTGGAGAAGAATGATAAACCAATATTTTGTGTGCTTTTTTGGCACATTTATGGATCTTCATGGACATATTTTTATTATTTTATGGATCTTCGTGGACATATTTTTATTATTTTATGCAAAAATTTAAGGTATTTATATGCCTTTGTACATTATTTGATACATCTTTTTATAAATTAGCATGGAAAATATAGTGGTGGGGTCTCCACATTTAAAGCCATGTCCAATGTGTGTGTGAGTTTTTTTCTTAAAAGGTTCAAGGACACTTTTTGAAGTTTTCATGGTTGCAAAATCAAAAGGTTTTTAGACCTTAAGCTAAAAGATCTACTCGTTTTTTATAATATCAAGAAAAGAAAATGAGATGGTTTGAGAAGTTATGCACGACTCCTTTCTCATGAAAAGGTACTTATGTCTTCTTTCTTCTCTCTCTTGGTTGGCACAAATCTTGCTCTCTTCTTTCTTGGTGTTTCTTGTTCTTGCATGTATGGAAGAGGGAGAAAGTGAGGATGGTGAAGAAGATTACATTTTTTGTGTGCCCAAGTTCTTGTGAGTGAGGATGGGTTGTTTTCTTGGTTATGAGAGTGTCGAGCAATTTGCAGGTTTCATGGTGAGGGGCTAATAAGCCCTAACCATATACTTTGCTACCTTAGTACTTTGGTTTTGTGTTCATTTGTAAGAGATGGGCATGAGACCTGTCCATTTTGGTTCCGATAATGAAATAAGGCTAGCTATAAGATCTGCAAAGAAAGGGGAAAAGGGATGGTCTCAAGGCTTATAAAAATGAGGACAAAGGAGAAGAAGTGCTGCTGTGGAAGTTCTTCATCCGACATATCTTGTGATACTCATAATAAAACTTCATGCAATCAATACCATGAAGTTTTATTGTATCACAAGTGCAAGGAGGAGAAGAAATGAGTGCGTATAATCAAGAACAATTTCAGGAAGAGGTTCACTCTATATTTGGTTTAAAGTGGTAAGATAATCATGAAATTGAGGGAGGCACTTGTGTTCAAAGAAAATATTTACTGTTCTCCCAAATGGAGGAAATAAATTTGTAGTCGAGAATGTTGCTTTATCCATGGAGTTGTTTTGCTTTTCTTATTGAAAGAGGTGGTGGAAAATCACCCCTAATTTGGGGGCCTTGAAAGAAGAAAGAAATGGAGGGTGTGGCATTGCTGCTATGGGAATATATTTTAAGCCCTCTTAAAAATATTATTCTACCCTCTTAGATAATTCGGGGACGCTTAGATTATCTTTGCGTCTGTGATGGCCGTACGGACGCGAGCCTTGTACGAGCGGGCGTCCGGCACGAAACACCACGTCTTTGCCGCACGCGGCCTCTTGATGGCTCATGACGGCTCCACCGGCCCGTCGAGCGCGTTGCACGCGTTTGCCTTGCGGGTCTCACCGTTCACTTGCCCTTCATGCCCGGCTCGGCTCCAGGGGCCTCACTCGGGACTTGCCTTCCATCCATGCCTTGCCAGCCTAGGGTCCACCGTCAGCACGGCCCGGCCCGCCGGCCACGTCGGCGGCCGTTTTTCCACCGTCCACGGTCCCGTCGGCTCATTCGGTCCCGACTCCGTCAAGGTTGGGAGGGCATCCCCTGGGCACACGGCTCCCTAGCAACCCCGTCCGCAACCGGGAGGCCTAACGTGCCTACCCGCCGATGCGTGAGTGCGTCTAGGTGCCTACCATGGGTCCATGCTTTGCCCCTCCAAGCACTTCCTCCCCATATAGATGCATTATATTCGGGGCGGTCTAGCATACCCCTCGGGCACCATGTCCCTCCGGATAGAAATCCCGCAACGCATCACGGTAAACGGCCGTTTTGGCCGTTTTTAGCCAAAACGGCGAAAACTGACGGAACGCGTCACATACACCCCCCCTTTATAGAATTGACACCCTCGTCAATTACTTTGAAACGAAAGGTGGGATGCATGACCTGAGTATAAGGCATTTGTGCAACGTGATAGATAATATATATTGAGGACGGGAGGTCTTAACCCTGCTTTATAGCCATGAGCAGAGTCAGTGTCTAACCCGTCATGAGCCATCAAGAGGCCCCGTGCGGCAAAGACGTGGTGTTTCGTGCCGGACGTCCGCTCGTACTGGGCTCGCGTCCATACGGCCATCACAGCGTCATTCCAAATTATGTTAATATCATGAGTGATACCATTATAAATATTAATACATTTGGTGGCTATTGACGTATGCTTGGGGTCTCCAATGTTTGTTTTAGTTGGTTTGTATGTAGGGGTGATTCCCGAGTTACGCCTAGCAAACATGTGTGTGATGATGGTTTGTATGCTTATGAAATATTTATTTCACCAATTTATTGTTGGTTATTTTATTGGTGAAGAGGATTCTGAGGATTCAGGAGAAGTCGCACCAATTTATTACTTTTGGTACACCATTTTTGTAAACAAGCTTGTAAATACATGTGCTAGCTTGTGCACATTTTGATTTATTTTGTATAGTTTATCAAGCATAGACTTGATCCTTAATATTTGGTAAAGTGTGATATGCTTTAAACCCAAGCCTCAATTTATGGGCACTCTATTTTTGAAGATAAGAGATTGTCGTATAAGAAAAAAACCACTTTTTACATTTTTGGAGGCTATGGCCTAATTTGGAATGAAACATCTCGTAAAATAAATGCTCATGTGTGGGGGGAATTAGGCCATACACACATGAGGGGGGATGATTGTACCCAATATTGGAGTTGCATCTTATGATTTAAGTATTTTCATTTGTTTTTGAATATTTTGACCATGGTCATGTGATGTTTGATGAATTATTGAATTTAAATGATTTTCTTACAAATTATTTGATTTCTATTCTCCCTAGAAATTTAGATCGTGAGAGTGGTATGAGAGCGAGGTTCCTAGGGAGAGAAAAAGGGATAAAATTGAGTAGGAGAAAGCTAAATTCAAAGGTTTTTAAAGGATTGACTCTAAGGGAGAAAAAGGTTGCTAGGGAGAAAAAGGTTGCTAGGGAGAAAAAGGGATAAAATTAAGTGGGAGAAAGCTAGCTTCAAAGGTTTTTAAAGGATTGCCTCTATATTAACCAAAGGGTAATGACCAAAGGCTAAGAGGAAGGTGGTAATAACTAAAGGCTAAGAGGAAGGTGGTAAACCTTTCTTAGAAAACCATGAAACCACTCTCAAATTGAAAAGCTGTTTTGCTAAATTCTTGACCTCTTTCTGATTTGTCTGTCTAGTATGGATGATTTTTAAAATTGAGAGTAAATCTTGCTTAGCTTTCCAATTGCTAAACCATCGAGGGAGGAAGGAACCTATAATGGACAGTGTACAAATCTCCAAGAGTCAATTTATGGAGAAACATGCATTGTGGGAAAATTTTCGGAAATTAATCTTTTAATTAGAAAAAAAAATTATATCCTTCACATAAGCTTTTATCAAGCTGCGCTGGAATATGCCATAGAAGCCTTATAAGCCTTTACTAGTAAATTTGATCAAAAGCTTTGAAAGCTTTTAAATAGTAAAGCCTACATTGAGATAAACAAAACCAAGGAGAGAGATCATGGGTGAATGAGCTGGAGAATGTAATGCTAGCAACGCGATCACGGCCAGACATAATAAACTCCGCTGGATTATTGCATAAAAGAAGCTTTAATTCTTTACATAAGTAATTAAGTAATTGTAAGCTTTAATTGTTAAAGCTTACTTTGGAATAAAAGCTTTCTTAAGCTTTAATATTAAAGCTTGGAAAAACCCTCTTATGGAACAAACTTAATACACTATTTTTATTTCCATCTATATCTCTCTCTCTTTTGGGTACATTTCTGTGACCAAAAATTCGAAGAGAGAAAAACCCACAAAAAACCCTGAGCTATTTTAATACCAATTTTTGCAAGAAGGGTTTTAAAAATTCCTATCCTCATCTTCTCCCGCCTAAAGAAAAATTTCTTGAGAAAAAAACTCATCTATCCCCACAAAAGACTACTATTCAGGAAGAAAGTTTGCAATGGTTGAATTACCCATTCCACCCACAGTTTAAAAACAAATTTTAGCACTTCAAGAACAAATTGTTAATAATGAACGAGAACTTCGACACGAGTTAGAGCATCAAGTCAAGCATACCAAACGCAAACGCAAACGCAATGCTTCTAATTCTTCCGACTTAGATGACAAAGAAAGTGACCAAGTCACTGTTAAAGCTACATTGTGTGCTCAAAATTCTAAGAAAGACACACGCATCAGTCGAAAGGCATTCACTTTCCAAAATTATGATGGCAAGAAAGATGCACGAGTTCTCATTGCTTGGATTAGCCAACTAAACGACTATTTCTCTGGCGAGAAGTTCTCCGAGAAAGATAAAATTAAATGTGCTTACAATCATTTAACTGAAAGTGCGGCTTTATGGTGGGACGTGATTAAACAAGGTAAACATCGACCTTCAACTTGAAAAGAGTTTAAAAAAAACATTTTCTACCATCGCAATACAAAGCTAAAGCACGTCAACGATGGGACACAATGTGCTAGATTGATAAAGAGAATGTCCAAGCTTATATCGATAAGTTTTGGGATATTCTTTTGCAAGTTCAAGTCATTGAAAAAGTCAAGGAAAAAGAGCAGCGTAGAAAAATCATTGTAGGACTTAAGTTTACCATTAGGGCTGATGTTAGATTGATAAAGAGAATGTCCAAGCTTATATCGATAAGTTTTGGGATATTCTTTTGCAAGTTCAAGTTATTGAAAAAGTCAAGGAAAAAGAGCAGCGTAGAAAATTCATTGTAGGACTTAAGTTTACCATTAGGGCTGATGTTAACATGTTTCATCCACATGACCTTAGCATTGCTATGGACCTTGCCCTAAATTCAGAACGTAAAACAACTACATCTAGAGATTTCAAGACTCAGGATAAATCTTTTACAAAATCTACTAAATCTTCTTTCCCTGCTAGTTCTTTTAATAAATCCAGGATGCAAAAGGGTAAAGATGTGGCTAAAGGAGGTTTTCAAAAGGACAACAACAACAAACCTTCAAATGGACAACCAAAGAATTGAATCATCAGATGCTACAACTGTCATAATGAAGGACACCTCACGCAAGATTGTCTTGACACATTAGGGGGCATTTGAATATATTTTGGGCCTTTTACTAGTGAAAGTAATTAGTAACGGACCAATGAGAATAGAGGAGTGTGCACATTTGGTCTCCTTTATATATAGGGAGAGAGACTAGACCGTAGGGAGGGGGACTAGGCTTTCGGCGCTCATAATTACATTTGTTTCCTACCAAAAGTAGGGGGTTAGAGTAGGTAGGTGTGGTCCCACAATTTTCGAGGCTCATTATTCCAAAACAGTCACTTTTTCCCCCAAAAACTCATCTCAAACTTGATTATAGACCAAAATCTCATTTTCAAGTCCGCTTAGCTTCTTGAACATCCAAACTATATTCTCATTAATCTCCTCCCTTCTTTCATCTCTTCATTCTCCAAGGCTCCTCCAAAACCCTAATCTACAGATCTCATTCTAGAACATTCACCCAATCCTAACCTTTCGCACAACAAGCTTCACCTTTAGCTTTCAGGTTGACATGGCCGCACCAAGAAGACCAAAAGATGAGATTGAGGAGATATCGCTGCACAATAGGAAGGATGACAATGGTGCTTGGGTGGGAGAGGCATTTCGCAAGGGTTCTTGGGTTTATCTATAGTCTATTGCAATTGGTCCCCATCGAGTTCGACGGCGAGATGTGATGGAGCTTCATTGGAAAGGTCGTTTACAGGGTTTCAATGGAGAACTAGTGGCAATGGTACAACACGTTTACACAACATGAGATATCCATATTCGCCAACAAACTAAGTTTTCATGCAATTGTAATTATCATGAGTTTGAAAGGAGCATATGATTTCATGACTGCCAGAAGTTTCTTTCTTTCTAAGTCATCTTATTTCTTGTTTGTAGACATTTCTCCCTCAAACTTGGTAGAGGAGTAGCCATTATGCAGTCTTACTGGAACATTTCAAGCATTACATGGAGATATCGGTGAAGCAATGTTTTCTTGTAGAAATAGTGTAATTTCTCAAAGAAATAGTTTTCTTTTACCGGCACTCCTATGTGGTTCCAAGGCATGATGGTAGTTTTGGTAAGTTACAGATGATAACATCTCCCCCCCCTCTCTTCTATTGAATGGCGGTCATGAAATCAAAGATGCTTTGTGATATACAAGGGTCTTTAAAGTTTGCAAAGCCCTCTCGATGTATGGGTCTTAGTTGGGTATGCCCAATACATCTTTTTGCTAAGATGTTCAATCAATTTACCTTCTCACAAACATCTACCATGTTTGTGTGCAAGAAAGTACTAGGTGATGACATGGTTGCCTTGCTTGGAAAGCACTAGAGTATTGTAGAGGGGGTGCATAAAAATGACACATTCAAGTGTAATATAGTAGACTCTAGTGTTTCATTTCGGTATCTCAAAGCTCGTTCCACGTTATACATACGCTTTTATTATGAGCGGTGGATGAAAAAGAACAGTTATTGGGTTCCAATGCAGGCAGATGAACAAGTTGTTTTACCTGTTGACATATGTGTCCGGTTGCCAAGTGGTGTGGTGGAAGTTGTAAGTGCAAGTAGACATTGGAGCCTCCTAAATGTTAGGGAGCACCTTCAAATCGCAGGAGGTGAGGATATTAGCAAGGCACAATGGCAAGGTGAATAAGAGAATGGAGCCGATGGCCTTGGTAGATTCCGACGATTGGGAGGCTGAGGGTATATCGATGAGTTAATGAACTTCTCTAGAACAATACCTTCCGAGCTTCCTTTTCAAATCAATTTTGTAAAATCTTTTATGATTTACCAATCAAAAGTGCAATGTGTATTTTAATATATTTCTTGGATTGTAGAAAGCTATCCCATGAATGTGAATTCTTATAAAACACATGAATGGTCAATTCATTGTAGGCTAGGAAAATGGATTTATGGCACACAGGATTGGAGATAACAATTGTTCAAAACTAGGGTGGTTTTATGACACACAGGCTTGTAGAACATGGTTTTCAGCAGTATATAAAGACATCCTACATATGAAAGTTGTGACATTATTTCTTACTCATAGCTCATAACAAAAGCTAGCCTTCCATGGATGCGAATTCTTCTTTTTTGCGATAAGGATGCTCCTAGCAAGGTTGCTTTGCCCCCTCCTATCTCACAAGATAACTTAGTGTATTCCTCTGTGTTGTGGATACAGATGATAAATCTGTCGTGTACTCTGAAAACAGACAGAAAGACCTTGAAGATGCAAAAAAACTGATTAGTTGAAGCCAAAGCCGTGTATCAAACGACCCCAAGAAGACCCAAAACAAGTCAACTGAAGAAAAACCAGGATGATTAGGAATTTTAGGAATGTTTTGTATTGAGGACTTGGGCTCAGAACAATTTGTATCTCAATGTTACTTTAATGGACTCGTATTATACTTTGCTCTCTCTCTCTCTCTCTCTCTCTCTCTCTCTCTCTCTCTCTCTCTCTCTCTCTCTCTCTCTCTCTCTCTCTCTCTCTCTCTCTCTCTATTTTTTCGTAAATTGTTTTTAAAGCTGTCTTAAATTGCTAAAATAATGAGGGGTTCAATAAGAATTGTGGATATTAAAAAAAACAAAGATATGAGAAAAAAGCTTGTATCGAGAAGAAACATAGAAAGATGCACATTGGATATTGTTTTTATTATAAAAGTGTTATTTTCACTAGATTCAATTTCTATGCATAGAATGAAATGTACTAATAAAGATCTCCAGGGCTAGGGCTGCTGGGGGCTCCATGCCCTCAGGATTCTCTGTCTCTGGCCTTGCATCCATGCCTGGGTCTCTTTTGTAGAAGCCTTCTTGCCTGCGAATCGAAGCTTCTTCTTCGGAGTACCATTTTTGCCAACCTTCTTGGGGGTTCCTTGCTTAAAGATAAAATACTTAAAAGGTGAATGCATAGGCATTCTTTTCTTCTTTGATGTAGAGGCTTTTCTTCTCAGGAGCGATCTATAGGTAATCATCTTCCATTGTGAAGGATACATTACAAATGAGTTGCCTAGGTACTTTTGCAAGCCTCTCATCATTCTCTTTCTCTAACTGCAGAAGGTTGGATAAACTCTCATCCACTTTCGATTCTCTTACATCAACATTTTGTTCTCTTTCCTCACCCTTTAAGTCTTTTTGTCTTACCAACTTCCAAGTCCTATGTAATGGACTTGGGGATGTGACTTCTTCAACCTTAAGCTCATCTTTCTTTTTCCATTTCAAAGAAGGAGGAATAGCTAGGATCTCAACTGCCTTTCTATCTCTAAATGGAAAGGGAGGAATAATTTTATCAAACCTATACCTGACCCTGCTGACAACTGTCTCATGATCTTTCTTGTTGGTTTGACCGGGGGAACTAAAGGAACTTTTCTGATTGTTTGTTTTGTATGAGCCATCATCAACGATATTGAAATCATTAAAGACGAGGATTGTCATAAGTGGACATTGACCAAAAGGGTGCATTATTGCAGTAAAGATAGAAATCACAAAAAAATTTCCCATCCACGGTGCGATAAGCATGTTCGGACAGAGACAAACTTCCTTATGGCACCGTGGGAGGTGGCTTTCAGAAGCGTGCAGTAGAGATAAAAATCACACAAAATTTCCCTTTTCCTTCCACGGTGCGATAAGCGAGTTCGAACAGAGAATAAACTTTCTTGTCGCATCGTGGAAGGTGACTTTCAGTAGAGATAAAAATCACACAAATTTTCCCTTTTCCCTTCCACGGTGCGATAAGCGAGTTTGGACGGAGAACAAACTTCCTTATCGCACCATGGAAGGTGACTTTCAAAATGGCACGTGCAGTAGAGATAAAAATCACAAATCACATAAATTTTCCTTCACGGTGCGATAAGCTTGTTTGGATATAGAGAAGAAACTTCCTTATCCCATTGTGGAAGGTGACTTTCAAAAGGGTGGAGTAGAGATAAAATTTTCCTTCACGGTGTTTCCCTTCCATGGTGCAATAAGCTTGTTCAGACAGAGAACACACTTCCTTATCGCACCGTGGAAGGTGACTTTCAAAAGGGTAAAGCTATCTTTCCCTTCCACGGTGGTGCGATATAAAGGAATCCCGACAAAGCACGATACACTTTATCACACCGTGGGAGGTGAATGTGGTTTCATGAAGGGCAAATTAATACTGGAGTTGCACTTTGGATTTGTAACTTATCTAAATTTCTTACTGCAGACAAGGATGATTATACTAAGGAGCAGAGTGAGAATGCTCCACAAGAGCCTTTTGCTTTAAAAAGTGAGTCTATAGATGAAGAGGTCATGGACCTTTTATTTGATGATGACTGCATTCCAAACACAGTGTTCGATGCGGCTCTGATAAAGGCATCTATAGTTATTGATGAGGGTTGTTCTATGCAGTGAGAGGGCTCTATGTCAAATTTTGTCATCCCTGGGCTTCGCTCTTTCCTTATAAATGGGAAGAGTTATTTGAGCTCTATAATTTTAGGGGAGATTACTACCTATGGCAGTTATAGCAGATGGTTGTGAAGCTGCCAGAGGATTATTTGATGTAGAGAATGAATATAAAGAGGATTTGTTGGCTTTGGACAGAGGTTACCGAGAGCTTCATAGAAGCTCTTGAGGCCATGTCTTTATTCTTTGACAAAGCTAAAGAGAGATAATCTTCTATTCCTAGTAGAAGTGAAGAGGAGTTTCAAAGTCTTCAAAAGGAGATGGGGCTTACAGAGTTTGGTCGAGGACCTTTGCCTCAGCTTGATCAAGAAAATGATGAAGGATCCATAAACCTTTGGGATGCAACCAAGTTGGAAGAGGATGAGAACCAAAAGGTAATCAATCCCATATATAAATGTAGATTGAGCTTAATGATGGCTTAGGAGATTTTATGTTATCTTTTTATGTTTTCAAGAGTTCATGTTGTCAAGCCTTTTATGTCAATGTAGATAGAGCTTGATGATGCAGATGACTTCCTTGGACGTGGTGGAGCTACTCATGCAAGAGTGGGGCAAGATTCTGCTATTGCACACTACATCTCATCTATTCTCACAAGGAAATTTTTATTGTCTATCATAGCAAGTATTCTAAGGATGTTGAAATTCCCTTACTAGAATTCAAGGCACTATCTAGATATACAGGTTATTGCATTTGTCTCTTACAATTCACATAAGGTCATGCTCATAGAGAAATGTGTTGCCATTCGTATTTTTGGATATGGTCTTGGATTTTGGCCTTCTAGAACTGAATACTTCCTTTGCTATGCTAGCTATGCCCTAGGTGCCAGAGTAGATGTTAAAACACTCAAGGGTTATAGTCGCAAGAAGTTTCAGCGTTATAGAGGAGAAATGCCTAAAGGGGATGAAGAGAACAAATTGGAAAAAAACAAGTAGATCTTGTATTTTATACACAACTGGATTTTGTAATCAACTTTTTTAAATTTTATGAAATGAAAACCATGTTTTGGCTAGATAAACAAAATTCCATGTTTTGTGTTGGTATTCAAAGTGTTTTCTGTTACAATCCAAGTTCTTAGTACTATAAAACCTTCCAAATTTTTCCTACTCGACTTCGTGAAGATCTCCATGCCGCATGATGTGTTGGTCCTATGCCAGCTTTCCACTTTGATGATCTCCTCATTTTGGCACGATTTCTTGCTGCCCTTGCTAAATTGCTTGTATGAGCTCTTTCCATGGATATTTTCCGTCCAAAAGTGTATCTGAAAAACCAGCTAAGCATCTCCTTGAGGTAATTTGTACGAGTCTTTCCCCCTCCATGATAGGTGTTTTTAAAATATATGCCTCTAGCTCAATAGTGAGATTTCTCCATTCCTTGGGTACTCCACATGTCAAGACAACCATGCTCATCCATGAAGTATGCACCATGAGCATACAAAATATGCTGCAGGAAAATAAAAGAAAGTCAACAGTGATTTATACTCATTGTTTCTTAATAAAGGACTTGTAATGTGTTATGTGTTTACCATGTAATGAGTAATGTTGTTATCACCCCATGTATGGACCATGGACTTGGTAAAAGAAAAAAGCTCTTCTTTAAATTTTTGTCGACCCTCTGCAGTTGTTCTTATTTTAGTCAATAATTTTACCATCTTGTTGAAGTCTGACCAAACCTTCTCACATGTAGAACTACAAGGCTTGGGTTGGCGCAGTCAAATGTTGTACATTTACACAAATCCTTCCACAAGTCCCAAGGCTTTGATAAGTCCTTTGCCTCTTCTAGCCTCTCCAAAAAATGTCTTATTTTGTATCCACTCATGGACACCTGCTGTGCAACCTCATGATTCGTACACCAGAGATTTTTTTGTTAATAGTAACCTGCACATCACTGCCATGGCAACCAATTGAGTTTAGTAGCTGCTCCACTTTTGTTTGCCCTCCATGGTGGTGAATGCATAGTTAATGTGACACTTGAGCAGATGGTCAAACACATGCAGGAATGCATGTAAAGTACAGAAGTGGACATTTTTGAGCTTAAATGGAATTATAGGATTCCAATCAGGATCTTTCAAATGCCTATTTGGCTCAGCTAGCATGTTTGCACGCAAGACACCGCCAACCAATTGATAGCATCATCGTCCATTGTCTCGTTCTCATAGTCTTGATTCTCAAGCATTCGCTTCCTGCCCGCCTTCTATTTTTTATCCCTAACCACTGTCATGCACCACGGACAAGGATTTAGGGTGTTAGCACCTTGTGGACACCCAAGCAAACCCTTTATTGTCTTTAGGTCTCCCCCAAATCCTAATCTACTGTATAAGTGCCCTTGCCCTCTACTTCTAGTTTTTCTTCCAAAATCTGTGCTTTAATGACATTGGAAATCAAGGGTGTCCTATTAAATATCCAAGTGAGCACCTCATGTGTCTCTTTTGGTACTTCAAATTCCCCAAGCCACCATATCTCTCTCTCTCAGATTGGACACTAAATGATGGATAGCTTGACTTGCAAGTCTTCCTCTCCCTAATCACTGGTTTGAGTGTCTGGACTTTCACTTCGCTCGAACGTGTCTTCACGTAAAGAAGATGACTCTGAACTTTTTGCATATGCCATAGCCTCATTCATGAGTGTGATACTCATTCGCTCTAATCTCTTTCCTTTAACAACAATCTGACACTCATCCATTTTTAACACAAAACTAATTGTTTCACCTTGCATGTTAAGTTTTGCCACTTCATGGATTATTCAACTATGTCAAAGATGATGAAAAAGATACATACAATTTTTAGGCAGTCCATAGAATAAGATCATGGCTTTGTGAAGACGCTTTAGATCAGCAAATATATTATTGAACTCATTGTAAGGATACATAATATTACTATTATTGGTGCCTCGCTTTTTCCCCCATGCCCCAATGGTCAACTCATTAGTGATGCAGTAGTATTATCCTATCTGTCATTGCACATCTTCATTGCATGTTCTCTTTACTAATCTTAGTCTTCTTGGAACAAGAAAAATATTTCATGTGATGCCTTGCTTTTGAAGTGTATCTTTTAGCAATTGATATAGAGAGCCTGGTATCCTTTTGTGCTGATGCCCACTTCATTGCAAGCATTCTGAACCTCTTCAATGCCTAAAATATTAGTTGTGTCTTGAAGTATTTCATCTGCAAGTATCTGACGTACCTTCTTGTAGTGCGGGTCTCAAACTACGGAAAGAATATCACATTTCCTGACATAACTATGTAAAATATCTCCAATGGCTTAAGGACCATTATCCCCACATGCTTCTGTAAGAAATTTCCTATAAGAAAGAAACGATGATTACTTACATTACCAATATTGTATAAAAAAGAAAGAAACATCAATAAAAGATGAAAAGAAAACAAACCGTGCTCCATGGATTCTTCGCTTGCCGAGCACCACCAACTGAAAGTCTTTGAATGTTATTCATCATCCTCTTTCGTTCTCTTGCTCCTATAGGGGTGCTTTTCAAGCGAGAGATTGTATCCTGCAATTTTATTATGCGGTCCTCTTTCTCTTTGCCTTATTTCTGTAGCTCCAAAATATTGTTCTGCATTTTTTGCAAGCTATTTGAAATGCTTTGTAAGTTATGTATTTATAAGTGGAGGAATTGAATCCTCCATACATCACTCATGCTTAAGCATTTATAGTACCCAAGCAGCCCATTCTCACCTTATCCCCAACAAATTGAATGAATGATGGTAGATCTGTGAAAGGTGGAGAGCAGCTCGAAGAAGGATCATTAGGATATAAATATCCATCAACCCAAAGATCCACATTACTCCGGCCATGTTATCTTCTTTCTTGCTTGTCCTGTGCATTAAGACATTATTTTTTGATAGGTGCATATTCATTCAATATGCGAACATGCAAGTCTACCTTCCTCACTCGTGATGGATTATCTGAGGTGTTTATTACTTCTCTGAGTGCCATTACAACAAGAATTGGGGGTCTATGAATATGTATGGATGAAATAGTAACTCTAAAATGGTAGCTCTAGAGAGAGAGAGAGAGAGAGAGAGAAAATATTTTCACATGGAAAAGGAGAGCTTGGGAGAGACTTAAACAGATGGCTCAGATACTGTAGGAATGGGAGAAAGAGAGAGAATCGTATTACAGGCGTGGAAAGTTGGGAGAATGAATGAGAACGGTTTAATTTGGTGGGAATTTCAAATACGGCATTAAAGTGCAGTAAATAAGATTGAAAGGGTAGAATTGAAAGTAAAGTAAATAAGATTGAAAGGGTAGAATTGAAAGTAAATGGAATTTTCCTATTTTTGAGCCCCACTAATGGATGAGATTGATGATGTGGAAAGAGAAAGAGATACGAAAATCCTAGAGAGGGAAACTAGAGCCTAGAGGGGGAGCCTAGAGATCACCTACTTTTAGCAAGAAAGGCTTCTTTATGAGCTATGCCTCCTTATGCCACAATAAAATTAGTCTTAATTCCTTAAAATTAGGGATTCTTACAGGGCCCTTTTTATGCTCAAATTTCCCCTAATGAAAAATAAGAATTCCACTTCAACAGCTCGACTCAACGTCATTGAAGAAGACAACGAAGATTCTTTCAAGCAGCAACTCTGATCCCGACTATTCAAATTCAGGTAAGCTTTCAATTCATGCTTTATTAAAAATTCAAGGAAAAATAAAAGGAAAATCAATTTCTATATTGCATGATGATGGTAGTTCGCATGATTTCATTTCTAAGAAAGCATTGAAAGTGCTCTAATTACAAGTAAAGGCTGCATTTCAAGGTACTAAGTACAACTACACTAGGGAGGTTAGAGATTTAGAATTGCAAATGGGTTCACTGAAAGAAAAGAGAACATTCCTAGTGGCACTTTTACAAAGTGTGGATGTCATGCCATGGAGACATTGTGGTTAATAAAAGATGACCAAGAAATTTGTCTTCAATGCCAAAACAAAGGTGAGTTAGGTCCATTTTTAACTCATACTCAAGCAAAAAGAGCTGTACAAAAAAAGGAGAAGACATTTTTTATTTTAGTCAACTAGCTTACTACCAAGGATGACTTCAAATCAAATATATCTCATGACCCTTACATCTCTAAATTCTCTAATTGCTTTATAGACAACTTACCACCTGGCTTACCCAGACCTCACCCAGAAGACCATAAGATAGAAATAAGTCTTGGTAGTTTACCGCCATGTAAAGCTCCTTACAGAGTTAACATGCTAGAACAAAAGGAATTTCAAAGACAAGTCGAAGAACTAGTAGATAAGGAATTGATTCGACCCAGTATTTCTCCATTTGGTGCTCCATTTCTTCTTATTAAAAAGAAGAATGCTACATATTGATTGTGTATCGATTATCGTGTACTAAACAAAATACTATTAAGAATTGATATCCAATACCTTGAGTAGATGACTTGCTAGACAAACTTAAAGGAGCCTGAGTCTTTAGCAAGATCAACCTAAAGTCTGGTTATCTCATCAGATTCAAATGGACGAAGGAGATATCTACAAAATTGCTTTTAGAACCCAAACTGGCCATTATGAGTTTTTAGTTATGCCATTTGGTTTAACTAATGCTCGAGCTACTTTCAACAGAATGATGAATAGGATATTCTTGAAATATCAAAACTTTGTTGTAGTGTTTTTCGATAATATCTTAGTTTTCAATAAGGATCGTCAAGAACACGAACAACATCTAGAGAAAGTATTCTCACTTTTTTAAGAGAATCAACTCTATGCTAATCCTGAAAAGAGCAAATTCTTAGAAGAAATTGAATATCTAGGACACATTGTCTCTGCTGATGGTATTCAAGTAGATCCCAAAAAGATCGAAAGCATTACTAATTGGCCTAGACCACGTGATATTCATGAACTCCGATCTTTTCTTGGATTATGTAGTTATTACAGGAAGTTCATTAGAAATTTTGCATATATTGCACATCCTTTGACCAGACTTCTTAAGAAAGTTAGACATTTTGATTGGACTAGTCGACAGGATCATTCTTTTGCTGAACTTAAGAAAGCATTGACACATGCACTAGTTCTTACATTACCAGACTTTCAAAGACCATTCTTTGTTGTAGTTTACTGATGCTAGTGGACAAGGATTTAGTGCTTTTCTTATGCAAGATGGACATCCAATTGCTTATGAAAGTCGTAAGCTTAAACTAGCAAAAAGAAATTACAATACATATGACAAAGAATTAGCTACAGTTGTCCTGCTTTAAGACTTTGGAAACATTATTTAATTGGATCTGAATTCTTAATTAAGATAGACCAACAAAGTATTCGTCATTTGTTGACTCAACCATTGATTTCTGATCGACATATCAAATGAAGCCGTCATTTATACAAAGTTTCCAACCCATGATTCAATATCAACCAGGCAAAGAAAATGTTGTGGACAGATGCTTTAAGTAGACATCTTAGTATTCACAACATTTCTGTTGTTCAAAGTCCACCATTTATTCCTATGAGAAAGAATCCTATGATACAGACCCAAATTCTTCTAAAATTTGTACTAAGCTTATAGACGATAATTGGAACCCTATTGGTGATTATTCATGCCATTATATTTTCTTCCAAAAAAGATTGTGTATCACACAACCCTTCAGACAATTCATATTGGAGGAAATGCATCAACCACCATACATGGGTCATCAAGGAGTTTCAGCTATCTTACAACTAGTATCTAGGGAATTCTTTTGGCCTCATCTCAAACAAGAATTCCCTAGTATTTAGGGAATTCTTTTAGCCTCATCTCAAACAAGATATAGCAAAATTTGTAGCTGAATGTTCTATTTGTCACAGGAAATCAAAAGCTACAAAGGTAAAACCCAAGGACTCCTTACGCCTCTACCAATTCCTAATGATAATTGTTGGGAACAAATATCCATGGACTTCATCACAGGTTTGCCTACTATATCGAGTCATAACGATATAATTTGGACAATAATTGAGTGATTGAGTAAGCACGCATACTTCTTACCTTGTAAGAAAACTTTGACTTTGCAAACAAGCTGCAAATATCTTTATCAAGCAAATCTTTGTATATCACTCACGGCTTACCCAAAGTCATTGTTTCTGATAGAGATTCAAGATTTTGTAGTAATTTTTGGATCACATTATTCTCCAACTTAGGCACTAAAGTAGATTTCTCAACAACTTTCCATCCAGAAACAAATGGACAAACTAAGGTTACTAACAACACTATCTTAGATCTACTTAGAGCCTATGTTGCCCAACAACCTAACTCTTGGGATAAGTACATTCATCTTCTCCAATTTTCTTACAATAATACTCCTCATTTAGCTACTAATAGTTGAGCACCTTTCAAAATTGTATATGGAAAACCCTTGCCTATTCCGGCAAGTAGACTTTCTCACAAAATTGAAGTTGTTGATCAATTCACTATTAATTTTACGACCATTCTAAATGAATTTAAACATTCCATTGCTCATGCTCAAGAAAAGTATGTTAAGCAAGCAAATCATAAACATAAAGCTACATCATTTGAACTTGGAGACTATGTACTTCTGAAAATTGAAAAATGCGGACTTAAAAGTGTTGAAAAATTCCTAGCTATTAAGCTTGCACCAAGATTTTACGGACCTTTTAAAGTGATCCACAAAATTAATGATGTGGCATACAAACTTAAATTACCTTCTCATTGGAACATTCACAATTCATTTCATGTGAGCTTACTACAAAGGACAACTTCCTACTCATCTAGTATATGATGAACCACCTCTTTTGAAGGAGACCAAGAAATCTTTCTCCCTGATACCATCATTAACCATAAAATTACACCAATCCGAACTAGAAACCAATATAGCCAATATTAAATAACTTTCAAAAATCATCCTCGTGAAGATGCAAGTGTCAGAATATGCAAAGTAGAGATGATGACCAAATCTGGGAACACAAGAGCAAACACAATGCAAAAAAACAGAACAAGAGAAGGAGAGAGATAGAGGCATGTAACTCTGCTCTATATACACAACAAAGAAGATCCCGAATAATGATACAAATGACAAGGGGCTATGGGGCCATTTTATATGGCCCCCAAGTGGCAGTCGGCCTACTCCAAAGGCAGTTAATAGGCACAAAACTCCATGGCCAGTCCTAAAGACCAGTCGGCCAAGCATTCAAGAGTCGGCCAGCTCTGTACAGAAGTCAGGTACAGTCAGCCAGATAATAAATGTGCCTGAAAGATCCCTGCCCCCTCCACGCAACGAATTCTGGGGTGCTAGCAGCGGAAGTAGCATTTCTTGCGCAGGGCAAAACCTCTCACTCGGGGCCTCTCCGAACGGATATCCGGACAAGAGACTAATCCCTCGGTTCTTTTAAAACCGAACCCAAAAAAACTTCTCTCGCCTAGCAGACACAGGCGATTCCTCTAGGATATTTTATTTTAACGTAGTCAAGGTCATCACTAAAACCAAGCTAATTCGACCAAACCCGTAAGTCTCATGGTTAGATCAAGGAAGAGTCTTGCACTTGGATCATAGACTCCAACGCTTTTTTCCTCATCAAGAGGCACAACCGTTGATTCTTTTCCATAAAATAAGGGTTATCTGGGATTTACTTCAACTATCGTAACTTAACAGAATTGAGTCTCATTTTAGGGATCCATCAGTCTAGCCTAACCCCATCCAGTCCCATGGGTTAGCCAACCACCCAACCATTGTAGTGATAGGATCCATTTAGAAATTTGGTTATGTTTTGCTCTGGGTACCAGAGGGAAAAGAGTTCCCGCTAGCACTTCAAGTAAACTTCAAGATAGTCACACCACTTACACACCCAATATGAAATTGCCTATTTCACAGATTCATCTGTCTTTAAAACAATCTTTTAATGAAACCATAGTATCACTGATCATAATCCTCCAAAATATCAGCTTGAATTCTAATCATTCCTTCACCTCTATAGCCCTTCATCTCCCAAACTTTGATAAAACACCACGAACGGGGGCACCACCAACCAGCAGCTGGAACATTTCTCACAATTCACCACCCACCCATGCCAGACAGATAGCTCAAAACCACAATAGACACATGATCATTCATATAAACATACAGAGCACCAACCATGTAAAAACTCAGCACCTTCATGTCAACACAAGGTGTTCACTCACCAAGCTATCCCTACTCGCTACTACAAGCTACACCCCATCAAGGAAAAACTCTCTGGCATCACCAGACATCAGCCACCATAGCTAATCAACGAAACTAACACCCCTTCTACCCAAAACTCTCTCTTTGTCCAAAGACAGCAGCCACTTCCTATGCTACCAGCCACCGACAGGCTACAAGGCAAACCAAAGCCACCCCTTGTTCTATCATCGCCAGCCTTTGCTATCCCAGGCACCACCTTCCATAACAAGGTCCTCTTCCTTGTCTACCTGCCTCGTTGCCACAACACCCGAGCTTACCTTCGCTTGCTCCCACGACTTTCCTCTACGCTGTGTGCCTTTAAGATTGGCTGGTACAGTAGCGCTGCTTTAATTTGCAATAACCTTACCATGCTTTTGTCTTGGTTCTGTCGTTCGGTGCCTCTCTAAGCTCGCAGTGATGCAATCTTTGATGCGCTTTCATCCCCTCCTTTGCCTTCGTGCTTGTTCCACGCCATGTTCTCCTCTTCTTTGCTCTGCGGGCCCCCGACCCTCAACACCCTAATCGTATGTTGCTATGTCTGTTGATGAGCTACCTTGTTGTGCTTATCAGCCTCGCAGCCTCCCTTGCTTATCTACCAGGCTCTATTCCCTCCTTCTTTGCTTCCGCTACCACCGACACACTGAACTCGTCTCAAGCTTGTCGATGTCCCCCACCTATCGCTAGCAGTCGCCAGCTTTTCACTCTTGCCCAAAAACACAGCGTCACTTCTCTACCATGACCAGCCCTCTGTTGTCGCCAACAACCAGCCTATGCCACAGCACCTTCTTCTTCACCTACCAAAGGCGGCCTCCACCTATTATCAGCAACTGCACGCCACAGCCTTCGCAGCAGCTCGCTTCTCTTCGCCACCAGCCACCTTTGTCTCTCCTTACGCAACACCCTGTGCTACCCGCTTCAAAGGTGGCCTCCGAGCAAGAGCACCCCACCCATCTCTTTTCCACAGGCGGCGCCTTCCAGCTAAGCCTCCTAGGCGGCGTCTCCCCACTTTTTTCTTTGCCAACCTTCTAGGCGATTCCTTTCACGCTGGCGAGGGTGCTGGCAACCTAAATAAACTTCCATCTGGCTATTTTTTTTTGGCCATGTTAATATTATATTTCTTTTATCCTTTAAAGCCTCAATAATGGTCACCATCACAACCTTATTACCTTGCTCACCTTGATAGATGGCGCCCACACAAAAACCGGCCGCATCATGACTTACCAAACATGACAGTTGCCATCGGTACCCTACATTTGGCAACCACCCGCACACCATACTGTTGCAATAAAACTTCCAAACCTCCAGCATCTACTCCGAAAATAAAAAAACACGCATGTACCAGCTCGCTGCAAAACCACCCGCTCTGTACATTTGCCAGGGCATTCAGGGCAAAGTTTATTCACACACCACGCATCCCATATGTACACAGACCCAAAAGACCTTTCAGATTTTTGCCTGACAATTGGCAACCAGAACGCTCACCACCTGTTCACTCAAGGGCCTTTTCAATAGTTCCTAGCTCATAGTACTTGGCAATATGATCACATAAGAAAATCCAGATGGACTCTCCGTTGAAGATCAGCAAGATCAACCAACAGATCCATATAAAAGAGCCATGGACTCATCCATTAAGGACCAGCAAGGACAATCAACCAGATCCATACCCGAGTTCAAAAAACAACTCTAACACCTTGTTCCATTTTTCTTCCTCGATGCACGTGTGGGTATCTTCGGTGCCGAGCACCGTATGGTCAGCACCCTCTAGGCTCCTTCACAGGTCACCTAGCGCTTCACTCATAGCCGCTTCCTTGGTCCCTCATCCACCGTACTGAAAGCTCACCATTTAAATCGAACCGAGGCTGGTTAAGACCTCAACCGATCTTGCTACGCGAGACGTCCTCCATTGACTCTCTGTCAATCACAACTGTTGCAACTTTATCACTTAGGTCTCCACAATCTCATTTACAAGATGGTCAAAATGCTTCCCCAGCATTCTTGACATAAAACAATCATTTAAAAACAAGTTTTATAAATACAGTTTCTAACGAACTCTCATCTTTTCACATTATTCCACATCATTTCTCATTATTCCACATTCTTCTACATCAATTCACATTGCTTATTCCACATCTAGTCATATGTATTCCTATCGTCCTTCATCCATTCTCATCCAATCACATCATATTACATTCCTACCGTCCTTCATCCATTCTCATCCAATCACATCATATTACATCTCATCACATCTATCCACATCTATCCTCATCACATCACATCACAACATATCCACATTGCATCTCATCCATTCATATCACATCACATTCATCTATATTCATTCAGATCCACATATCATCACATCACGTTCACATATATTTACATTATTTCACATCCATTCACATCTACCCAAGTCCACATTACATCTCATCTCATCTATCCACATCATAACTCATCCATTCATATCTAACCAGATCCACATCACATCTCATTACATCACATTCACATCTCACCACATCTCACCTCATCCACTCACATCTCATCACATCCATTCACATCCATCACACCCATTCACATCCCACATTCATTCACATGGATATCTATCACATCACATCTCATTCTCATCCATTTACATGGATATCTATCACATCACATCACATCACATCTCATTCTCATCCATTTACATCACATCACATCCTTTCACATATCATTACATCTTATTCACATCTCATCACATCCACATCCACATCCATTTACATCTCATCACATCCACATCCACATCCACATCCATTTACATCATATCGCATCTCATCCACATCTCATCACATCCACATCCATTTACATCACATCACATCTCATCACATCCACTCACATCTTATTCACATCGCATTCACATCTTATTCACATTGCATTCACATTTAGTACCGTTTTCTACTTTTTCAAAATTTCTCAAGTGAAATATATTCAATATTCTTCTTTTGAGTAAAAGATTCATGGGATTTACAAAAATCAATTCTACCCATATTTTTCAATAAAATTAATAATGCTCAAAATTCCACTTTTGATAAATACTCATAATTTGAATTATGCCAAAAATCCCTCTTTTACCATTTAGATACTTGGATCTCAATTATCATGGGAATTCCTCTTTTTGCATAAAAATAAATTTACCAAAAATTCCTCTTTTACCATTTAATTACTTGGATCTCAAATATCATGGGAATTCCTCTTTTTGTATAAAAATAAATTTACCAAAATTTACTCTTTTCTCATAATCAATTAATTATGCATAATTACAAAAAAAAATATTTCTCATGAATATGATGAAAATCATTATTTTTGCATAGGATGTCCAATCCTAGAATATGGTAGGAAGTCATCTTTTAGTATTATGCATAAAAATAAGATATGTATTATTTTCTAAAAATTTTACCATAGCTTTGCTGTGCTATTACTGATAATTATCAAAAAAAAAATTCTAAAGAATAAAAGCTTGTAATGAAAATATGATAGTAGTTCCTCTTTTATGCTTAAAATCAAACTATGACTTCAAATCATAATTTCAATCATAATCATAAACTTAATTATGCTATCCCACTAGATTAAGCTCATTCCATTATTTCTCTTTTTCCAAATTGATAGGATAATCTATTTCTCATTTAGAATTAATCAAAGTAGTTTTTAACTACTTATAAATAATCTAAAAGAATTAACCATTATTTTGTTAACACAAATTCATACAAATACCATTTTCTTAATTTCTAACTTAACAAGCCTAGAGTTTAGCTTTGAATTAAGAGACTATCATTGAGAAGCATCCTTTTTCAAGGGATTTAGCCATAAAGATGGCTATTCTTTTAGAGAGAGAGAGAGATTTACTTAAAGAAAGCATTACAAATAAGCATAAAGATTAACTTTCTCTTAATTAAGCATTAAGATTTTAAGAGAAAGCTTGATTTGAATTAAAATAATTATTTAGAAGGCTTCTCAAGCTTGAGAGGGGTTGAGAAGAAAGTCATTGAGATAAATTGGAAAAAACCATTAAAAATGATTTTACCTCCAAGTTTGGCTTGATTCTCTAGCAGGTGAAGCCCCTGACCAATCAATTGGTCCACCAATATGAGAAGAGAAACTCCAAGAGTTGTTGTAGAGAGAGAGAGAGAGAGAGAGAGAGAGAGAGAGAGAGAGAGAGAGAGAGCTCCAAGCTCCCAAGAGAGAAAAATTTAAAGGATAATAGAAAATATGATTATTTTAATATAATACTGGCAAAGTATAGCTCCACTATTTTTTACAAATGACTGAGGGTCTATTTATAGGTGAGGGAGGCTACTAACCAAGTCCAACTGGGTTCTAGAATTTTCTAGATTCAGTTTGACTCAATTTGGACAAGATTTGGACCAATTTGGCTCCCTTATTAATTTGGTTTGATCCAGGAGAGATAAAAATATCACAATTTTTTTGAATTAAAAACCCTTCCACACATGATGTAAAATAGGCGTCTACCTCAAGAGTCTCCCTTTCCTTACCAAGGTGTCAAAAATGCATCATTATTCCAAAATATCTCAATTTTTTTGGTAATATCTCATAAATTTTAACTAATAAACCTTGTACTCAGTCAACTCTTCATCTTATGTGAGCATTTACTCATTTTTTAGTATTTTCTTTTATTCTTTGGATTTATCTCATCCCAACACTTGGATTAATCTAATTGGCCTATTGGAACCTTAATTGGACCATAATCCAAAAATTTCTGAAAATGTAGACCCTTAGGCTAAGGTCCCTTATACTATTTTCAATTAATTCCTAATGCACATTAGAAAGTTCATTTTGAACTTCTGTTTTAGGGGAAACCATTTTAGACACTAGAAGGATTTTTATATCCAAAGATATCTCAATTTTAGATTATCTCTCTCTAGATATTTTCTCTCTCTAGGCCAAAACAGGATAAAACAAGATCTTTCTTTTTTTTCAGAGAGGGGAATAATTATAAGAACAAAAGGGGAGGTTCTTACACCTTTACACCTCAAAAGCTGGAGGGAGGAATCTTACAACACCTGCCAGCTCCTCATGACTGCCCCCTAAGCCATGGAAAAATAGAAAAAATCTGGGGAAAAATACAAGGAGTGAGGAAAAATGAGAACAACACGTACAAGGGTGGGCACACCCACAACAAAGGCCCTCGTGTCTCAGTAAAGATAGGAGATGACTTCTAACACCCCCTCTCAGCTCTTGGCTCTGAAACCAACCACAGGGAGCTGGGGTGCCGCCGCCTGAGCAAAGCCTGAGATAGCGACTTCGTGAAGAGGTCAACCGTACTGTCCTCCATTGAACAGAACTCTAGCAAGATGTCATTAGCAATAATCTTTTCACAAACAAAGTGCCTCTGGATGACCGTGGGTTCCTCTAGTGTGGAAGCCCAATCCTGCCATGTAACCTCTATAACCTCACCACCTCACAAGCACTATCACAAGCAGCCCAGTACTTTGCCTCTGTCGATGTGACAAGGCAAAAGATGACTGCCTCTTACTTCTCCATAAAACTACTCCTGGGCCTGAAGTAGATCTCCTCGTGTTGTCTGGATCTCCTCCCCAATCTGAGTCACTCCAACCATGGAGTCGGACTCCATCCATCAATCCCCCTCCTATGTAAAAGAGTCCATGATCCTTCGCATGCTGCAGAAACCACAAGATACGCAATCCTACCTCCCAAAGAGTCATCTGCAACAAACATGAGCTCATCAGCCACATCAGGAAGCTCTTGTCCAATCTGGTATCCATCAACCAAATCAATGAACCATTCTGCTTCCGAGTCAATGAGGCATCACACTGCTCACAAGAATCAACACCTATTACGGTGGGAAGCCAAGTCTTGGAAACCTGCTGAAAACCACGCAAGGCCTTTTGAAACTTGTGAACCACCCCCTCTGAATCCGGAACCACTAAGCCTTGAGAATGTGCAACAACCACCTGCCACCTACCTGGCTTTCCGAGAGGTCCCCGTGGAAAGAACATCCTTATCTACAGGAGTTTCTTTGTCCCGAATGCTATGAGGATTCAGAGCATAGGTCACCTGTAAAGTTTCCTCTGACTGACAAACACAAGAACCACCAACATTAGTACTGGTTGAAAGTCCGTTGAAGCTTTCCCTTTGCCCTTGTTACGGCCTTTTGACCGTTGGCCATTTAAGGCCTCCGAACCTCCACCCTTAAGAGGGTTCGTGAATCATTCCTCCTGGTCCAAGACCATGTGCACAAGCTTCTCCCATGTGATGGTGCTGAGCCTACCATTGGTAATGAAAGATGAGTAAAATGCTGAGTACTAAGAGGGGAAATATGACAGCAATGTTATGGCCATGTCCTCTGATGAGATCTCCTTCCCAACCTGAAGAACTTCCTATTGAAGAGCCTGTAGCTTGTTAATATGCTCCCACATTGTCGACGACTTCGGAGGGCTTATAACCCACATCTGTACTTCCAAGGAAATACTCTTCATGGGTGATACCATGTTGTAAAGAGAAGCCAAATGCTGCCATATACCTCTGGCCAGTGTCATATGCTTTACATGATTGATTACCTGCGGTGTGCAGTTGAGGAAGATAAATGAACGGACCTTGGCATTGACACGATCCCACAACTATGCCTGTGCTTCCCGGTCCTTATTATACGAATCGACGGTAACTCCCCTTCCTCTACTTTCGACCGTGGAACCCCAACAATGATGAAATCGGCAAGGTCGTAAGACTCCAGAACAGATTCTATCATAACCTTCCATATGTCGTAGTTGTTCTCATGTCCAACTGACGGTCCACCAAGAACGTGGGGAGTGATGGGATCGTCACATGCCTCTCAGCCATCTCTAACAAATCTGCCATTGCAGGGATGTAATCTGAAAAAGGGTGGGTGGTTGGGAACAAAGAAGAACTTACACCTACAAGTGGTTGTCTAGCAAATCAGCCCGCCGTCCTCTTGCTTCTCCTCTTCCCGAGACAAACAGTCCACCAATTAGCAACACAACAGACCCCCTCTTGCTCACAAAAATCCCAAGAGCCTAGGGCTCTGATACCATGTCAGAATACGCAGTGGAGATGATGACCAAATCTGGGAACACAAGAGGACACACAGTGCAGAAAAATAGCACAAGAGAAGGAGAGAGATAGAGGCGTGTAACTCTGCTCTATATACACAAAGAAGATCCCAAATAATGATACGAATGACAAGGGGTTGTGGGGCCATTTTATATGGCCCCCAAGTAGTAGTCGGCCTGCTCCAAAGGCAGCCGACAAGCACAAAACTCCACGACTAGTCCTAAAGACTAGCCGGCTAGCATTCAGGAGTTGGCTAGCTCTGTACAGAAGTCGGGTACAGTCGGCCAGATAATAAATGCACATGCCAGCTCATGACTGCCCCCTAAGCCATGGAAAAATATGGGGAAAAATACGGGGAGTGAGGAAAAATTAGAACAACACCTACAAGGGCGGGCACACCCACAACGAAGGCCCTGGCGTCTCAGTAAAGATAGGAGATGACTTCTAATAACAAGATGGGTGCCTGAGAAATATTTTCGTGCTTTCCCTGAGATCCTATGCTCTTTTCAACAAACTGACAATCGAGGGCAATTGCAAACTCAAGCAAGAGGGAATGTTATGGGAATATATTTTAAGCCCTCTTAAAAATATTATTCTATCCTCTTAGATAATTCGGGGATGCTTGGATTATCTTTGCATCATGCCAAATTATGTTAATATCATGGGTGATACCATTATAAATATTGATATGTTTGGTGGTTATTGACATATGCTTGGGGTCTCCAATGTTTGTTTCAGTTGGTTTGTATGTAGGGGTGATTCTCGGGTTACTTACGCCTAGCAAACATGTGTGTGATGATGGTTTGTATGCTTATGGAATATTTATTTCACCAATTTATTGTTGGTTATTTTATAGGTGAAGAGGATTCCCAAGTTTCAGGAGAAGTAGCACAATTTATTACTTAGCACACCATTTTTGTAAACAAGCTTGTAAATACATGTGCTAGCTTGTGCACATTTTGATTTATTTTGTATAGTTTATCAAGCATAGACTTGATCCTTAATATTTGGTAAAGGGTGATATGCTTTAAACCCAAGCCTCAATTTATGGGCACTCTATTTTTGAAGATAAGAGAGTGTCGTGCAAGAAAAGCACCACTTTTTGTATTTTTGGAGGCTATGGCCTAATTTGGAATAAAATATCTCATAAATACTCGTGTGGGGGGAATTAGGCCATACACACAAGGGGGATGATTGTACCCAATATTGGAGTCGTATCTTGTGAGCTAAGTTTTTTCATTTGTTTTTGAATATTTTAATCATGGTCATGTGATGTTTGATGAATTCTTGAATTTAAATGATTTTCTTGCAAATTATTTGATTTCTATTCTCCCTAGAAATTTAGATCCATGTGATAGTTGCTGCAACGCAACCCAATCCCATCTCCATTAGGCACCATGGCGGGTCCTTTGTGAGATCTAGGAGATAAAGAAGAAGATGTTGTGAAGATGATGATTAAGGGAAAGAAGAACAAGAAGACGATGGAGTCTCCAACACAATGTATGCAGTTTTCTGTGATGGCCAATAGATGGAGGAGGAGAAGATGATGAAGCTTTGGATCCTCTATGCTGGGCTATCACCAACACCATAAATTTTTTGAATAATCAACGAGTGACTCCTTGCTATAAACAAGAGAATAAGAAAAAGGTGATGCTAATGGTGGGCTTCTTATGGTGACGGTGGCCTATCATCAAAGGTCTTCTCCTAGCGATGTCGCTTCTGTGTTTTGCTCGAGCGTTTTGCTTGAGCAGTAGGAAAGGGCAACATTCCTTCTGTCAAGAGATAAGATTATTAGTATTTTTTAAAAAAATTACTTTACTAATGTGAAAGGGTCCTTTCTAAGCCCTTCTTCCCATGCTTTCTTAGCTGAGACAAGCCTACCCACATCACTTAAGAATTGGTAGTTTATATTTCTTTTCTACATTAAAAAAAGCTCATTTCCTTTCAAAAATAAAAAACAACACATTTAATCATGTGTCGAGTGGAGTTCTTCATGCCTAATTTTTCTTGAGGATGTACTTCATTGTCAAATCCTTGTGGGATTCTATCCATGGTTCTTCCATGGACTTGTAGTACTTCATATGGCAGGTTCCATTTATTCTTTTGTCAAGGCTTGCAGAATGTTTTCAAAGACTTTGTGAGTGAAATTTTTTGCCCTATCTTTTGAAGTAGAGGTGATGAGTTAGGAGTTAGAGGTGAAAGAGTTAGGAGTTAGAGGTGATGAGTTAGGAGCTAGAGGTGAAAGAGGAGAAGTGTGAAGTGGAGCTGGGAGTTTGCGTGAGGAGTTTGAGAAATGAATAAAAGTGAATTGTAGCAGTTCAAAGGCAAAGCTTTGTTCTTTTTGCTCACGAGAATGCTCGCAAGCTAGGTGGACAAGGAATGATTGTGCACATGATTTTTTGGCACATTTATGGAACTTCATCTACAGATTTTTATTGTTTTATTTAAGGTTTTCATATTCCTTTGTACTTCATTTGATACATGCTTTTGTAAATTGGCATGGAAAAAAGCCATGTCCAATGAGTGTGAGTTTTTTTTTTTGAAAGGTTGGAGGATAATTTTTGAAGTTTTAATGATTGCAAAATCAAAAGGTTTTTAGACCTTAGGTTAAAAGATGTACTCATTTTTTATAATATCAAGCAAATAAAAGGAGATGGTTGAGGAAGTTGTGCATGACTCCTTTCTCAAGAAAAGAGAGTCGTGTCTTCTTTCTTCTTATTCTTTCTTAGTGGTTTTTGTTCTTGCATCAAGAGGGAGAGAGCTCGGGGGTTCACCCAAAATATGTAAGTATAGTAAATGAAGGGGTTTTTAAATTTAAAATTTTAAGGTAAATTTATAGAAATACGTTCACAGAAGGGGTTTTTTAAATCGATTCTGAAAAAAAAAAACCCGTAAGTCCATAAAGAAAAGGGCTCATCTTATTCATGAAAATTTTATAGGTAAGCGGTTTTTTAAATACCCCTTGAATGCACGTGATACATAGGGTTTCTTAGTAGTGCACTCCCCAAGGGATTTCTTTATTAGCTTTGATTTCTCTCTAAGATGATTTTATAGGTAAAATGTTGGGAGGGGGCAAGAGAGGAGGAAGAGGACATGTGGTCTCGAAGATGATCTGCCAGGTAAAATGTTGGGAGGGGGAAAGAGAGGAGGAGGAGGAGGACATGTTGTCACTAGAAGGATGGAGCAAAGGTGAGTGAGGGAGAAGATCCAAGGAAGGAATAGGATGAGTACAAGGAGTCACCTAAGGATTAGGCATATGGTAATAAAATATACATTGATTTTTTACTCGAAGGGGGGGGTCACTCATAAATATGTAAGCGTAGTAGGTGGGTTTTTTAAATCCTTTTTTTACACATTTTTTACATACAGAAGGGTGCCATTTAAAGGGGGTATTTATAGATTGAATAGAAAAAGGGTGTGTTTTATTCATTAAAAATTTTTAAATAAAGGTTTTTAAAATTAGGCCTTGAACGCACGTGTTATAGAGAGTTTACATACAGTTAACCCCCCAAGATTTTTTAGGTCCTTAAAAGCACATCACTTTTTAAACGTGAAACCATAAACGTAACATCCAGGCTGACAACGAAAGGTTGACATGTTGTTACTGCCTCTACAAAGATTATTAGGAGATCTTGGTGAGGTCTTCATTATGGATTCTAATGGACCCTTTGAATCTCTTGTTGAATGGGCGGTCCCACCATCCTTGTTTTGGGTTACTTGTGGTAGAACACAAAGTACATATAACATTTTATATTGTGACATGATAGCACAATGCAAACTTCACCAATATGGTGGATCCTTAACTCATCCTCAACGAGCCCTTGGTGTTTCCGCTGGCGAGGTCAGCACACTTCATTATGGATCCCTCATGGACCCTTTGAATCTCTCGTTGAATGGGTGGTCCTACCATCCGATTGTTTTGGATTGCTTGTGGTAGAACACAAAGTACATACAACATTTTATTGTGACATGATAGCACAATGCAGACTTCACCAGTATGGTGGATACTTAACTTATCCTCAATTAGCAAATAGCTTAATGTAGGCATGGATAATAAAAAACCACATTAGGTCAATGCCTCAATTTATAGAGTTTACATCCAAGCATCAAATCCCACTGATTTCTCCTTGATTCACTCCACCTCTCCCAGAATATCTCCACCTCTTTTGCTTGATTCTCTCCACCTCTTCACTTTTCCCAGAATATCTCCACACTTCCTAAATCTTCTCATGCTACCCTTTATTCTCTCCCAGTAGATTCTTCTCACCTTTTCATAGGTTCTTTCACATTTACACATTCTCTTTTATAGCCTCTAACCAAGGGCTTGTTCCCACACACACCCTATTCACTTGTATATTTCAACACCTCTCCTCAAGTGAATACTCCTAGCACACCTGGACCCTATACCAAGTTTCTCTCTTACTTGATAGCCCGCGACCAATGCCTCAAGTCCCTAATCTCATAGTCCTTGACTCTCTCTCTCTCTCTATGTGTCCAAGGCTTACTACAAGTGCCCGCGACCTTGACTAAAGTGCTCACACATACATCTACCACGTGGCCTACATTATCGATGGCTCAGAGGTGGTTTTACTTTGTTGGGGCAGGTTACATTGGGTTGTGGGGTCTCTCTCTCTCTCTCTCTCAGAAAAGATGGTCCGACTCCACTTCCTTTGGAGCCTCCATGAAGTTTGCCGATGTCATTCCTTCTCCACTGGGTTTGCTGTAGCAGTCTCTTGCCATGTGTCTTGGCTTTCCACAGCTGTGGCAAGTGAAGGTCCTTCCTCCTACTCTGCCTCTTCCTCATCCTCGTCCTCAAGAGAATCCTCCTCAGGTGAAGAATGTTTTTTCTTCTCCTGCTGAGTCCAGCCATTTCTTCTCTTTTTCTTTGGTCTCTTGCTCCTCCTTCTATCTCATGTAGCTTCAATTTAGGTATATTCTTTAGTGTTGCTACAATATTTTCATATTCACCTTTGTCTACACTCTTCAGAAGCACTGCTAGTGCCTCATCATCTTCTACCTTTTTGCCAATAGCTGCTAGCTGTTGCTTAATGCTTTTATATTTGTTCAAGTGTGTGATTAAAGGTTCACTTTCCTTCATGTCCAATTTGTAGAATTGCATTAACAGATTTATCTTTGAATTTTTTGCTTGTGTGCCAAATAATTTATTGAGTTCATCCCATGCATCTTTTGCCCATTGTATCCCTGTGATGTGATGAATGATTTCATTATTTAAACTGAGTGCAATAAGTCCCAATGCTTTTTCATTCTTGCTCTTCCACTCATTTTCCCCTCTCGCCTCTGGGCATTCATCTCTTCCCTCAACTAGCCCCCACAGATTTTTCCTCATGAGCAAATACATGGTTTTTGTCTGCCATGTGTAAAACTGCTCCCCATTAAATTTGGCAATTTCTTATGCTGTACTCAGGGGGTCTTACCTCGATCCAATTTCAAGATTCAAGGGCAGTGTCTACCCTTTTACAACTCAATCTGGTGTGTAAGAGATGATTACAACAAATTTATCAATATAAAATCACTAGAAATTACATTAAATCAAGGGTAACTAATTTGTACGGAATGGTTGGAGTATCAAACCAACTCCGAATTACAATCTGAAGTTATAGGGATTTGTATGAGATACTAATGGTTAATTTGAACCCTCAATTGCACCAAAATATAGTGATTAGCAATTGATTAATCATTGATTAGCAAATTAATCCACTGTTTTGTGTACAAAAAACAGAGTATGCGGGGAGTCCAGATCTGATGCCTTAGACTTCAAATGAGCTCAAATACTTTTAAAGACATCAATAGCAATGAGTCTAGTAGAGGATTAAGCCAAAAAACACAAGATTTGACCAAATATTGAATGCTTAATCTCTGTTTTACCAAAGTCACCTGCAGATTTGATTAAGAGCTTGGATCTCGACTTGATCAAATTGAATTCTAACTTCACCAACTTGTAGAGCATGCTTGAAAACACTTGGGACTAAGAGGAATCAGACCCATTTGAACTATGGAAGTGAAGATCTCAAATTTTCTCCCAGAAATAGGCGCCTGAGAAAATCGCGATTTCTCCTGAACCCGTCGACCGGCGGTTTGCTGCGCTAATTTGATGAGCTTGAGATAGCTATGTTGTGTTTTATGCATATGATTATGCATACAATCATTTATGATGAAAATCACTCTTTTAATATAAAAGAATTTCTTTTATGCATCTAATTTATGCATAAAATCATTTATGATGAAAGTAACACTTTTTAAAAAAATCTTTTATGCATACTTCTATGCATGAAAATCAATTTTATGATAAAAGTAACACTTTTATAATAAATTAATAATCTTTTATGCACACCTTTATGCATGAAAATCAAATATGATAAAAGTAACACTTTTACAATAAAATAATAATCTTTTATGCATACCTTTATGCATGAAAATCAAATATGATAAAAGTAACACTTTTATAATAAAATAATAATCTTTTATGCCTAAAAATCCATTTTGATGAAAGTAACACTTTCATAATAAAAGAAAATTATTCCTTTATGCATAAGAATCTATTTTGATGAAAGTAACAAAAGAAAATTATTCCTTTATGCATAAAAATCTATTTTGATGAAAGTAACACTTTCATAAATAAAAGAAAATTATTCCTTTTATGCATATCTCTATGCATGAAAATCAAATATAATAAAAGTAACACTTTTATAATAAAATAATAATCTTTTATGCATACCTTTATGCATGAAAATCAAATATGATAAAAGTAACACTTTTATAATAAAATAATAATCTTTTATGCCTAAAAATCCATTTTGATGAAAGTAACACTTTCATAATAAAAGAAAATTATTCCTTTATGCATAAGAATCTATTTTGATGAAAGTAACACTTTCATAATAAAAGAAAATTATTCCTTTATACATAAGAATAATAATAATCAATATGCATCTTTTATGCATGAAAATTACACTTTTAGAGTATAGAATTGATAGGAATTACTCTTTTTGCATAATAAAAGATCATTCTTATTTCCAAAAATTTCACCATAACCTCCTTTGTATGGCTGACCATTTTTTAATTTTTTCTACTTAATTTTGTCTTAAAAATTAACTCTAATTGATTTAGAGTAATCTATACTAATCAAAATTCACTTATAAAAGAGAAAACATTATAAAAAGTTTAATTCCAACAATTTTCACTAGGATAAAGAAGGGTTGATTCTAAGAAGAGAGAGGGGAAAAGCCTTTCGATCAAGGCATAACATCCATTTATCACTTCAAACAATCATAAATATTAGAAAAACATAAAATCAATAAAGAAAAATACAAGAATCTCTACTTACATTAATTCTTGGAGCTTTCGTTTGGCTTGATGGTTTGAGGGTTTAACTCTTGTTTGTAACAAGAGTGGCCACCAATCTTTGGAAGAGGGAAGTGTCAAAAACTAGTGAATTATTAATAAATTCACAGTTCTTGGCTTGGGAGGAGCAGAGTAACAGTGCATAAAACACTATTGAGTTTCAACAAAGGGGAAGGATTCTATTTATAGGAAAAAGTGAGCCTCTAACCAAGCAAACTGATTCTAGAATTTTCCAGATCAGTTTGGTCAATTTTTGACCATTTTTAGGTCAGTTTTGCTCACTTTTTGGATCTAGTTGAAACAGAAGAGAGAAGAGATGAAAACATCTCATTATTTGGGAGTTTAAAACTCATTCAAGCATGTGAAATAGGCGCCCTCTTCATGAGGAGAATTCCCCCATGCAGAGGTGTCAAAAAAGGATCATTACTTCTAAATATCTCCCTTTTTTAACTATTAACCTTATTCTTAGTCAACTCTTCATCTTATGTGAGTATTTACTTATTTTTGGGAGATTTTTCTTTTATTTCTTCATTTATCTCCTCCCTAAATTTGAATGAATCTTATTGGTCCATAGGAACCTTAATTTAAAATTTTAAAAAAATCTTCACCCCCAGGATAATGCCTCTTGAACATATTATACTTAATTTCTAATGCACCTTTTAAAAATCTTTTTGAAATTCGGTTTCAAGGGAACTTATTTTAATAAGATGAGGTATTTTTTTGTTCAAAAATATTTAAAATCTGAATAACCACTCTCTAGAAGATTTTCTCTCTAGGCCAAAACTGATAGAAACAAGATCTTTTATATTTCTGAAGAGGAAATTGATTACAGGGGAAGATACTGGACATCATGAGGGGCTGGGAGAGGAATCTTACAATTCTTCTCACCTTTTTGCAGTTTCTTTCACATTTACACATTCTCTTTTATAGCCTCTAACCAAGGGCTTATTCCCACACACCCTATTCACTTGTATATTTCAACACTTTCCACCCTGGAAAACAGCTTTATCATTGACTTGGGTGACATGAGGATGCGGTCACCACACATTAGTAAGGGATGCATGTTAACCACTCTATTAGTTAACATGGTTTCACCCCCTAACCTATCGTAAGGTGATTTGCTATCTTACCTGTCTGTCTTACTGTAAGGTGCTTTGCTATCTTACCCACGCAAGCGTACACTTATCCTTTGTGAGATGGCACTGGAACATATAAATAAGCCTTACCATGTGCTTAATGTCAAACAGGCAAAGTCAACAGACTCCATTTACATAGTTGCTTAAGACTAGTACTATATGCCAAATCATTTTTAAGTTGCGGCTAGCTTAGTGTCCAAAGAAAAAAATCCCATAGACTATGAAAACCTTTCAAAGAAACTCAAGGAGTATTCTCGAGGGGTTCACCTAAAAATATGTAAGTATACCACGTGAGTTCAAATGAAGGGGTTTTTTAATTCAAAATTTTAAGGTAAATTTATAAAAATACATTTCTAGAAGGAGTTTTTTTAATCGATTTTGAAAAAAAACCTGTAAGTCCATAAAGAAAAAGGGATCATTTTATTCATGAAAAATTCACAAGTAAGGGTTTTTCTTAATTCCCCTTAAATGCATGTGATACATAGGGTTTCTTAGTAGTGCACCCCCTGAGGGAGTATTCCAACCTTATGTTGGAGAAAGAGAGAATGAAATAAGCCCAAGAGCTTGTGAGGAAGGTACATGCTAGTGCACTAGAGTCAAAAGTGTTTAAGTACGAACTACAAACCATGCCTGAGCATATCCCAAAGCCAATTATAGAACTAGTGGGGATCCTCAAAGTTTTCCCAAGGCCTCACACAGACCCATATCCATTCTTTAAAAGCCACAAACATAACCAACTTTGGAGCCTCTAGCTTTTGAACCAATCCATTGCTAGATATATTGAGGGAGGAATTGATGGTGGGAGGTGAAAATTGGCCTTACATGGGTCACCATATCTAACATAACATATTTTCTAAGGTGATCAGCATGACAACTTTATCTCATCCCCTTAGAGGCACCACCTCCTATAGGGAAGGATTAGTGCACATACCTTACACATTAGCAAGCACCTTAGACTGAGTATGAGCCCATCGAGTGCGTATCGACCATAGGACATAGCATGCCTTGCAGTCTTCTTGTCCTTGGAGGTCTGAGTTCTGATAACTTATCTTTTATAAGGAAATCCTCAACTTTGGGGGAGACTTATCAAACTAGATGAATGGGAATTTCAGAGCCCACATAGGTGAATCTAATCCAAAGGAATAAGAGGATGAGCCATGCCCCATTGAGGACCCTTCATCCTTAGCCATTCCTTAGCCAAAACCATAGGATAGTCCAAAGTGCCCATGAATCTTTTTCCCAGTAGGTAATGTCTCCACAACTTTAAGGCATAGACTATTGAAAGTAATTCCAAGTCGTGAGTGAACAGCATAATTCCTCTCATGCGTTCTGAGCTTTCAGGATTCATAGGCCACTACATGACCTTCCTGCATGAGTGCACCTCCCAGGGCAAAACCACTTGCATCAGTTACTACCTCAAAGGGTAGAGAGAAATCTAGCAGCTTCAGAATGGGACTGGTTATTACCAAGGCGGTCTTCAACTTATCAAAAGCACTCTGGCACCTAGCAGACCATTGAAATGGGGTATTCTTTTTGAGAAGGTTAGTCAGGGGGGAAGCTATGAGAGCATACTTTGGTATAAAAATCCTATATCAACCAGTCAATCCCAAGAATCCTCTGACTTCTTTCACTATCTTTGGTTCAGAGATGTGAGATTTGTAAAGCCAAATTGCGATTTGAGAAGTAGAATCGGCGATTTAACAAGTGATATCAGTAAGGTCGAATCACAATTTAAGAAGTCAAACCAAATATTCGACGGAACGATTAAAGATGTGACATTGGTGAGGTCTAATCGTGATATTTAAGAAGTCCAATCGATGATTCAAAGGCAACGATCAAAGATAAGAGATCCGTGAGGCTAGATCTCGATATCTTAAAAGTGAGATCGATGATTAGATAGGTTAAATCGTTTGAAAAGTGGGATCGTCTAGAAGTCAAATCACCAACGATCCAAAATCAGATGATTAAGGATGTTGGATCATCTAGAAGTTGGATTGCCATAATCCAAGATGAAAGATCAAAGATGTTGGAAAATGGAATTGTTCAAGAAGAACTACAAACAAAGAAGTGAGATCTTCGATTGAAGATGTTGAATCATGCAATTGCACAATTAGGTTTCTTGGATCGTGATTTATGATGCCATGGCACCTGGCATAGCTTGTGTGTAGAGAGAGAACCCCTACACAGGGAATCGCCTATGTGTAGAGAGAGAACCCCTACACAGGGAATCGCCTATGTGTAGAGAGAGAATCACTTGTGAAGAGAGAGAGAGAGAGAGAGAGAGAGAATCACCTGTACATAGAGAGTGAATCATCTAGTGTAGAGACTGGATGGCCTACGTGTGGAGAGAGAATCATCTGTCTGTAGAGCAAGATTAGGCAAGGCCAGTGTGGCATGCATGTAGAGAGAGAGGACCGTGTCTCTTGGTTGTGCATAGAGAAGGGAGGGGAGATTGTTGGGGACACCGGAGTTTCCCAATAGTGAGCCCTTAGGAGATCGATGTCCTGCTACTATGCTGCTGTCCAAAAGTGGAAGGAGAGTTCATCTAACACCTGTGCTGGCTGCTGTATGAAGAATGATGGGAGATGTCACCCTACTGGAGCTTCAAATTCTCCTTTTCATGGTAGCCTATGCGATAGCGCAGGCGTTTCTTCTTCAAAATTCAGAGGTTTTTAATTTTAAAAAAAACACAAAGAAACAAACTCCAATTTCTTTATAAACTTCACAAAGGTTTTTAACCTTTGAAGTTTGGAAGCCGTTTTTCCCACGGTGAATTATTCGAGAGGAATTTTGAGCTTTCTTACAAAGACCAGGAGGTGCTTCACCATGACAACTCTTAGATTTTCATACCGCACCGATGATTTAGTTTCGAGCAACTAACAATCCGGTTGCTTTCCTAGAGCTTAGACTTGAGTTTGGTGCTTGTGTTTATTCTCTTGCATTGCATTTAGAGGGTCCAAATGGAATTTAATAATCCTAATGAGTCTGTAAGTGGAGATCCCAGTCGTTTGTTGGACACAAAAAAGGTGGCCGATCCTGATGTCACGATGACTGACGATGATTTTCTTGATGATAATTTGGTCAGCACAAATGTTAACCTATGACGGACATTGAGACGTACTATGTTTTATGTCATTAATTTAAATATTCTGAGTCATGGGCTAGGCTTGTCGGCACCATATGTTAAGGATAAGGGGATTGGGTGATCGCCGATGAGAGGCGCACCTTGAATATCAGTAGGATAAGGGTTAGGGTCGGCCAGCCATGTATGGGTGCCCAAGTGTGAACGACCAAGTCACTTATAAGAGTCAAATGTAACCCTTAAATCCTCATTCTCATGTGTTGTGAATACAAGAGTGCTCTTACCTTATCTCCTTGGTTTCCTTCTCCTGCGTATGTGAGAGAGAGAGAGAGAGAGAGAGAGTGAGAGAGTGATCAAGCACTGTGTAGTGGCACGGCACAGCGGAGAGGCAGTAGAGCGGCGACGGCGGCTCCTTCTTCACTGCAACGCGGGAATCCTTCACGCGGCGGTGGTTAGAGCGGTGAGTGACACACCTTTGCATTCTGTTTGAGCTTGCTTTCTTGGTTGTATGCTTGCAGCCATTCGTGGCTCGCATACGATGTCTGGCAAGTCCCCAGCTACGACCTGTGCAGCAAAAGCGCACATTTTTGGTGCCGTTGTCGGGGAGTTGCCCTGCACCAAGCTCCAGTTTGCAGCTCGGGCTGCTGCGTGAAGTTTAATTTACACTGTAGGAAAGCGACTATGTGTTTGTAGTTGAGGTGTTTCCGTGTTTTGCAATCTGTTTCTGCAATTTGTCTTCTGCATTTCGCTCCGCGTGTGGACGTGCGTTCTGTTATCTGATTTTCTGCGTGTGAGGGGGGATTTCTGAATCCCCAAACCTGTGTTGTGTGCGAACTGCGCCGCGGCCAAGGCTGAACCCTAGAAAGAAACCCTAGAAAACTTATCTCAAAAAAAAGAAAAGAAAAAGAAAAAATTAATTTCGAAAAATAAAAAATAATTTATTTTGTTTCTAACGAAAAAAACCAAACGTGTGGAGAGGGAAGATTTTTTAATTGGAGAAAAAAATTTTGAAAAGAAAAACCCCCGGTCTTGGTCTCGGTCTTTTGATATATATATATAGGAGAGTGAGCCTCCATAGCTTTCTTTCAAGTGAGAGCTTATGGGAAGTTGTGCCCTATATGTAGCCCACTCCCCAAGGAGTAAAGTGAGCATGTGGGATAAAGCCCTCACCCTTTCCTCCATAAGCAAATAGGCTTTTGCCCCTTCCCCCATAGGAAAACGGACTGTTTTGAGGACCACAAGAGCTCTGGATAGGCGAACACGGTGCTGTAAAGCACGCTAGGACCCTTTAAACGATACGCTCATTTCGAGCTATCACACGCCCTAGTCCAAGTTCGACCGTAAGTAAGGGGATCAAAAATGGCTTAAAAATAATCTAAAAACAAGTAAAAACACGGTGCGAAATACCCAAGAAACCACTTGTGTGGGCTTCAAGGGTAGTTACCAACGTACATAGGGTACCCACGTCACATGCATCTACGCTCTGGTCGGGTGCTAGAGTCTGAGCCACTAGAAAGCGTTTCAGTTTACACAAGCTCACACCATCCCTCCACGTTAGCATCTTGGCCTTCTGTTGGGACCCAAGGAAGTGCAACCCAAGATCCATGAATAGCAGCTAGTGACTCGTCCTCTGCTGACTCAGAGGCCATGGAAGGGCACCCTACCAAGAACCCTGAGGAAACAAGCCAAAACATGCCAGTTTGGGCCCCACAATCCGGATCTAGCATGTTTAGTCATCTAATAGAGACCTTTAGTAGAGCTACACGCTCTGAGCATGCGACAAGCGAAGAAAATGAAGAAGGAGGGGTAGTGGATTCGCCATTCACATCTTATGTAGACCCTACCCTCCCAAAGAGTGTCCATGTAGATATTCTACCCACTTCGTTTAATGAGGGCCCTACTGAGCTACCACCTTCCGATGCTCTTCCTAAGGTAGAGGTCCCTAGAAGCCAATCCATAAGAAGTGACATTGCGTCCACTTCAAGAGAACTGTTTGGCACACCAAGTCTGGATGGGATATTTCTCAATGAAAATTGGGAATATGATCTACACACAGAGACTCTAACTGACCTATACATGGGTTACACATACCATGTAGGTTGGTTAGAAGTCCTAGTGCCACTAATCTAGAGGAGCAACAACAAATGATATGTGAGGTTATTCATAGAATTATCCAAATTGAGAGGCAAAATAGGGGAGTGAACTTAGTTTCCACTGGCCCTATGAGATTTTTGGATACGGGCAAGGCCAAACAACCAACCCTATCACAATTGGTGGAGACTCCCTCGGTGAGTCCCATAGACCCTTCGTATGTTGTTTCGCCTGGAGTCTCAATGCAGGTTGAGCCCACGAGCAGTAACTTTAGCTTTCCAACCTTGGCTCAACTTTCCATTAAGGAATCCACAATGCCTACCCCAATGATGAGCATGACAGAAAGCGCACCTGTGAACACTGTAGTTTGTACGACGCTACTACCTAGTGAAATAGTACCTACAACAGTGCGTGCCAGTGCCTATCGACCTTATGTACCTATCGCTACTCATGCTCATGTAGCTCCTATGCCTCTTAGTATGCCAATGGCGTATGCTCCACGACCGCCTTATCACAACCCTTATCTAAGAGGAGCTAGGCCTAGTCACATATCATATCCTACGTCATTTGCCAACATACTCAGACCAACGCCAACTCCTATCAGCCAGGCTATCCCAGAAGTGCCTCCACCAGCTATGCCTGCTCACCTAGGTGATCTCGTAGCATTTGCTCAGACGATCGGACGATCTATTGTGGAAAACATGCAGGGCATGCCTGAGAGAGAACCTAGAAGCAAGGCTGTACAAGTGGCCAAGCTCACTCAAAACTTCAGTGGTAACGAAGATGTCAGGAAGCACATTGAAGTCTTCAAACACGTGTGTGATTCTTTGGAAGAGCACAATGAGCTGCATAAGTGTAAAGCCTTAGGCTTAACCTTGATAGGGAAGGCCGGAGATTGGTATCGAACCTTAAGGGTTGAAGAGCGCACTCACTACCCCACTCTCAAGAGATTGTTCTTGAAAGAATACATACGTGAGGGTGTGCTTTGGGGAGTAGCATCTCAACTCCAAAAAGCTGAACGCGAGGAAGGGGAGTCAGTGAGAGACTTTATAAGTCGATTGAAGCATCTAAATTCTCGCTGCACTCCCGATGAGCGCTTCAATAATAACCAGCTGCTCGATAGATTCATCCGAGGATTGCGCCACGAGGACATATACAATGGCCTAGTCATTAGAGGTCTTACAACGTGGGAAGCAGTCACTGCCAATGCAATCCAGTTAGAAGACAACTTGATGATTGCAGGTAAAAAGGTGTCTTCAGAGACAAAATCCGTTAGTTTGCAAGTATCTAGGCATGAGCCAATGACAGTAAAACCTATTGCCAAGGAGCCCAAGATATCCGAAATGTCTGTGATGACCGACCTTACTAAGGCTCTCCAAGAATACTTTAGGGGTAATCGAGCTCCTCAAAATAACCATATGTACCCAAGAAGAGAGCAACAATGGTGTTTGGTTTGCTTAGGACCACATAGCACGAGTGAATGTCCCACATTCAGAGTCAAATTCAATGGGAATTGCAATGCATGTGGTAAGTATGGCCATCAATCTAAAGATTGCCTAGTACTTAAGCGAATGTTGGCAAATCAGGTACCACTAGCTTGGTCAAACACACCTCAAGTACCCGCACTAATGCCTGCACAACCTGTCGAGCAACCGTCACAGCACATAGTTCCAAGGAATCCGAATGTAGTCTAGTCTGTGCCGTTACCACCCGCCAGTGCTAGGACCACAACCTCCACATCCAAGGATTACCCCAATAAACCAGATGGGTTGTGAGTCACATAGTGCGTGTGGGGATTATGAAGAGGAGATAGACCCCACTGCTCCATACGGGATTGATACGTTTAAAATGATTCCCCAGTACTACATGGAGGATCATCTCGGGCAAGTCAAGCCTGTATATCAAGCGGCTGCTCTCGCCACAAGAGGGCAAAACCTTAATACCATGGCAAGGAGACCACCTCTTCAATGCTACGATTGTGGTGGACCGCATCGTGTAGCGGAGTGCCCTAATAGGCTATAGAAGATCGCTACTTATATGCAACCAAATCAAGGGAGCACATCGGGAATGCTGGTACTTACATGTAATCGTTGTGGCATAGATCATTTGATTGCTCAATGTCCACATAATCCTAATGCACCCAAGATTACGCCATTGAATTTGGTTGAGGTCACCAATGAGGCACGAGGAACCATACCTGTTGTACCTGCGCGAATGTAGTTACACGATCAATGCTTCAAAATCAAAACTACATTCTCGAAGAGAGGGATACTGCATCAATTGCTCGAGCAAAGAAAAAGAAAATGCGGCGGAAGAGATCGCTTAATGCCACAAGCTCCAAGCCTAGTTCAAAGACTAACATAGGAACAGGAGACGACCTCGTGTATATGAATGATCCTGAGGATGATTCTGATTCAATAGAAACCATGGGGACTAAAGCCACTACCTTAAGGGAGGACCCCACTCGAGAGCTCAACGAGGGAGAATCAAGCGAATACATAAATAAGGGGAAACAAAAGGAAACTTCCTTGGCCCCACAACCAAGTCAGTTAATGCCCTCTCGACCACCCAAACTGACTGAGACTCCCCAAGACAAGCCACATGGGCCAAAAACCCTCAAGAAAAAGATTGGAACTTACCCAAACCCAGTTGAGGAGATTGAACAAGTGCACCAGTTAAGGGGTTTGGTGGAAGAAACACAAAGAGAACTGGAGCCAAACCCAAGAAAAATCAAAATTCCAGACACAATGTTTCCGACGCAAGTTCAACCTCACAGGAACCATAAACCGTTAGCTATACCTAGTATCATTCGGGAGGAAAGTGAGGATAGGACATCAGGAAGTGGGCAACCACCCTTCTTGCTGGAAAGAATGTTTAGTGAGGGAATGCCTGACCCCATCGAAGAGGAAGTGATGCCATCTTCACCAGTCCCTAGTCAAGGGGTGATGTCTCGAAAAGTACCGTTGAATGTGTCTAAGCTAATGGATTTTATGTCCTCTGAAATCAAAACCACGATCATATCCAAATTATACGGAGATCCTAAGCTATTCTTAGCTCTTCGGGCATTTCTCAATGGAGAACTAAAGGTGGGGCTACCACAATTTGCAAATATGGATAGACCCGACACACTTCAAGATGAAGGGGAGCATTGGGATCTACAACCCAACCTAGATGAAAACTCAGTCGTGGAAATACCTGTTAACAAGTTGGGACAGTACTTTGAAGGGGATGAATCTAATGCCACTCTCCCCATTACTACCAAGGGATTAACTCTAAAGGGAATCCTTGATGGTGGTACTGGAGTGAGCATTGTGACTAAAAACTGTTGGGAATCTATGGGGAGACCTCACCTCGAAGTTACAAACATAGTGGTTAAGATGGCAAACAGAACTATTACTAAACCTATTGGAATGTTAAGGGACCTTAAGATCAAGGTTCTGGGATACAAGGTAAGACATACCTTCATTGTAATGGGTTTCTCCAAGCATCCTGTGTCATATCAAATGATCTTAGGACGTCCTTTCATGAGGGAAGCACAAATGGTGCATGACTGGTCGAAAAACCATGTCTATCTACAATTCCAGGACTCTGTCATTCGAGTTGATATTGAGAATGGTCGTGCGCATCCTTTAGGAAGCAAGGTTATCATCGATAATCGATCAGATACCACTGTTCACTCCGCCCCATTAAGGTATTGCTATACATGCAAAAAAGAGACTGATGATGGAAAAGATTCTCCTTATATGGATGTCCTACCGGGTATGACTGAGTCGGATAACGTGGATTGGGTACACCTAGCGCGGCGGCAACCATAGACACATGGGAAAATAGAGGCACAAGCTGGGTAACACCTGAGGGGCAAGATATGCCACCGTTAGTGCCAATAAACATGATAGGTATTATGCACTTGACTCCTGATGGCAAGAAAGTGGCAAACTCCCTTGACAATGACAGTAGCGAAGACTCTAACCAATGCAACTCTGAGTCATCTGAATCTCAAGAAGAAACTGACTCTGAGCTTGATGGGAGGGATGAATCAAATATTCACCCAAATGTGGAAGCAAGGTGCTCAAGGCCTAGGACAGTGACCTCCTACAGTTCATCCAAGAGTGAGGGGGACACAAGTGAAGATCGACCAAGTGAGTTCAAATCTGATAGAAACAAAAATCAAAAACTTGGTAAGAAGAAAGCGAGACATAAGCGCCAACGCTATCGAGCTAATGTACGCACTGTAATAAACAAGGAGAGATTCACCGCAGAATGGCTTAGTTATGTAGGAGCTATTGACGCTCATCGGAAGTTAGCAGATAATTGGGGACAATACCTCCAAAGTGTCATGTGGTGTATTTCGCAACCTCATGACGTCGCCCAATTAGAAATCGAAGAGAAGCCGAAACTAAGTCGTACAGCAAGAAGGCGGCAAAACCAAGAGTTAGCTCAGCAACAAAAGGAGGCGAAATTGAAAGAAAAAAGCCTAGCACAACAAGAACCAGTAGACTTACACCCCGCACCTGAGCATTTCAAATCGTTTACCACAGGGGAACGTAAAGTAGTCTACACAAAAGCCCAACGAACGCCTACCAATGGGAGTAGCGGTGTTTATGATGGCCCTGCGGTAGTTAAGGAGATAGACTTAGCAGATCCGAGTGAGGAGTCTAAACCAGTTTTTATTGCTCAAGACCTCACCAAGGCGGAAGAAGCTGAACTTACGAAGCTTCTTAAGGAATTCAAGGACATATTTGCCTGGACATATCATGATATGAAGGGTGTTTCACCCTCGGTGGTGCAACACACGATTCCAATGATTAGCACTGCTAAACCAGTCCAGCAACGTCCTACCCAATGAATCCTAAGTATGCAAAGATTGTACAAGAGGAAATTGAAAAGCTTGTAAAATGTGGATTCATATACCCTATTGAGCACTCAGAATGGGTTTCTCCGAGTCATCGTACCAAAGAAGAATGGGAAACTCAGAGTGTGCGTTGATCTCAAAAAGGTTAGTGCAGCCACCAGAAGGGATCATTACCCCTTGCCATATTCTGAACATGTTCTTGAAAGAGTGCCAGGCAAGGAGGCATATAGCTTTTTAGATATGTACTCGGGTTACAATCAGATCACAATTGCAGTCAGAGGACCAAGCTAAAACAGCATTTATCACGGAGTTTGGAGTGTTTGCCTTTCGCGTCATGGCTTTTGGCTTGACCAATGCACCTGCAACATTCCAACGATTGATAAATACGACCTTTAAGGAATATCTAAGGGACTTCTATGAAGCTTTCTTAGATGATCTTTGTGTTCATTCCTCTTGGGACGAGCACTTGATGTGTTTACGAAAAATATTTGAAAGGTGTAGATTATATCGCATCTCATTGAATCCTTTCAAATGCCAATTTTGGGTTAAACACGGAGTTATCTTAGGGCATATAGTGTCCAAAAATGGGATTTCCCCTGACGAGAGTAAAATCAAGGTCATTCTAGAATTGCCCCCACCCACCAACTATAAGGGAGTCCAACGCTTTATGGGCCACGTTGGTTATTATCGAAGGTTTATTCTATTCTTCGCCGAGATAGCTCGACCATTGTATAAGCTTCTCATCGAGTTTATTTGGACCAAAGAATATGACCGTGCCTATGAGCTATTAAAGAAGGCCTTGGCGAGTGCTCCAATCTTGCGAATGCCTAACTGGGATTTAATCTTCCATGTGCTATTAAAGAAGGCCTTGGCGAGTGCTCCAATCTTGCGAATGCCTAACTGGGATTTAATCTTCCATGTGCATATTGATGCATCAAACTTTGCTATTGGGTAACTCAACCTGGAGAACACAAATTAGACTACCCCATTAGCTTTGCCAGTCGCCAGTTGAACGATGCTGAGATGAACTACACCACTATGGAGCGAGAAGGGTTGGCAATAATATATGCAGTAAGGAAATTTCGTTATTACCTCCTTGCCACCAAGTTTGTTTTCTATGTGGATCATCAAGCATTGTTGTATCTGGTAAACAAACCATGTTCCACACAGGAAGAATCACACGATGGCTATTGATTCTTCTTGAGTTTGATTTCACTGTTGTTGTGTGACCTGGCAAAAAACATGTTATGGCTGATCATTTGTCTCACATACCTAATGGTGAGGCTCCTACGGGGGTTGATGATGACTTACCTGACACTTCCCTGTTCATGGTGGAGACAATGCCTGAATGGAGTGAGAAGATTGTTAACTTTTTGGTTAATGGCTTTCCACCCAAGGAGCTTCGTAAAGATCTAGCTCGAAAGCTAATCAAAGAATGCGAATCCTTTTGCCTGATAGCAGGGACTCTTTATAAAAGAGGAAAGGATGATGTTCTTAGGCATTGTGCCCGAGAGGATGAGTATCTATACATTTTGCAAGAGGCACATATGGGCATAGCCGGTGGGCATAGCCGGTGGTGGTCACTTCTCAGGAGACTTAACTGCACGAAAGATCTTACAATTGGGGTATTGGTGGCCCACTATGTTCCAAGATGCATCACTCTTTGTGAAGGGTTGCGATGAATGCCAACGATACAAGAAACCCCAAAGGAAAGATCAGATGCCCCTACATCCAATCAAAGTAAACCAACCATTTGAAAAGTGGGGTTTAGACTTTGTAGGTCCAATTAACCCAGCGGCCCGAAACACACAATCTCGCTATATTATTGTGGCCACTGACTATATGACCAAATGGGCTAAAGCAAAGGCGACACGTAAGGCAGATGCAAGGACAACAGCCAAGTTCCTCTTTGAACTTGTGAGCGACAATGGCATGCATTTTATAAATGAAGTGATTAAGGAGCTCACAACAAATTTCATGATATCCCATCATAAATCTACTCCTTACTATCCGCAAAAGCGAATGGCCAAGCCGAGAGTACCAACAAGACCTTAATCTCTGTTTTGACAAAGACAGTTGAAGCTCACCGCACGGATTGGGATCTAAAGCTTACGCGACGACAGCTTTATGGGCCTATCGTACTGCGTACAAAGTGGCTATTAATTGCACACCATTCAAAATGGTATATGGCCAAGAAGCAGTCATGCCGTGGGAATTTGTCATTCCTAGTCTTTGTGTTGCTACTCAAGAGAGTTGGGATGGTAATCCCTTAGTAGAGCGTCTATATATCCTTGAGCAGCTAAACGAAGAAAAACAATTGGCTGTATACAATGCCCTTGTAGAGAAGGATAGAAGGAAAAAATGGTTTGATCGCCACCTCAAGGACAAGGACATCAAGGTTGGGGATAAAGTCCTGATGTATGGAGTGCGTAACGAAAAGAAGAAGCTCAAATACGCTGGTAAGGGACCATATAGAGTATGTGAAATTACCCCGCAAGGTACCATCAGAGTGGAGACTTTCGACGGAGTTGAAACCATTGGATTCCTTAATGGGAGTAAATTCAAAAGATACTATGATCCCCTGAGCCAAGAGGAGTTACATGCAATCCATCAAAAGAAGGCAGCTAAAGAACAAGCTGAGCTTAAAAAGATACAAGCGAGAGTCGAAGCCAAAGAACGTCAACAGCGTGCTAGGCGACAACAAGAAGCCAACTTGGGAATTATGCAAGTATTTTTTGAGGAAGCAGAGGAGGATTCACTGGAATCCAACCCGCCTCTAAGATACCCAATTGAGTTACAGTGTCCTTATTTTTACGGGGAGGTGTATAATGCATTATTGGATACAGGAGCTCAACACAATTTGCTATCATATGGCGTGTGGTGTCAACTTGGAAAACCACCTTTATCCAAGAGTGCTATCCAAATTAAAGGTATCAACAAGAAGAAAATCCCTGTCTCAGGAATTCTGCACACTCCGGTTGCTTATGACAAGGGGACCATAATTCAAAGCTTTTTGGTTATGCCTGCTACCATGGAAGGGACTGTAAACTTAGGGCGCAAATGGATGATGGCCACCAAATGCAATATCGATTGGGTAACCAGACGAGTCACGATGCAAGAACCAACACTAGGTTTGACCGCTCAAAATCCCGCTCCTAAGCCATCGACTCTGGACAAAATGCTGGATAACAAAAAATCACAAATTCCAGTGGCAAAACCATCTTTGATTGTTTGCCACCTCTCTAATGCTTCAACGTCAAGAGTGGAAACAGGCAAGGTGGTCTCTAAGGTTCCGCTTACTATGCCAAAGAGTATATACAAATGGGTCCCAAAAGCTTCGTTAACAGCTACTTCCCCTGCTCAATCTCATTCAGACAAGAAGCCTCGTAGAAGGAAAGCAGCTACCCACCCGAGAAAGGGCAATGTAACATCACGATGGATCCCTAAAAAATTATTAGTAGCCCAAGGGTACTACGAGAGGAATAACCAGATTTGGGTCCCTAAACATAAGCTGAATCCCTCTACATCACCTGTAAAACCTTGCAAACCAATTGTTGCCACCCCAATGACAATTCAAGATCGTGGTAAGGAAAAGGTAACAAAGTGCTCCGCACCACTTCTTCCAGAGCTAGTTTGGATTCCCAAACGATATCGATCAATACCACCTAGCTTAGGAAGGGGGAGTCACATGAAGCTTCTAGCTCTTCATGCCAAACACACATTGATATAGAAGTTTCTTCATGCTCTACACGTACTCTTGTCAACACCCAACAAGAGACCAATGAGTCTATGTCTCCCTTTGTAAAAGTATCATCGGAAACCATTTCCTATGGGAGCGTACACTACCATCTCTACAATTGGATGTGGCTACAAGGGTCATAAAAAAGCTATCTGCCCACATCACAACCTATGACCCGCTGGACAAATTGGTTCCAAGAAGCTGCAACATCATTGCAGAAAATATGATCTACCCAAGGAAAGGGGGAGCATGTACTCACGCTCAACATTCTATTGCTTCCTCCCTGACCTTCTCCCCTGACCATGTAATTGCCAAATTCAAGGGGATGTATATATATAGCTTCATACATAGAAAAGGAAAGGAAAGAAAAACAAAAAATAGTAAAAAGAGCAAGAGCACAAAAAGAGGAGAAATATCCGTATACAATCAGGAACTACATAAACCTACTGATGCTATATCTGTGTTTGCAGATATGGCAAATGCAAGGGCATCACACACTTCATCCACCTTTGGTGAGAGGTATCATCTATACCTTTCTCAGATATTTCACATGTGCTATCTTGTAATTGAAACTGAATGGGATCATATAGATGTACTAGCCAGAGAGGAAAATGTTGAAGAATTAGAATGGCTAATTCGCCTATTGACCATGACTGACCCCTACTCCGTGCTTTCCTTTTCCACAAGATGACCATCCTCACATGGTTACATTCTTGATGAGTTTATGTGGATGGAAAAATGAAAAGGAAATATCTGACAATGATGAATGGACGGATGAAACTCATGGCACTACTGAGGTTGACTTTATTTATTTGGATGATGTGGATAAAGGCTTAGACTTAGGGCTAGAGCTAGGACTCTACAACATCCTCTTACCGTATCCTCAGTAGTAGTGTGGGACTGGTAGGTAGGTTAGTGTTTTCAAGTTTTTTCTAGTTTAGATTCCTTAAACAAGTCTTGAAATTTTTACATTGATGTGCCTCTCGAGGTATAGTGCTTGTTAGTTGATTGTACAAGTTAAAAAGTTTGAGGTGGGTTCGCTTCCAAGTCTTGAGACTGCCGCAACGTTCATCAAAATATATCTACATCAAATTGCAAGCTATCTCGTCAAATCAAGGAGATCTCCAATTTCAGGTGTAATTCTTCCATGCCCACTCTCTTTAATTTTTTACTGTTCGATTAATTGCATGAACTATAATGCCTGACCACATGGAAATTGTCAATACTACTTAGTTTTTGAAGTTGCTTGACATGCTAGTGTAAATCATTAATGAGTTTAACCTTATTGAATATATTCCTGAGAATGCATGAAGTCGTTAGCTAGCCTGGAATATGGTTGTCTTAAGACTAGGGTTATAACCATCTGAATGTTTGAACACCTGGCTATGTGTGTGTTGACCTCTAGGACATAGCTTTTACTCCTTGTCTCGAAAGGATGTAAGAACACATTTTAGTTCAGGAACGAAGATCAAAAGAAATTTTTTTTTTTTAAAGCCTACAATAAATGGCAATGCAAGTCTATGATGTGCTCTAATGTTGGCCTATCGCCTTATTGATACTTGGTAGGCAAGGAGTATTCTACTCCAGACCGATGCCTTGGTTGGTAGGGGGTAGCCTTGCCTAAGGTGAACTAATAAATTCCTGGATAATGCCTTGTGTTAAACATGGTACCAGGATCAATGTTAGTTTTGCCTTAGGAAGGTCGCCATTGTGTTTAAAAATTGTCACGTGCATAAAGAAATAAAGGTAAAAGGCTCCTGTAACTCTGATGTTTCTTGTGTCCCTAGGCTCGTGGTATTAACTTGTTCTTAGAGCAGACATAGTGTGGTCATCTGTTTATTTATTAAGCTTGGTTATTTTCCATGACTTAGGCCAGTTATAAACCTTGATTAACCTTTGACACCTTGCTAACTCTTGATTTACTTTCAATGATTTTAAACTCCTGTTAATTTGCTACACTAGCTCATTCATGTGACCCCTTAAACTAAGTTCTCATAGCAATATCCATTGTGGTCTAACATGCTTGAATTTATACACTTTATATCTTTTGAATTCCAGCATACTTTCACTCTACTTCCCTGCTTTGCAGATGGTCTACCACAACAACCCTATCGAGCTTACCATACCATAGCTTCCGAGGACGGAATCTATATCAGGAAGGGGGGCATATGACGGACATTGAGACGTACTATGTTTTACGTCATTAATTTAAATATTCTGAGTCATGGGCCGGGCTTGTCGGCACCATATGTTAAGGATGAAGGGATTGGGTGATTGCCGATGAGAGGCGCACCTTGAATATCAGTAGGATAAGGGTTAGGGTCGGCCGGCCATGTATGGGCGCCCTCTTGCCTTATCTCCTTGGTTTCCTTCTCCTGCGTATGTGAGAGAGAGAGAGAGAGAGAGAGAGTGAGAGAGCGATCGAGCACTGTATAGCGGCACGGCGCGGCGGAGAGGCGGTAGAGCCGCGACGGCGGCTCCTCCTTCACTGCGACGGCGGCTCCTCCTTCACTGCGACGCGGGAATCCTTCACGGCGGCGGCGGTTAGAGCGGTGAGTGACACACCTTTGCATTCTGTTTGAGCTTGCTTTCCTGGTTGTATGCTTACAGCCATTCGTGGCTCGCATACGGTGTCTGGCAAGTCTCCAGCTACGACCTGTGCAGCAAAAGCGCACAACAAAATAGTTTAAGGCTCTAGAGTCCTGTACTATGGACATTGAGGTTAAGTACGATAAGATACTCCTCTTTCTTCAGGAGTTAAAGGATAATATATAAGCTTCTATCACTGTAAGTGCTTTAGTGGAAGGGATGCGAGTGGCTCCCACCCAAGGGGTTAATATGAATGTCCGTACATCTCACTCTAGAGATGATGCTGCTATTCTAAAAGTTCTGAAACCTCTGACTTTTAATGGGGAGGAGAAGGAATGCAATAAGGATGCGGTCAATATTTTTTTACAAAAGTGACAGGATTTTCATCGATGCGTCAAACTCTAGAGGAGATATGCATGCTTGAAGCAAGCTTAACTCTAGGAGGTAAAGCATACAAGTGGTGGATGAGCTTGGAGTCTAGAAATAGGCCTACTACATGGGCCAAATTTTAAAGTGCATTCATGAAAGAATTTCTTCTAGAGAATGAGATGGATCGTAGTTGGGAAGCATGGAACAATTGTGAGATGAGAAATCTCACATTGACTCGGTATATCTCCAATTATAGAGAAATCATTCTCAAGTTGAAAGGTATGGATGACTATTAAAAGATTCGTGGATTTATTCACGGATTAGAATCAGACTATAAGAATCAAGTTAAACAAAATGAGTCGAAAACTTTAAAAGATGCAATTAAGTTTGCTCAGATCTTCGACGACATTGTCAGAAAGAAAAAGCGTGCACAGAATGCATAACAGACATCTAGTGTGTCTGAAGGTTCCAAGCATCAAGGTTAAAATAAAAGAAAGGGACTTAACCAAACCAATGACCAATCTAAGAAGTCTAAAGGACCACAAAATTTTTTGAAGCATGAAGATTTTGAAAGAGCTAAAAAAGAAAATTTATGTTTTCACTACATGGAAAAGGGTCATAGTAAACTACAGTGTCCTAAGCCAAAAGAAAATGAGAAGAACCAGCGTGATCAAAGTAAAGAAAAGCAAGTGTACTCTATTCAAATGCTCCCTCTAGAGACTTCTCATAAGTTTAAAGAGGTTCAAGTTTATCATGCTGATTCTACCGATGTGTGTTGTGTCATGTCATCGATGTGGGTGCCAACATTTAGACCACATGAGTTGGTTCAATATATGGTCACGTTAAAGGTCACAAGGTACGAGTTATGATTGATGATAGTGCCATGCGCAATTTCTTAAACTATACTTTAGTCAAGAAATTAAAGCTGTCGGAAAGTCCAAGTGACCATAAGTATGTGGTTTCTTGGATTAACGACTATGATAAAGATGTCTGGGATGTAGTTCGTGATGTTCCACTAGTCATTGAAGGTCATGAGATGCATTTGGATTTTCAAGTTATGCATATCACTTAAGCGGATGCTATTCTAGGTAGAGAGTGGTTATACAACATTCGTCCATCTTTGTCTAGAAGTTATTTGCATAATTCCTTTGAGTTTGAAGTAGATGGTAAGAAAGTGCGTTTGCAAGGTGAACGTGATATACCCTCCTCACCTCTTATATGCTCTGTAGAACTCAATCGCCTTGTACAAGCTAATGAAGTAGAAAACATCTTTTTGTGCTACATGAGTCTTGATGATGTCATTTCCTTTTTCGCATATGAAAACATAAGTGGTTTAAGTGAGCATAATGTTTACATGACTTCTTTTCAATCAAAGCATGTTAACAATAAAAAAGTTAATGAACCCTTAAAGCAATTGTTACATCATTTTGAAGATGTGTTTCCAAATGAACTATCGGAAGGATTACCTCCTATCCGTGATGTTGAGCATCCAATTAAAGTAATACCTGGCTCAAAGCCAATAAAAGTAAGTCTCCTTATCGGCTTAGTTTTAAGGAAGCACAAAAAGTCGATAAGGAGACTTACTTACTGGCTTAAAGCCAGTAAGTAAGTCTCCTTATCGGCTTAGTTTAAGGAAGCACAAAAAGTCAAATGAAAGTTAAAGGAATACCTTAAAAGTGGATTCATTCAACCAAGCATTTCACCAATTCTATTGGTGAAAAAAAAAGATGGGTCTATGTGATTATGCGTAGACTACTGTGGTTTGAATCAACTCCAAGGGAAAAAGTATGTTATGAAAAGGATTTCCACACCAATTCTATGACATATGTTACATAGATGAGTTGTTTGATCAACTCAAAGGGAAAAAGTACTTTATGAAAATCGATTTACAGTCTGGATATCATCAAGTGAGAATTCAGGAAGCGGATGTCATCAAGTGAGAATTCAGGAAGCGGATGTCATCAAGTGAGAATTCAGGAAGCGGATGTCCAAAAGACTACTTTTTGAACTAAGTTTGGTCACTATGAGTTTTTAGTCATGCCCTTTGGTTTAACTAATGCCATATTCATGACACTCATGGATAGTGTCTTGAAACCTTATTTAGAAAAATTTATCGTGGTTTTCCTAGACGATATCCTGATCTATAGTCACTAAGAAAGAATATCTCGAACACTTATTACGACAAGTATTTGAGTTAAGAGAGTAAATGTGAATTCTTTATAAAAGAAATCCAATACTTAGGCCACATAATCTCGGAAGATGGCATTTGTATGGATTTAACGAAAGTTGAAGCTATATTGAAATGGCCACATCCCACAAACTTAGAAAAATTACAAATTTTTCTTGGTTTGTCTAGATTTTATAGAAAGTATGTTCAAGATTATGCTAAGATAGAAGTTCCCATGATGGGTCAACTTAAAGGAAAGGGAAAGACCTTTGTTTGGGGGGATTCCCAGCAGAAGTTTTGAAAAACTTAAGGTAACTATAGCTATAGCTCCCATTCTCCAAGTTGTTGATCCGAATCAACCCTTTGTGGTAGAGAGACGGATACTAGTAATGATGTAGTAGGCACAGTCCTTTTACAAGGGGGGAAACCTATTGCATTCGAAAGTAACATTAGGTAAAATATGGACTCTCACTTTTGCCCCTTAAGGATTTCCACACCTCCTCTCTCTAGAAAAATGGGATCATGGTGAAGTTTTTGCAAATCGACTCAAAAGTGAGTGGAGTATGGACATTTGGAATCTACTCTTCGAGGAGACCTTTCCAATGATATATAGCATGATAAGCAATTTTGAATATTCAAGAAGTCCCCAAATTGGTGATGACATGGCATGTAACATGCCATGTCATCACCAATTTGGGGCCTTCTTGAATAATCAAAATTTTCCATCATACTATATATCATTGGAAAGGTCTCGATGAGTAGATTCTAAATGTGTAATCTCCACTAACTTTTGATTTGATTTGCAAAAATTTCACCATGAGCCCATTTCTCTAGAGAGAGGAGGTGTGGAAATCCTTAAGGGGCAAAAATGAGAGTCCATATTTCACCTAATGAAAGTTGGACCGAGCTCAACAAAATTATTCAGCTTATGAAAGGGAGTTATATGATATTATTCATGCCTTAAAGAAATGGAGGCATTATTTATATGAAAGGGAGTTATATGATATTATTCATGCCTTAAAGAAATGGAGGCATTATTTATATGGTGCTAAATTTGAGATAGTCTTTGATCATGAGAGTATCAAATGGCTATCTAGTCAAAAAGAGTTGAAAGGATGCAAAGCTCGATGGGTAGAGTTTCTCCAAGAGTTTGACTTTCAACCGAGATATAGAAAAGGACATTACAATGTGGTAGCCAATTCATTGAGTCACATGCCCATGGTTAACGAGTTAAGTTTTACTTAAATTAAGAGTGATTTTTTGGAATCACTTAGGGGGAAGTGCATTGATGATCCACATTATGCCCACGTGTGGAGTTTCATAGAGAAGAGGGATCCCTTGACTATAAATAAAGATAGCCCCATTCACGAGATAGACACTTCCACTAGCAGTAAGTCTCGAGAGATGTCTCAAGGAGACATGTCACTTACAAGTGATGAAAGAAATTGTTGGAAGAATTTTTCCATCGATAATGGTTACCTACTTTACAAAGGTAGAGTATGTATACCTTCGGACTCAAATATTAGGCATCGTATTTTATATGAATGTCATGATAGTCTGAGTGGGGTCATTCTGGAATACAGAAGACATATGCACTAGTTAAGAGACAATGTTATTGGTCTAGCTTAAGTAAGGACAGACTCCAGGACTATGTCTTAAAATGCCAAAAGTACCAGGTCAATAAAGCAGAACTCCTAAAGGTAGGTGGTCTACTAATTCCACTAGAGATCCCAAATGGCAAGTGGGAGAGTATCTCGATGGACTTTATAGGTGTATTACCTTAAAAAACCAGAGGCCAAGATTTGGTTTAGGTGGTCATGGATAGGTTGACTAAAATGTGTCGATTTTTTCTGACAAAAACAATAGTAACTATGCCTCAATTAGCAAGGCCATTCATTGAAAATATCTATCTATTATATGGCTTACCCTGCTGATATAGTTAGTGATATAGATACAAAGTTTAATAGTCATTTCTTGCATGCTGTGTTCAAGAGATAAGACACCATGCTAAGTATGAGTACGGCGCTGATCATCCTCAAAGTGATGGTCGAACACCGAGAGAGGGTCAATCAAGTCCTGGAAGATATGCTATGAGCATATGTAAGCAAAAAGCAAACCAATTGGGAAGAATATTTATTCATATTGGAATTTGCTTATAATTGTGCCAAACATTCAACAATAGAATTTAGTCCATTTATGTTGTTGATGTATGGTTTTCAACCGGCGGCAAGCTCCCGTGGTTGGCCGTTAGACTCGAGAAAGAAAAGATACAAAAGGTTAAATATTTTCTTCAAGATCTTCAGGAGATGACAAAAATTACAAAAGATAATGTTAAGAGAGCACATGACCATGCTAAACATTATGTAGACAAAGATCGTAAACAAATCATCTTTGAGGAAGGTGATAAAGTGTTTTTAAAGGCTCACACTCTGAATCTTTGAAAACGGGGAGAAGTCCGAAGCTATCTCCAAGGTATTGTGGTCCATTTACAATACTTAAAAAATTAGGTAGTGTTGCTTATAAGTTAGCTTTACCAAAAAGCTCTAAAGTTCATCCACTTTTTCACGTCAATGGACCGAAAAGGAAGTTGGGTGATGACGATAATCTCATCAGTCAAGAGATCCTAGTAGAACTTAATGAACCCCCATCCTTACCACATGAAAAAAAAAGTCTTGGATCTTGAAGAGAAAAGAACTCGATACTCTATACGATAGGAGTGTTTAGTCAAGTGGAAGGATAGACCAGAAGAAGGTTCTACATGGGAAAAGGTAAGCACACTCAAAAAGAGGTTCCCGAATTTCGTTTTTGAAGAAAAAGACTCCTCTTAAGGGGGGAGTAATTTCATGACATCAAAATTATTGGGAGCCTAGAGAGCTCGACCATCTGGATAAGTTATGGGCGGGGTTTAGGGGAGCCGAAATGACCCGTAGGACTCAAGAGTGGTGGCCAGACACTAGTGAGAGTGGCCAAGCACATGTGAAGAGCTTGCTAGCTAATAAAAGAATTGAGTCCATGTATGGGGGTCTAGAGTTTATTTTGGCTATGGTTGAGAGGTGAAACGAAGGGCTCTCAGCACTCTTGTTCTTGAGAAGGTCACCTAGTTGTAGAGCTTGCTAGCTGCCTTCATAAGCTCCAAAGCTAGCTCCCTTGAAGAGGAAACTACTAGCAATCTCCCACTCAAGCCCACTCTACCCAAAGAAAATAATCCCATGGAAACTATGAAAACCTTCTAAAGAAACTCAAGGAGTACCCCAACCTCATGTTAGAAAAAGAGAGAATGAAACTCAAGGAGTACCCCAACCTCATGTTAGAAAAAGAGAGAATGAAACAACCCCAAGACCTTGTGAGGAAGGTATATGCTAAACTAGAGCCAGTGTTAGAGAGCAAGTGGTCAAGTACAAACCACCACAAAACATACCTGAGCATGTCCGAGACCATAGCTATACCAAAGTCAAATATAGAACTAGTGAGAATTCCTCAAGAGTTTGCCCAAGGCCTCAGGCCTCAGACAAATCCAATTTTGAAGCCTTTGCCTCTAGAACCAATCCAACCAAGCCTTTGCCTCTAGAACCAATCCAACCAAGCCCCACATTGCTAGATGCAGTGAGGGAGGACTCAATGTGGGAGGTGAAAGTTGGCTTTCCATGGGTTTCATGGGTCACCAAAGCTAATGCAACATCTTTTCCAAGGTGATCAATGATGACTTTACCTCATCCCCTATAGAGGCATTCCTTCTTAGGGAAGGATCATTGCATATACCTTACACATTAGCAGGTCCTAGCCCACCTCAAAGTGTGAGTAACGAGCCCAATGATGGGTGCGAGTATCACCCACCGTAAGCCATAGAAAGCCTCTCAACCTTCTTGTCCTCGTTGGAGGTCCAATTTTCGATAAGTTCTCTAATACAAGGAAATCCTCAACTTGGAGAGAGAGTCTTCATTGACTCTTATCCATTTTTTGGTTGGGTCTCGTCCTCTTCATTGAGTCTTATTCTTGCTTAGTCTAGCCTTATTTCCATCCATGAAGCTCAACAATTTGGACGTAGGCACACTCTCACAAGGACTAATAGACTTCCATCCATGGGGAATAATAAATTTGTGAGCTTCTAATTTAGAGCTTTTTGCAAGAAATTTAGAACTTTTTTAATTTGGGGCTCAAATTTACATTTCTTACCTATACGATGCGTTTATCCCCCACATACACAACCATTAAATTTGAGTAAATGGATATTATTGAGAGATAAATTACTTACCATGCCTTTGGAAGCTACGTCCAAGGCACATTTTTGAAGGGAAGAATAAACAACTATTCATAGAGCTCTGTATGTGGCCACACATGAGGTTGAGCATTTCCACATCGATTACTATGAGACACAATGCCTTGCAAGACATCCTAGGATACGTTATCCCATAAAAATTTTCATTTTGTACTATGGAGGTTGAGCAAAAAAAACATTTACTTTGGAAACCATAGATAATATCTTAAAACGATCAATATCTTACTCTACAAAACAAGGAGCCCAAAATACATGTCTCTAGTTGCAATAGTTTTTTTCAAAAACAACACATATAAACATAGAGATAAAGGTAAGAGAAGTGTGCAATCAAAATGCCCACACGACTACTCTCATAATTGTCATTAGGAGATGGCCCTGAAACCTTCTTTTGAAGGCACTCACTAAAAGCATAGAAATCAACCTCTAACAACAAACAATGGCGCATCTCCTCAGCACAAGCTACTCCCAATCCACCACATTAGGAGATGGCCCTGAAACCTTCTTTTGAAGGCACTCACTAAAAGCATAGAAATCAACCTCTAACAACAAACAATGGCGCATCTCCTCAGCACAAGCTACTCCCAATCCACCACATCCAGCCAAAACATCAATAACATAATCCTCCTCATATGCGAATGTCTCCATCAACCAACTATAGCCAACAAAAAAAGGAATCAATGAAACCACACACATTTTTGTAGTTTGTGAAAACTCACTACTAATAGACTATATATAAAAAATAAAACTCACAAGCTACTCCCAATCCACCACATCCAGCCAAAACATCAATAACATAATCCTCCTCATATGTGAATGTCTCCATCAACCAACTATAGCCAACAAAAAAAGGAATCAATGAAACCACACACATTTTTGTAGTTTGTGAAAACTCACTACTAATAGACTATATATAAAAAATAAAAACAACTCACATACATATTTTTGTAGCTAATGTAATTACCAAAAAAAGCATTGGAGTGCTCAGCCCCTCCTCTGACTAGTACTCCATCCACTCAGGTGGTGAAATCACTGTCGACGCGTGCATGAGCCTCTGTGATAAAACTCCTAGCTGCTGGGAACAAGAGATGAGATACCTCCTCACCCACCTCTCTATCATAGTGGGGCATACGCATGTTCTTACGATAGTCATTCTCAGCTATAGCAAGTCAGTCAGTCAGTCCAAGTCCCTTAACCCACTTGAAGAGATGCATTCATGCATGAACAGTCACTAAAAACCTTAGGGTTTGCATTAGAAAGCATTTTGAATATTGCATATCATTTATTCATGGCATGTAGACCATTGCAAAAACCCCATATATCATCTAGTAATTATCTGAATATTTACTAGGAATTTTTTGGTATTTTTTCATCATTTACAGTATTTTATAAATTATTTATGCATTTATTATGGACATAAGCAGTCGGCCAGCTCTGTACGTAGCTAACTCCTTTGGTCCATATAAATAGATCATCATCATATTCATCCATTCATTCATCATATTTCAACATAAGCATTCAAGCACTTGGCATCTTCAACACAAGGAGCATAAGCGATTGTAATTTTAGCCACCATCCCTCAACATTTGTCTCCTAAAGCCCTAGGAGCCTCAAACGCATGAGCATTTAGCACTTCTACATCAGCAAGACGCATCGATTCAACATTCAACCAACAGGGATCTCACACATTTAATCCAATCACCATATTGATTTTCCACAAGTACTTTGAATTCTTTGAACTTGCCTAAGGCTTCACTCTTCTCTTTTAGAAAATAAATCCATGTCATCCTGCTGAAATCATCAATAAATGTGATGTAATACATGCTCCCATTTATTGATTGGGTTTGCATGGGACCCCATATATCACTATGTACAACCTCAAGTGATCTTCTACTCATTTTACTATCCCTAGGAAATGGAAACCTTGCTTGATTCCTAAATTGTCATTCATCATCACAAACATGTGTACTCCCATCATACTTGAATCTAGGTAGACCACCAACAATGCCTTTTGGTTACATAGATTTCATCTTTTGACTCATCAAAATCTGGGGAGTCTCCACCTCTAACCCTAATAGAGGTTTCAAATGCTTTGTAATCCTTGCCCAAACCATTCAATGTAATGGCAACCAAATCATCATCTTCCATTGGGGCACCAATAGGTGCAAGTGCATCAGCACATCATTTAATCTCCTACACCACATAATCATTTATGCTCATTTTGTTTCAAGTCACACTATGTATCTTTTGCTTCAATTGCATCTTCTTTGGTTATGTAGTTGTATCATACAACTTCACCTATGTATCCCATGCATCCTTGGGATTATATGTCCTGAATATTGTATAACATGGTATTTGTCACACAAATTAAGAAATAATGCAGCACTTTGAAAGCCCTCTCTGTCCAATTCCTATGTGCTATAAGTTGGGTGGGTGTTGCATTCTTAGGGAGCCCTTGGCTCCGTCTCCTCACTTGTCACCAAATTCCAAAGCCCTTTTCCTTTAAGAACGTTTGTCATGTGGTACTTCCAAATATGGAAGTTGTGTGTATCAAGCTTTTCCCCAACAATCTTTTCTGGACTATCACACATTTTTCTATGCACAATGTTCACTGAGTATTGCAAACAATCAACTCAAACACACATACATACATGTACTTTGTCACCAATGATGACCGTACATTCCACAATTTTTATGGCGATAGAATCCAAGACTCAAAATCACTATTTGTATAAGCTGAAAATAACTTAGTTCCACTTAAAAAATCTAAGAAACACATCCAAAACAATCCTCCACTTTCTGAAACACTCCAATGAACTCACACTTTGCATGATGCAAGTTCACCCAAGTAGCATTTGAGCTTGACGATATATGAACAATCCACTATGCCGAAAGAAAATAAAATTTAGGGTTTATTTATGGGACTTAATACTACAAAGCTTTATAGTACATTATACCTAAAGAACTCTTCTCCTTGTTCAGGACTATAATGATCACCACATATCTCTGAGTATTTTTCCTTAGCTTTGGATCAAGCTTGTAGTATGTAGCCTCACCGTTCCTCGAATTCCTTTCAAGGGAGCTGATCTTTCAATATCTCAACTTCTTTTGTTGCTGCCAAGTACTCATCCTAGAACACGACATAATATATGCGAGTTTATATATGAATCAAACCATTGAAATTATGGTAGAGTTTTATGATTATATTGTGGTCACCTGGAATACTACTTGTGAGAGTATACCAAGTAGATAATTATACCAGGATGGTCGACCAACTCTTCTTTGGTTCTCAAAGTACTTCTCATTTCACTTCTTATTCAACTATGAAGCTTGTTGAAGTATTGTCTCCTCGTTGGATTGTCCCAATGCTCTTATCAGCACAATCTTGTCAATGGGAAGGGAAATAACATATCTAACCTCATCCATCCTGATAGAGCAAAATTATTAATATTGGATTACCATAAATGTGTATATGTAGAGATACATGGCATGCTTAAAACATGCATACATGTTCAATCTAGCAGTAAGAAAGAGCACCTCCCTCTTTGCCTCCTCCTCAAACTCTAAGAGAACCATGTCCAAAGTTGGGTGGTAGTCCTCTCTATGTCTGAATATTGCATTTTAAACTTCAAAACCTCAGGACATTCATTGCTCATAAATTTCAAGAACATTTAAATAATTGATTGGTTTAAACGCATACATATATTTATCTCCTCCATCCACACAACCAACCAAGGGTTTCCATCCCAAACGTAGAACATTTTCTTTGAGAGGAACAACCACTCTGTATCTTTGATTAGGTTCTCAAAGTCCTCATTTTTATTGTGCCATATGTCATCCCAAGATGCCTTATCAGCTTTCGTTGTGTCTCTTATAGGCAACTTTGATGACTTCAACGAGCATATAAACTTCGCCTTGTCCCTCACTTATCCATAATTTAAAAACTCATAACTGAGTTTTTGATATCTAGAAAGCACCCTTCTTATGCAAGGGTTGCTCACTAAATGACAAAGAGGGATAGGAGACATGGGAGTGGACTTTGTAACCTGTATGAGGATAAGAAGTGTGCAATTGCTATTATGTTACATTTCATGAACAAAGCATAATCCCAACAATGAATGAGGTAAAAGGCTTACCATAAGTCTCTCTATTGCGTTCTATAATATATTCAAACAAAGCTTGGTAGAATATGTTACTTTAAACATATCTTTCCTTACTCCTTCCTCTATCTCTACCTCTACCTCATCCTCCTCTTCACTTTCTACAATCACCTCCACTTCTTCCTCTTTGTCCTGCTCCAATGTGTTTTGAGTGATCTCCTCTGTCCTTTTTGTCCTCTAGCTAGGTGCAAATTTTCCATGGTCTTTTCCCCTTTGCCTCTTTGACTTGTTTTTTTGTTCTCCTAGAACACCATGAACTCTATGTCGTCGAGGTTTCATTTGCAATACGAAACCAGAACCAACATGTACATTGTTGTGGACAAGATTCACGTGATCTCCTCTTCAAAAAGCCATACTATTTGCTAAACATCAAAAAAGGCTATGAGCCCATATGGAAGGTTAAATCTCTAGGAAAACAAGAGTACCACAAAAAAGGTAGCATGCTAGCACTATAGACTGGTACTATTGCAAGCAAATTCAAGAGTAGTCTTCTAGCTACTATTAGGCATAAGGCTACTTGTAGTTGTCACTAATAGCCCATACCCTATTTCATAACCCTAATCTAGGGTCCAAAAGGTTTTACATTTTTTTTTACACATCATGCATCTCTTCCAATTGGCTCTGATAATAATATTCTATGCATAGGTGGCATCATATCAATGACATCAAGCAAGGAAAGTGCATGAAAAAAAATTGCAATCCTAGATTGCAATAAACCAAGAGATAAAGCCTGAATCTTCTAAGTAGCAAAAAAGAATAAGAAATACAAGAAAATGATTTGTAAGTAGAAAAAAGTTTCTATTTTTAAGCTAGTACTCCTTCAAAGAAACGTGTTTACAGTAAAAGATATAACCTTCAGCGTACGAACATATATACCAAGTAACTACCTCAAAGAAATGATTTCATGGTTTTTGTGACCTAAGAATATGTAGATATCAAAGGCTATAAGACCATATGGAAGCTCAAAAATGCAATAAAAGAGCACATCACACCATCATACACCAGGATCAGAAAGAAACAACCTCAAGAACTGCAACAATAAAAGAGAACATCACACCATACACTAGGGTCAACCAAAACTTAGCCTCTAGAAATGCATCACTAGCCATCCTTCAGGACCTCCAGCATTGCTTGCAAGATAGAATCATACACTTGAGTGAGCAATCTGTATTATGTAAACAGGATGAAAACAAATATCCAAGAGTTTCTTGCCAGTAACCACAATCACACAGGCATTGGCAGAAGTGCATCCTCACCTTGTGAAACAAGCCATATCTTTGTGGGCTTTGTCAAACAAGCCCATGCTGCAACTTTGAGGAAAACACAAGGCTATGGAGATAAACTAATCAACCATTGCATGATTTGTCAAACAAGCACATGCTTTAACTTTGAGGAAAACATTAGTGACAAGACTATGGAAAACATGCTTCATTCGATAAACTAATCAATCTTACATATCCACAAATGGAGAAAGGTAAAGAAACATGCATGTATGATGATATACTAGTAAGGCTATAATGAGGGAAAAACCTGAGAGCACAACAAAGATTGAAGATGTGAGTGCTAAGAGTCTGATTGGTGAGCCTTCAAAGTTCGAACTTTGCATTCTATCACATGTGACTTGCCTATGAATTTGCCCTCCTTAAGTCCTATACAATAGACATAAAAAGAAGGGCCTAGAGGGGCTAGAAGGCTAGCCCTAAATAGATTTGTCAAACAAGCACATGCTTTAACTTTGAGGAAAACATTAGTGACAAGACTATGGAAAACATGCTTCATTCGATAAACTAATCAATCTTACATATCCACAAATGGAGAAAGGTAAAGAAACATGCATGTATGATGATATACTAGTAAGGCTATAATGAGGGAAAAACCTGAGAGCACAACAAAGATTGAAGATGTGAGTGCTAAGAGTCTGATTGGTGAGCCTTCAAAGTTCGAACTTTGCATTCTATCACATGTGACTTGCCTATGAATTTGCCCTCCTTAAGTCCTATACAATAGACATAAAAAGAAGGGCCTAGAGGGGCTAGAAGGCTAGCCCTAAGTTGGCTACCGGCTGCTGCTAGGATCAGAAGCCCACCAACTGCCCAAGGTCAACGTCTAGGCCCCAAGGATGGTCCAGAGCTGTCCTAAATTCTAATAGGCTAAAGCCTAATATGATCCACGAATTGATTAATCATTAATCGACTAATAAGTTAATAACTACTAGTAGTTTATTAACTAGTCTAGACTAGAGTACAACTTAATAATCAATATATTTATTATCTACTACTAACTACTAGTGATGACGACTAGTAGTTAGTTACTAGTAGTTAGGCTATAGTTAACAACTTAATGATAAGTATATCTATTAACTACTAGTAATGACTAGTAACTACTAGTAATGACTAGTAGTTACTAGTCTAAACTTTAGTTAAACTATAGTTAATAACATAATAATAAATATATATATAATATCTAGAGCAACATTGAAGGGAATGGAGGAGAAGAAGTGCATAGAGAGGAGGGGGTGAGGTGAATGGCGGGCAAGTAGAAGTCTGCATCAAGCTAGATGAGTAGTCAAAGAGGAGGGGGGAGACTAGAAGGCTTGGAAAGGAAGAGGGGGCAGCAGTGGGGCACATATGGGCATTGACGCCCCCCCCCGCCCCTTATCTCTCCTAGATACATGCATTTAAATCTAACACCATTCAACTTTGGTCCCTTAGTATGCTTACTTTTGATTGAGATGTGTAGATTCTATCCTCTGTATGTGTTTATAACATCATATGCCCCAACATGCAACATTCACCCATCAATGGATGTGCACATCAAGTTTTATTGTTGCAATGTGACATTATTGAAATGTGGTCACGTAAGACCTGAGCATTTTTTGACATATACATATTTTAAATTTCATATGACCATATTCTCCATCATTATAAGGTAATAAAATTAACCTCCAAGATTCAAGCCTTTGGCAAGGAGATAAGATGTCTTTTTAAAACTAAAAATTATATATGCTTTTCTTACCCCTCCCCACCATCCTCATCATAGTGAATACAAAGGGGGTGTAAAGACACAAGGGTGTGTGTGGAGAGGGAGCCATCCATCGATGTGAGTGTGGAGAGGAAGCTATCCATGATGTTTGGCAGGGGTGGGGTGCATATGGGCACCGATGCCCAACCCCCCTCTTCCTAAAGGCAAAAAAGGAGGTTTGGGGGGGGTGCATATGGGCGTCAGTGCACACCTCCCCCCCTCTAAAGAGAATGTGGAGGAGAGAGGGATCTTGAGTTCCTTGCAAGCAAGCACACACACACAAGAGAGAGAGGGATCTTGAGTTCCTTGCAAGCACACACACACAAGAGAGAGAGGGATCTTGAGTTCCTTATTGCAAGCACGCACACACACACACAAGAGAGAGAGTGAAAGACACACGAGAGAGATGGATGGCTGAATTTTTTTCTATCTTCTTTTCTTTTGTACAACCATATAACTAAAAGATAAGAGTACATACATAAAGAGAAAGTAATCTCCTATAAAAACATACAAAATGGTCGGTCTATAGTGTGAACCCGACTATATGAGCTGGCGCTATAACTATGCCATAACTCTAGTACTCCAAAGTGGTTGTCACACAGCCTGTCATCCAGTGGCGGCATATTGACCATAATCTCACCAACCATGCCAGTGGCATAAGTGCGGAAGCTATCACCCAGGTGCGCTATCAATGCCCTCCGTGTAGCACTAGTTGAGCTTGATATCTCAACACTCCCCCTCGAGCTCAAATCCATACACAGCACTCCAAGTAAGGTCCTAAACCTGTAGAGATTCTTTGTGCCCAATGCCTTTGTGAAGATGTTAGCCACCTGATCCTTTATGCTAACATATACCAAATCTACATAACCTACTAGAACTTTCTCCCTCACAAAGTGATAGTGCACCTTAATGTGCTTTATTCTAGCATGGTATACTGGGTTACTGGCCAACTGTATGATACTCATGTTATCATAATAAATGACAACTGCCCTATCCACGAGCTCGCCCATATCACCAAGTAGCTTCTGAAATCAAGCTGCCATCATAGAGCAGCTTCTAAAACCAAGCTGCCATAGAGCAGCGCCCCTGTACTCTGCCTTTGTACTCGACAAGGCAATTGTTGGCTGCTTCTTACTGCTCCAACTCACAGTAGCACTCCCAAATGAGAACATAAAACCACTGGTAGATCTCTTGTCTACAACACTACCAACCCAATCAACATTTGTGTACCCATGTAGCTATATCTCTATACCAGCCTCATAGAAAAGTCCATAATCAATTGTGGACTTTATGTACCTAAGAATCCATCTAGCCGTATCCAAGTGTGACTTCCTAGGGGTTTGCATAAACTGACTCACAAGTCCAACAACATAGCTCAAGTCTAGCCTAGTAATGGTCATGTAGATCAAGCTACCCACTATGCACCTATATGTAGTGGGGTTCTCTAAAAGCTCACAAGTCCAACAACATAGCTCAAGTCTAGCCTAGTAATGGTCATGTAGATCAAGCTACCCACTATGCACCTGTATGTAGTGGGGTCCTGTAAAAGCTCACTTGTATCTGCGAAAAGCTGTGTTATGTTCCAATAGCACTGAAATAGGCTTATAGCCTATCACACCATACTCGGACAACATGTCCAAGTCATATTTCCTCTGCAATACCCACTATGCACCTGTATGTAGTGGGGTCCTGTAAAAGCTCACTTGTATCTCCGAAAAGCTGTGTTATGTTCCAATAGCACTGAAATAGGCTTATAGCCTATCACACCATACTCGGACAACATGTCCAAGTCATATTTCACACAAAGCTTGGAGAAAAAGAAGCAAGAATGCACACGACACAAAGTGTATTAGATTGTGTCAATGTACAAAAGATAAGTTAGCCCTAGAATTATGGGCGTATATACAAGCCACGGGAAAAAACCTCCTAAAGAGGGAAAAAGTGCCCCGGCGGTCCTAAGTGTGTTCACACACATCACTGCCTATATATATGGCAACAAATCCCCCCTGGGAGTGATGGTGTGAACGAGAGCTGGCACTCATGTATAGGGGAGTGCCATGCCCGAAGTAGATCAATCCACAAAGGGGAGCAAGCCCAAAGCTTTGCGGAAAGCTTCAAACTTCTTACGAGGAAGCGCCTTTATGAAAAGATCGGTGAGGTTGTTCTGTGTTGGCACATAGGCCAAGCTGATCTCTCCTTCTGCTGAGAGTCTCTCCCTGACATAGTGATAATGCACCTCAATGTGCTTTGTGTGAGCATGAAAAACTGGGTTTCTTGCAACTGCCAATACGCTCTGACTGTCACTGAAGATAGAGGTGGCAGACTCCTGTCCAACACCCAAGTCAGCCACCATAAGCCGTCTGAGCCACACACACTCAACCGTAGCTGTAAAAGCTGCCCTGTACTCAGCTTCACAACTAGAGTGGCCACAACTGCCAATGCGCTCTGACTGTCTCACTGAAGATAAAGGTGGCAGCCAACACCCAAGTCAGCCACCATAAGCCGTCTGAGCCACACACACTCAACCGTAGCTGTGAAAGCTGCCCTGTACTCAGCTTCACAACTAGAAGTGGCCACAGTAGGTTGCTTCTTGCTCAACCAAGATATGCATGAGCTACCGAGCATGAAACAAAAACCACTTGTGGACACTCTTGTGTCATAGCAACCAGCCCAATCTGAGTCCGAAAAAGCATGCAAATCTGGCGGCAACGATCCCCCCTTGGGATAAAACAACCCAAGATGTATGGTGCCACTCAAGTAGCGAAAAATACGTTTAACTGCCTTCCAATGCTGAGACCCTGGGCTATGCATAAACCTGCTCACCTGTGAGACCACAAACTGAATGTCCGGCCTCATAATGCATACATAAATGAGGCAACAGCTGTCTGATAGAGTGTGACATCAAAGTGATCTCCAGCATCATGTAGACTCAACTTCAAACCTGTCTCCATTGGAGTGGCAATAGGCTTGCAGTCTTCAAGGCCAAATCTCAGCAACAATGTCTCAATATACTTTGTCTGACACAAAGCAATACCTCCATCACACTGCTTAAACTGTATCCCCAAATAATGATGCAAATGTCCCAAATCTGACGTCTCAAAAGAGGCATTCAAATCAGCCTTAAAATCAGCAATATGACTCTCATTTGGTCCTGTGAGCAGCATGTCATCAACATATAGAGCAATGATTAGATGTACATCATCCACACGTTTAGCATACAAAGTGCTTTCTGTTGGACTATTTTGAAAACCTTGTGTAGTCAAATATGCATATATTTTTTCATACCAAGCTCGTGGAGCTTGCTTTAAACCATATAAAGCCTTTTTCAACCTGCACACTTTGTTTTCCTTCCCTCTTTGAACAAAACCACGAGGCTGCGATACATACACCTCCTCATGCAAATCTCCATTCAAGAACGCAGTCTTTATGTCCAACTGATGTACATTCCAACCATTATGAGCTGCCAATGCACAAATGCTACGAATGGTAGTCATACGACAAGTGGGAGCAAAGGTCTCATCAAAATCAATGCCCTTTTCTTGAGCATAACCCTTTGCAACAAGTCTAGCCTTATAGCGATCAACACTACCATCTGGCTTTCGTTTCAACTTAAAAACCCACTTACATCCAATGGCCTTTTTACCAATAGGAAAATCACACAAAGACCATGTATCATTCTTCATTATAGCATCATATTCACTTTGCATTGCAGCCAACCAATTTTTTGATTTTTGTGCCTCATCAAATGAAAGAGGTTCTTCCTCTTCACACATACTAGACACAGCCAAAGCATAACAATCCGATGCATAAGAGGCATGTTGAAAGCCTGAACGCGTACGACTAGACATAGGTACATCAATTTTACTATCATGCAAGGTTTGCACCAGCCATTGAGGCATACCTCCAGCCTGCTCATTTTCAGCCCTATCCTCATAGATTACATCCTGTAAATCTGCATCAGAAATAGGCTGATCTATGATATCATTTCAAATCTGCATAGGCTAAATATTTTCCTCATTAGGACTTACATTTGAATTCCCACCTGTAAACAGAGGCAACAATGTATCAAATACATCCCGTGAGCTCACACCTGTCTCTTTGGCACATGATAACAAAGGCTGTACAGCATCTTCCACAAAAACAACATCTCGACTAATCAAGATACGCTTTGACTGTGGATGATACAATCTGTAACCCTTGCTTTCAGCATTGTAACCAACAAAAATGCATTTGACAGCCTTATCATCCAATTTTTTACGTTGTTGCACAGGCACTAAAGCATAGGCCAAGCAACCAAAGACACACAAGTGACTAATAGAAGGCTTCCTACCATGCCAAGCTTCATATGGAGTAATAGACTGCAAGGCCTTAGTGGGACACCTGTTGAGTACATATGCAGCACACATGACAGCCTCAAGCCAAAACGCATGTGGCAAAGCTTGGCTCTTGACCATACATCGTACCATCTCCATAAGTGACCTGTTTTTCCTCTCAGTAACACCATTTTGCTGAGAGGTATACGGCACTGTACATTGGTGTTTTATCCCACGACTAGCCAGAAATGCATCAAACTCTTTAGACGTACTCCTCTCCTCGATCAGAACGGAGGGTGCCCACAGTACAATTGGATACATTTTCAACCATAAGCATAAACTGTTTGAAGCACAAAAACACTTCAGACTTTGCCTTCAGTGGATATACCCATGCATGCCTTGAGTAATCATCAATGAAAGTCACGAAGTACAAGTGTTTACCAAATGATGGAGTTTGCATAGGCCCACATACATCACTATGTACAAGTTGCAATTTGCGAGTGGCCCGCACAGAACCATCCTTTGGAAACACAGAACGCTGCATTTTGTCCAAAATACAGCCTTTACAAACATGTTTCAATGGTGTCCCAAGAGGGGGCAATGAAGCAACCATATCAAATTTCTGCAAAACGCAGCAAACTAGCAAAGTTCAGATGACCAAAACGAGCATGCCATAGTTTTGCATCTGAAACTGCCTTTTCATCAGAAACTGCATTTGCTAAATCTTCCACACACTTGTCATAAGAATTGAGCCTATATAGCCCACGAAACAAGGTGCCAGATACAATAATTGTATCACCAGAAGTCAAATCGTGAACAGTACATCTGTCATCCACAAATTTGACTACAAGTCCAAGTCTAGCAAGCGCAGAGATAGACAATAGATTCTTCTTTATCCCTGGCACATACAAAGCATCTGAAAGTGTGAAAGCGCTGCCATTTGTAGCAGCAGTAAGCATAATTTTACCAATGCCCTTCACTGGGTAAGAAGCATGATTGGCACATGTGACAGTATTCCCATTAGGGATAGCCTCAAGAGAAGTGAACATATCACGATGCGAGGTAATGTGCTTTGTAGCACCACTGTCAAAATACCATACATGAGAGTCAACAGAAACTGCCAAACATGCATCATGTACAGATGGGTCATACTGGCAATACACGCTAAATGCCCATTCTGTATTCTGCACAACATTTGCAGAATCTACATTTGTAGAAGCATCCGCTATTGTGGCTGCATTTGACTCTTTCTTCTTTGCCTCTTTAGTCTTTAGCTTAGGGCAATTCTTAATGACGATCATTTGCCTTACAATGGTTGCACCTGATCTTTTTCTTGCCTTTATCAAGAGCCTTCTCAGACTTATTGTTGCTACCTGTGGAAGGAGAAGAAGTTACAGACCTATTAATAGGAGAAGAAACAGTGGAAGGGGCTGCCTTACCACTTCTTCTCTGCTGGGCAGCAACAAATGCCTGATCAACTGCACGTTGCCTAGCCCTGTTTTGCCTGGACTACGCTTCTTGCAAGAGCTTGTTGACTAAATTATCATACTTGACAACATCAGGTCTGTCCTCTCAGTAACAAGTCTCCATGTGGAAGCAAAAGTCTGATATGACTCAAGTAAAGCATTAAGAACAGTCTGCAGAAGAGAATGATTAGGAATAATCTCACCTGCAGAAATCAATTGTTCCTTGATTAATCTCAGCAAGAAAAACATTCATGTCATCATCTTCCTGCATAATCTTCGATTCTAGCTCTTTACGCAGGTAAGAGATTTTTGCCTCGTTACGACCTACATACAAACCAGCTAGAATATCCCAAGCCTGTTTTGCTATTTTAGCTGACCATCCCAAAACGAGCTTGTTCAGTAGTGGGTAAAACAGCAGCAACAGCAGTAGAGCTGCTAGAACCTGCAACATCCTCAACAGATCCTACATCCACAAAACCTGGACGTACATCCATACCCTGCACAATGTTCCACACTCCTTTTGCAACCAAAACATGCTGCATCATGTATGCCCAAAGTGGGTAGTTGTTGCTGTCTCCATCCAATTTGTCATCAAATAGATAACATGCGAAATACATCATTGCTGTTATCAGCCATGGCCACTGACTGAAACTGATGCAAAAGCTACCTGTAATGAAGCAAAGACTGAACAAAAAACAACTCGTGCTATGTAGCACGGTCCACAATAGAACACGTATGCCTATTTTGCAAAAAACTGCACTGTCGAAATTTTTACAGAAAATGACGAAAACACCTGTACAGAACTTGAAATGCAAAAACGGAGCCCAAAACGACCTCAGATGCGATTTCTGCGCGAGCGCAAAGCCCTACGAGCTAATTTACAGAGTTTAGGGACTTGCAAGCGCTCGTGAAAGCTCACCTCAATCGGAGAATGTGAGTCGGAGGGTGCCGCCGGCGTAGCCCTGGGAGCCGATGCCTGCTCTGATACCAATTGTTGGAATTAGGGTTGCAGGAAAGCACACAAAGCTTGGAGAAGAAGAAGCAAGAATGCACACAACGCAAAGTGTATTAGATTGTGTCAATGTACAAAAGATAAGTTAGCCCTAGAATTATGGGCGTATATACAAGCCAGGGGGAAAAACCTCCTAAAGAGGGAAAAAGTGCCCCGGCGGTCCTAAGTGTGTTCACACACATCACTGCCTATATATATGGCAACATTCTGCAATGTGCCTGTTTTTTCTTTCTATAACACCATTTTGTTACGGAGTGTACTTGCATGTAAACTGTCGCTTGGTTCCCTGCTTCCTCAGGAAATCGCTAAACTCATTGGGAAAATATTCTCCCCCACCATCTGATCTCATGCATTTTATCTGCATGCCTTTTTCCTTCTCAACCAAGACTTTATATCTTTGAATGTGAGCAAACACCTCACTTTTCTCCTTCATGAAGTAAACCCACACTTTCCTAGTGTGGTTATCAATGAATGTAACATAATACCTGCAACATGCAATTGTTGCAATCTTGGCCGGTCCCCATGCATCTAAATGTATGACATCTAATGGCCTTGCATTGACATGCTTATCATGTGGCAAATCATGTTTGGCATGCTTACCAAGCTCGCATGCTTCACATACTTTGTGCATACCATCAACCTTAAACTTTGGCAAACCTGCAACAATATTTTGGGCCTGCATAGACTTCAGTCGTCGCTATACATTCACATGACCAATGCACTTGTGCCATATGCCAATATTTGCAATAACTCCTGTTCCATGCACAAACATAGATGCCTTTACTTCAGGCATATTCACATCCAAAGTAAATGTTCTACCATTTATGTTACCCTTTGCAACCAAGCGACACTAATTTTTGAAGTCTTCCACAAAACATCCTTGAGGATTAAACCTCACTTTGCAGACCCTACTTAACCATCTGTCCCAACAGAAACCATGTTCTTTGTAATATTTGGGACATGAAGTACATCTGCTAAGTACTTCATTTTGCCATCTTACAATGGCACTTTACCAACATCCGCAATGGGATGCGCAGTATTATTACCTATTTCTACATAACCTAGTTTTTTCATTTTCTACATGTCTCTAAACCACTCAGCATGACTGGTCATGTGGTTAGAGATGCTAGAATCCACATACCACATACCATGTATCGTGAGATCCTGACACATCTCTTGTTATGGAATTAAGCATGTGGTCAACCGCTCACTTCTGTCATCACCTCCTTGTTTACTAGATGATGCATAGTTTCCTTATTGTAACTTTCCACTTTTAATGTCATTTTGCTTTTTACAGTAGTCCTTTGCCATTTGCCTTGGTTTGCCACAATAATAGCACTCTATGCTATTTGCATGCTGATTCCTTTGCCAACCACCTCGACCTCTTTGGATCCCCCTGCCTCTAGACTAGCCTCTTCCACATATGTGTAACTGATGCCTGCAAATCATTGGACTATTGTTGTCTAGAATTCTGATTTCCTTGTCGACCATCACCTTGGCCTCGACCATGACCTCTACCTCTGCCTCTACCTGAAGTAGAGTAAAAGTCATGTTCTGATGTGTTCTTGCTTTGTGAAGAAGAGTCCTCACCTAGTGACTTTTCTTCTATTATCAGCATAGACACTAAGTCCCGAAAGTTGAAAATATTCTCCCTGATTGCAATGGAGGCCTTGAATGGCTTGTACTCTTTGCCAAGCCCATTCAAACAAACACTCACAAAATCATTATCTTCCGCCAATACATTGATGGACCCAAGGGATTCAACAGTGCCCTTGATCTTTAAAGCATACTCATTGATAGACATGCTTTTCTTTTCCACAGTATGCAGCTTTTGCTTTAGCTGCAAATTACTAGAGTGTTGGCATCCTATATGTGTCTTATCATCATGTCTGTGACACTAAGTGAAAGCCAATACATGACTTTCCTTGCACCCTGGTTCTAATCCTTAAATGCCTTTATGTCTGTTGGAGTGGCATTCTCTTCAGACAATGCAGGAGGCTCCTCATTGTCTCCTTCGACATAGTCCCAAAATCCTTTCCCATAAGGAAATTGATCATTCTGAACTGCCAAGCATGGAAGTTGTTCTTGTCCACCTTCTCACTGACAATATGATTAATTCCGTCAGACATGTTTTCCTACAACAATAAAAAAATTGTAACAGTCAATTTCCGTATGCAACCTGTAACACAACAATATCTTCTATAACTACTGCAGCAGTACTTCAGCACAACTTATAGGTCACCAAATCTGACCCAAGTACATGTACATACACCCAATGTCCACAATACATATGCAAACACTATCTGCACTCCCAAAATGCACTGCTGCATTGCAGCAACTAGATTTCAACCAGAGATAGTTCTCAACTAGAACTTCCCAAAAGTATCAAAAATACCTCTTACAGTGATAGAATGGAGACCAAGACATGCCCAAAACACGATTCTGGCTGCAAAACCGCAATATAAAGTACTATGTACTTCACAGGCACCTCCAAGCTTACGAAGACAGCTCCTCAATCGGAGATGTATAGCTCCCGTAGCTATCGAGGGGTGTTGTACCTAAACCAAGAAGGGAAAGAGATGATGATGCCCGTACCCGTGTACCGCTTCCCCGTGTGCCGCTTCCTTGCTTGCTTGTTCTTGCCTATTGCTTTCCTCCTTATCTCTCACACGAGCCGAAGCTTTGATACCATAAAGAGAATGTGGGGGAGAGAGAGAGAGCTTGAGTTCCTTGTAAGCAAACACATACACACACACACACACACACACACACACACACACACACACACACACACACATACATACATATGAGAGTGCAAGACACAAGAGAGATGGATGGCTGATTTTTTTAATGTCTTCTTTTCTTCTCTACAACCATATAACTAAAAGATAAGAGTATATACATAAAGGGAAAGTACTCTCTTACAACAACATACAAAATGGTCGGGGGTCTATAGTATGAACCTAACTATATGAGCTGGCGCTATAACTATGCCATAACTCTAGTACTTCAAAGTGGTTGTCACACAGCTTGTCATCCACTCGCTGCATATCGACCATAATCTCACCAACCATTCCAGTGGCATAAGTACGGAAGCTGTCACCCAGGCGGGTCATCAATGTCCACCGTAGCACTAGTTAAGCTCGATATCTCAACACTCTCTCCCACCATCCTCATCATTATGGATATAAAGGGGGTGTAAAGGACACGAGGGTGTGAGTGTGGAGAGGGAGCCATCCATTGATGTGAGTGTGGAGAGGGAGCTATCCATGATGTGCGGTAGGGGTGGGGGGGCGCATATGGGCACCGACGCCCAAACCCCCCCTCCCCCCTCTTCCCAAAGGCAAAAAAGGGGGGTGGGGGGGGCATATGGGCACCGGCGCCCAAACCCCCCTTTCCCCCTCTTCCCAAAGGCAAAAAAGGGGGTTGGGGGGGCATATGGGCACTTGTGCCCACCCCCGCTTCTCCCCCACCATCCTCATCATCATGGATAAAAAGGGAGTGTAAAGGACACAAGGGTGTGAGTGTGGAGAGGGAGCCATCCATCGATGTAAGTGTGGAGAGGGAGATCCATAATGTGTGGTAGGGGTGGGGGCGAGCACCATCACCCAAACCACGACGAAGGCAAAAAAGGAAGGGGGACATATGGGCGTTGTGCCCAAACCGCCCCTCCCTCCCTATCTTCACCTTACTCCTTCTCTCGCTCTCTCCCTCTCCTCCTCTTACTCCCTTACTTCCTCCCTCCCTATCTTCACCTTACTCCCTCCCTCCCTCTCTCCCTCCCTCCCTCTTTCCTTCTATCTTGTTGCCTCTCTCCCTCTATCTTGTTGTTCTATATTAAATGCATAATATTCTTCATTAAATGTTCAAAATTCTCCATTAAATACATAATATCTTTCATTTAATGTTGAATATTCTTTATTAATTTTTAAATATTTATATCTTTCTATTTTTAATTAATACATATGAATAATTTATTAGGTCATTATTAATGGTAAAAATGTTTGAGAGTTTTTTTTAAAATTAAGTGTATTAATATTAGATTATTTGTTTCATTATTTAAATTCTATTCTTCATTTTTTTATTCTTCTTCTTAGATTCTAATCTATCTCTCTTAACATTTTTGAGCTGATCACACTTCTAGCTTCTCTAAGTGTACATTTAGAGCTTTGTGTTTGATGGATTGCTCTGCTATATTAGGATTCTTTGGTGCTTGCGGCGACCATATATTCTCCTTCCCATGTGTAGGTCAATATTTCGTACTGAAAGATTGGTAGTTGCAATCTCCTCTCTTTCGTATATATAATGGCAACATTGCTTTTAAGCTCCTGTGCACATGTGATTCTTCACTTTCTCCCATGCATGGAATGGAACAAATGTATGATGGCCATTGTTGGACCAAACTAGCGAAGACTACTGTGAAGTCCCGAGTGTTGTGATGAGGAAGAGGGTTTTGAATTCACCAATAGTCTATGTGGGAGCTTTAGAATCAATGGCCAACTAAACAAGATGTCATGGTGTGGTGAGTGTTTGTATATATTTAATTTAGTACTCACACAATATGATGCACCTAACTAATATCTTGAATTGTAGGTAAATTATCAGAGAAAGTACCCCAAGTGGGGACTTCAACCCATGGTATTGGATCATTATCTTGTTTTTATGGCAAAAGCATGCCTATTTGCATTGCAAAGTGTGGGGCCTTTGTATACTACTGCATGCCTGACCTTACTCATTCAATGAGGGAGCTGATGATACACCAAGGCGAAAGTGCCTTGTCATGGATACAGTTGGTGAGCCGGAAAGTGTAATTGATAATCAGATCACCCTAGTGAAGCTTGGGAGTCTTTTAGAGGAAATGCAACCTCTCATTCAAGCACATAGGTGTAGGGTTCTATAATGTATATATTTCAATCAGAGTTTAATTGAAAAGATTTTTTATTTATTAATAATGCCATATTTCATTTGTACTACTTAGGTTCAAGAGAATGGTTAAGGCTTCGAAGCATGCTGAACGCTCTAGTGGTGAAGAAACAATGTGCATATGAATTCTTTCACGGGAGTAGGTTCCTTGGACAAGGGACAAAGAACCACGAGCGTTGCTATGTCTTTAAGATGTCTACTGGACCATCTTCGTGTCAGTTGCAGTGGGTTGGAGGGGGAGAGAGAGCATGAGGGGGGGAGGGGGGAGGGGCTGGGCTGGAGAGGTGGGTTGGGTTGGGTTGGGTTGGGCTGAGAGTAGGGAGGAGGGGAGAAGAAAGAGAAGACATGGGTAGAGAGAGAGAGTGGTTATAAAAAAAAACCCACTCCAAAACCTGCTCGCTCCGAGAAACCCGCTCCATGCCCATCCCCTTGAGGGATAAGTTTTCAGGACCATTTCAACATCCTCCTCCTCTCTTAGAGTTGGCTAGTTGCACTCAACATTCAAATGCTCAAACTTAAGAAGATTCACTCTCTTCACATCCCAAGACCTCAAAGGAGTTCTTTGAATATATAAGGGGAGAGGGGATTCACACCTTCTACCCCTACCGACACATTTCACAATAGATTTTCCACTTGTCTTTGTTGCGAGTATTTCACGTCTTCACCCGTTGATAGAGCTTTTCCAACTGTCAATACAAAGATAGGTGTTTTAAAAACTACCAATATCTTAGTTCTTAGGTGCTTCACACAATTTGCAAATGCGGGAAAAGGGAGTGAATCTCAGTAGAAGGGGGAGATCTCTCTCCTACCCATCTCATGGACGGGGAGTCTCCCTGTCCATTTTCAAAAAATTGTCGAAGTCTCTAAAGACCCTACTAGACTTATTGGGAGGATGGTGTGTGTGCTACACTTGCCCCCCTTTTTTAGGTATGAAATTCACATATTCTAATACTCTATATATATATATATTATATTATATAGAGAGCGCCAAGTTCGGTGAACCTATGACTGCTGAGCAAGACTCAGATTCTCTCACACGTCGTTAATTTTATTTAGTGCGCAAATACTGTAGTTGATCTGCAAATTGGAGGATGGAAGGAACGGTTCCTCGCATCGATCCTGAAGCTGTACTTTCTTACCAAATACCAGAGGTACGCTTCTTCACAGATATCTTAATTTCTACGAAGGGTTTAATTTACCTTTAAGAGAAAATCTGCTCGTAAAACTTGCAAAATTTCGGTTCTGGATCACCCTGCTCAATTTGCTAAGAATCATGGCTCTCAGAAATAGTAGTAATTCTGTGGCATTTCTATAGCATATTGCTATACTTAATGGAGGCTATGGGCCCAAAATTGATGCCAAGTTTATTTCTGCTGCTTGCATGTCGCCCCCAATTTGAAACAGTCACCCAGAATTGTGTGCCCATGACCTTTCAATCAACTAAGAATGGCTTAGTTCGCCTCTTGGAGGGCTGGGTAGCTGGACCCAGAAGGCGTCCCCCCTCTGTGGCTCATGCTCTTCCCACACAAGACACTTTTTCTATATAAACTGAGGGCAGCCGTGCAGCTTTTTGAAAAGATGTGATTGGTCAAACCACAACAAAAAATGAGGTGCCCATGACCTTTCCACCAACTAAGAATGGCTTAGCTCTGCTCTTGGAGGGCTGGGTAGCTGGACATGTAAGGCTGGGGTCACACTGATGCGGCGGACATGCGCAAGGGCTGATGTGGTAAAAAGAAGGGTTAGAGAAAGATCCACCTCACAGTCCAGAGGGGAAAATTTCTTCTGTCCTAGAGAGGTCGGAAATGTGTTGGACATCTCACTAAAGAACAAGCAAAACCTGCAGCTCGTGGAATTTGAACCCTGGACCCACTTGAGGAGCCCAACGTTCTAACAAGTTGGGCTAAGCCTATTTGCTAAAATGGGTTTGTGTCATATTTTACTTTACATGTCCGCCGGTGTGTGTGAACAAGGGCATGGGCACCGCTTCGGTGTGACACGTGCAACCTGGGAGGGTTCTGGGGGAAGACAAGGGCGTGGGCGCTGCTTCAGTGTGACCTGGGCCTAAGGTCGCCTTCTCTAGTTCATGCACTTCTCACACAACACTTTTTCTATATGAACTGAGGGCCTTTGACGTTGTGCAACTTTTGAAAAGATGTGATTGGTCAAACCACAACAAAATTTACAGTTTCTGCTTGCATGTCTAAACTTCTGAGGCCAGATACCTTAGGCATGATATGGAAAGTTTGGTATAACCTCAATCTGGCCACAGCCTTTGTGTGAAGTGCATCCTACATTTTAGCCACAGCATGAGGTTCCACCTCATCTCAGAGGGATGTCTGCCATTTCCTTGTTGCCACCCTGATTTTCATATATAGTATTGGTGAGTCCTAAAGATCATGTGAGGAGAGCTAGCTAGCTCACCACCCAGCCATGAGCAGCCAGGAGCCTCAGGCTAGATCAACACCAAGTTGAGCCATTTGCTCATATCTCGTTGTCCCATACCTTTTTTGTATGGCTAGAGCTTAGCGGAGGCAAGATCCGGATTCTAGTAATCCATTTAGTGGGAACCCTCACTATCCAAGTGAGCCATTCGCTCATATCTCGTAGACAATTTGTCCCATACCCTTCTATTCAAGTGTATGGCTAGCTCGAGGCTAGATGTGACTTGGTTGAACACAACGCTAATCAATACACTTAAATACACCAAGATTTAGTGGACAACATGCTCAATACAAGAAGTAATTCGCTGAATTGACAAGAAACGCACAGTGAGCTGGAACGGCCGGCCCCTCTCTCAAATAAAGTATATTGATCTTGGGAGAATCAAGTACATAGTGTAATGGGCATTTCTGACCGGATTTCCATACCAATGCATATGAATACAATATTGCAAACAATGTAGTTGTCGGTGTAGACTTGCAACTCACACTACCCTCTCAAGTGCCCATGTGCCCTACCATATGCTCTCTATTGTTTCACCAACACATGGTAGCAACAATTTGCAAGAGAGCACGTAGGACAAGAGAATAGTTGGGAAGGAGAAATACAGCCAAAGAGGCCTCATGAAGGGGGCGCCTACTTTTAGAGAGAGAGGAAAGAGAAAGATAGTGAGTTGTCTACTCTAGGTGTCAGGTAGAGAGGACAAGTGGCTTGTGGTGCAAGCTAGAGCGAACACATGGCTGGTTGCTCTCTTTGTACAAAGGGGATAAAGTTTGGGCGATGAGCATTGGGTTTTGTTCACCTCGGGACATCAGTGTGTGCGAACACAGGGTTGGTCATAACTTATAAGTGAGTTTTGGTTTCCCAAAACTTAATGAAGTGTGTACACACTCACTTTTAAATTAGTGCTAATTTCTAAAGCTAGGTTTATGACCAATACTTACCACTTGTCACATGCCACATAACCATGTCAGGAGAGACAATTATACGCACGGTTCACAGGCGGGCGTCCTCTTACTCGGAACTACACATTGGTCAAGCAAGCATGAATACAACATGCAATTTCAATTGCAAGCAAGCACATAAAGATGCTATGCAATGCAGCATTGGTATGGACAATCCCCGTTCATGAGACTATACCAAAATAGACGTACTCCAAGCAAGTACACCAATCCACCAGGCATTTCCGGGCATGTACACACAGGCACAAGTCCTAGCGGAAACAATCCCTGGCATATGCAAGTGCCATAGACGTCAGTCCAATGTACATAGATAATCAGGAAACACGGGTGGACCAATTGGGTGGCCACATGGTGACATCCCTCCGGTTTCTAAACAGTTGTTTGCAACTGCCGGCATAGTTATGGGATGGTGTCAATGGCTGTGTGCGTTCTTTCATCTTCCTTAATTGCACACCCTAGGTGATTAATCAAACACATGACGCTGGTCCGAGAGATTTGGCAGCACTTGACTTCTCTGTATAACAGGGTATCACCTATGAAGCGGATTTCCTTGGAAGTGCAGGTGTGAGTGATGAATCCTACAAAGTCTTTGACGATGCGAGAGCACGTCAACAAGCTCCAGGCTCTTCAGCAGGAGGTTCTTTAGGCTGGGAGGGAGATATCGTCAGAGGACATGGCCATCATTTTGCTGTGTCATCTGACCTCTCAGTATTCAGCTTTTTATTCCTCTTTGATCACCAGTGGGAGGCTCAACACCATCACATGGGAGGAGCTTGTGCCTTTGGTCTTGGACCAGGAAGAGCAGTTTACGAACCCTCCATGGGGCGGAGGTTCTGAGGCCTTGACTGGCCAGCGGTCGAAAGGCCGAACAACAACAACAATAAGGGCAAAGGGAAGTCTTCTGAGAAGAAGCCCGACTTAGAGCGTGATGCTTTGAAGGCCGATCGGACATGTAACTATTGTGGCCAAAAGGGTCACTATTGGAGGAAGTGTCCTCAATGGAGTACCGAGAAGAGTGCTGATAGGGTCACTATTGAAGGAAGTGTTCTCAAGGGAGTACCGAGAATAGTGTTGATTCTTCAGCTGCAGCTGCAAAGACTCCAGCTTTTGTGCACTTGGAGATTATGGACACAGTTGCTTCATCTTCTTCGAGCAGGGATGTAGTTGGTCTCACTGCTAGGGATACTTGGGAGTGGATTCTTGATAGTGGTGCTTCCAGGCACACGATTCCTTCCCGAGAGTTATTACAGGATCTTCGACAGCAGTCAGGTCACATCTTCATTGGTGACAAATCCACCTTCCGATTCACAATGAGGGCAGGTTGGAGATTATTCCCGATGGCAAAGGGGGGAAGCATTCCTCCCGGGTTCTTTATGTCCCAGCTCTTGGTTTTCATCTTTTGTTAGTGCATGAGGTTTGCAAGGCTGGCATACGGGTGGAGTTTGATGAGTATTTTATTGCTCTCCGGGACAAAGCAACAGGCGAGGTTGTTTGGGAAGGTAGTGGAGAATGGGATCTACAAACTCTCATCACTCTCTTCTCTGACAGGTACTCAGCTTGGTGATTTGTGGCATTTCTGTTTTGGCCACTTGAATGTGGATGCGCTGCGGCGGCAGGCTTTCCAGGACCAGACGGTGGATGGCTTGCCAGATGTTGGTAGCTGGCACGAACACTGTAGTTCTTGCATTCATGGTAAGCAGCACAGCCTACAGGGAATCTTTTCCGAAGCAGTTTAGTAAGCGGGCTTCGAAACCTTTGGAGTTGGTACACATTGACTTGTGTGGACCTATGCAGACCCCATCTTTGGGAGATTCTTTGTACTTTATGCTGCTTGTGGATAATTGTAGTAGTTTACATGGGTTTATTTTCTTTCCCAGAAGGACCTAGCCTTTGCTTGGTTCAAGGAGTGGCATGTTATGGTGGAGTCGTCGTCTGGATTGTAGGTGAAGACTCTTCGGGCTGACAAAGGAGGGGAGTTTTCTTCTAATGTCGTTGTGCGGTTTTGTGTGGAACATGGCATCAAGTGGGAGCTGGCCAATACAGGATCGCCTTCAGAGAGAATGGAGTAGTTGAGTGTAAGAACCGGACTGTGGTGGAGATGGCGAGGACGATGCTGGAGCATTGGGATCTTCCTCGTCCACTTTGGGGAGAGGCTGTGGCTACGACTGTCCATACCCTCAACCGATCTCCGACGACTTCAGTACCAAAGATGACTCCATATGAGGCTTATTTTGGCGGAAACCAGATGTCTCCCATTTCGGTGTGTTTGGGAGTGATGCCTATGTTCACATTCCAAAGAAGTAGAGGGGGAATCTTGACTCGAAGTCATAGAAGCTTGTATTTGTGGGATATAACTCTCTTTCCAAAGGATATGACCCAGAGCGGAACGAGGTTGTTGTCAGCAGGGATGTTGTCTTTGATGAGCATGTTCTAGCTTCCACTGTTGATGAGCCACCACTTCTTGGAGAACCAGATGAGTCTGAGGATGATTCCCAGGCTATTGTTCCAGCTAAGTTCTAGAGGTTGAGCTCGAGGCTGGAGATGAGCCCCAGCAGCAGCAGCAGGAGGCTCCGCGTTTTGTTTTGAGTACCAAAGTGGTTGTTGGACACCATTTGGGAGTCGGGTGTTACGGAGTATCCCTCCGAGTGGACCACAACGGAAGGACCTCGAAGATCGCACATAATTCATGATAAAAGTCAATCAGAGGAGCTGTTATAGGTGAACTATGCTTTGATGTCTCGTATCATTCGGGACAAAGAGTCCACTTCCATTAAGGAAGCTCTTTCCTAGGAGACTTGGAGGAAAGCCACGCAAGTGGAACTTGAAGCCATTGAGAAGAATAACACTTGGGAGTTGGTTCCGAGGTAGTCAAAACGGTCAGTCATTGGTCTCAAGTGGATCTATAAGACCAAGTATACGTTTGATGGGTCGGTGGATAAGCACAAGGCTAGACTTGTGGCTAAGGGTTATGCTCAGCGACCTGGCATTGACTATGAGGATACCTTTGCACCGACAACGAGGATGACCATGATTCGGACAGTTCTTGCCCTTGCCTGTTCTCAGCGGTGGCCAGTGTATCAAATGGATGTAAAATCTACGTTCCTTAATGGTGACGCGGAGGAGGAGATATATGTTGAGCAACCTCCAGGCTTTGAGGTTTCGAGATCAAAGGGGATGGTTTATAGGTTACGGAAGGCCTTGTATGGTCTTAAGTAGGCTCCTAGGGCTTGGAATCAGAAGATTGATTTCTTGTTTCTCCGGAATGGTTTTTAGAGATCATGTCATGTGCACACACATGTACATGCTTCTCACAGAGGCTAACCCTAAGGAGGCAACAAGATAAAGAAGAGGAGATCAGAACAGAACCAGATTTTTGGAGCATTTTCTGTGGAGTATCTTGTGGAGGGACACATCATTATGTGAATTATTTGTCCAGGAGCTGGCCGACCAGCAGTTGGCCAGTCCATGGGATATTCTCCAGCCTATAAAAGGCAAGTTTGCTCATTGTTTTAGTGATTCAGCCCCTTGTTGGCTGGGTCATAGAACTAGGAGTTTGTTTAGGTATTTTACTACCTTTCAAGGCAGCCCATGGCTGCAAGGATTTATGTACCTTTTTGTACCATATGAAATACTGAATTTCCAGCTCTGTCTCTCTCTTTCCATACTCCCATCCTCAATGCATCTGTGGTCTTATAGACCCTACACCATCATGTGGGGTGTTTATCCGTAATGATGATCGGTCATCACAATAAATGGCCCATTTTCCTGCCTTGTGGGTGTGTTCCACCTGTAGGGGGGTGAGGTCATCTCCAAGGTATATTCTGGTGGTTCGGAGGGTGGCCTTCTTCTTCAGGAAAGTCAAACGGGACTCCGTATGTTTGAACTTGAGGAGAGGCCTCTCCCTCGTCAAGTCCTTCCCAGCTCGCCAAGCATCTACAAAAGGGGTGTCAGTGAGGCCCATCTGTTTGCATAAAGTCTCACCGTCCTCTTTCCGTGAGTTGCCCGCTTGCAAGCCTGTTACTCTCACATGTAGAGCCCTGGATTGGTGACGCTTCTCTTCCTCAAGCGTGGCCGTCATGATGGATGTGGCATTTGGGATGTGGATTGTTTTTTGCTTTTTTCACAACCTCAACCAATTTGGAGCTTTCTCCAACCTCTTCTTTGGTTGCTTCCATGTCTTTTTGGAGGTTTGCATGCTCCTCCCGGAATCCTGATTTGGCCTCTTGAATCTCTGCTGTGATTGCCTTCTTAGCCTTCTCTAGTTCCTCCTCGAGTTTGGCATTGGCGTCTTTCAACTGGGAAATCTCTAGAGCAAGGGCTTCTTATGTGGCTAGCTCTTCTTCCTCTTTGCCATACTTGTGCATCTCTTTCTTACATAATTCCATACATTTCTCCATGCATGCAGCTAGGCATGCATCATTCCAAGCTTCGATCTCTTGTCGCATCTCATCTTGCAGCTGTTTGTACATTTCCTCTACCCGGTTATCTTTGCCCTAGATTTCAGTCCTGACAGCATGAATCTCCTTTTGATGCTGGTTCAATGTCCTCTCTATCAGCTTCTTTTGGTTTGAAAGGGCCTTCTGAGCCTGTTCTTCGATCTTGTTCACTCTGTCTTCAAGAGGGAGCACCATTTTCGCTTTTTCTCATTTAAATCTTCATAATAGCCAAAGTTCTTGATTTGTGCTTTTATAGCTTCAAGGCCTTGCTTTTTTAGCTTCAGGGCCTTGCTTTTTGGCCTTGGAGCTGCTTTTTGGAAAAGTGGCTTTTAGCTTTTTGATCTAGTTCGATGTCATCTTTCCAATGGTGCCCTTAGCTTTTAGTCAACACTTTTTGCTTCTTCCTGCTTTTTGACCAAGACTAGTGCTTTTTCCTGTGCCAACCAAAGGATCCCTGTTCCCATGTGTCCATCAACTTGTCCAAGTGTCCGGGCATGAGTTCCATCATGCGAAAAGAGCTCGGAGGGCCAAATATAGGATAGGTATAGGTGGTGGACATATAGGACACAAGAGGCTCCGGAATACCCAACACCGCTGGCCTCTTCTCTACTCGGACTGCTTTCACCGCCCTGTCCATTGCTTAGCCCTTGTCCATTGCTCAACACTTGCTCTTCAGCGTCCTTCGTCGACCACTTCCAAGCAAACTGTCCTAATTTCTCTCACAGTAGTCCCTTCACAACATTAACTATGACACCTGATTCCCTAGGTGCGTCTTGCAAGCTTGCCATGGGTCTGGAGGGTGCTCACTCCATGGGGACATCTAACTTTGTCCTAGTTCATGTGTCCTGGCAAATCTCATAGAGGCAGAGTGCCAGCCCAGGTTCTCTGGTAGGGGGGAGAGAAAGAAAGAAGAAAGAAGTAAGAAGAAAGAAGAAAGAAAGAGAGTTGTATTAACGTCTTCAAAAGGCCAAAATGACCTATGAGACCAAAAGGTTACATCATATCCATGAGGTACATCATTCTGGGTACAAAATAGTAATAAAGAAAGATAACAAAAATCTAGAACTTTAAAATCTGACCTAGGTACATGAGGAGAGAGCTCTCATATCACCCTAATACATCCCTCATGGGCCGTTGTGACATGGTGCTCAAGGCGGTAAAACTGAGCTGGTGCGAGAAGGTCCTGCGATGATGGGAGATGATGGCCCGGATCCTCTTGTGGTGGCATGGCCGTGGGCGAGATCCATCGAGTCTGGGCGTTGAGCTCTGCATAACTCAGTGGCTCTGTCGAGTGTCACACCTCTCGGCTGAGCTCATGCACTAGCGTGTGGTCTGGGTATGATGGGTGGATCGGCCCTCGGAGTGCTGGTATGGAAGAAGTCAGTGAGAGCTCTTGTGCTGGTCCTCGAGCAAGCACAACTGATCTGGATCTCACTAAGGACTCCCTGTGTCTACAGAGCTCTAGAAGAAAAAGTCCCAGGCATCTCTGATCTAGGAAGTCTATGATCCTGAGTGGTCCGAACCTAGCTCGGAAGAGGCAGTGGAACATCCCCCGAATCTCATAGCATACAGGGCATTGGCATATGTAATGATCCTTTGTCTTGGGCTCTGTGTGACAGAGCTAGAGCTGGCATATCCTGTCCTTTGGTGTGGCCGCCCTAGGCCCATATCTGGCAGTCTCCACTCTCAGCTGGTGGGATGAGGTGCAGATTTGGCCGATCGCACATCTCACCCCTAAGGATAGGTGTTTGTCCATGTAGTGTGGGCGGATGATGAACCCATCCTCTGTCAGGCATAGGAGGTGATCTCTGTAGAAGGCCATCTTCGTCCCCAGTGGACGACTAGGTGAACTTTATGTCCTCTGAGTATCCAATGTGACAATGTCCTTCTTGATAACCCTGCTCCGCTCTGTGCGGCTGAGAGCAAATGACGGGGCCTCTATGTTGTACTGGAATGGGGGGAGTGCCTCCATCTGCATATTGTGCATGCCAAACCAAGTGCCTACTTGTGCATACCAGCACTCTGTATCTCCCTCAAATGTCAACTGTCTCGGGGACTCCAGGGCTAGCCGGGGGTATCTATCAAGTGGAAGCTCCCATAGCCTATGGCAGTATGTCACTGTCTGGAATAGAGCCTCTGTCACTATTGGTGATCACCATCCTCATCATCATTGATACAAAGTGGGTGTAGGGGATATGGGGAAGAGTGTGGAGAGGGAACTATCCATCGATGTGTGATAGGGGTCCATAAAGGATGTCCAGCATCGGGGAGGGGGTGAGGAGGGCCCCTAGATTTGCAATGGAGGTATCCATCGATGTGTGGTAGGTGTCCATAAAGGATGTCCAGCATTGGTGAGGGGGTGAGGAGGGCCCCTAGATTTGCAAGGCTGAGGAGAAGTTGGGTCGAGGTAGCAGCTACAGATGCTCGGTAGTGGGCGAGGATCTCATCAATTTTGGGCTGGTGAGTCTGGGGGTGCTTGAGGTCCAGGAGGATCAGGCTGTCTGGCTCTCCGAAGTACGATGGCACAAGGTAGGGTAACTCCAGTTGAGAGGTGAGATGGTGGGCCCCTTGTCGGTACTGGTGTGGCCTCATCCGTCTTAGTGTCCTCCTCCTGTGGGCTAGAAAAACTGGTGATGGTAGAGTGAGATGGGTACCGGGGTCGAGATATCTCTGAATAGTAACTCTCTATGTCGTCGGATCTCCAACAGGGACAATGCTGAGCCACTCCTTAACCCGAGATAATGGTCCCCTTGATCTCATAATGCTCCTTAGACTCTACTCCTCCATAGCACAATCTACAGTCTCCCCTCTCTAGGGATCCTTGTTGCTCTGCCAACGTCAATCTCAAGCCTATGGGATGAGACCCTAAGCTGACCAAGTGCTATCCTCGTGGCATGTGACATGAAAACATCGAGCTACCCTAGCCTCTGTATGAATCCATCCTCTGTAAGCCTCAGAAAATGGTCACTGTAGTACTGCATCTTGGGTGGTAGGGGCTCCCCTGGGTAATCCATGTATCTTGAATGTGTAATTGTAGTACTGCATCTTGGGTGGTAGGGGCTCCCTTGGGGTAATCCATGTATCTCGAATGTGTAACTGTAGCAAGTCATATTAAATTACCCATTTCCTGTCTACATGTGTGAGCCTAGTGTAGGGGGAGCCTGGGTCATACTGAAATGGGGGTAGTTGGCTCATCTGTAGTCCATGTGTGTGCTGAACCATGCGAGGACATAAGCATACCAGGATGGATGCACCCCTCTCTCCGCTATCGCCCGAGAAGATTGTAGTGCTAGGTATGGCAGTCGTGATGAATCCATGGCTAGTATCCTCTGTATGTACGTGACAGTCTGCAGTAAGGCCTCTACCACCATAGATGCTATGGCAAACTCTGCTTGAATGATATGGTGAGGGACAGATGATTTGTTGTGTATCAATCTGGATAGCATCAAAATTTGTGGACACTCTATGCACTGCCAATCTACCCGCTGATAAGCTTGGTGCCCAGAATGGGGATGCATACATCATCGCCGGAGTCACTAGTGTGTCAAAAAGCCAACCCTTCGTCCTGGGCTTCTGAAGCGTGTCTAGTGGCACTGTCTCTCTAAGAGGGCAAGTCCAGCAAATCCCCCGGTCAATCTGTCCTCTGTGATACCTGTCTCATGGAGAAGCGTCTGCGAGAGCTCGTGAAAGTGGTCCCCAAGTAGGCATATGAGTTTGCTACCTCCACTTGGCTGCCCATGTAGGTGATCTCTGTATGTTTCCTCACACTAGGGGAAGTATAGAAGACCATGACCTTGGTCTTCGCAAGGTTAACTGACAAACCTCTCTGCAAACAGAAGTCCTGTAGGGAATCCATGTGCTTCAGTAGTCCCTCTTGTGAGTCTATAAGCACTATATCATCAGCATATAAGAGAATAGACACAAGTATGCCTGCTAGGGATGCCCCTCCACCTCCTGCTCTATCAATAAAGTTTGAGATCTCGTCAATGTATAGCCCGAAGAGGGTGGGTGAAACAAGAGGGGGACCCGGAACAATATACAGACACTTCAGATGCCAACAAAGATATGAAAACATAGCGGAAATAACCATAAACAATATCAAAACACAGCATTGAGCCGGAACGGCAGGCCCCCCCGTAGGAACCGCTTTATTCCAATAAATAAACAGATACAGATAAACCAAGGTGCGGGTGCAGTCTTGCACCGGATTTTCCACAAAGCTCAGCAAACACTTGCTCAAAGGTTTGGGGTACCAATCAACACCACAACTAGTGCAAATCAACCCCTGAACAACAGCCCGGTACGGTGCCAAATCCAGCCCCGAAATCCGTGCCAGAATAGCCAGGGAGCCTCAAATCTGCCCTAGAGGAGATCTCAAATCGGTTGCATGTGATAGGTGCTCTGATCTAATCCCCTCATTATCTTGGGAGCAGCCGTTTTGGAGTTTCTGGATGGCCTTTTCCACCGTGCTTGATGTGAAGAAAGTGGATGTTGTGGGGCGAGGTTTGGGTGGGTGTGGAAGTGGAGGCTGATTGGGAATATGGTAAAGTGAGTGTGCATAAGTGTGCCAGATGTGAGGGTCTGTGATGGGTGTGGGTGGGCGTCACTCCCTCAATCTATGCCGGGGCTCCTCAGAGTTGCTGCTCAAGAAGAGTTGGTATATCTCCCAGTATTGCCTTATCGCATATGCTCGTTTCTTGCAGCGAGTGAGAGAGCGGTTAATCCTTTGAGCATCATGCTCGAGGATTTGACCAGTCGCTACCTCCCGCTTGAGACGAGCATGTGTGGTGTGGCACTCGTCATCATACCAACCATTCTAGGGCATGGTATACCCGTTGAGGCTTAGCGTTGGAGTGGGGAGTGTATGGAAAGCTGGCCATGGCTGTAGAATGTAGTTGAGAGGTGAGGGTGGCAAGGGGAACTGATGGGTCCATATCTACCAAGCCATGATCAATGTTGTTGGCATATATGTGGTCATAGTCGTGTGTGAAGTGGATTTTGGTATAGCGGGAGGTGGGTGGGGGTGACGGTGGGCTGGGTGGTGTACAGGAAATGGAGAAGGAGAGGTAGGGCATGTGGAGATGGTGAACTCGGAGATTAGTGAAGGCTTGCTCCTAGCGTTGAAGTCCCCAATGAGGAAAACTTCACCGAGTCCCAACATGGCTGAGATCTCATGAGACAATGATGCATAAGGGGACTCCTTGCTCTCCTTTTCCTGAGTGGTTAGGCTGTCCTGACTATCCTGTATAGCATATCGCGAAGTATCTGGTGCAAAGTAGCAAACCGCCACATGTATGTATCTGGTGGGTGTAAGCTGTTGCTGTAGCCTAGCCCACATGTGTGTGGCATCCTCATCCTGCCTGACTATACTGATCATACCCTGAAGGTGTGACCTAAATAGGACCGCTTCTCCTCCTGACCCCCGTATTCCTGTCCTGTGGGTATGCCCACAGCAAGCCGACTCCCACTGGTATCCGGCGACACGAGGCAATCCCCTCTCCGAGCTCTGGTGCGTCTCCCCACATCTGACCATAGAGCCCCATTGGCTGCCATCTTGATGCCTATACTAGACCTTGCACCCCTATTTAAGGGGGGGGGTGGGGGGGGCGCCTCTCTGTAATGATGACTCCCATCTCGGTATACTGCCCACTTCCCTTCCATACGGGCTGCCATGACCACCTGTGTGGGAGTCAGATCCTTGTCCAAGTAGATTTTCTCCCCCTTCAAGGCTACTATGGTATCTAAAAATGCTTGGTGACTCCCTAAGTCTGGGAAACAGAGGAAAAATGGACGTGGTGGGGTGGTATCCTTTCCTGCTCTCCATACATCCACAAATGGGAACCTTCCACCTTCAGTTTCTTGCATAATAGCTCCAAGGCATCTGCCTTGGGTGACCTACCCTCTGCCATACCTGTGACGCGAATGTGTAAGGCCTTAGTCTTCCTCTGCTTCTGTTCTTTGAGTGTCTCGTGTATAATGTTCCTCTTCTCTTCCACTATGACAGGTGGGGCGGAGGCTCGATGTTCCTTGACCACTGCTGTCTACTCCTCCGCTTCCTGTTTTACTAGGTCGGCCCATCCCCGCACAAGTTCTTCTTTTGTTGCTACCATACTCTCTTGAATCTTTGCTTCTACACTCTTGGTAAGCTCTTCCATGTGTGAACTCCCCCTCCTTGATAGCGCCTTGGCATTCTTTGAGCTCGTATGTGAGACATGCCACTTGCTTTTTCAGTCGGCTCACCTCACTAGAGAGCTTCTCAGCCTGTAAGGTGTGGGCTTCCTTCATTTCCCCCAATGCTTTCTCATAGGAGTCCTCTTGGATCCCCATTATGTTCCAGATTGCCGTAAGGCCATCTTTGAGTAGTGAGCCCAGAACTGGTTTCTCCGTGCATGCATTCAAATTTCAGGTGTGTTTCCATCTGACCGATAAGACTGTTCAGCTGTTGGGATAGGTCATCCCATTTCCCTGACCTTGGTGGCATTCTGTTCAACCTGCAGAGCTCCATTGAGAGAGAGAGGATTATGTTGCTGCCTTGGGGGCCTGAGTAAGGATGGATGGGGAAAGATGAGAGAGAGACATCGGCAGCGAAGAGAGAGAAGGGGCGGGTGGGGGCAGCGAAGAGAGAGGACAGATTTGTTGCTTACAATTTTAAGAGCTTGATCATGGTGGTCTTACTAAAAAATAGTGAATGTCTAATCTTCATTAGAGATAAATCGTCTCATTGTTTTCATGAATTGTCGTGATATTGATGCAGGGGAGATGCAGCTATACGGAAAGGTTAGAATTGATCTTTAAATTGTCACTACAAATGGATGCTTTTTGCCTTTTTCTATGGTGCAAGGTTGTAAATTCACATGATCTTCTTTTTAATGCTTGTATATGCACAAAACAATAAAGAGTTCCAAGCTTGATGGCACGGAGTCCCTTGTGTGCTTCTGCTGGAATGATTAATGATACAACATGCGATTATGTAGCAATTTGGTTTTGTTTTAAACCTTCTGAACTTCTCTTCTACGTACAGTATTCCTTGCTAGTATGGATTTTTAAACTTATTTTGATAATAAGGCTTGGCTATTGTATGGACCGGATTCCAAATCTCTCTCTGAATAGGCAATTGAACCAGTCAACGAAGACACATTTACCCAGTCTTCACCCCTGATTTTTACGTGATCTTACTCCATTGAGGTAAGTGATCATTTGTAATGCTGCATCTATAAATGGCAGAGCTGCCTTGAATTTTACAAGCACGATATGGACCCCAGATATTCACGCGAGTTCCACGCGAGTTTATGCAGTCTACGCAGCCTTTTAGTCAATGTTATTCCCAACACGGTGTCTAATTGGCTATATGAGAAGCTCCCAAACATTAGCTTTGCATCACCCCAATAAGATACTTGCTTTGTTGCCAACCACTAATGCATTCCCAAGAGTAGACAGCCACCTAAAAGGGACCAAAACCAAGCCAGAAATGATCCAAATGCTGAAAATAAGTCTGCTAAGAAGCATACCTACAAAATGGCAAACTATGGCCATATTGCTGAACAGAAACAACAATATATGCACGAGGGCAATTGCTGTACTTACGGAAGCACTTAGCATATCGCAAAAGCATGCCCAAGCGTGATAATGCAAATGCACCAAAGTCCAATGTGCAGGGGGATATGGTTTCCGATGTGCAAGGGAATACATCACATTACGGCAAACAGAAGGTTATATGCAAAGCTTGTTTATGTTTGACGATCTTGCAATTGAGAACTTTTTCTCTAAATGGCAGATGCTTTGGGTATTGAACTGGAGGACATGGGTCCTCAAATAGAAGCAGGGACTGCCCTCGTTGGTAAAGAAGTGCATGTTATGCCAATCATTGGCAAGTTGCACATACACATTCAAGGCTATTTGGATCATGAAAACTTTCTCTGGTAGCGCCTTTGAATGGCTGTGATGTATTGCTTGGTAAGCCTTGGCACGCACAAATTGATCTGCACAAGGCTTACAAGACCAACTAGATCACCTTCATGCGTAAAGGCCGAGACCATGTGATTGATTCTCGCGAAGAGGGTGAATCGCCACTTAAGCACGCCGCCTAGTAGCAGCAACAGCTCCGCCTCTTCTGCTCACCACTCCACGAGCATGGCTTGCATCCTGCCACTCTGATACCATTGCTGCTGTGAGTTGCCCATGTGCTGATTCCTGTGTGTCTCCATCCTTGTAAATGTTGTCTTGCTGCTTGAGTGCCACCCCATTGCATAGCCGTCGTGATCCCTTCATTGTATCTAGCAAGGTTGAAGACTTCAGGTGGGTGCCATGTCAACAACTCTACATCCGGATTCACATTGATGTGATGGACTTTCACATGCTCTCTCTCGGAAACCGTTTGGGCAGAACTTATTAACCAAGCCATTATACATATCAAGTTGCTTACAAACAAAAGAAAGGGGGAGTTTTTAGACTTGGTTAAAGAAATTGTTTTGTGCTTTTTGGTTTTGAAATTGTGTACTCTGGTGGGCTTTCACAAAGTAAAGAGCTTTGTAACAGCATAGCCCAAAAGAACTGTATTCTTCTTATGAAATCATTTTTATTTCATTCCAAAAAAATGTAAAGCTTTTTCTTTTTGTAATATCTAAGCTAAATGATTCCACTTAATTGGAAAGAACTAGCCATTGTTTGGACTTTCTGAGATCACAAAGATAAGAAGGCTTTGGGCATCGACACTTGTCATTGGACTGTTTTAATTTGCTTGATATTGTTTGGTTTTGGAAATATGTGTACATAGGTGGGCTTTCACCAAGTAAAGAGCTTTGTAACTCTCATAACCCAACATAACTCTATCCTTCTTATGAAATCATTTTGATTTCCTTTATTTTATTTTAAAAAATCTAAAGCTTTTTTTAAAGTAAAATCTAAGCTAAATGATTCCACTTAATTGGAAAGAACCATCCATTGTGATGGATAGATTTGTGTATATAAAAAAGTAGCTACTAAAGAGAGACCACAGGTCATGGGAGACCCACACAGTGGGTTAGATCATAGATTGTGCACTCTCACCTATATGTCTGGAACGGGCACCTATGGTCAAAAACTTGAGCCTGCTGTAAGAGTCTAGTTTGGACATAAAAAGGATTAATGTCTCGGAGTGTGGGCTAGATGTTTAGGACAAGACAACCACAGTCAATAGGATGGCATGGTCTAAGCCCTAGAAGTCATGAATGCTTTGGCTTCTTAGCATTGATATTGTTGTTGGACATCAATGCTCCACCCTCATATTGTATTGCCCAGGCACCTGATAGCTCATGTTTGTACGGCTCCCATTATGAGGAGGAGCCATGGTTGAGTAGTTTGGGCATCCAGCATCCCCGTATTCACATGGGAAGGTGGCCTAGAAGGCTAGATTGTTTACAGACAGCTTGGATTAAATAGGATTCATGCTACATTGGACCGTTATCTCAAATTGGTCTACGCTTGGAGTAGGTAGAATTTACTCTTGACATTGTGGGGCTCGAATGGTGCCCAAGATGAGCTTGGATGGCCGTGGGAGGCGAGTCTACACTGAAGATGGTGGCACTGACTATGACCGTGGACCTACGTGGTCATGTCATGGTCGCCCTTCGTATACAGGTCTATATAGATACATGATGAAGTTGGATCTTGGATTAGATCCTGCTGATGCATGCCTATCTACTGAACCATATAAGATAACTTTGCTTATTCACATCTTCCGTGATGATGAACTCTAGATGCTTGTGTTAATGGTTGAGGATTGCTTTCAAGAGTTGTATCCACCATGTATATGTGCAAGATTGAGATGTGAGATGCCTTAAATGAGAAAATCATGCACCTTTGTTCCACTTCTATTCGAGTCAAACTGTAGGCTCAGCTCCATGTCCACTTTGTCTATCTCCAAGCTCTTTGGCTTTGTTACTGGATCGTCTACAAGAGATGTAGACTCATCCTCCTATGTATCAGACTTGGGAGAGACTCTTCGCAAGCTCCTCAGAAATTGGTAGAGCTAATCTCAACCTCCTCTCAGAATTCGGAGAGATCCACCACTTTGAGAATTTGTTGGCTCCCGATCGGGTTGTGGTGCTCACAGCTTGTCACATGCACACCCGTGCCATGGCTAATCTCCAGCATGAACAACATAATCCTTGATTAGGACAGCAGTTAGGACAACATTTAGAGCATCATCATTATCAGCAGTAGCATCATCATCATCATCATCAGTGGTAGTAACATCATCAACATCATCCTCATCATCAACATCATTGGAGGGGATGAGGACCCAATCGGCAGCCCTGGACATCAGTTGGCAGCCAGCAGGGGTACTCAAGCAGCAGTTAGGCGAGCGTTAGAGTGAAGACCAGCAGGTGTGGGCAAGCATTGAATGAAGCGCAGCATTTATAGGATTTATTCCATGAATATTTGTCCAAGAGCTGGTCGACAGCAACTCCAGAAGCAGGCCAACCAGCACCTCAGCATATAAATAAGCATATTTCTGCATTTTGCATCATTCATATCAAGCACATTCATCATTTACAGCATTGAAGGAGTAGAAACATGTAGAAGAAGGCTAGAGGTCACCCTTAACGGGGTAGACCAACAGCCTAGCGGATGAACAGACTTTTCAGTCACCTTTTTGTACCATATAATAAACAAAACCTTGACACCAACTATCTCTCTCTTCTTCTCTCTCCTCTGGCTTAATCATGTTTATTCAACATCTTGTTCTTAATCAAGCTTAGGGCTGTGGATCAGTACATCAAGGCTTCCGCGCATGCAACATTGGTATCAGAGCATTCAGGCTCAGCCACTAAGCAAGTCCCAAGTAGGTGCACAGATCCATTAGAAGAATGCAGCTAGGGTAGCATATGGAGTGGTTTGCAATAGGCGAAGCTGGAGGAAGGCATTCTGTGGGGGTATGTACTTAGAACCAATACATCATTAGGTCTCATATTAGTTCCAAAGGCTTACCAATAGGCATGATTAGTTCCAGTAGGTGACCCGTTGCCGTTGTGTTAAGGGAAAGGGATAGCAGGCATGGGGATAGCAGTGGAGCAGATGCTCAGTTCTTCAGCAAGACTTGGAAGTGGAGGTCAGAAGTGGAAGGTGTTCGGACAAAGTGTGAAAGTCAGAGTCAAAGTCAAAGTAGAAAGCCAAAGTCAGTAGTCCAGGGAGGAAGGATGACAGGGTGTTCACCCCGTCATCAAGTTTAGCAAGAGGGGATGTCACGTGCACGCCCGTGCCATGGCTAATCTCGAGCATGAACAACATAATCCCTGATTAGGACAACAATCAAGATAGCATTTAGAGCATCATCAGTAGTAGCATCATCATTATCAGTGTTAGCAACAACATGAGCACAAGCATCCTCATCAGCATCATCCTCATTATCAACATCATTGGAGTTGGTAGCCCCAGACATCAGTCGGCAGCCAGTAGGGGTACGTACTTAAGCAGCAAGCAGGCCAGCATCAGTGTGAAGACGAGTAGTGTGGGCAAGCATCGAATGAAGCGCAGCATTACAGGATTTATTCCATGAATATTTATCCAAGAGCTGGACGGCAGCAACTGTAGCAGGCCAACCAGCACCTATAAACATATTTCAGCATTTTGCATCATTTATATCAAGCACATTCATCATTTACAGCATTGAAGGAGTAGAAGCATGTAGAAGACGGCTAGAGGTTACCCCTACGGGGTAGACCAATAGCCTAGCAGATGTACAGACTTTTTAGTCACCTTTCTGTAGCATATAATAAAGAAAACCCTGACACCAACTCTCTCTCTCTTCTTCTATCTCCTTTGTCTTAATCATGTTTATTTAGTATCTTGTTCTTAATCAGGCTTAGGGCTCTGGATCAGTACAGCAAGGCTTCCGCGCATGCAACACAGCTCCACCCCGAGCAACGATACCTCTTCGAAAACACCTTCTTTTGTGATTGCATCTCCTAGGAGGTTCTTCTATCTTGGAAGCTCTCCCTTACTTGGACTGACGTTCTTGGTCTTAGGGTGCTCCACAACCCTAGAGATTCCTCTACAATCCTTACCCATGGTTGTAGTGCCTTCTTCACCCTTTTTGTCACCATCTTGATGAACTCTGTTGTCCTTTGCTCTTCTTGAAGCCTTGCTTCATGTTCTTGTTGTTTCAATTTATATTCGGCTACAATCCTTTCAGCTTTCTTGCTACAGGGTGTCCACTTTGTGGATGTAGGGGGGAGAGAGCATTTACATATCTGGGTATATGCGGCTTCCTTGCCATGAGACGATTGGCTACACCCACTGTAACCAAACCAGGCCGGGGGGGTCTCTGATAGACTTTTTTGTGACCATCAATTTGAACTTAAACATTTAAACACTGGGCACATCCATTAAGCATAATCACACGTGCAGACAAATAAAATCATATGCACAGGACACCACATTGGGACCGGAACGACGGGCCCTCCTTCGACAAAATGAACAATGTTGAACAAATACTAAAAAATGTGGGAAAAATACCAGATAAAGTTCTAATGCTTCTGCAATGGTCTAGATGGCCTACATGCATATGGGATGAATGCTATGCATAAATGCACACGTCCTGATGCAAACTCTAAGGCTTCTATGACATCTATATGCATGAATGAATCTCTTCAAGTGGGTTAAGGGACTTGACTGACCGACTGACTAGCTATGGTTGAGGAATGACCTACGTAGCTCGTGCCTGACATATCCTGAACTGAGGATTACAATGGGGTCAAGGTGTATGACAATTATCATCCTAAAGGGTACTAATATTATACAATGTTGCACTGATGATTATGAGTCATCTTGTTACCATGCACTACAGTGCAGAGTGCATGTGACAAGAAGAAAGGCTGTCAGCTAGTTCATCTTGGACAAATAATGCCAAAAACTAACATTAAATGCGAGCGCAAACATGAAATGTTGGGCATAACATTTAATGCTAGCTGATTGGACTCCTGTCACCCGACCTGCTGCTGCCTCTTCCAATGCTGGCCAACTGGTGCTCTAGGGCTCCCATGCTTATGGGCTGGCCAACTGGTGCTCTAGGGCTCCCATGCTTATGGGCTGGCCCATAGATAATTCTTCAACACTCTACATGCTTACTAATGAAACCCTACTACTAAGGATAGACCTCTACATGCTTTATTTGATGAATTCTCCGGGTGGGTTAAGAGGACTGACTCCCGACTGACCTCTATGGCTCGAAGACTGACCTATGTAGCTCGTGCCTAACTGTCCCTGGATCGAGAGCTCACAATGGCGTACTAATTCTGTACAAATGTTTGCACTGATGATCATGCCAATGTGTCACTGTGTACCCCAATGCAGGGTGCACGTGACATTGCTATGTCCACGACAAGAGTATAACTACATTGGTCCAGGCACTGACCACACCAGAACTAGCCCCTCTGCCTCTAGATGCTCAGCTAGCATGGTAGACACCACTGCGAAATCAATAAACTACCACACTTGGAGGTGATCCAGACAGATGGAGGACAGCCCATCCCAGAGTCCATTCCAGGGGATTCCTAGGCTCATCCTAAAGAATCAACTCCTTTCTTGGGGACTCCTTCACCAATACCACTTCCTTTCTTGAAGGCTTTCTAGCATCCTAGGACACTCCCTCCTGTTAAGCTTTATCTATGGATGGACTTACCATTGTATGTGCTGCCTTTCTTGCTTGGATCTCTCGTTGGCAAGCTGCCAACAACTAGCTCTCCAACTGCTTGATAGTCTCGTCACCCCTCACTATCCCATATGTTTCCATTATGCTCTTGTAGAGATCAAGGTTGGTGGACCATGGTTTCTCTAAAAATACCAAAGAGCTCTCTGACATCTACCAAAAGCCCATGTTCTATGCACATGTACCTGCCGCATATCTACTTGAAAAAAACACACACATCTTTGTGAACTAGGTGAAGGTTTCATACTTGCACGATGGAGAAAAGGTGGGTGTCACCATTTGGTCCACCCTTATGAATTTGGACAATGTCAGGTTAGCTTGAACTTATTTTTACAAAGGATGTGAACAGGAAATTTTTCCAAGGTATGATGGGTTACCAGGGACCCTAGAACTCATGTGGACTATGGTTTCACATATACATGGTATGATGTGCACAAGTACTGGCTCATATTTTATAAGATATGGACATTTTTTTTTCAGAAAGGAGACTTCTATTAAGTATGAAAATTTTTTACAAAATGGAGATTTCACACCAAGCGAGGTGGAGATCTCAACCAATCAGGAGCCCTGTGCTGCCAATAGGGTTCCAAATGAGAGGATGTGAAAAAGATACCAATGTCCCACTCTCTCATAAACTGGCCGCGCTTCCTCTCTGCAGCCCTCGAAGATCCCTGGATTCTGGGCCAGGTAGCCATAATGGCATGAATAATATCACTCCAAATCCTGCAAAGACACTGAGAAACAAGGACGAGAGTACCCTCAATGGCCTCAGTGCATCTAGCCTTCCAGATATTCTAGGCTGAGCTGCTAGTAATAATCTCCCAAGAGCTATCTAACCTCTGTGCCAGAGGGACAAAGTGTGAAAGTGGCAAATCGTGAAGACAACACTGCCGAGCAGCTCCTTGCCTAACCATAATGGCCAAGCTCCTGTTGGTCCCCTCGAATCTCAGCTGAGGCCCAGACTGTGTCAATCAAATGATAGAACCAAAAGAAATGATAGCATCTCTCTTAATCCTACCAAAGAGGTGTGCAATCGCAGACCAAACCCTCTGTGCTTCCCTGCATTCCCATAAACAATGGTAAACTGACTCCGAAACTCATGCACATCTAGGGCATGCTGGGCAAGCACCAGTAACAGACCTCCACTGATTGGTGGCCAGACCACCATGAAAAGAAACCCAGATAAAGGAGGAAATCTGTGGCTTCCTATAAGAATGCCACAATCTCCGCCAAAATACCCTCTGAATGTCAGTCGAAATGCCGTAAGATTTCCAATGGGGCCTAAGAGTAGGGACACTCTGATTGTGTCCCAAGATAAGATGTCTCGCATTCTACATCGTATAACTGAGAAAAGGCATGCTTTTCAAAGGGTTACAAGCATCCATCCACTCCCACTCACCGGGGTCCCAATGCAAATGTCTGATAGGGCAACCACCACACAACCAAAGGCTAACACTCTCTGTGATCATCCCTGGGGGGGGGGTCAACAAAGACGTGCTTCCCTAACCTGCCAACAACTCTGGCTGGACGAATTTGGGGGCCCTCAATAAGGTCCTGCACGTCACATCTCTCTAGTTGCCATCCATCTTGTACATAAAAAAAGACCGGTACATCATCCTCCCTTGGCAAGGGGAGACCCATAACCTGAAGAGGAACACCTGTCCGAGAAAAAACCCCAAACCAAGAATGATGACGGCCATCCAAGAAAGATCCAGTAATCCAGTGGGTTGGGAATGGCTGTGAAACGTAGACTAGCAATCACCTATCCAATTGTAGTCCAGACAATTAACAAATAAACAAGGGCTAGAATGCTCCAAAACAAAAAGGAGAACGACACCTGTTGGCCCCAAAGCTTGGCGCCCCTTTCGGTATTTCTTTATTCAATTTCAATGGAAAAGCTTAACTGAGTACAATAAAGCCAGTCAAGGAAAATAAACCTGCATGTCCAATCTGGCAACCCTCAAGACCTCTTAGCATAGAGGATACACATACAGATCTGTGTCCCACAAAAGCAACACACTGCTGTCTCCTCTAATCAACCAAGACAATGCAACAAGGAAGCCTTGAGCATGCATCTGGTTGTTCCATGATCATAGCTTGAAACTCAGCCAAAGAACAAATCCACCATCTAACTCTGTTTCCACCCTTCAAACTGCCACACCCCTTCTCTCACAAAGGGCGAGAAGAAACTACTCTGAAGCAGTTGTAAGCCAGTGGAAAGAGAGAAAGATATTCAGCAGATTCACTGCTGTCCCTCAGTCCAATCCTTCTCAAAAACACCAGCCCTGAGAGTATAGAGTATGCTGTCCTGAAAGTGCAGCCACCCCCGCCTTTGCCCTCCAGAGCTCACACGAGGGGAAGAGAAGAAGAGAGAGACAGAGAGAGAAAAAGAAGGATTTAGCGTGTACCAACAACTGCCCTGTACAGCTCTGCACCAGTCGGCCTGCACAGCCTGTACCTGTCTGCGCCAGTTGACCTGCAGCCGCCTGCGTCAGAAAACCTGCAGTAGCCTGTACCTGTCCGTACCAGTCGCCCTGCAGCCGCCTACGTCAGAAAAATTGCAGCAGCATGTACCTGCATGAAGCGCCGCGTGCACCAGCAGGACTGCACCTTCTGTACCAGCCTGTACCTGCTGACTTGCAGATGCTGTTCTGTACGGCCGACCTGCAGATGTTGTTCTGTAGTACGGCTCCCCTTTAAGCAACCTGTACGTCCTCTCTCCACGCAGCCAACCGACTCCTTTTCCAAAAAGCAAGGGAGAGAGATGGAGAGGGAGGCGTGTACTCTAAAAGTGGAGTAGCCCTCCCTCCATAATTATCCTAGTGGCCCTTAAAGTTTTTAAAACTTTCTAAGGGCCACCCAAGGTTATAAACCTTACAAAGTTTAATCCCTTGGTCCCCCTTCACAGTTGGGGTTGTCCACACCTGTTACCTTTTTGTCCGGACACCCAAGTATGAATCTTTAAAAATTTATCTTGCTCACCGACCACCATGCCCACACTTGTGCTATTCCAATTTCACAAGGTCATGATAGGCTGCATCAATCTGTGCAATCCTCCGGCTAGAGGCTCTCAAATGCTGCGTGAAATCCAATCTCTGTACCTTGGTGAGGCTCTGAAGCCTCTTCCAAGCGAGCAATGTGGGGCATAGGGTCTCCCAGCCAGCCTAAAGAATATGCATAGCTGCCCCAAGAGGCCTACCATGCACATCTAAGATCAAATCATTCCACAGAATGGGCTGCTGGCGGTTAGCTTCCTCCACTGAACGCGGGGCGACGTGTACCAAAAAACTCCTCAGGCAGTCCCAGGCCCGTAGTAGGGACCTAACTTGGGAGGATGAAGGGGAGCAGTGAATTGCATCCAAAAAAATAAAGTGTGAGCCCAGACACCTCCGCGAACAGGGACACACTTCGTGATCTGTTGCATGAGAAAGTCCTTCCACGGCTCAGTGCCTGGAAGAAAGCCCCTAACAACAAGCTTACAAAGTAAAACCTTACATTGTACCTCAGGGTCAATGATATTCAATCCCCCTTCTTGCTTAGGCCTAATAATGGTTTCCCAAGCAACTTTGGCCTTGGTGTGTGCATTTCCATCAAGCCCCGACCAAAGAAAGTTCCGAATAAGGCAACGAAGCTGGCCAATGCAGCCCTTATGAAAAATCCAGCATGAAGCGATAAACCAAGCCGTGGCTAGCAAAACTTGGTTAACCACCAAAGCTCTAGAGGCCAAGTCGAGCTTCCTCCTACTCCAATGATGAATTTTGCTTTTAATGCTTAAGAGCATTGGAGCAAGCTATGCATCTGCCGAGTCAGGAGAAGCATGGCATTCCAGACAGTGAAACTGAAAAAAGAAAGGCTTTTCAAAGGATCGAAGGCATCAATCCACTCCCACTCTCCTGGATCCCACTGAAGATATGTGATAGGAGTGCCACCATATAACCACAAACACCAAGAGCCATGAGTCACTGTCTGAGGAGAAGGGTCAATGAACCAATGCTTCCCCGAACGACCAACAATCCTCACTAGACTAAGCCTAGTATATGGGATGATCTCCTCCATACTACATCTCCTCAATCTCCCTCCAGGCATGATAGAGATGATAAGAGTAAATGATGCAAGCTTTGGAAAAGCGGGCTTACCAATATACATACATTTTTACATACATACATACATATATGCAAGTTGGTTCTCTGCCACGCATCAAGGAAGCAACTCCATCTCGCTCCCTCTCCATTGGAAGCCATGACATCATCATTGTCATCCACTGTACGGCCAGATCAGTAGTACGGATAAAAGGCTATGGCCATCCTGTACGGAATGTTCAGAAACCCTAAAAAAGTGGAAAAACTCTAAATTCGCCTCAAAAACCCTCGAAGAATTCGGGGACATTTGATCGCACGAAGAAGGCTTCCCAGGAGTGCCTTAGCACTTGTGTTTGTGAGCGTCACTGTGAAGATTTGAAGACTCCACGTTTGGTGTGGATTGCTGGACCTTTGGGAACTATTACGCATGAAGGAAGAGTTTAGGAACACATCTTCCTTGGAATCCTTACGTAGGTTGGAGGGATTCAAGGAACGGATTTCTCTTGGGTTCTTATGCAGGGTGTAGAGCCTAGGAAAACTTGTTTTGGAATCCTTATTTATGGTGGAAGAATCCAAAGGCTACATGTGTTTGATTGTATTCATTTCATGTACTTGGATTGGTCAGGTGTAGATTGGGGGTGAACCTTGGAGATCAGGCATCGGAGATCTTGTATTTGGAGCAGGCTCCTTTTGGTAATATAACCTGAAGGGAGAGGGTTGGTCCATCTTTGGTCCCCGTGTGGCGTAATTTGTAGATTTTCTACGTGTGCTTTGTTGTCATTTTTGTTCTTAATCTTATTTACAGTTAATTCATTCCAAGACACATTCTTCCCCGTACAAAAGATGGCGACAATAAATTTTCCAAGCTGTCAGGGGAAGTTTTCTGATGAGACGATTAGAACTCCAAGGGTAGGGAGTCCTGCTGCCCGAGCAACCATCGTCTCACTGCTGTTCAAGGGACCCTAGAACCTGGCTGATAGAGCACCTAGTCACTGGTAGAAGCTGAAAGTATTCCTTGGGAAGATCGAGGAATTCACCATAACCGGGAAGCAAGTTGCATCCACTAGTGGGTCAGTGGCCAAAGTGAAACTGTGGTTCCATTTGGCGAAGTACTGCAGTAGGGCTCCCCATACTGCAACAAGGCTCAACTTCATGGTCCTCTCTGTGAGTGTGGCCAAGTTGAACTCAATCTGGATATAGCCATTATTGAGGGCTTGGACATTGATGATGCAGGCCTGTTCAATCACGTGCATTCTATAGAGTACCTTTTTCTATGGTGAATGCTAGATTGGGAATTTGCATCTGAATGATTCTCACTTTCTACAGGGCTTGATTTTTTGGGCTTTCCCGCTCAGTGTTTTGCGTAATACTAGATGGGCCATATTGTTCACGCTTGTCCTCCCCGCGTCACATCGGTGTTGGGCGGATGGCTTGCATCTCCTCAGGAGTTGTCCGTGCAAACAATGCCAATTTGGTACCTCACCAACCTCACCATCTGCCCTGTGCCCCATGCCTCTACCCCAATCCTCACGGGGGGGTGGCACCTCCCCTCAGCAGGCGAATGTAGCAGCAGTGACAGGTGTAGAGCTAGAGTGGCACCCTGGTTGGTGCTGTCTGCACCGGCAACAAGGTAGAGGGAGAAAATGCATCCCTTCTAGCATAGAGCGCAAGTATCAGTTCTTACGGTGAAGCGTTACTCGCATCTATCACAAGATATGCCAATGGTGCAGTTAGAGGAAGAAGTCTTAGGGCTCAAGGGCCACTTTCACTTCCTCTATGGGGTCCCATCCCATCCTACATCTGAGGGTCAACAGACCGAGGGGTTCTTGTGGGATGGCTCCTTGGGTGGGAAAGTCCCTCCTTCAGCCCCGGTAGATTTCTCATATGTTGACTTGACTCTTTGCACCCTGTGGCCGCGCCAGCGGCACTTGACCCTCCGAGACCCATTAAGGAGCAATCGATTTAACATTTTTTTTGATCTTGTGGAGAGGACCGTCGCCTTTTCTTTGCTATCAGCTCTCTCCTAAGATTCCTGATGCCTGCCCCGCGCCTGCAGTGGATTACAGATTTTTCAGGTCTCTCCTAGTCGAGATGAGTGACTGTTGAGGTGGTAGCCCCTCTTTGTGTTTGTATGGTTGGACACCACTCTCGACCCATTGAGCATGATGTTGGGACCGCCATCTTCTCCTTCCCATCGGGTGTAGCCCATAGTTGTAGGAAACAGCCGCTACATGGCCTTGCAGCAACCCAAAACACATACTCATTGGCATCCCAGAAACGGCCGAAACGTCTAGTGTCATCCTCGTCCTTGCGCACTGGCAAGGAAACAGCCAGATCCGTTTCGCAATGGCCGTTTTCCCTTGTTAAAGGGAAGAAAAAGACGCCCAATCAAAATTGGACTCAATTGTACATTGTCTTCAAAATCTCATTGAATTTTATACAACTTTTTTCCCTTCGAATTCCCCCACTCAGTTTTATAAATTTTCCCAAAATTTCTGACTTTCCCTTTCCATTTTGTATTTTCTTCCCAATTTAACATCCCCCTATAGTTACTGTTTCCTAACCCCTATTTCCCCCCAAATTTATATTTCTCCCAAAATCTTCCCCCTCAATTTGATACTGACCGGCAATTTTACATGTCTCCTCAACTTTATATTGCCCGAATTTTTTCCTCGATCTTATATTTTCCCTCCAATTTTACGGAGGAGGGGTGTGTGTGTGTGTGTTGCTGGCCCCTCCTCAGCCCCCAGTGTGGTGTCTTGTCCATGAACTCATGGCACACATACAGGTGATTATTATTATTTTTTTCGTGAAATGGTGTTTTATATTATATGTAAAAAATGTACATCAGCCACATGGCTCACACAGAACCTATGGCCCCAAAAAAACCCCCACAAAAGATCCTCTAAAGGATCATGACCATGCAAACCTGTACACTAATAAGAAAGCCTCCTAGCCAAATAAGCATCCCAGATAAAAGCATCAAAGATGAGCCAGCCGAGCCGTCGTAGACCATAACGAAATAACATCTACATCCAGTAGCTGAGCTGAGAGAAGAGAAGAAAACTGCCAAAGCAGCAAACCGCGGATACCGCGGATACGTAGAATGTGCCTATGTATTCTAGACAAGGAATCAAAGATGAACCCATTCCGTGTAGTCCAAATATGCCAAAGTCGTGTCCATCTAAGGAAATGGAATATCACAAGGTGACTGTCCGAAGTAATGACCTGAGGACAAATCCCAAATATCCACTGATGAGCCGAAACAGTAGACCTCTCTACTGCTTCCCAAACACGAGAGACAAAAGACCAAATCTGACGGGCCACTAGACAATAATCACCTATCACCCCTTCTCACAGGTGATTATTCTTGTATCCATCCCATGTAGTAAAATTAAAGCCTCCCAATTGGGGTACGCTCAGCTTGTCAAGATACCCTGATCTGGCCCATAGCAATCCTCATGGCATGTGACGTGTCTATGAAAGTATCCAGGCTTCTCAATGAAGCCATCCTTTGTGACCCGCAAAAAGTGCTCTCTGTTGAACGCTTGCTTCATAGGAAGCTCTGGGGGTGTCAGCCATGTCCGACTAGTGTGAAGCCATGTGAGATCCAAACAGATAATGGAGTTTGATCTCCCACCGAGAGAGAGAGAGAGAGAGAGAGAGAGAGAGAGAGAGAGAGAGAGAGAGAGAGAGATGAAATGAAATGATATATTAACGTCTCTAAGAGGCCATAGTGTCCTATGAGACCAAAACTGATAGTACATTTGAAGTTGGTGTCTCATCAAAGAGAACAACTAAATGAGACTAAAAAGGACAATAAACCTACAGTTATAAGAACATAACTGGAAGACTCCGAGATGATACTGAGTACAAAATACTAGAAAAATGTATATCAGGTAGATCCATGTATGCGGATCAGTTGAAGTGTTGCCCTCTCCTTAGATCAAGTATCTCCGCCATGGGGCTGTCTAGAATGGAGAGGTCGTAGAAGCGAGGTAGGCGCCTCTGATGCCGAGCAATAATGGCTCTGATCTGGTGATGGTGAGGATGCCGTGGTCGGGATCCTGGTGGGTGTGGCCGACGAGCACGACATAAGATAACTGCTGTATCAGTGTTGACTCCCTGGGAGCGTGGTTGGTGCCCTGATGGCCCCATGGAGGAGGTATCAGGAGGTGTGTGGGCTAGGTTGCTGGTGCTGGTGCCGAAGAAATCTGTCAGGGTCCTCTGTCTAGGTACATCATGGCTCGGCTTCCTGTCTGCCACCAAGAGGGTCTCTTTGTGTCTCCTGAGCTCAAGTAGAAACAATCCCAGGCATCTCTGATCCTCAAACTCCATGACCCTGCGTAACGGCCCAAAACCCTCTTGGAAGAGGTAGTGATATCTCCCTCGGATCTCATAATAGATAGTACATCAGCAAATGTAGTGTTCCTCTGTCTCTACCTCCTGGTAGCATAGTTGACAAATGCGGTCATCCAAGATCTGATGCACATATCGCCCTGTCTCAATCCGCAATTGGTGTGATGAGGTCCGGATCTGTCCAATGGCACAACGTATCCCATGTGATAGGTGTACATCCATGTACGCCGGGTGGGTGATAAAATCATCCGGTGAGAGGTGTAGAAAATGGCTCTTGTAATGAGCCATTTTCGTGCCCAAGGGCTTAAGGGGGCTAGTCGATGTCCTCTCTATGTCCACTCTGATGATATCCATCCTAATCACGCAGTTTTGCTCTGAGCGGGTGAGATCCAAAAATGGACAATCCAGACTGTACTGAAAGGGTGGTAGTTCCTCTATCTTCAAACCATGTAGGTCAAACCATGATCTCATCTGAGCGTACCAACAATGAGTATCTCCATCCTCTGCCAACTGATGGATGAGGTCAATGCCAATCGGGAGTACCTCTGCTGAGCCATAGCCGATGTAAAAAGGTAACTGCCTGGAATAGGGCCTCGGTTACTACTGGTGGGGCACCCAGCTCAACCCGAACAATCTCATGTGGTACTGATGATTCGCTCCGAATCATGTGGGCAATCATCATAATCAGTGGTCTCTCCATTTGCCTCCATCCCTCATTTGTCCCTCTCTGAGATCTGTGATGTATACAAGGCTCCCAAATTGGAGCTCCGTACAGGAGGGTCGGTGTGATAAGCGTATCAAATAGCCACAATTTGGTGCGTGGCTCCTAAAACTGTATATGTGCACACTGCCTCTCAAGTGCCCCCAAGGCTGCATGCGTAGACATTAATATATCTTTCTTTCTTTCTTTTCTCTCTCTGCTGAATCTCTTCTCTCTTCTCTCTTTCCCCTACATGGCTTGAACCCCCCCCTCCCTGCTGTGCTGCTGTTTCGCGCTGGTGTCATGGATTAATTTCCAATCCATTGGCTGTGGGAAGTTCTGCAAAAAGTCATGGCCAAGACCAGGTTTAAAGAGGAGCTCGTGAAGGTGGAGGACAAGCTCGGCACAATTATCAAAGAAAACAAGAAGATGGTCGACTCTTCCGTTACCGCAATCATAAACCGCCTCTCCAAACTCGAGAAGGGATTTGACAAAATCCAAGAGCTCGAAGAGAGAACATCCAAGCAAGAGGCTGAGATTTCAGCCTTAAAGGAGGAACTAGTGGAGGCCAAATACCATCAAGGAACGAATGAGGATCATTCGAGAGGAGGAGGAGCAACATAAAGAGAAGACATCTTCATGGGTGGAGGTGATCACAAAGACACAAAAGAAGATGGACGAGGCGGAGAAAGGTAAAAAATCGCCACCCATCCCCACTCCCACCATCATCAACATGACCCTTGAAGAGGAGCAAAGGAGGAAGACCCGGGCCTTACATGTGCAAGTGTCCGGTCTAAAAGACCGTGATGATGCGGAAGGGGAAACCAAGGAGCTCTTCTCTATGATGGGCATTGAAGCCACGCACACAAAGGCATGGAGAGTGGGAAAGAAGAGAGAAGGTAGTGGCGAATCTTCTAAGGAGAGAGCAGTTATCATTCGTTTCCCCTCCATGGAAGCGAAGGACTTCTTGAAGAGACGTCCTACACTCAAGAAGACGGGAATATTTCTTGGAGATGACCTCACACTCTCGCAACTTGCCCACATGAAAGAAGTTATGCCCGAGATAAGGGCAGCCCGAGAGAAAGGGAAAGTGGCCTTCTATAGAGATGGTAGAGTGGTGATTATGGAGAGACGCTCTTCATGACGGCGCGAGACCTATGGGACTACACTCAAAGTTGCTACTTGGAATTGTAATGGATCTCTACGCCTTGATGTAGGGGCTTTTGAGGATAGTTTCACTGGGAGGGACAGCATCTTCTACTGTGAGACGCATCAGGCTCCTGGACAGTCCATGCCACATGTTAGTGGATACCGATGGGAGACAGCTTGTAGACAAGAGACTCGTTCAGAGCATAGAGGACGGGGCTCAGGAGGAGTGGCAGTATTGTTTAAATAGGAGCTACAGCCACTGATACATAAAGTCCGCAGAGATGAGCAGGCTAGGTACATGTGGGTTAGACTAAGGGCAGAGACGGGCAGATATCTCTACATTGCTATATGCTATTTTGCTCCTAGTACATCAGTGTATGCATCACCTAGTGGGCAGTCTCCCTTTTCTATTTTGGATGATGACATTTGGGAGTTCTCCAGGGATGGTGACATCATTCTCCTGGGGGACTTCAATGCCAAGACCGCCCATAACCAGACACTATTTTATGATACCTCAGAGGAGATGTTGAGGGAGCTTGATGTTAGGGATATGGGCCTATCTAGACTCTCACAGGATGAGGAACATACAGTGTATGGGCGGTATTTGATAGACATGGGGACTGCACATGGATTCGCCATCTTGAATGGCCTACAGAGATTCCCGACATCGGGCGGTTTCACTAGCTTTCCACATCGGCATGGTGCTAGTACAGTGGACTATGTTATGGCTCAGCCCAGTCTCATTCCCTCTTTTCAGGATTTTATGGTAGGCACTAGGCCGGTTGGAATAGCAGTGGATCATGCTATCTTGTCCTTCACTCTCACATTTCAGTTCAGCATCGCTCCATTGGGACAGGTCTCCACACACACTCATTATACCTTTACGAGGGAGACTGACACCGTGTACACGGATGAGATATACAGACGCTTATGTGCCGAGGAGCCAGGACGGCCATTAGATGAGCTCACTCAGATATTGATAGAGACGCTTCATGCTGCAGCATCAGAGGCATATCCCCATAGTCAGCCTACACGGAGACGACTTGGGAACATGCCCCAGAACAGTTGGTATGATGAGGAGTGCAGAAAGATGAGGATCAGATTACAGAGAGAGGTGCTCATGGGTGTTACCACTCCCAGACAGTCACGGATTACCTTCCGGCACCTAGTGCGACGGAAGAAGAGGGTTTATCTTGCTCAGTTAGAGAGGGATTTGTATCAGCATTCACCATCACCAGCCATTACCTCCACAGAGATTTGGGGTGAGTATGCAGCATCCCTGTACACAGCACCAGGACAGCCGCCCTTGCCAGACCCATCGGAGCCATGCCCAGAGACATGTGCTTTCTTTACTGCTGAGATGGTAAGGAAAGCTATTGACAGGATGAGGACTGGGAGAGCATATGATCATGATGGTTTGGTAACAGAGCACTTTATTCATGCCAGAGATATGCTTGCAGAGCTTATTGCTATGATGTTTAACCGAGCCATGTGTGAGGGTTTTCCTGAGACTTGGAATATGTTCACGATTGTGCCTATCTTCAAGTCAGGGGATCCCATGCTTCCTGGGAATTATCGTACCTTGGTCACACATTGGCTAGATTATATGCATCTATTCTTGAGCAGGAGTTAAGTAGCTGGGCAAAGAGAGAGGGCATACGTGCATTAGAGGTTTCTCCACTCTTGACCATATCTTGACACTCAGAGCTATTATTGAGGAGGGCAGATTATATGGCAGGAGGATTTATTGTTGCTTTGTGGATTTCCGCAAAGCTTTTGACATAGTACCGAGAGCCAAACTGATGCGCAGACTTCAGGAGATGGGAGTGCCCACAGAGCTGATTTGGGGAATCATGGCTTTATACAGGATAGTTGTGGGGTAGGTACGTACTACTCACGGTATATCTGAGATGGTTCACTCCACTATTGGGGTGAAACAGGGCTGCTCCCTTTCTCCCACCTTACTTGGGATGTATGTGGATGAGGTTTCGGACTATGTAGAGCGGGAGGGTGACAGAGGAGCACAGCTAGCAGGGACATGGATTCCGCTGTTATTGTATGCTGATGATATTGTGCTGATCTCAGATTCTCCAGAGGGGATGCAACGTCATTTGGATGCTTTGCACACGTTTGCACAGGACAGTGGATTGTCTATTAACCTTGGTAAAACCAAGGTGATGGTGTTTAACACCACAGCACAGTGGGTTAAGAGGTCAGTACCCACCTTTACATGTGGTCAGGAGACAGTGGAGTATACAGATGCATATACTTACCTTGGTGTGGTTTTTAGTGGCCCACTATTTTCCTTGAGGAGAGCAGCGGAGACCAGATTGACCAGAGCTTATGCAGCATTGGGGAGACTAGAGAGGATGTGTTCGCAGGTTCAGTTTCAGGAACCTCGAACAAAGCTCTGGCTCTTTGACACTTTGGTCACTTCAGCCATGCTGTATGGAGTGGAGATATGTCAGTGGATCACCACAGCCGAGCTGGTAGCACTGATGGATGGAGACGTATGGAGAGGCCCTTGGTTTCTATGATTTCCCGGATGATTAGGGCCAAGGCCTCTGTACCACATGATATTATCCGTGCAGAGATGGCTGCCCCCCCATTGGTAGTAGAGGCACTCACTCGATCAGTCTCCTTTATACATAGCACTTGGGCTCTCCCTAGAGACAGATATGCTCGCTTAGCCCTGGAGTCTTCACGACAGTTGGCATCACAGGGAGACGGATCATGTTGGTATGCACAGATGACAGCTTGGTTCCAACTGCATGGCTTTAGTATGGCAGGCTACCTCCATTTCAGTACTCCCTGGATGCACCCTCCCTCTCTCTCACACGGGCAGAGATTACCAGACTTATCAGGCAGAACTTGACTCAACTGGACACTAGGAGGACATGGATACAGCTGACACACGAGCTTGGTACGAAGATGGCTTTCTATAGAGATCATCTTCTCCAGCTCACGGAGGATGGGTTTGTGATTAGACCCAGCTACATGGATACTCATCTTTCTCATGGGGTACGGTGTGCTATTGGTCAGATGCGCACATCCTCACACCAGCTAGAGATTGAGACTGGCACATTCAGAGGAGTACCAGCTGAGGCCAGGATTTGTCAGCTGTGCCAGATGGAGCCAGAGACAGAGTTACATTACATATGTCACTGTCCAGTATATTATGAGATACGAGGCCGTTTTCACTGCCTGTTTAGAGAGGGTTTCAGACCACTTTCTAGAGTCATGAGATACCACGATCAGAGATGCCTCGGATTATACTTGCTGGAGCTGCGTAGACATAGAGACGGTCTCTTGAGAGGGAGGGGATCAGAGAGGGAGAGACACCTACAGAGGCAGATTACAGACTTCTTTCGACCAGAGATTGAGCAGTCAGGCCAGCAGGCATTGCAGCTAGCCCCAGAGTATAGCCGCACCAGAGGTACACTGATTGATCGAGCTATAGAGCTGGGGCGGTCCAGGCGCCCCAAGATGAGAGGCTCATCTCGACACTGGCGGAGACTACAAGAGAGGATCAGGACCATTCTAGCACGGCATGGGAGACGTCCAGTCAGAGTACTCACCATGGAGGACATTGAGGATATCCGCCATCGACCGATGAGAGACATCTTTGGATAGTGATGTGTATGATGCTTACCTTTGTTGCTGGAGTTTTCCTCCCAGATGTTATCCATTAGGAGCTCCTAGTACCGTACTTTTCCTCATAGTTGTTTCAGTTTCATTTTCAGTTAGTTGTTTAGTTGTTTTTAGCTTTTCTTACACAGACATTGTATCAGATCCACCAATTGTTGTAACCTTTTTGATCTCATAGATCATTTTGGCCTTTTGAAGACGTTAATATATCATTTCATTTTCATTTCTCTCTCTGATACCTCCTCCATTGGGCCATCAGGGCACCGACCACGCTCCCAGGGAGTCACCACTGATAGAGCAGTTATCTTATGTCGTGCTCGTTGGCCACGGCCACCAGGATCCCAACCACGGCATCCTCACCATCGCCAGATCAGAGCCATTATTGCTCGGCATCGGAGGCGCCTACCTCGCTTCTACGACCTCTCCATTCTAGACAGTCCCATGGCGGAGATACTTGGGCAACACTTCAACTGATCAACATACATGGATCTACCTGATATACATTTTTCAGTATTTTCTAGTATTTTCTACTCAGTATCATCTCGGAGTCTTACAGTTCTGTTCTTATAACTGTAGGACAATCAGTTTATTGTACTTTTTAGTCTCATTTAGTTGTTCTATTTGATGAGACACCAACTTCAGATGTACTCTCAGTTTTGGTCTCATAGGCCATTATGGCCTCTTAGAGACGTTGATATATCATATCATCTCTCTCTCTCTCTCTCTCTCTCTCTCTCTCTCTCTCTCTCTCCGCAGGAGAGAGAGGACACCTAGCTTTCGGACACCACGCCTATACCAGAGAGAGATGACAGAGATCAGAGCTCAGTTTCACAGAGAGGGTGCGGAGCGACTGGCTCGCTTCAGAGCAGACCCAGGCATGTTCTTCAGGGAGCTGTGGACACCCCCTTCACTGATGTATACCATTTTATACCCCCAGTATGGTATAGGATGGAGCTAGCTAGGTTGCATATCATGATTGTATACTCCATGCATATAGCTTTGCATTCTCCTAGTAATAGAGCTCCATCCCCTGCACACCCAGATTCAGCTTTTTTATTCAGTACTTTTTCATTTTGTTGGGATGACAGAGGATACCCCATACAGGTACTCCGATTTGTCTCATAGGCCGAGTTCGGTCTTTTGGAAGACGTTAATAAAATCTTTCTTTCTTTCTTTCTCTCTCTCTCTCTCTCTCTCTCTCTCTCTCTCTCTCTCTCTCGCAACTCTCTCTCTCTCTCTCTCTCTCTCTCTCTCTCTCTCTGGCGGTGATGCACCAAGCGACTCTCTCTCGCGGTGATGCACCAGGCGACTCCTCCCGTGAGCTTGTCGAAAGGGGAGAGCGACAAGATGCGCGCGCGGAAATAACCCGCCGCCACCAGCAGATCGACGATCCTCTGCAGCACCTCCGCAACATCACCCCCCTCCATTTCTCTCTCTCTCTCTCTCTCCCTCCACATTGAATACTCTCTCACGCTCTTGAGAAGGATAACCCCATACAGGTACTCCGATTTGTCTCATAGGCCGAGTTCGGTCTTTTGGAAGACGTTAATAAAATCTTTCTTTCTTTCTTTCTTTCTAGGCACAGGAGGTGCAGTTGGGCAGAACTCTCTCTCTCTCTCTCTCTCTCTCTCCCTCCACATTGAATACTCTCTCACGCTCTTGAGAAGGGTGCGGCAGGAGACAGAGGCACACAGGCGACTGGCTGATCCTCTCCTTGGGCACACAGTCAGGCTGCAGCATACGTGGGTGGTTTTTCTTTGAAAAAACTGGTCGGTTGGGCACACAGGACAGAAACGATCTTCTCTCTCTTTGGCGACGGGTTTGGACTCCACGTGGTAAGACTTTTTGGTGTGAGAAGGCTGGCGGGCTTGACCTGTGCGCCTGCTCTATGCACAGCCAATTCTCATATTTGTCCCCTTTTCCCACCCACCCTTCCCATCCAGCCTTGCTCAGGCCCCCAAGGCAACAACTAGTAGGGGAAAACATGTCTCAACCCCTTGAGGGGGAACAGGATGGTGAGACAACCTTTCACACCCCCACGAAGGCACCAAACGCATGCCGCAAAAGACTGAGGGAAGGAATCATGTCCCCTGGCTCACGAAGGATTACGAAGATGGCCCGACGAGATGAGGCCCTTTATGAGGAGCTACAGCTTCACATAAGGACAGAGATGAACACCATGCGACAAGAGCTTGAAAAGGAATGGACCGAGCAGATGCATGCCCAAAGGAAAGGATATACGAAATGCTGAAGGAAGAGATATATGAATTGAAGGGAGAAATGCAAGCCCAAGTACGGGTTGAGATGGAATTAGCCCAATGACATGCTCCGAGAGATTGGCACAACAGTTGCATCGTACGAAGGCACTTTGAAAACATGTATGGCTGACCGTGACAAAGACATCACAGAAATGCAAAACACTTTGGATTCATGTAAGCAAAAGTGACTGCAGGTGAGAAGGAAATGCATCCATGGGCTGAAATTGCCAGTGCCACAAAGAAACAAATTGAGGAAGTCAACCCATGGATTGAAGTAATAAAAAAACAGAAGGATACACCAGTCAATAAAGTAGAGGTGATGAATGCTACATTGGAAGAGGAAGCCAAGAGACAGGCACTTGCCTTACATGTACGTGTAGTTGGGTGGGAAGATAAGGGAAATCCCCAAGAGGATGAAAAAGCTCTTGCAACAAAAATTGGAGCCACTGATGTACCCATTACCGGAGCATGGCGAGTAGGCAGAGCTGAAACCAGGGCGAAGATATTGATCATCACGTTTGGTGACTTGGAGAAGAAGAAGGCCTTCCTCTCCAAAAGGATGGCCCTTAAGGGGGAAAGGATTTATTTGGATGAGGACGTTACATCGGCACAGATAGCACACCGGAAGGAACACATGCCGTGTGTGCTTGAAGCAAGGAAAGAGGGGAAATGGGCGAGCAGTATACAGAGATGGCCGAGTCATCATTACGGAGAGGAGGCCTGCTTGACGGTGCGCGGCCTATGAGACCTTGTGATTACGGTGTGGAATTGCAACGGAGCCCTTAGAACAGATGCACGATACTTTGAGGATACTTTCAGACACAGTGATATTGCTATGTATACGGAGACCCATCAGTGCACAAACAAGAGGCTTCCTGACGTTAAGGGTTATAGATGGGAATCAGTTTTCCGCCCTCAGCCACGCACAGTGGGAGGTACTAGAGGATCTGGAGGAGTGGCAATACTTTACAGGGAGGAGCTTCGTGACAAAATACATGTGGTACATACAGATGCAGATGCGAGGTACATGTGGGTCCGAATATGCAGAGGGGGGCTCCGCAAGCTATATGTGGCGGTATGCTACTTTCCCCCAGCCCACTCCAGGTTTGCACCATCAGGAGAGTCGCCCTATATACCACTATATGATGATATCATGAGGTTTGCCAGCATGGGAGACATATTACTATTGGGAGACTTTAATGCACGTACAGGCACAGAGCAGACAGAGTTGTATGATACTCAAGAGGCTATGTACAGGGAGATCACAGCAGAGGAGGTAGGTTGCAGAGATCAGCACAGGATGAGGGGGAGATTACAGATTATGGCACGCATTTTCTCACACTCGGGAGTGCACATGGGTTGGTCATATACAATGGCTTATCGAGGTGGCAAGGATAAGATGCTCTCACACACTGGAACTCTAAAGGGGGAGCGAGCACAGTGGACTACTTGATGGGATCTCCTTCATTGATACCTGATGTGCGGGGTTTCACAATTTCCAGTAGGCCCATTGGCATAGCAGTCGATCATGCATACCTGAGTTTCACACTAGTAGGTAGATCCCCGAGAGATGGGCCAGCCACTCATCTACCTAGGTACCCGAGATATCAGTTTACACGTGAGACAGTTGGGGTTTATCGAGATGCAGTATCTGATGGCTTGTTCGCTTTAGACCCGCATAGCCCTCTGGACGAGATCATGAGAGGATTGGCAGGTGTACTACATGCATCCGCCCATATGCGCTTCCCTGCACTATGATCCCTTCCACCCACCCTTGCAGCACTGCCCCACAGAATAGTTGGTATGATGATGAGTGTCGTGAGACACGAGCACAGCTACAGGGTGAGATTGCCATTGGGTCTCACACGCATAGACAAGCCAGGATGATCTTTCGGTGCCTTGTGCGGAGGAAGAAACGAGCCTATCTGGCTAAGCTAGAGGAGGAGATCTACCAACTCTTCCTGGGGAAGGACAGCAAGAGGGCATGGAAGATGTTTCAGGGGTACTCCGATTACTGCACCTGAGGCATGGCATACTTATGCTAGAGAGCTATATGATGCACCAGGACAGCCCCCCACCCCCCCTCCACTGGGAGCTAGACCAGCTAGCGTGCTAGATGCGATAGACAGGTTACAGAATGGAAAGCACAGGATCATGATGGGCTAGTTGGAGAGCACTTCTCATATGCACGAGACACTTTGGCTCCGCTCATCGTACATGTGTTTAATCGTGCCATTTGTGAGGGTTTCCTGACAAGCTGGACAGAGCATATCATTGTACCACTCTTTAAGAGTGGGGACCCCATAGTACCAGGCAACTACAGGACGATCATGATTGATCATTACTTGGCCAAATTATATGGGTCTATATTGGAGTGGGAGCGGAGCCGATGGGTAGAGAGGCATGGTCATCAAGCACATGGATAGGCTGGCTTCAAGAGAGGATTTACTACCTTGGATCACATACTGACACTTCGGGCACTTATTGAAGAGGGCAGGGCACAGAAGAGAACGATATACTGTTGCTTTGTGGAGCATTCGATACCGTACTACGTGCCAGGCTTATGCACAGATTGCATGACATTGAGGTACCCGAGGATATGCAGTGGGGGATATATGCTTTGTATGAGTCTGTTTGTGCGGTCACCCCACGTGGTACATCAGCTAGCACTGGCATAGCTCTCTGGAAGAAATCTGTGAGCTGGGACTGTCTCCCACCCCTAGTGGGAGCAGGTGTCTGGAGGAGTCTCTCTCGAGAACTATGAAGCTCTAGTAGTAGTCTGCCAAGCTGTTGCTGGTCCGAGGCCTCCATCAACTGATGTAGTGAAGAGTGCTCCTCAAACAATCCTGCATATCTATCTCTGACCCCCTGGTGGGCTCTACATCTACATACAAAGTGATCCTCAATCTCCACCTCCTCGCGGCACAATCTGCATATCCGCTCAGCTCTGGGAACCCGTGCCGCTCTCCCAGCCTCTATCTCTAGCTGATGTGATGAAACTCGTAGCTGTCCAATAGCAACGCGAGAGCTGTGTGGCATGTATACATCCATGTACCGCGGTCGATGTATAAACCCATCCCCTGAGATGCTCATAAAGTGGTCTCTGTAATACAGCATCTTCGGTGGTAGTGGAGAGAGAGAGAGAGAGAGAGAGAGAGAGAGAGAGAGAGAGAGAGAGAGAGAGAGAGAGAGAGAGTCAATGCAGTACATTGAATTCAGGGATGTTGTACTGTACGCATTGGGAGTTGGTGCTTGTGGAGTTGATGCATCTGATTCAGCTGAACTTGCATATGTATACAGTGAGGATGGTCAAGATGCAGTTAAGGTTAGCATTTAAAATTGTCCGGGTCCTTTTTAGGATAGATACCAAAATCTGAACTTTCTCAATGTGTTTAGAAGTTTTGGCTAACAAGTCTTTTGCTTTGCAATTCTGTATAGGTTCTACCAACATTTGCAATTTTACTTTCATTTCGGTTGCTGGAAAAACTTGGGACAATTCCTGGGCTGAAGTATGCAGACTTTTTTGTTTGAATTTATGCTCAAATTCTCTCTTATAGAAAATTGAATGATACTTCTTTCAATTTACTTTGAGGTTTCTTTTTTGTGGTGCTAGTTTTCTTCCAAGTATGCTGTTGCATGGAGAGCAGTATTTGGAGATCTACAAGAGTCTTTCTACAAGTGGCCAAGTAAGGCTATGTGAACATATATACTGTTGAGATCATGCTGAGACTTTTGTTTTTTTATCTACATTTGACACATTTGTTTTTGCGTCTAATTATATTGTATTATATTATATGATACTATATACACTACTACTACCCCTCTACTAGGGGTTGGACCCACACCAACTCGCTGGGAGTCAACTGTCTTACTAACCCTCTACAATGCCAGGGACTATTTTGACACATTTTGAATGATTTCTTTCCATTTTGCACTTTTCTTTGTGTTTATCTGTGATTATTGAGGTAAGCACGCACATATGCATGTGTATGCATTCCTGTGTGTGTAATTATCAATGTAGGCATTCACATACACATGCTTATACATGCCTTCTTTTAATGATGATGTTTCCCTCCTGACCTTGGTCTTGCTAAGATGGAATTCTATGTGGGGATTGTTTCCCTGGCATCCTGGCTAATGGTCATCACGTTCATCTCAGTGTGCAGCAGCCATTGCATCCCTTAGATTGATTGCCCCTACCTGGGAAGAAACTCCTGCAGGAATCCTCCTCTTCCCGCCCCTGTCCCCGCTACAGTGGTCCACCTATATGAGCTTCTGGGTCAGTGCTTTGAAGTTGTTAAGAGGGTTATGAGAGGAAGCATCACTCTTTTACCTCAATGGAATCAATCCTTGTGATTACTTCATCATGTTGATCTATGGCAATCACTTCCACATTGATGGTGGGTCCCTTCATCTCAAACCAGGTACTTCCTCTTGTATGGCGGGCATAGGAACAGTGGAATGGCTCAAAGGGATTCTTGCTTCATTGCCAGAGTCCTTTTAGGATTTGTGTGCCAAAAAGATATCTAGAGCAATATATGAGGGGCCGGAAGTAGATGAAGCTCAAACAAGTGTCAGTCACAGCGTGTTTTGCAAAACGAGTAGTTCAAATTTACAATTAACAAATGGATTTGTACGAGTACTTGGACTGCTCATAGAGAGTGTGGTAGCGTAATTAACAAGGAGACAAGTGGAAAATGAACAACTGAGGAAGCAAAGTGCCCAGCATTTATCTGAAGCTTGGCCACGTGCAAAGACAATGGGAGAAGGAGAAGCAGGGTTTAGAAAATTAATTTGGAAAGTTGGAAGCCGCCAACTTGTCCAAAGCAATCCAACTACGAGAGTTGAGTGATGCCAACAAAGAGATGAACAATGCCATAAAAGCAAAGATCTATGAAAGGACTGCTGAGAGAGACCGCATACTTACTCATGGGGTCCATGCAAGAGGATACAATGTGCGGTGTACACCAGAGAACACTCACAAGAAGTAGGAGCTTTCACATCACGATACTTCAAACTCAATAATAGAGATAGGGAAGCATACTGTATTACTGATTGATACAATAAATGGCAAAGCCCCACCTTTGTGTGTTCCTGTGAAGGGAGCTTCAATAGCTGATCGGGAATTGCTAAGATGGAGGTTGTATGCTAGCAAAAGCTAGGGAGTAGGCTTGTATACGCAGGGCGGCCATGACATGACCGCATAGGTCCATGGTCATAGTCGGTGCCACCGTCTGTGGTGTAGACTTGGCCCATAAAGATGTACGGAAGAGTGCTGCACAATTTTCTCATCTCCCACGGCCATCAAGCTCATCTTGGGCTCCACAATATCAGGACAGGGTGTCCATCTAATCCAAGCCGTCTCTAAATCGCCTGGTCTCTCAGATCACCATCCTATTGAAGTTCATGGTAGAGCTGTAGCTATGGAGGGTCGAAGAGCTACATGGCTATGGAGTGTAAACAACAAACATGAAGGAGAGAGGGTTAGAGAAAGAACAAAGCTCTTGGAGAGAGTGAAGTACACGACTGAATGATGCAAGTGTTGCTTAATTAATTCAATGAAGTACAAGTACCTTTATAGGTTACAAAGGTTGGCCTTTTGACATCATTGCTTATGTCATAGCATACAAATATCTAGATATTATTGATACCCCTCTAAGGGGTGGTTCACACACAAATACTACTGCACTCATAAGAGTGGATTCACACATAGGTAAGACCTTGATTCCCAGCAAACCCCCCTCTTAAAGGAATTACCTCATACTATGCTAAGGATAAATCTAGGTTCATGGTTTCTCATGCTAGATTTCTTGGTCAAGGATAAATCACATGGCTCTAGTTTTAGAGGCTACTTATGGATCCCATGGGTAAGGACAAACAAGGATCAGGTCAGACACACGCAACTGAAAGCAACATGTAACTCAATAGAAAATAACACATATCTTGGAATTTAAAAGCCCAATCATCATAACAATAGTTTGCTTTCACTGTGGGAAGCTCTTTCTCCTCAATGATATTCGCATCTACCTTTTTGTGAAAGCATTGTGGTTGTTTTTCCCACAATATCTGCACGGCTTCTTTGAATAAGAGTCCTTCTCAGCATGATTGTTTCTACCACAAAGGAAAAAATTTATACCTTTGAAGCTCTTCTTTGTGAAGGAGTTGTTCCCCCGTGCTTCTCTGTTTTTGAGCTTTCTTTCTTTTCCTTGAAGGAGGCTATGATCCCCTCCAAGGTGAGATTGGGCAGGTTCTTTAGTGTGGTGATGCGATTGTGGTATTGCTCTTCAGGCATTGACTTTATCAATACTGCTAAAGCCACATCTTCTTCCACATTTTTAAGTCTTGCAAGCTGGTTCATTACAGACTTCCTTTTGTTCACATGAGCATCAAAGCTCTCACGTGGTTGCATTGTGAGTCCATAGAACTCTATGTGCAAAGAAACTTTGGAGTTTCTCACTTGAGCTCCGAAGAGCTTATCCAGCTTTTCATAAGCCTCTTTGGAGGTAGGGAGCTCTGCAGTGCAAATGGGCTGAATGTCTCCTCATAGTCTATGCCATAAGTCTGCGCATAGCCCTTGGCAACCAATCTTGCCTTGTACCTTCTCACTGAACCATCAACATTGTGCTTGACTTTATACACCCACTTACATCCAATTGCCTTCTTTTCCTTAGGTAAAGGCACTAACTCCCATGTTGCTTTTGCATCCAATGCTGCCATCTCCTCATCCATGTCATCTTCCCATTTCTTATTTCCAATTGCATGCTCAAAGCAAGTGGGCTCAACCTCCTATATTGCTTTTACCATGTAAGCATAATGATGGGCTATATATCCATCATATCTCAACTTGTCAACAGGGTATCTAACCCTCGTAGACCTGCGTACACTTGGATCACTGCCATGTGTCCTCAAAATAGCCTTGGTTCTCCTTACACCAGGAGTAACCACAGACGGAATGCAAAGCTCCTCATCAAAGGTGGCTCTGCTCAGAGCCAGTGCTCAGAGCCAGTCACGATCCACATATGATACAGATCAAGTACAAAAGGTTGATCTACCTTTTCTTTCCCTTTCCATGATATATGTATACCTGCATCATTCCTCAACCTGCGTGACCATGGGCTAACATTGGATCCACTGCTCAAGGACTCCCCATGTCCACTCAGCACCTGTGATTGCTACTCTACATGTGGTGCAACATCAACACTTCTTACATCTGCATCTTTTGTTGCCTTCACTATACTGGTGCATACTAGCTACTCAGCTCATCAAAGACAACATCTCTGCTTACTCGCATCTCACAAGTGTTAGGCTTATAGCATCTATAACCTTTTTGCTCCATAGCATACAAATCTCGCATAGCAGATAAGTCTCCATGAGAGGCCACTGAGACTGCAGCTATATAAGGCCTCCTGGATAGTGCATCGGCCACCACCACATTTTTCTTTCCTGGAGTATGCACAATCTGAAAATGAAACATGGAAAGAAAGTTTGCCATTCTCATCTGCTTCTCTGAAAGCTTCGTTTGAGATAGAAAGTATCTCAAGCTTTGATGAACTGTCTTGACTACAAATTCAGCCCCAAGAAGATAATGTTTCGATATCTTTAAGGCGTGAATTACAGCCAAGAGCTCTTTCTCATAGATATCCATATGAAGCTCAGCATCATGCAAACGACGGCTCTCGTATGCAAATGCATGCCCTTCTTGATTTAGAACAGCTCCTATGCAATCACCACAAGCATTACATTCAACTACGAATGACTTGTGCAAGTCAGGAACAATCAAAACTGGACCACATATGATAGCATGCTTGAGCTGCAAGAAAGCATCCTGTTCCTTTGAAGTCCATTTGAAAGCAGTTTTCTTCTTCGTGAGATCATGTAGAGGAGTGGCAATCATAGCAAAATGCCTTATGAAACGCCTATAATACGAACATAATCCCAGAAAACTACGTACTTGATGTACGTTTTACAATTCGGGCCAATTCCGAATGGTCTCTATCTTTGCAGGATCCATTGTAACTCCATCTTTGGATACAATATGTCCCAGATAATGAATCTCTGAAAGGAAAAACTCACTTTTCTTGGCATTAATGAACAGTTCATGCTTCCGCAACTCTTTTAACACTGTGACCAAATGAGTTCTGTGTTCTTGCTCATTCTTAGAGAAAACCAAGATATCATCAAAGAATACTCCTGTAAATTTGCGATGGGGTCGGAATATCCTATCCATCATACGATTAAACGTAGCAAGAGCATTGGTGAGACCAAAAGGCATTACCAAAAATTCATATAATCCGAAGTTGTCCTGAATGTAGTTTTATGGACATCTTGTGGCACCACTCGTATCTGGTGATAACCACTCTTCAAATCAAGTCTGCTAAAACAAGCTGAGCCATCAAGCTTATCCAAAATATCATCAATTCGCGGAATTGGGAATCTGTTCTTGATGGTAAGCTTGTTCAAAGCTCTATAGTCCACACACATACGGAATGATCCGTCCTCCTTTTGAACAAGAAGCATAGGAGAGCAATAAGGTGAGGAACTGGGCTGAACCAAACCTTTCTCTAAAAGCTCATTTACCTGCTTCATGATTTCTTCTTGTTGTGCAGCACTCACTCGGTATGCGGGTTTATTAGGTGGAGAACTACTTGGCACAAGATCTATGCGGTGATCTTTAGGCCTTTGGGGAGGTAGTTCACCTGGCAATGAATCAGCAAAACAGTCGTTGAATGCATTAAGAAAATTCAGCCTATCATTAGACATAGCATCCACATTTTGAAGACTTGGTACAAGGCTATCACGTACAAAAACCAAGTACGCAGAAAGACTCTTTTTGATTGCTTTATTAATTTGGATGTGTGATACAAGTGGGATGGAATCCCCTTCTTTGCCAGCATCAATAAAATGCATGCGGCCTTTATGCATAAAAGAAATCATATTGGACTTGTAGTCTTTGCGGGGCTCAAGCCTATGGTGCCATGGCTTGCCCAACAATACATCACATCCATTTAGTGGAGCAACTAGAAAATGCTCATTATCAAGGTAGCCCTGGATATGGATGCGCAACTTCCCTATCAAAGGGGTAACCTGCACCTCTTTACCAATAAATGCAGCTTCGGCTTCAATATGAGGTCCCATGTTCTCAACCTCAATATCCAATGCAGCTGCCATTTGCATAGAGATGAAGTTATCGGTTGCACAGTCATCAAACATGAATAAGGCGGGCTGATCCTTGATTTGCCCCCAAGCCTTGCAAACCATTCGCTCTTTTGCATCATGACTTGTATTTCCTTGCACATCAGGAATTGCATGTACATTAGCCTTGGTCTGCTTGTCCTCGTGCTTAGGTTTGCGATCTGGGCATTGTCGAAACATGTGGTCTTTGCTACCGCAAGAAAAGCATTTTCCATCCTTGGCATATTGCTCTCTTTGCTCTGGGTTAAGCCGAATTTGTTCTTCCTTGGGCCCTGATCTTTAGATGTGTTATTTTCAGCTTTACCTCCCTTGTGGGTCTCCCGGAAGTTCTTTTTAGGTGGCTGTCCACCCTTTTGCAGATTTGGGACAGCCTTGTCTTTCCCCTTTGAACCTCCTTGATCCTGTTTAATCTTGAGCACCAATTGCTCCGTAGCAAGAGTAGAAGCTGTAAGCTGTTGCAAAGTATGTTTCGGGTGCAATTCAATGCCCGAACGATATGCTGATTGCAGTCCAGAACGAAACTTTCTCTTTCTTTCATCCTCAGTGATTTGCATAAAGGGAGTTACTTCCAGCAACACTTTCCAGAACTTGTTAACATACTGTTGCACACTTTCATTATCTCTTTGCTCCAGCCTGTCCCACTTTTGAGTGAAAGTTTGCTCCGCATTCGGTGGCAAAAACTGAGCATAGAATCTGTCTTTAAATTCCTTCCAGGTGCAGATGGGATCCTTGGTGATCTTTTCAGTGATCCACCAATGAGCAGCAGTCCCTTTCAAAAACATGCTAGCATGGCGTACTTTTGACTTTTCAGTAAAGTCCTCATCGCTAAAAGCAATGTCGAACTGTGCCACAAAAATTTAACAGGTTTGTCACCTGCTTTGAATTCCTTGAGCTTTCTGGCATGAGGCTCATGGTCTTCTCTTTTTCTTTTCCCCTTATCCAACGGGGTAGCCCTATCTGCATGGGCTCCATGGGCCGTCATAGAAGTTTCATGAGGCACGATGGCATGTGCTCCACGAACTTGAAACTCAGATGCATGTGACTTACCTGCATAAGGCATTGTCTCTCCATGAGACAACTCAGAAGGCAAAATTTTTCGAGAAGCAGACCTGTCACCCTTACCATGGGATACATGTCTTGCATGCATGTGACTTTCATGCCCTCCATGAGCACTAGCATACATATATCTGTCAGGCTTTGTGCCTTGTGGAGAAGATGCATGTCGAGAGGTGATTGTCACCTCTTCCTTTTGCATAAAAGATTTCAGCCTTTGAGATGCAGGATCTCCATGCTTTAGACGAGGTGGATTTCTGAATTTCAGCTCTCCGTCGTCCCCCTCTTTGATATCATCTTTGCAGAGGAGGTAGGCAAGTGCCAACTCCCTTGGCTTATTGCCCACTTCCCGTGCCATAGACTCAAAAGTTACATCTACCATTGCATCAGCCTTCCTGGCTTCAATGGCACTTTGCACATGGGGATCTTCATGCAAAAACTTTAACTCTTGCTCTTGAGCCTGCAGAAGTTTTCTCATATGTTCCATTTCAGCCCTCATTGCATCAGGCTCTTGTTCAAGCATGACTGTCTTTCCTGGAGACAGTTGACCCTTTGATTCACTATCATTAACCCTTTCAAGGGGCTTGTGTCTTCCTCGTAGGGCATCAGACCCACGAGAGGCACTAGATGGACCCCTCGAATTAGGCACTTCCAAAGGGTTGCCTTGGCTGTCCATTGTGTTTGAAGTGTGCTAAAAGCGGGTTGTCCAGTACACAGGTTTGTTTGCCCACTAGAAAGAGGGAAACAACCGTGCTCTGATACCAATGAAACCGATCCCGTCAAGTGGGAAGACTCTGTTGGACACCCACATGCTTAATAGCACAACTTTAAAACCACAATTTGAAATGGACAACTTAATACAACTTGAAATTGAAATGAAATGAAATGGAAAGATGGACACCAGCACTGGGGCCGGAACGGGCTGACCCCCCCTCAATATATGATATATTTATTGGGAGTATTTAACAAATACAATGCTCCATGGGTTCCAAGAACCAGATGATGTCCATGTACATATGAAAACAGTACCAAACAAATAGGCTCGAAGTCAACATTCGAAGTAGACGCTCGAAGCAGAACGACCACTAGCGTGGTCCAGTCTCTACGGTCCTGTGCTTTCACTGGACTCCGTGCAGAGCGCCTCACTGGTACCACGCACAAACAGGCGCTCTCGTACTAACGCCTGGCTCTCCCGATCTCAGCACCTTTGGGCCGAGGTTCTCCAATAGAGCTTGGACTACCCGGCACCGAACGGGTGTTGGCCGTATAGGGAGTCGGGAATCCCTTATCAGATTTAACACAAAATACTTTACTTAAATCTGAAATTCACTTACTTGTGGATGGTAGATAGAGGACAATACCCGTGGTATTTGTGTAGAAGGTGTAGCCACCCAGGAGATGTGAAGTCCTCTTGTGGTCGCCAGTGGAGAAGACGTGCAACCTTGTTAAGATGGCACAGCCGCCTCGTAGAGAACTTAGTGCAGCCACTAAGATATGTACAACCGCAAAGACCACAGCCGCCTGCTGTGAGAGAAGGAGTACCCACTTGCAAGGGAGGAGATGCCTGGCTGCAGCGTGGAGGAACCAGCTGATTTGAAGAGGCAGGCGCCTGTAGATAGTGGGGCAGTCCTGCTGGAAGACAGGCGCAACACGTGTAGTTTGCAGCCGCCAGTATATGGTGGGCAGCCGCCTGTAGGTATGCTGCCGCCTGTAGGAGCAACCGCCAGAGGCAGCACGCTGAGGTTCTGCAGGTTTGCTGCTGCCTGTAGGAGCAGTCGCCAGAGGAAGCAGAGTCATGCAGCCTGTGCTTGTTTAGAGTATAGAACGTACAGCCGCCTGTTGCAGGGTTGGGGCAGCCGTTAGCAGAGATGGAGCGCAGCAATACCAAAAGTGATGTAGGCGCACCAAATTCGTGTACGTGCGCAGCCTGAAGGAGCGAAGAGATGGTCGCCGGTTGTCTTACGTAAGAAGGTGGAAGCAGATCGCCAGGTTAGTTCTGCGCTGGAGGTGGAAGTTTTTTTTTATAAAAATTAAGGTGGAGTTAACACATGGTACTTGGCTGGCTCCCCACGATTGCATGTGGGTGGCCAGTTCCAAGGTGGGTTGGGTAGGTGCCCATGCACCCACCCCCACACACACTTAAGTGGGGCTCCCCACCTTGGCCCCTAAGTGGGTGCCCAAAGGGGGTGCCCACTTTTAAGTGAATGTGAACATTTAACCTTATAAAACAAAGGGTTAGAATATAAAATATTAAAACGTACCTCTCCAGTTCTGAGGACTAGCCGTGGCTTTTCCCAGGAGTGGGAGAGAGAGGTAAGGTTTACATCGTCAGATTTTCCCTCCCTTACCTATGCGAGATGTACTTCCGCCTCTAAAGGGGGTCCTTCGTCGACCACGAGATTTGGTCGTTCCTACTCTGAGTCATTATGAGGATTGTCTCTTGGAACATTCAGAGTCTTGGGGGTTTTTTTCCGCGTCGACGGAAACAAATTGTAAAAACCGAGCTTCATTGTGCAGTCACAAGTGGACCTATGGATATATTGCTCTTGCAAGAGCATAAACTGGATGCTAGTCAGTGTGGGAGATCAGGCAAGCTTCTCTCGGGACATACCTTTTGGTCACCGGATGTTGGTACCAAGGGTGGTGTTTGTATCTCTGTTTCAGCTTTGATCTTGCCTTGCATCATTGGACACATGGTGTCATTTTGCCTGCGAGAGCGCAGTGGATCCTTCTTATGCAGGGTACTACACGCATTGGTATTCTCAACCTCTATGCTCCTAACCATAGAGGTGAGAGGATTGGCTTTTGGAAATCTCTCACTACATTGATGCCTCTTGCCGACCATTGGATTATTGGTGGGGATTTTAACATGGTTGAGATGCCAACGGATAAAAGAGGTGGACATGAGGGCTTGGTGCATCCTCTTGAAAGAGCGTCTTGGGAGAGGTTTATACTCTCCATTCATGGTAGAGATTGTTGGCATGAGGATGACATTTTGAGGAGTCCATCCACTCTTCTTTATTCATGGTCTAACAGGAGAAGAGATGTAGGATGTATCTATGCACGGTTAGACAGATTTTATGTGGATGATTGGGTGCTTGACAGAGGTGGACATTTGCTATAGGCACCTCCAAATCGGATCATTGCCCAGTGGTTTTATGTATTAGAGATCCGAATTGCCATGGATCAGCACCCCATGTATGCATCCCTGATCATTTGTTTTCAGATGCAGAACTATCGCGTCGTATGCTTGATATTTGGAGATCTCATGACTTCTTACAGGCCTCTCAAAGCATGGCCTCTGCTCTTTGTGATATTAGTGACTTTTATCACACACGTGTCCTGTCTAAGAGGCAAGAGGCCTTGGCCCAAACCCGCCTGCATCTCGCCCCGCCTGGTTGCTTCCACACATGTAGCCCCCTTGGAGCCCACACGTGGCCTGCTGCGCTTCTTAACCTGCAGTCTTGCAAGTCAATTAGGAGCGAGAGGGAGATCGCCAAGATGCGCCACCACACGACACCACCATGCTTCAGAATCCGCCACCCTTCGCTTTTATAACCATGCAATTCACTTTTCTCCAAAAAAGACTAAAAGCAAATAGTAAAACGCATGCTTCCAAAAATATTAATATTTTAAGTCATCAAAGGTTATAAAACCTTATAAACTCAAAATCCCTTTTTGTCCCTTTCACACTTGGGTTGGCCACATATGGGTTTCCTTTTCATATCCAAGCTGATGCCGTTCACACTGTCCATCCCGTGCCCGTGTCCACTTGCTTGTTGTCCAAAGAAAAACACAGGGTCGTAACACCTTGCAAAAACTTAAGAATTCATCAAACATAATTTTTACTCCTAGGTTTGTTCTGGTTCCTGTCTCAGTTTGCAGCCAATGCAAGACATTCCTTAAACTTTCCACAAGCGTCAAACTTTTGCTTGAGGAAATACATCCAAATCTTCCAACTTTAATTATCTATTAATGTGAAAAAATAGGAAGAATCTCCAAGTGCAATAGTACTCATCTTTCCACATAGTTCAACATGTATGAGTTGAAGAGAAGCTTTGGTCCTAAAACTAGCCTCTTATGGAAGGGGTTTCTAGTGCTACATAATGTATCTTGCTGAGTTTGCATAGTGAACCCACTCTTGAGATCAATTGGGCTAAAATATGCCAATCCATCCAACTTTTCAAGAATGTCTTTTGAACCAAGAGGACGGGTGAACAATATGGCGAAGAGCTTGGCCGAACCAAATCCTTCTCAAGAAGTTGTTTTAATTGCTTCATGATCTCCTCTCTTTGGGATGCACTTACACGATAGGCTGGCCTATTAGGTGGTGAGCTACCCGGAACAAGATCAATGCGATGATCTTCTGGTCGTACCGGTGGATCATAAGGTGGCAACTCATTTTGGTAACTCATCAACAAAACAATCATTGTACACTTGCAAAAATTTCAGTCTATCATTACTAAGAGTGTTTACATGCACATTAGTTTCTTCCACATAATCCCATACAAAAATCAAGTATGCAAAAACACCCTTCTTCTTTACTTTCCTAAATCGTGCATGAGATACAATAGGGATAGTATCACCCTGTTCACCACCATCAATCACATGCTCTCGGCCTTTATGCATGAAGGTGATCTTGTTGGTCTAGTAAGCCTTGCGCAGATCAATGCGTGTGTGTCAAGGCTTTCCAAGAAATACATCACAACCATTCAAAGGTGCTACAAGAAAGTTTTCATGATCCAAATAGCCTTGAATGTGTATGCGCAACTTGCTTAGTTTGGGCATGCTTTTGCTATATGCTCAGTGCTTCCACAAGTTAAGCATTTGCCCTTGCATATATACAACTCTTTTTGCTTAGCAATGAGACCATAGTTTTTGCCACTTTGAAGGGACACTTCTTAGTAAACTTATTTTCAGCCTTTGGACCGTTTTTGACTTGGTTTTGGTTCTTTTTAGGTGGCTGTCCACTAATTTGCAGGTTTGGCACAGCCGTCTCTTTGCCTTGGAATGAGGGTTTAGCCTCGACTCCACTTGAGTTCCAATTGCTCGGTGGCAGTGGCATCTGCGATTAATTGTAAGGTGTGACCAAGATACATTTGTAGTCCTGCTTTGTAAATGGGTTGTAATGCTGATTGAAACCTTCTCTTCCTTTCTGCCTTTGGAATATGCATAAATGGAGATACCTCCAAAAGCGCTTTCCCAAACTTGTGCTCATATGCATTCACGGTTTCCTTTTCATTCTGCTTCACCTAATTCCACTGCATTGTTATCTCATTTTTTTTTCCGAGAAAAGATCCTTTCATTAGTTTAAAAAAACGCCCACTGGGCTACAAAACCCTCTCCTGCTCATAAGAAGGCAGAGCAAAGATCCAATCAAGGCAGCTAGGAAGACTCTCCTTAGGTGCAAAAAAAGTACAAATAAAAGTACAAATAACTGAGAGGCTATATCATACAATAGGAGGGGGGAAAATCCAAACAGGTGGCCTGTAGTGCCAGCGAGGGTACCCGCGTGTAGAGTATAGAAAGGGCCGCTACACCAAGTGGTGTGGAAGGCCTGGTGCCGCAAGATCGCTCGATCCGAGTCGCCCCGGATGCGGTCATACTGTCCTCGCAGGGTGTGAATCAACTCCTGCTAGATAGCCCGAACAGTCTCTCCTGGTGGCTCCAGTCTCCCCTCAAAGGCCCTGAAACAACGGGCTCTCCAGGTGAACCATATGGTGAGGCTGCTGAGGAGCTCCCATTGTAAATCCCTCTCCTGTGTCCAGCCGGCGACGAGAAATCCGGTGAAGGAACAAGGCGAGGCTGGTCCCTAATGAATCTGATGGCCTGGCTGTCCTGCTCCATCTCGTATCCCAGAGCAGGCCCTGACGAAGTCGACTAAGTAGCGGCTCCCCACGTATACATGCCCTCTGGAGAGAGGGAGGCCAAAATGTGCAGCATCCTCAGCCAAATGTGCTGCGCTTGTGGACAGTCCCATAGGCAATGTCTCTGTGTCTCCAATGGGTGGCCGCATCGGACGCAGGCCGGTGGAAGGCCACTGTAAGCCAGGTGCCAACTGCAGAATCCTTGTGGGCAACCAGCCACTGGAAAGCCGAGATCCTACGTGCCTGTCGGCTAGCCCAGAGCCTGCTCCAAAAGTCCTCCAGGAACTACTGTGAGAGTCCATGTAGCCGCCAATGCTCCGATGCAGCTGGAGAGACCATCCTCCTCGCAGTCAAAATATGCCTCCCCAACCGAACAGTGTACTGGGAAAAGGTGATCTCTGTGTCCTCGGGGGACGCATAAGGATCATGCCACTCGTACTCGCCAGGGTCCCACTGGAGCCAGGCCAAGGGGCGCGCAGCATATGCCCATATGCGCCAATCAGAGTCCACATCTGCAGGGTCTGGATCAATATGCCACTTCCGAGAAGCGGCGGCCACTACCCGTATCCTCTGAAAGATGCACTCTGCAACCAAAGGCAACTCCGCCTCCACTCTCTGAAGTCTGCCCTCATCCTGTATCTCATAGTAGAGGCATCTACCATCCTCAGTGCAAGCTCTGACAGCAATCAAGATCTCCAACTGTGTAAAGGCTCCCATCCACCGTGGGGCCGCTGGCTCGAAAGACGTGAACCACTCCTCAGTGAGTGCCTCCTGAATGTCATCCCTCATAATCAGCCCCCCTCTAAAGTGACTCAGCCTCTCCGCCTGGATATCCTCCGAGAGACTGCAAAAGGCCTGCCAATCTCCAAAACTGCGTGCTGGGCCTGCCGCCGCCAATGGTCCCCAGGCTAGACGAGACCGAGAACCCAGCATATGTACCTGCTGTGTGCATACCGCGGGGCTCCAGATGAGCGGCTGTCTGGCCGGCTCCTCATCACAAGTGGGAGGTCTCTGAGAAAGCCCCGGTCTTAGCAGCTCCCAAGCTCGCACGATGCTCAAGGCAAGTTTGTCCTCCCATCCTCTACTGAGGCGTGTCCTCCTCATCTCTATGAAGATCCACCGTATCTCTGGTGCCCAAGTGCCCCCTGCCGGGGGAGCTCTAGCCTACAGCCGCTGAAAAAGAAGCTCCTTCCAAGGCTCAGCGCCTGGAAGCAGCCCCCGAACAATAAGCTTCCCCAACAAGGCTCTACTCTGATCAGCTGGATCTATAATGCCCAAGCCCCCCTGGGCCAGCGGAAGAGTAATAACTGCCTAAGCACCCTTAGCCCGGGCCGGCTGACCATCCCGCCCAGACCAAAGAAAGTTCCTGATCAGCCTCTGTACTTGGCTGATGCAAGAGCTCGAGAAGATCCAGCAAGACGTGATGTACCACATAGTCGCTGAAAGCACCTGATTTGTCACCACCACCCTCCGAGCCAAGGATAGCCGAGCTGTACTCCAATATAAAAGCTTCTTCCGAATGCTCAGAAGAAGCGGGGCGATCTGCTGCTCAGGTGACAAATCAAGTCCAATCTGGCATCCCAGATACCGCACTGCTGTGCCAGGAGGAATCCATCTAAAACCCGGGTCTGGGCTCCATGCCGGAGCAGGAGCGCTACTAATCCAAAAAGCCACTGTCTTGCGCCAATTGATCAATGCTCCCGAAGCCACACCAAAAACCTGTAGCGACTGCTCCGCCCTCTGTAGATTGGCCTCCTGGCCATGTAGAAACAATCCCGTGTCATCAGCAAACTCAGAATCGAGCTGGTCCTTACCCCGGACTGGAAGTTGGAGTCCTCTCAAACCAACCTCCTCTGCTGTCAAATACATGCTCATAGCCTCTGCAAAGAAAAGAAAAAGGAACGGGGCGAGAGGGCATCCCTGACGGACTGATCTGGTCAACTCAAAACTCGGCCCCCATCCTCCTGCCATAAACACTTGGCTACGAGCTGTGGAATATAGAGCCGCCACTCCTCGAGGCGAAGCATAGTGCCCTCTAGGAAACCCCAATCGACTCTATCGTATGCCTTCTCAAAATCGAGAAGCATCACGACCAAGTCCTCACCGAGAAATCTAGCTCGGGCCGTCGCCTCCCAGAAGGTGAAAATGTTGTCAACGATACTGCGCTCCTTGACGAATCCTGTCTGGGTAGCATGAATCAACTCCCCAAGGAAGGGCTGGATCCTCAAACTCAAGGCCTTTGCTAGGACCTTGTAGACAGTATTGAGGATTGTAATAGGCCTCCAATGCCAAATATCATCTGACACTCCCTCCCCCTTGGGGATAAGAAAGATCAAGCCCTCTGAAAAACTCTGTGGCATCACCCCAGTGTCCAAAACATACTGAAAGCCCCTGTGCAGGCCTGGCCCCAAAAGGTCCCAATAGCGCATAAAAAAGGCAGGCGTCAATCCGTCCTCCCTAGGGCAACTATGACGCAAAAGGACCCTCAAAGCCTCAACAAGCTCATCCTCTGAAAGGGGCTCACCCAAAATTGTGCGCATACGATCTGTGACCCTCCTCTGCACATGGGCCCACACAGTCTGTCTGCAAGCATCACATGCCTCCGTGGTTGGCTCCGCTAAAAGCAGGTCTCTATAGAACTCAGTGGCAATAGCTCTAATCTCCCCGGGCTCAGTGTGGCTAACGGATCCGTCCTGCCTCCTGAGCTGGCGTACTCCTGCTCGAGCATGGCGGGGTCCGGTGATCTCAAAAAACTCCTCAGTCACTCTATCACCAAGCTGCGTCCACTGAGAGGCCTGACGATGATAGTAGAACTCGTGTCTCTGCTCCACTGCCTCTCTAACCTCCTGGCATGCCTGGCTCAGCTGGGACGCCACCCACTCGCATGTAGGCAGCTGCTCCTGAAGACGCTGGAGCGAAGCAAGGCTACGTCTCAAGCTATGCTCCCGCTCTCATGTCTCTCCCAGCCGTGTCAAGGCTGTAGCGTGCAAAAAGGAGCTGAGCTCAATGAGTCCCTGGGCACACTGGCCTGCTGCTTCCAGGTCAGAGCTCTGGCTATCATGCCATATCCTCTCAATGTCCTCAGAAAGACTGGGATCTGTAAGTATCCTCTCTGGGATCCTCAACTCCAAGCTGGTCTCCCGTGTCCTCTGCTCAAGTGTCAAAATAACTGGCGCATGGTCTGAAAAAGAGGTGCCAGCGAGAATGCCAACGGAGCCACCACGCTCCCCCAACCTGTCGCCCACATAGAAGCGATCAATCCGTGATAAATTAGTCCCTCCCTGCCCCGGCGATCCGACCAAGAAAAACGAAGACTGTCCTGAGAACGGGAGAAAGCCTCATGCTGCCATGCATCAGTGATCCGCAGTGTCATACAAAATCGCTCCCAAGCTGCAAGCTCCGTGCCGTGCACTGTAACATGACTACCTCCCACCCTATCAGCCGGGTCCTCAAGCATGTTGAAGTCTCCCCCGACACACCAATGTGCAGCCTCGGGCAATGCATCTGTAACAAGGGTCCAGAACTCTGCTTTGGCACTAGCATGGTTGGGCGCATAGACATTGAGCACACCAAAGTGCTCATCGTGCATCCTCAGAATAACATACTGCGCTCTACCAGGCACAATGACCCCGCGATCCACAATGGCTTGTTGCCATACATCCACAGTGGCCTGCCGCCATACATCCACAATGACCATACATGCTCCTCCCTGCCCACCCAAGGGGCCAAAACCTGCAGACCAAAATGTGTCCCATCTCCCAGGCATCATCGAACCATATCTCCGAATCCTGCTCTCACTCAAATGGTGCTCCTGCATCATCATAATATCAATACTGCCCCCAACCAGGCATCTCTGAAGCTCGTGCCTCAAGCAACCACGATAACGTACATAGTGTGCGCCGCCAAGGCCCTGTACATTCCATGAGATGATCCTCATGGATGACCTGCTGAGGTGGAGGCTGTCTCAGCCGTACGGCGGGCCTTCGCAAGCGGCTTGGATGGAGAGTAATCCCCATCCGAGCGGCTACGAATCTGCCCACCCGGTGTGCTGCAAGAGTCTCGGACCAGGTGCCAGTGGCTGTGTCCCATAGCGACTGCCTCCCGCTCGGAGAGAGAAACCTCATGTATGCATACATAGCCAGGGTCTCGTGCTAGGTCTGCCAGTATGCGAACCACCAAATGTCGATTCTCGGAGGCATCCGCACTCCCGATAACAAAGAAATGTGCCAACTCCCAGAGTCGGCCTATCACGTCTGTCATCTCCAAATCGCTCACATGGTGAGAAAACTCAACTGCTTGAGTCTTCAAGATACTAAGAGCAAGATCCAGAGTCCACTCCCGGTCGCTAGTGCCGCAGAGAGGGAAGGAGAAGGCCACCGCTGAATCAAGTGCCTCCTCCCCTCCGGCCGGAGGTATCACCACATGAACTCTGATGGGTGCTAGCTCATGGGGGCCCTCCGCTCCAAAAAGGCGTGTGAAGGAGTTGTCGAGAGCCTCCGAGCGCTGTCTAGTGTCGAGCCTACTCAGCCAACTGCGGATAGAGGATCACTGCGATGCACACTTCTCCGAGATCGGCTCGCTGAAGCTCCCACCCCCCCCCCCTGGCTCGAGCTGCCTTCGTCGTTCCCCGCCTGCTCGCACACCCCCTCTCCTTGCGTCCTCGCACCCCCCCCTCCGCGCCCTTGTGCTTCTCGCGCCCCCCGCTCTCCCTTTCGCGCCCTTCGCCCCCGTCTCCTTCGCGCCCCCCGCTCCCCCCCTTCCTCCGCGTCCCGCCCCCCTGCCTGCCCCCGCCCTCCCCCCCTTTCGCGCCCCCCCCCCCTTCGTTCCCCGCTGCCCCGCCCCTTTTTCTCCGCCTCTGCCTTCCGCCCCTCCCCCTTGGTTTTTTCCGCCCCCCTCTGTTTTCCACCCCTCCCCCTTTGTCTTCCGCCCTTCCCCCTCTTCCCCTCCCCGCTCCGCTTTTTCGTGCAGCTTGGTTCTTGCAGGACCCTCCGTTTTTCGCTTTGCCCTCGACTCAGCTTCAGACTCTGATGGAGGTTCCTCCCGCCCCACCTCAGAGGGACTCTTCCGCAGCCCCCCTCGCCCGCCCCGGAGGATACCCCCATCAGGCTTTCTCTTTCGCCAGAAGAGGAAGCGAGCCTCGCCGCAAAGGTGGAACGCCTCCAGGCATATTCCACCATCTGCCATATAGTTGGCACTCGCCCCAGCAGAGGGGAGATCCGGGATCTTCTCCAAGCCCGCCTTCTTGCAGATGTGGGCAAGATCCTGGACGTTCAGTTGCTAGGCACGGACACTACCAGATTGAGTTCGAGACAGCCCAGAGCGTGGCCCAGGTCCTAGCCATGAGTCCCCTTGACAACAGGGGCGCTCGGGCCTTCTTCAGACCTTGGCAGCATGGTTTCGACCCAGCAGCGGCCGAGCAGGGAGAGCGCCTATTCCATGTCACAGTTTGCTTTCTTGGACTTCGCCACGAGTACCTTCCGCTCCTTTCTAGGATAGGATCATTGGTGGGCTCGGTGCTTGAGACTGGCCCCACAACAGCTTCAGTGGTGGCTAGAGCAGCTGGCCTACCTTCGGTTAGAGTTTTGGTTCTTGACATCTCCTCCCTTCCGAACGTCATTCAGTTACCTAGGATAGGGGGGGGATGGATCGATCAGAGAGTGGAGTTTTTGGGGCTCCCGAACCAGTGTTTTATATGCAGGCAAGTCGGCCACCTGGCCAAGGCCTGCCCTCGCAGGAGACCCCGACCTTCACCGCAGCAACAGACCCCCGATGGCCCGCCCACAGATGCGGCTCGGCAGGCAGCCTTCGGGACACCTGCTCAGCCTACAGAGACCTCGGATTGGCAGCCTGGACAAGGGCGCCGTAGAGGGAGACAGCCACAGCAGCATGCCCAGGCCCCAAAGACCGACGCAGCAGTAGTGACCACCTCAGCATCACTGGGTTCCAGTGAGGAACAGCTTTGCTCCCCTCCAGGAGGAGACCCCAGCCCAGACTGAGGATCAGGAGATGCCAGCACCCCCCCCTTCGCCCCCCTCCCCCCTCCCCCCCTCCCGCCTCGCTTCCACCTTCGCCTCCTCCCGTTCCCGCTCCCGCTTTTTCAGCGGCTCCTTCCCCACCCCCTTCTCCCCCCCTCCTCCCCCTCCGCTCGCCTCAGTTCCCCGGGAGGCATTGGCAGCACCCTAGCGCTCACCTGCAGTCTAGCGGGCACTGAGCACCGACCTTGCTCGAGCACCGCAGAGGAGACCATGCAGGGTCATTGTTATCTCATTTAATGTATTGGGAGACAAGAACAAGCATAAAACCTTTTCTTAAACTCTTCCCATGTTCTAACAGGATTTGGGTAGAGCTTCTCAGTAAGCCACCAATGTACAGTAGTGCCTTTCATGAGCATGCTTACATGTGCTTTTGATGCATCACATTCTCTATGATATGTATCAAACTTAACAGAGATGTGCATTTCCATCAAGCCCTGACCAAAGAAAAATCCGAATAAGGTGACGAAGCTGGCCAATGTAGCCCTTATGAAAAATCCAGCACGAAGTGATAAACCAAGCCGTGGCTAGCAAAACTTGGTTAACCACCAAAGCTCTAGAGGCCAAGTCGAGCTTTCTCCTACTCCAATGATGAAGTTTGCTTTTAATGCTTAAGAGCACTGGAGAAAACTGTTGTGCAGGGGAGATGTCAACGCCCACCTGACAACCAAGGTATCTGTAACGGGAGGCGGACGCGTGTATTGGAATCGTATAAATGTGAACAAGATTCTGAGCACTTAACACTTTAGCATTACAACCACAAAGCTGAAAATGACAGTACACCACATAAAGGGGCCGATGATAGGCTGACCCCCCCCCTTTAGGTTATATTACCAAAAGAGTCTGCAAAGTACAAGATTATGGGTGCCTGGGGATTCACCACCAGCCTGCACCTGATTCTTCCAGATACATCATGTATGAATACATCTCAAACAAGAGAATCTGTAGGTACATCCGCCCTACACACAGGTACATCCGCCCTGCACAAGCCTCTTCACAGGTACATCCGCCCTGCACAAGAGTATCACAATCCTCACAGGTACTCCGCCCTGCACAGGATGTAAATGGATCTTTAGGCCCTGTTTCCACGCGAGAAACTGATCCAGAAACCTGTGTTCTTCGCGAGCAAGTGTTCCCAATGCTTGCCCTAAACACCTGTTACACCAGGAATCCTTGAGACACATCCATGCTCACATATTCCATTGCTGTCCGGCCTGTTTTATGCAATAACCAGTCCAAAACAGCAGCTTTCCATCGCGAGAAATCCACCTGTAAAGGGTCCTATAGCCCTGTGGAGGTCCCTAGAGCTGTCCTGTATTGTCCAAGTTGACTTTGGACACCTGTAACCAGCCCAAAACTCGCAATAACCAGAAATTACAGGTCTGAAATTTACCAACCAGCCCTTTAGAAGAGTGTGGGGATCGACATCCAAGCTTGTGTGAGTCCGGGAAGCAAGCAACCAGCCCTGTAGCAACTCCCAAAGCTTCAACCAGCTCTCCAATGTGCTGAATAATGAATAAAACAGCCCAAAAGGCCTCTTGAGGGAGGCGCCTTTCTCCAGTGCCACCTAAGGGGCTTGGTGGGTGCACAAACTGGCTGACATGTGTCCCCCATAAGGTGTCCAGGTAGGTGTCCAGCCCATAGTGCTCCATTTGTCCTGTTTGTATAAGTTTAGGTCCAACCAAATGGGAAATGGCCATAAGTTGTCCGGACTTCATTAATTTTGGTCCAACCAAATGCGAACGCATTATAAGTTGTCCGGCCACTTATTAATGAGTGTGGACCTGCAAACTAATAAACTTTAGTAGTAAATGAAATAAACTGTAAATTGAATGTGGACGCACTTACCACCTGCAAAACCCATAAGCCCACAGTTTTAGGCCCAAACAGGTGTGCACACACGCGTCCACAAGGTGCCCGGGCATCCCCGGTCCCTCGGACTTCACAAGCCAAAATAACAAGCATTGTCCAGACAGCAAGACAATGTCACACAAAGTAAAATAAAGTTATGGCATGCATCATTTATGCATTGTGCACATGTAAACTTGGAGAACCACCTATCATCATTCTTGTACTTGAAAATATTCCGCCTGCCATCATAACACACCATGTGTGCATGGCCGGAATCCACACGGGCACCGTCCGAAAGTCCACAAATGTCCTGCCATGTCCTTGGACTCATATGCATCCACTCATATGATCCATACACATGCCCAGGTATAATACATACATGCATCCGCATGTTTCTAGGCTTGACACGCATCCGCATGTCCCTAGAATATAGGGATTTGTGACATCCCCCCGGCTTCTAATCAGTTGACCGCAACTGAAAAGCCTCCAGATAGGCCTTCAAAAGATCTGGGTAATCCTCGAAGTAGGCCTCATCCATCCATTTCGCATCCAAAGCTGAATAATTCTTGAACTTCACAAGGTACCTACGAACAAGTTTGCCTCCCGCAAGCTTTCGTTCCTTGTGAAAAACAATCTGTTCAGGTTGAAGAATCTCTTCCAGCTCATCCACCTCGGGTGGGTCTTCCAAAACCGGCTCAAACGGTGTCGGTCCCACATAAGGCCTCAATAGGCTCACATGAAAAGCATTATGCATGTTCCAATGATCTGGGAGTACAAGCCGAAATGCAACATCATTGATCTTCTCCAAGATCTGAAAAGGTCCATAATACCTGTTGGAAAGTTTAGGGTACTTTCCCTCTTTTCCTGGCCTCTTCCGAAGGCGTGCCTTTTCAAATTTCAGCAAGACCCAATCACCTTGTTTGAATTGTACATCCCTTCTATGCTTATCAGCTGCTTTTTTATTCTTGGTTTGAGACCTCTCTATGGCCGTCCGTACCTGTGCAAATGCAGTATCCAAGTCTCTGACATACTCATCTGCTGCAAAAATCTCATCCTTTGTATGAAGGATGGGTGGTAGTACCACCTTGCTATAGATAATCTCAAAGGGCGCCTTGCCCGTAGAAGTATGTACCGTGTTGTTGTAGGCAAATTCCACAAGTGGTAAATACTTCTCCCAATCCGATTTGTGGTCGGATACATAAGATTTCAGCAAGTCGAGGACGGCTGAATTTGCTATTTCACTTTGCCCATCTGTCTGTGGATGGTAAGCTGATGAGAAGTTCAGCTTTGTACCCATATTGTCAAACAATGCGCGCCAAAATAAACTTGTGGTTCTAGGATCTCTATCCCCCACAATAGATTTAGGCATGCCATGGTGTTTGAATATCTGTGCCAAAAACATCCTAGCCATATGATCTGGCTTTATTGTCTTGCGCACGGGAATGAAATGTGCCTGCTTGCTAAACCTGTCAATAATGGTCCAAATAGCATCATTCCCCTGTGGCGTCCTTGGCAAATCCATAATGAAATCCATAGCAATGCTTTCCCATGGTTCATTTGGTATAGGCAAAGGTTGAAGCAATCCAGGTGCTTTATGTCTGTCAAATTTGACCTTTTGACATACCATACATTCACGTACATATGCTTCAATATCCTTGCGAATATGTGGCCAAAAGAAATACCTCTCCAAAGCTTGTGCTGTGGCCAAAATGCCTCTATGACCTGCATATGGAGGAGCATGGCACTCATCCATAACCTTATGGCGAAGGTTCTTTACCACACACATACGATTTTGCATCATGAGATATCCATCTCTTATGACATAAGATGGGACAGCAATACCCTCTTGCAAATCAGCCCATACATGTGCAAAATCCTCATCCATATGATAAGTATTACGCATATCCGATAAGTCCTCATGGTATGCAACTGTAATAGCATGAACCTGTGGTCGTCTAGATAAGGCATCCGCCACCACATTCTTTTTCCCTGGAGTGTGCAAAATCTGAAAATGAAACATTGAGAGGAAATTTGCCCATCTCATATGCTTCTCTGAGAGCTTACTTTGAGTCAAAAAGTATCTCAAACTTTGATGATCAGTTTTGACCATAAAATCAGCCCCTAAAAGATAGTGTTTCCAAATAGTAAGGGCATGAATTACAGCCAACAACTCCTTCTCATAAACCTGTAAGTGAAGCTCTGCATGTTGCAAGCGTCTGCTCTCATAGGCAATGGCATGTCCTTCTTGGTTCAAAACAGCCCCTATGCAGTCCCCACTTGCATCACATTCCACAACAAAAGGTTTGTGCAAATCCGGAATAATGAGTACCGGTCCCGAGATGATTGCACTCTTCAACTTTTGAAAGGCATCTCTCTCTTCTTGTGTCCATTTAAAGATTGCTTTCTTCTTCGTTAAATCATGTAACGGAGCGGCAATGAAAGCAAAATGCTTGACGAACCTCCTGTAGTAAGCACATAAACCAAGGAAGCTCCTGACTTCATGGACTGATTTCAGCTCTGGCCATTCTTGCATGGCTTGTATCTTTGCGGGATCCATGCGCACACCATCCTTTGATACAATGTGACCAAGATAGTGAATCTCTGGGAGGAAGAATTCACTCTTTTTTGCATTTATGTAGAGCTGATTTTCCTTAAGCTCTTTAAACACAATAGCCAGGTGCTCACGATGTTGGGCTTCATTCTTTGAGAATACAATAATGTCATCAAAGAATATACCTGTGAACTTTCTATGCTTTCTGAACACCCTGTCCATCATCCTGTTGAAGGTAGCGGGTGCATTTGTAAGGCCAAAAGGCACCACCAAAAACTCATAAAGACCAAAGGCTGTCCTGAATGCAGTCTTGTGTACATCTTGAGGTGCCACTCTCACTTGATGATACCCACTCTTGAGGTCTATTCGGCGGAAACATGCCGAACCTTCAAGCTTGTCCAAGATGTCATCAATACGCGGAATGGGAAACCGATTCTTGATGGTTATCTTATTGAGGGCACGGTAATCAACACACATCCTGTAAGTACCATCCTTCTTTTGAACAAGAAGTACCGGCGAGCAATATGGCGAGGAACTAGGCCGAATCAAACCCTTTTCCAAAAGTTCATTCACCTGTGCCATAATCTCTTCTTGTTGACTAGCACTAACCCTGTATGGTGGCCTATTAGGTGGAGAGCTACCGGGAATTAGATCTATGCAATGATCTTCCGGCCTCTCTGGTGGCAACCTTGCTGGCAAAGCATTCGCAAAACAATCTCTGAACTCATTCAAAAAGTCAAGCTTGTCTTGATCTAATGTACTAACATCAACACTAGAATGTTCAATGGTATCACGTACAAAAACCAAGTAAGAACAAGCTGATTTCTTTATTGCCTTATTAATTTGTACATGGCTTACAAGAGGTATGGTACTTCCAGTAGTACCAGCATCTATAGAGTGCTCACGGCCTCTATGTACAAAGCTGATTTTCTTCTCTTTGTAAGCCTTAATAGGCTCTAAACGGTGATGCCAGGGCATCCCCAACAAAACATCACAACCTGTAAGAGGAGCCACTAAAAAGCTCTCATAGTCGAGGTAGTCCTGTATATGTACACGGAGCTTACCAATGACCGGAGTTACATCAACCTGTTTGCCCTCAAAGGCGGCATCTGCATTCATTTGCATTCCCATGTCTTCCACATTAAGACCTATGGCGGCAGCCATCTGTAGGGATATAAAGTTATCTGTGGAAGCATCATCAAAAAGAAACAAAGCGGGCTGATCCTTCAATTTGCCCCAAGCCTTGCATATGACTCTACTCTTGGGCTCATGCCCTGTATTACCCTGCACATCGGGTACAACATTCACAAGAGGCTTTTGCACATTAGGCTCAGCATTCTTAGGATTCTGTGGGCATTTAGGATATATATGATCTTTACTGCCACACTTAAAGCATTTTCCAGCCTTCCTGTACTCTTCCAATTGCTGTTTTGAGAGCCCAAAATTGTGGCGTTTACCCCCCGGCTTCTTTTCGGAGTCATCCTTTGCATCTCGGCCATCTTTGGGAGCATTCTTAGGTGGCTGTCCACCCTTTTTCTGGTCATAACCAGCCCTGAATTTGCTCTTGTTTTGACCTGCAAATGGCTTATTTGTGGGTGCTTTTATGTGCAAGTTCTCCGCAATCATGGCTGAGTGTATAAGCTCTTGTATGGTCTTATTTGGGTACACTCCCAAGCTTTGTTGGATGATGTGATGGAGCCCCGATTCAAACTTTCTCTTCTTCTCGTCCTCTCCAATCTTCATGAAGGGAGTAACCTTGAGAAGGACTTTCCAAAACTTTGCTATGTATGAAGCAACGGACTCTCCCTCATCTTGGGACAGCCAATCCCACTCCTTGCGTACATCCTTTGCAAAGTTTGGTGGTAAGAATTGATCATAAAACTGAATTTTGAAAGAAGACCAAGTTGGGGCAGCACTTCCATCAAGTATTTTTGCAAGCCACCAATCACTTGCCGTATCCTTGAGATGCATTCCCACATGCCTGAGCATAGACTTTTCCGAAAAGTCTTCATTGCAAAAAGCTATCTCAAACTGTCTAATGAAAGCAAGTGCTTTGGTAGAGTCCATCCGTCCCTGAAAGTTTTCAAACTTTACATCCTTGTCACCGGACTTGAACTCTCGAGGCTTCTTCCTTCTATATGCATCCCTATGTACATCCTGTTCATCTGCATGATGATGATGCCGCGATGAAGATTCACGATCCCTCTTCATTCTCTCTTGAGTCACACTCTCCAAATGAGTGGAAAGCTCAACACGAGAACGGACATGTCTTCTTGGAGCAAAGCGGGAATGAGTAGAGGATCCCTCATCTTTACTCTTCTCTTGACCTGCATCAAGCCTAGCACCAGGGACTCTTGTCCTTTCAGCATTTGGCACTTGCTGTGCTCTTTCTGCTTGTTGTGCATCATGTGCATCACCATGGGCAGCCATGAGGGGTGGCTTCTTGAAAGCCAAACTACCATCTGCTTCAGTGTATACATCACCCTTAACCATTAGGTATGCAAGTGCAAGCTCTCGGGGTTTCTCAACATCCATTTCCTTTGCAATTGCTTCAAAAGTGACTTCATGGACCGAAGCCTTTGCCTTCGCAGCCAACACCCTTTGTACATCCGGGTCATTTTTCAATGACCTAAGCTCTTCGGTTTCAGCCCTATAGCGTCGCACTTGACGCCTCAAAGATTCCAAATCAGAATGCATAGTGTCATGAGTACCTGCATCTCCATAGACATCATTGCCTGCAGCATCTCTTGCATCCCTTGTACCATGAAGTTCACGGTCCTGTGTGTTCTCCACACTGTCAGAAATGTGGCTGTCCATGACACTCAAATCAGGTCACCACTTATGATTCCAAGCCTCAGACCGTTTTCCAATAAGGGGAAAAACTAAGTGCTCTGATACCAATGTAACGGGAGGCGGACGCGTGTATTGGAATCGTATAAATGTGAACAAGATTCTGAGCACTTAACACTTTAGCATTACAACCACAAAGCTGAAAATGACAGTACACCACATAAAGGGGCCGATGATAGGCTGACCCCCCCCCTTTAGGTTATATTACCAAAAGAGTCTGCAAAGTACAAGATTATGGGTGCCTGGGGATTCACCACCAGCCTGCACCTGATTCTTCCAGATACATCATGTATGAATACATCTCAAACAAGAGAATCTGTAGGTACATCCGCCCTACACACAGGTACATCCGCCCTGCACAAGCCTCTTCACAGGTACATCCGCCCTGCACAAGAGTATCACAATCCTCACAGGTACTCCGCCCTGCACAGGATGTAAATGGATCTTTAGGCCCTGTTTCCACGCGAGAAACTGATCCAGAAACCTGTGTTCTTCGCGAGCAAGTGTTCCCAATGCTTGCCCTAAACACCTGTTACACCAGGAATCCTTGAGACACATCCATGCTCACATATTCCATTGCTGTCCGGCCTGTTTTATGCAATAACCAGTCCAAAACAGCAGCTTTCCATCGCGAGAAATCCACCTGTAAAGGGTCCTATAGCCCTGTGGAGGTCCCTAGAGCTGTCCTGTATTGTCCAAGTTGACTTTGGACACCTGTAACCAGCCCAAAACTCGCAATAACCAGAAATTACAGGTCTGAAATTTACCAACCAGCCCTTTAGAAGAGTGTGGGGATCGATATCCAAGCTTGTGTGAGTCCGGCAAGCAAGCAACCAGCCCTGTAGCAACTCCCAAAGCTTCAACCAGCTCTCCAATGTGCTGAATAATGAATAAAACAGCCCAAAAGGCCTCTTGAGGGAGGCGCCTTTCTCCAGTGCCACCTAAGGGGCTTGGTGGGTGCACAAACTGGCTGACATGTGTCCCCCATAAGGTGTCCAGGTAGGTGTCCAGCCCATAGTGCTCCATTTGTCCTGTTTGTATAAGTTTAGGTCCAACCAAATGGGAAATGGCCATAAGTTGTCCGGACTTCATTAATTTTGGTCCAACCAAATGCGAACGCATTATAAGTTGTCCGGCCACTTATTAATGAGTGTGGACCTGCAAACTAATAAACTTTAGTAGTAAATGAAATAAACTGTAAATTGAATGTGGACGCACTTACCACCTGCAAAACCCATAAGCCCACAGTTTTAGGCCCAAATAGGTGTGCACACACGCGTCCACAAGGTGCCCGGGCGTCCCCGGTCCCTCGGACTTCACAAGCCAAAATAACAAGCATTGTCCAGACAGCAAGACAATGTCACACAAAGTAAAATAAAGTTATGGCATGCATCATTTATGCATTGTGCACATGTAAACTTGGAGAACCACCTATCATCATTCTTGTACTTGAAAATATTCCGCCTGCCATCATAACACACCATGTGTGCATGGCCGGAATCCACACGGGCACCGCCCGAAAGTCCACAAATGTCCTGCCATGTCCTTGGACTCATATGCATCCACTCATATGATCCATACACATGCCCAGGTATAATACATACATGCATCCGCATGTTTCTAGGCCTGACACGCATCCGCATGTCCCTAGAATATAGGGATTTGTGACAGTATCTGGCAGAGCATCTTCTCTCAATCCAAGTAAAACCAACATCTGTACCCCAATCTGCAAGAGGAGAATCACTGATCCAAAAACCAATTGACTTATGCCAATTGATAGTAGCTCCTGTTGCCAAACAAAAGGCCTCCAAGGCTGTCCGGAAAGCACCTAAACAAGCATGTGAAGCCTCAAGGAACAAGGCCGTGTCATCTGCTAACTCAGAGTCCAAAAACTCTTCCTCCGTGCATAAAGGCAGCTTGAGACCCACAACACCAGGGGCAGCTGCTCATAGCCTCAGCTACAATGAGGTACAGTAAAGGGGCGAGGGGACAACCCTGCCTCACTGAACGGGAAATCTGAAAACGCTCACTGCACCCCCCACAAGCCAAAACAGTGCTATGAGCCTCCCTGTATAGGCAGGACACCCCTCTGATCTAGTTTTGGGAAAACGCCATGTGTGCCATAGTGCCCTCCAAAAAATCCCAATCCACTCTGTCATAAGCTTTTTCAAAATCAAGCAAAAGAATGGCAAGAGGTTGCTGACTAGACTTTGCCCACTCGACAGCTTCCCAGAAAGAAAAGATGTTATCAAATATACTCCTTCCTTGGAGGAACCCATTCTGGTTATCATGGATAGTCTTTTGGAGAATCGGTTGCAACCTTATACTCAAGGCTTTAGCTAAGATTTTATATGCACATCCAAGGAGGGTGATTTGTCCTGGCTTTGAAGTCCCATTCTGGTTATCATGGATAGTCTTTTGGAGAATCGGTTTAAACCTTATACTCAAGGCTTTAGCTAAGATTTTATATACAAATCCAAGGAGGGTGATTTGTCCTGGCTTTGAAGTCACTAGACTTTGATGTTTTAGTGTGCATCTCTACATGTTTTCTTGTGTGCATGTCCATTTGGATAGCCCCCGTAACCGGCATCATTTTGAGAACAAAAAGGTAATGCATTGGGCAAAGAAACTTGTGCCCTGGAAGCATGAGGCATGGCTAGCTCCTCAACATGCATTGGTGCACTCTCACCCATAGCTTCTTCTTTACGAGCACACTTGGGGGCATGAGTAGCATGAGAGATATGCGGAATATGTGCACCAACAGAAAATTGCAGCCCATGTTGCATGTGTTGTGCATGCACATTTTCAGCTAGCAATGGCATTTGACATACATTTTGACCATTGCCATAAACATTGCATTCTTTACGGGCCACATAAGGTACACCTTTGGGGATACCAAGACATGTGGGATAGTTGCATTTTCTCCATAGGCATCGTCAGTACGAGCTAAGTATGCATGGGTTGTATCCCTCGGTTGCATGTGCGTGCAACTCTTGAGCATAGTTGTCACGGTACGAAAATACGATACCGTACGGTACGATACCGTACGGGAATATTCTGTACGATATGAAATTTTGGGATACGGTACGATAAAATACGGTTTTTTAAATTAAAGAACACCTACAAACATAGACATTTTCAATTTGGAAGGGTAGAGTCTAGAGAAGTTGTTTCAAACCAAAATATCATTAAAAACAACTAAACAAGTTTGAAGTGACAAACAAAAGTACATAAGTATAGAGGTGCGATGCGATCATGCGCGCTAGGCGCGAGTACAAAAAGAGAGGCTAGAGCCAAGGCCCAAGGAGAGACTAGACAAAGGCATCACTATCAGAGCTCTCGCTGAAATCATCCTCATGAGAAGAGGACACATCAGTGGCCTCGCCGAAGTCGCCATCGCTAAGAAGGTTGCCCTCATCATCGAACTCGGGCTCTCTAAGCTCATGTGAGAAGCCAAAGGGAGCATCCTCATCTGCAAGAGCGAGTGTGGAGCTACCCGATCCACGCCGCACATAGGTATGCACTATGTCCCTGGGAGCACCACGAACCGTGCATCCACGGCTTCCTACTTGCACTCCTCTGCCACTACCTCCACGCCCACGACGAGTGCGAGTAGGTCGTCGATCAAATGACTCGAGCTCTCGATAGATCTCTGCATAGATCCTCTCCTCCTCCTCATCCTGCACTTTGTTTACACTCTGAAGAGTGTCCCCTGTGAGCTTGAATGCATCCACATTCACCTACATTGTACAATGATCAAGTGACAAGCAATGTATTAGAATTTGGTTCCAAATTTCAATAAACATTGAAGTTTGAAATTTGAATGCTTATAACTTATAACTTATAAGTTGTAACTTATACCTGTCTCGCTGATTCCATCTTTTGCATTGCGCGCAGCATGCGCAAGTTAGCGCGGCAATACACTAGCCGCTCTAACTGTTGCGTGCTCAAGCGATTACGTAACTTCGTGTGTACAAGTGAGTAGGAACTCCAATTCCTCTCACATGCACCTGAAGAGCAATCCTGAGCTAGGATTCTCAAAGCCACCTTTTGGAGGCTTGAGAGCGCATACCCAAATGTCTCCCACCAAAAGAGGGGCTTCACAAGGGATTCCCTCTTCCAACAGGTAGTAGATGCAAACGCGGCTCCTCCCCTTTGGTCATTGTAGCTTATGAGCTCCTCAAGGAACTTCCCATGGCGATCCTCCGGCAATGCTTTGGGCAAGTAAGCATCTCGGGCTTCAAGTAGCTCCACGTTGGTGAAGAGGGCGGGTGATTTGTAAGCCGGATGCAATAAAGCGGCAAGACCATGGATAGGTCTTCGCATCCACTTCCATCTCTTCTCCACAATGGCCAACATACCATCGCGCTTCTCCTCGTCGATGGAAGGAGAAACGCGTAACTCTGCTATGGCCTCTCCCATGAAGTGAACAAGAAGGCCCATGGTGGCTCCCTCCATGTCGGTCATCCGCAATACCCTATAGAAGGGCGTGACCGCAATGACAATAGTGCGGACCGACTGCCAAAACTCCTCCTTTAGGCAAAGCCGTTGCATGGCTTTGGCCTCCGCCGATTCTCGCTCATCCCACTCATTCCACATTGTGGAGACCACTGTTTGGCGAAGGGAGGATTTCACATCTTGGAGGCGCTCCAAGAGGAGCCACATGTAGGCGAAGCGTGTAGATGAAGGCTTCTTCAATTCCAACTTGCTATGTTCGCAGAACATGGCAAGCACCTTCACCTTTGTGGTGAAGAAGGTAACAATAGAGATAGCTTCGGTCATTACTTCCTTCATCCACACTAACTTGCCCATATCCTCCATGAGCAAGTCAATGCAATGGGAGGCACAAGGCGTCCATACTATGGAGGGATAGTCCTTCTCGAGCAACTTCCCCATTCGACGGCAATTTGAAGCGTTGTCGGTGATGACTTGCACCACGTTCTTCGATCCAACCTACATGTCACAATGCACATGAATGGATGCAATGAGCGTATGCCGTATGAGACTTGAGTCATGACTCATGATATAGCCACATATGATCATATCACATATACCAAAGCCTAAACTTTAAAGACTTTAGTGCAATTTGAAAGTTGAAACTTACCTCCATGATGGCTTGCTTGATATGGCGATATATGAATGCACCCGATGTTTTCCTCCCCGCCTTTCCGGAATCCACGCCCCGCACAAAATATGTGCCAAGAGGGCAAGAGACAAGTATATTGATGATGCCTCTCTTCTTCCGGTCACTCCATCCGTCGGAGAGGATGCTACACCCATACTTGGACCATGCTGCCCGCACCGGATTGAGAGATCTATCGATTCTTTCCCTCTCGTCCACAAGCCTCTTCGTGCACATGTCATGATAGGAGACGCCGGTCCATCCTTCACATGGGCCCACATTTGCAATGGCTTTCACCATTGACTTCCATTGATCTACCTTGAGCACATGGAATGAGAGATTGCACTCAATAATGGTGCGTGCAATCTCTATATCCGCTAGCCGTTGCCGTTCTCGGAGATGTGATAGAGAAGAAGAGAACCCCCCGGTGGCTTGGGCTAGAGTGGCTTGCCTCATGGGAGACTCAAGCCTTTGTCTCTTTGAGGAGGCGGAGGCGGAGGCGGCACCGATGGAGGTGGCACCGATGGAGGCGGCGGGGGAGGATGTATCACAAGGCGGGGAAATGACCTCATCATCCGCCCTTGAGCTTCTACCACTATCATAGTGAGCACCCAATCCACCCTTGATCTTGTTGAAGATCTCATCGGATATAGCAAGGGGGACTTCCTTGCATGGCGCAACTTGCCCCCCCACCTTTCCAACATGTTGGAGAAGCCTAGTAACTCCACTTGTGTATTGTTTGCCACAATACTTACAAGTCCACCTATATGACTTGGACTTTCCATCAGCTTTCTCTACATGGATAGCATGCACATTGAAGGCTTCATTCTTCTCCCTTGTCATTGTAATAGAGAGAGAGAAGTTAGAAGATTCAAGAGATGGATAGGCTTGAGAGAGAGAGAGAGAGAGAGAGAGAGAGAGAGAGAGAGAGAGGCTTGAGAAAATGAGAGAGTGAGGCTTGAGTCTTGACTCTTGAGAGAGAGAGAGCCTAAAGGCTTGAGAGAGAGAGAGAGGCTTGAGAGAGGGCCTATGGGGGAGAGAGTGGCTTGAAAGTTGAGAGTTGAGAGAGAGAGAGAGAGAGAGGGGGGGGCTTGATGGTCACTTGAGCAAGACTCAAGAGAGGGGGGGGCTTGATGGTTACAACTCACTAGAGTAATGAGCATTGAGAGGCTAGAGCTTTGAGAGAGGCTTAGGGGGTGGGCATTTTATAAGGCCATGTAGCATGGGCCATGGCCAATGGGCACATGGGCCACAAAGCATGCCCAAAACGGCCAGCAAACGGCTACAAAACGGCTACAACAACGGACAGAAACGGCTACGAAACGGCTACAACAACGGACAGAAACGGCTACGAAACTGCGCAGTCGGCGGTGGCGCAACGGCTAAAAACGGGCAGAGCTGGCATATCGTACCGTACGATATCGTACGATATCGTACCGTATGAATCGTACGTACGAATTGATTCGTACGCGTACGAGAAACAACCCTGCTCTTGAGCTATCACTTACATGGCATGATCCATAAATGATTCAACTTTCTTGGCCTTTATGCATAAATAATTCACGGTAGAGCTTCAATTCTTCTTCTTGTGCATAAAGAAGAGCCTGTTTACGAGTAAATTCAGCCCTTATGGCTATGGACTCTCCTTCTTGCATTTTTTCGTTACCATGGGACGGCTATTCCACATGTTCTTGTTCCTTGGTATGGACCACATGAGTATGTTCTTCTTGTAAAGCATTGGAAGCATGCATATCATTGTCACTGCCTCTTGTGTTGGCATCTTTAACATTCACTGTACGGCTGTCCAAGTGTAGAGATAGATAGCTAGTGTTCATGGTGATCTTTTACGATGGAAGTGAAAGAGAACGGTATGCTTTGATGCCATTGTAATTCCATCAGTTGGTGTGGAATGTTTGGTTGAACACAATGCTAATTAATATACTTACATACACTAAGATTTAATGGACAACAAGCACAATACAAAATGTAATTTGCTGAATTGACAAGAGACACACAATGAGCCGAAGCAGCAAGCTTCAAATAATATTTATTGATCTTGGGACAATCAAGTACATAGTGTCATGGGCATTTTTGACTAGATTTCCATACCAATGCATAAATAGTAAAGCAAACAATATGTTTGTCTGTATTGTATTTGCTATTGCGCTTCGCACATGTGGCTCCTCTTCGCCATCTTCTTTGCCTGCGCCACCTTATTCTGACTACATGCACCTGGCCCCGCCCATTTCTGTGTGCGCCGCCCTGCTCGATCCACATTGCACACGACCCTCCACCTCGCGTTTCCCACCCACGCACCCTTGCTTAGGCCCCCAAGGTAGCAACATAATCTTATCTCTCTCTCTCTCTCTCTCTCTCTCATCACATAATCCTCCGAGCCCCTTACACATTGCTGCCTCCCCTGACAAGAACCCACTCAGCATTGCGTCCAAGGAAGGGTTGAAATACATGCGGGACATTCTTCTCTTACAGGACGATTACCAAGCCCGGGAGATCCGAGAGAAAATCGCGAAGCTCAAAGAAGAGCTTGCTGAATGCAAAGTGCAGATGAAGGAGGGTGGTGAGATCTCCAATATTATGGAGGTCAAGGAGGAGATAATGATGAACATGGAAGCACACATTCAAGCTACAAAGGATGAGCTCACCAAAGGGTGGGTTCCAAACCCCAAGGAGATCCATGCACATGCTTCTATGGCACATGACAGAACACGCACATGCACCTATGTGCACACAGCACATATACACACCCACGCTTGCACGTGCACACACTCTACACATGGTAGCATACACATGCGCACACACAACCCCCCTCTAAAAAACTATTCCTCTAGGACCTTTAATCCTCCCCCCTCCCCCAAAGCAAAAAATTTACACACACACACACAAAAAGGGTTACGTGTGCCATGTGGCAACAACGTAAGCCCACGAGTGCCACGTGGCACTAAAAAAGGGTTATGTGTGCCATGTGGCAATGCAAGCCTATGTGTGCCACATGGCACCCAAAAGAAAATATGACGGAATAAAAATAAAAAATCAGGGTTGTGTGTGCCACATAGCAACACAAGCCCATGGTGCCATATGGCACTAAAAATTTAAAAAACTTGAAAAAAAACATGTTACGTGTGCCACATGCCAAGGTAGGTCACGTGGCACCCAAAAAAAAAAGACTCAAAAAGTTTGTTTTTATTTTTATTTTATTTTAGAGGAGAGAAAGAGAGGAAGAAGGAGAGTAAGAGAGAAAGAGAGAGGAGAGATGAAAAAGAGAGAAGGAGAGAGGAGAGAGGAGAGAGAGCATAAACGAGAACCTAACCAGGTAGAAGAGTCGGCAACGCAATCGAAGCCGGCAAAAGTCCAAGAATCAACTGGGCTCCGCATCTCCCTTCAAGGTGCAAAGCATTCCTAGTCGAAGAAAGGAGACAAATAAGTGGTGAAGAAAGGGGTGTGTTGGAGTTTTTACGGGAAGGAGCTTCTACACGGGCACACCTTGTGCCCAATGCCGATGCACGACACTTGCAATACGCACACAAGCTCTGCATCTAGTAGACACCACAATATGCATGACACCTGCAATATGCACACAAGCTCTGCATCTAGTAGACACAGCAACAAGTACCGATATCTCAAGCACTTGCATTAAGCCTCATCGTCAATAGCCGTCCAGGTACATTTCTGGATTGGGGGACCATGGCGGGCGCAAACCTGGCCCATCATTCGACCCATTGCCTAGGCCTTGCTTAAATCATCAAGAACATTCTGGAGCCTCTTCTTCGGTCCCACCACCTATTGATCCACATTGCCTCTATCCCCAATTCTCTGAGTGCTTAACACTAGAAATAGAGGTTGGACCATTTTAAGTTTGGTGGGCCTAAAGTGAAAACTAGTCACTTGTATGTAGTCATTTTTGACACTAAGCAATACACAATCATTTCCTTACAATAGAATACTTGTGAGCTTTTCTCTTCTCTACTCTTGCTTCCTTGTATGCTATTGGGTTCATGCCTGCTAGATGGATGCTTGCTTGAATAGATTTTCTTGTAGGATTCTCTCTTGCATTAGGTTCTTCTTCTTCTTGCCTTGCCTTTTGTGAGAGAGAACCATCGTGAAGGACAATCTCTATTTGCTTCCATGTAGGCAAAGAGAGCTCTTCCTTCACCCTATTGTGGCAAGGAGCATTCTGGTGTGACAACGAAGTGAGGACACGACATACGAGTTAGCGACATCCGGGAGTTGCATTGCGGCTCTAAGACAAGGCACAATGACACATGATTCGGCAAGGGTAAGGTAAGCTCTTGACTTGAATACGTGTGTAAGAGAACACTCGCAAGAAGTAGGATCTTTGCACATTAATAGAGATAGAGACGAATATTGTATTATTAAAGTGATACAAACGATGGCAAAGCCCCACACCCTTGTGCTCTTGTGAAGCGAGCTTCGATGGTTGATTCAGAACTGTTTAGACAAAGGTTGTATGGTAGTAGAAGCTAGGGAGTAAACTCACAGTGATAACTGATGAACTGTGTAGAGAAGGGGCTGGCTGTGTATCTATATAGGCTTGTATACGTAGGGCAGCCAATGACATGACCGCGTAGGTTTGCGGTCATAGTCAATGCCACCGTTTGCGGTGTAGACTCGGCCCATAAAGATGTACGGGAAACTGTGACACTGCTACCCTACCTTCACGGCTATTTGGGCTCATCTTGTGCCCCATTTGGACCCCGCAATGTCAGGGCATAGTGTCCAAGAGTAAAGTCTACGTACTCGTGTGGACCGCTATTGGATAATGGTCCACTACAGCTTGTATTCTATTTGGCAGTGTGCCAAGCCGTCTCTAAACTATCTGGCCTCCCAAGTCACCATTCAATGTGAATATAGGGATGTCGAGCACCCAAGCTGCTCAACCATGGCTACTGCTCATAATGGGTGCCGTTCAAACATGAGCTAGCCGGTGCCCAGATTATACGATATGAGGGTGGAGCATTGATATCTAATAGTCCAAACCTCTACTCAAGTCAACTGATTGAACACTCTGGGCAGGATCGAGCTACTACAAAATGGAGTTGATTTCCTTGGAAGGCTGGGTTTCTTTAAGAATGCTTCAAGACATGATTGCAGAATGCACAATCATTAAATATGAATAGAGTTGATTGATTTTGAGATGTGAAAAAAGACACTGCTTGTCTCATATCTTCGCAAAAGCCGAAGAGAAAATAGTTAGGATATGGCAAGATCTTCAGAATTCACCCCCATTTCCTGTGTATGCTTCACAAAACCAGTTTTCACAAAAGAAGTTTTGATTGCTCTCTTCTTTTCCTTCATCAAAGCCCATTTGATATCCCTAGTACACTTCAAGATCTGTTCACTGAGAACCATTACCTGTAAAAATCCTAGCATGGTTATCCAACTGTCAAAGCAAAGTCTGCATCTCTTCCCTCAAGTCATTGCACGTCTCGATTAACTATCAAGATCTTAGAAAGAGAACTCTCACTTTTGAGAATTGAAGCTTAGCACAGGCTTGGCCCTTGGTTCTTAATTTTGGTTCAGTTCAAACAATGACAGTGCAAGATGGAATGCATACATAATTTGTCACGTGTATGTGTGATTTGTGTGTGCTTTGTACTAGGGACTGAATACGGGCCAGTCTCCCTGTCCCAGTTTTATAATATATATATATATATAGTATGTGTGTGTGTGTGTTGCTGCTCACGACCGTAGACTTTCTGCAATCAAAAGCTGACAAGCACAGCTTGGAGTTACTTTTCCTTCAATGCTTATGAAGTCCACATAGCTTATCTCCCTTCCTAGGCAACCCACCTGTGCATCCTCTCCTGGTCGTTCACAGATGTAAGAGCTGTCTACACTCTTGCACCGAAATCCTAGACGCGTCCATACAGCAGCAAAACATGCGGGACAGCAGTGTCAAGTCTGTATCTGTACAGGAGTCCCTTCAGGCTGGTGCTTGTCCTTGCAAGGTTTTCAAAACTGTGAGGGTCTCTGTCACAGGCTAGTGACACTATGATTTATGTTGGTCTCAACTTACTGTGGTGCATATGTAGTGCTGATGGTCAGAAAGATTTTTTTTGCTGGCAACAATCTCTCGAGTTGCAAAGCTGGCATCAAATCTAATGTACTAGATAGTTACGTATAGTGTAGTAAAGGTGAGAATGAAGTCGTCTCCTTCTTTCCTTTTCCCCTTTCTACAAGTCTTTCCTTGTAACCAAGTTTGTTATCCAATGTCAACGCTTTTATACCAAGATGCTGTTTGTTTTTTCTTAACCTTTCAAAAGTTTTGTATTTCTTGTGGAACCTTCAGGTGATCTATCAGTCTCGAGTATCACAACTTCATGACAAAGGTACTCTTTAGTTTTATTATATTTGAAAGCTATGCTTTGAGTATGGTAGGGGGGACAAGAAACTTCATGCTGTTTCTTAAAAAACTTGCGGGTTTGTTTGTTACAGAAAAAGCAGCGGTCCTTGAGATAGAAAATATTTGTCGGGACTCCCAAAGTGGCGAAGTCCTTTGCATGAGCAGGTAGTTTCAAAGACTTCAATAGTCTGGACTCTGTAGTGATAGTACCTGAAATTCTTTATATGGTTGTTTTACTCCAAGCTTACCATGTGGAGACAGATCTAGGAAGGAAAGGGTCCAGGATAGAAAGAGAAGGGAGGGGGGGGGGGGGGGGGGGGGGGGGGGGAGATGGTTGGTGGTGTTCATGTTCTCTTTTATACCAATAAAAGTTTCTTTAATGGATCATAGTTACAAAAATTGTGTTGTCATTTCAAAATGCTTGAAATGCATCAAGACTAAAATGTATTTGGAACTTTAAAGCTGGACGTGTTTCACAGATTTTTTTAAAGACGTTTTTTTAACCATTTTTCTTTATGCCTATTGCGCTCAATGTTACTCTCCCAAATTGCCAGCGTGTTTGCTCCTGTTGTTGTCCCTTTTTTGCAGCCCTTGCTGATCTTCTTCCCTCCTCCCCTTACTGTTCATATTCTTCTCCGGGCTCTTACTTCTGTTTCTTCTCTCTCTCTCTCTCTCTCTCTCTCTCTCTCTCTCTCTCATGCATGCACACGCACGCAAGCGCGGAGTCCTGACAGAGAGAGGGCACATTCCCTCAGTAAGCAAAATCCAGGCTCTCCTGTTGTTAGCTTCAGATCCAGGACATCCTCCAACGCCATAGAGCGAGATCGAACAGGTGGACGCTGACTCCGGTCGTAGGAGAGGATGACACAATTCTACCAGCTTGTTTCACTGTATATCTATAGGGTCTGCGTAGTATGCGGGACCTGTTTCTTTAGACATGGATTTAGGCGATCTGATGAATGACGATTGTTAACCCATTTTAAAGTACAGGAGCCCAAGGTCTAAAAGAAGAAAACCTCCGCCCTGTACTATCTTTTGGTCTCATAGATCTACCCTTTTGGGTCTTCAAAAGATGTCAATACAATGTATACTCTCTCTCACACACACACATTACACTCAGGTCCTCTTTGATCACGAGCTTGACCTTGTTTACTCCAACCACATCTACCGCAAACTCCAGGATGTGGAACCTACTGTCCCCCTATCCACCCTCACAACACAACTCACCACCATACTCCACACATCCGCCACATCTTTCATTTGCACGCGGCGGTCTACCGCCAAGCCACCTTGCGGTTCCATGCCCTAGAACTGTTGGTATGACGACGAATGTCGGGCCACATGCTCCCGTCTTAAGCATGAGGTACGGATTGGGCAAATCACGAAGCGCCAAGCGCAACAGATTTCTCAACAGCTCACCCAACGCAAGAAACGGGAGTTCTATGCTCGGAAAGAGGATGAGTTATACCGACTTTTCTTAGGGCCGAAGTGCAAAGAGGCATGGAGGAAACTCCGAGAACATCGCCCTCCCACACCTATCACCTGCCCGGACACATGGCACTCCTATGCACGCTCCCTCTATCATATCCCCATCAGCCACCCCTACCCCTACCCCCACCACCAGACCCCTGCCCCACCACCTCCACCTTCTTCACAAAGGGCATGGTCCTCAAGGCCATTCGTAGACTATGCAATGGGCGAGCCCAAGATCATGAGGGACTCAGTGCCCAGTACATCTCGCATGCCCATGATACCCTAGCGTCCCTACTAGCCTACATGTTCAATAGAGCCCTTTGTGAAGTATTTCCACCCTCTTGGTCCACCAACACCATCACCCCCATCCTCAAAGCCGGAGATCCACTTGATCCTAATAACTATAGGACAATCATGATTGGCCACACATTGGCCAAACTCTATGGATCAGTGCTAGAGGCGGAGCTCAGTTCATTTGCAGAGAGTCACGGATGCAGAGCCTCAGGACAGGCTGGCTTTTGGAGGAGCTACTCTACCCTTGACCACATCTTCACCCTCCATGCCATCATCGAGGAGGGTAGAGCACGACACCAGAGGATTTACTGCTGCGTTGTGGATTTCCGCAAAGCTTTTGATATTGTACCCCGAGCCCGCCTCTTACACCGTCTATAGGAGATTGGAGTCCCATCCGACATGGCATCATCGCCCTCTATGAGTCCGTCACCGGATGAGTGAGAGCCCCAGGAGGTACATCACAAGAGATTTCTAACACCATTGGGGTGAAACAGGGCTGCCCTCTATCACCCACTCTTTTCGGCCTCTACATTGATGAGATCTCGAGCTTCATTGATGGATTAGGCAGGGCTGGTCCCACACTGGCAAGCATATTCATCCCCATACTACTTTATGTAGATGATATCGTCCTCCTCTCAGACTCAGCCGAAGGGCTTCAGAGACAGTTGGATGCCTTACATGACTTTTGTACTGAGCGGGACCTCTCTGTTAACCTTGGTAAAACCAAGGTAATGGTCTTCAATACCTCTCACCCCGTCACATCTAGATTGAGCTTCACATATAGAGGGGATCCCGTGGAGATTGTCTCATCCTATGTCTACCTTGGTGTCACTTTCAATGGCCCACGCTTTACCATGCTTCCCGCAGCACATGCTAGAGTGACGCGGGGATATGCAGCCTTGAGCTTACTTGAGCGGCAGTGCTTCCAGGCACATTTCCAGGAGCCCAGGACGAAGGGCTGGCTTTTTGACACCCTCGTCACACCAGCCTTGATGTATGGAGCAGCTTTCTGGGGGCCAGATTTATCCGATGAGGATTGGCAATGAGTTGAGAGGCCCCAGGTCATGATGTTCTCCCGTATGATCCACAACAAACCATCAGTCCCACACCAGATTATCTAGGCAGAGTTTGCTGCAGCCCCGATGGTAGTGGAGGCACCCTTCCAGACAGTCACGTACCTTCATCGCATGAGTCACATGGATCCTCACAGGTACCCGAGGCTTTCCACTTGGTTCTCAGTATATGGGCTCTGCATGGACCGCCTACCCCCCCTTCAGTACAGTTTGGACTCCCCTTTTTTCTGGGTGTCTCACAAGGATACCAACCGGGTTATCCAGTCAGATCTTCTTAGCCTCTACACACATTGCACATGGATCACACCCACGGAGCTCCCCACAAAGATGCACTTTTACAGAGACCACTTCCCCACACTCACTGAGGATGGATTCATCCAATAGCCGGGCTACTTGAGTATTCACATGTCCCATGCCATGCGGATTGCGATTGGCTAGATATGGGTTTCTTCCCACCGCCTCAAGAGTGGAGACAGGTAGAGCTGAGTGCATCTTCAGAGCTGGGAAGCTCGTACAGACACCCAGAGAGGGCCGACTATGCCACACAGAGGTTGAGACGGAGGAGCATTACATATGCCGCTGCCCAATATACTATGAGATCCGCGAGAGGTTTCATTGTCTATTTCGTGAGGGATTCAGTCCACTCTCCAGGATCATTGACTTCCAGGACCAGCGTTGCCTAGGCCTCTTCCTGCTTGAGCTCCGTAGACACAGGGACACCTTCTTGAGACACAGGCCCCAACCACCCCGCCCCCTCCCTCGGCAAACACAGGGACACCTTCTTGAGACACAGGCCCCAACCACCCTGCCCCCTCCCTCGGCAGCCAACCATTACCAGTTTCTTCCGGACCCAGGAGGTGGAGGACACCAACATACTGGATCTTGTGGACCCTCCACGAGCTGCTCTGGACCTACCTCGCCCGAGAGGAGTTACCTCGGACCAAGCCTCTGCACTCCAGCGTGCCCGACGCCCTCGACCCCCCCCCCGTCGGCCACGATCACCTCATCAGCTCCAGATCTAGGACATGCTCCACCGCCATCGAGCTACCTTTCCATGTGACATAGCTGAGGGAGACCTCTCGGCCATACTCGTCAATCCCATGCTTGACATTTTGGAGAGTGGTATACCATCTACTCGGAGCTGATGTTGCTCCCATGTTTTCATGTTCTTAGTATTCCACGACGAGTTTCCATGGACAGTTCTGTATCACCTCAGTGAGATAGCTATATTTATGTTTTCATTCTATTTTATTTTCCATTCCATGATGAGATATGCCATGGACATTATTGTACCACTTTGGTCTCATAGGCCCATTGGGTCTTTAGTGGACGCCTAATATATCTTTCTTTCTTTCTTTCTGTGGATCACTGGGGATGGATTCATTGAGTGCCCCAGTTACCTCCACAGACACATGTCCCATGCCATGAGGATTGCCATTGGTCAGTTGAGACTGTTATCACATTGCCTTTGGATTGAGATGGGGAGAGCAGAGGGCATCCCCCCACGAGACATAAGGATATGCACATTGCAGGCTATGTAGTATTGGGAAGACAGTCTCAGAGGAGTATTACATACTTAGATGCTGAGTTTACTACGAGATGCGGGAACGCTACCACTGCCTCTTCAGAGAGTGGTTTGGGCCTTTGTCACGGGTGATGCATTACAGAGATCAGAGACATATTGCTGCCTTGAGACTGACTTCTCAGGCAGCAATCTGAGAGGTGGGATACCTCACAGACATCTATCACTGCCTTCTTCAGCTCCTGTCCACAAGCCCTGGCTTACACCCTTGAGTGAGACCTGCCAGGACAGATAGCCCCTACCCCCTAGGCGTGCGGAATGCTGGCACCTCACACTCACGGGGTACTCCGTGAGAGAGCACATGCCCTCCAGAGAGCCAGACGCCCCAGGCCCAGGAGACCCAGATGCTTTACCCAACAGATTCAGATTCGAGACCTGCTTCAGTGACATAGAAAGGCTCCGTGGATATTGAGGCCAGGCACACGGTTCATGAGGAGGATGCCACATTATGAGCCATTATGAGTCTGAACAAATGAGGTTCTTGTGCTGCCTACTTTTTTTTTTCCCAGAAACAAGATCCTTCTATTAGTTAACAAAAACAGCCTCGAAGGGCTAAATACAAACTCACTCCATGCACGGAGCGAGGATCAAAGAACAAAAGGGGAGGAAGGATGCACTTCTCCTCCGGCTGGCCGCTCTATGAGGAGAAGGCTATCTCATACAAGGGGTGGGGGAGGTAATAACCACACCAGTGGCCTGTAGTGCCAATTGGGCTCACCACCTCTATCAGTGAGAAAAGGGCCAGGTCGCTAGAGCCTCAAGAAGGCTTCCCAATGCTTCCACATACGGTCAGAACCACCCTGAAGCTTTCCTCACTGGCCGCGGAGGGTATGAATGATGTCGTGCCGGATGCTCCTGATGGACTTCGTAGGTGGAGTGGGTGCCTTCGATGACTTCACTACATCGAGCTCTCCAGATGTGCCATGCGACAATGCTACTGCAAATCTCTTATCTCTGGCACGAACCAGGAGTCCAGTGACCAGTAGATGGGGCTAGGACTGGCACTATCAAAACGCAAAGGTGAGAGACCAAAAGGGCTAAGCCCCCACCTTCCTCCTCATAAGCCATGACTACCTTAGCCTCAGTGGCCCAAGCGATAGTTCCCCATGTAATAGTATGGGAAGAGGCCTTGTCCATATGGGAAGAGGCCTTGTCCATAGTGAAGATGCAGAGAATCCGCTACCAAACTTGTTAAGCCTTTGGGCAATCCCAAAGTCAATGTCGCTGGGACTCCTGGTGATGGCCACATCTCGGACATGCTGTTGGTCTACCTGGCCAACCACGTGCCGACCGCCAAATTCCTATGTGCCGGCAACCACAAAAAGAGGGTGATCTTCCGAGGTCGAAAACTGTCCCAGAGCCTCTTCCAAAAATCTGAGAGAAAACATGGTGAGAGGCCCTGAGATTGCCAGTGTCTTGCTCTGCCGCCGGAGTGTCCTCGACCTCGGGCATGTGGATCCTACAACCAAGCCGTGCGGTATATGCAAAAAACTGGGTACCGAGAGTCAATTGGTCGGAAGGATCACACCAAGATGGGCCGACTCTCCCAAATCCATAAACGCCAGAGTCTCTCCTTGGCTTGCATCCAAGGTGCCACGGCAGAACCTAAGAGAGAATACATTCCCTCCCATATCTGCTCTATCGTACTGCATATCTCGGAGTCTTGTATGAGGCTGTCTGGGATCCTAGTGCTCAAGTGTCTTTCCTGCCTTTAGGGGTCCTCCAAGGACAAAATAACCAGAGCATGATCGGAGAAGGTAGTGCCTAGATACCAATAATGCCCCCACGACCGCATGCCGAGGTACACCCGTCGGAAAGATGATACTCCAGGAGGAAAAGAGTATCAATGGGTCCCCCGATTACTGCTCTATGGAGCTCTCCTCTAAGGACGCCGCGCCTTTGAAAACACTGAAGCTCCCCCATATCGTGAATGTTCCATGAGGCAATTTGCATATCAATCTCTGTGGGAGGCAGAACTATCGGAATTGCCCTCCACTCGAAGAGCCTTGGGCATAGGTTTCAACAAGTAGTAGTCACAGTCAATCCTAGGGCGAAGGCGCGCTTGGTGGGCACGATTAATCCTATGTTTAAATCCCATGAATATTGGTAAATGAATAAGTAAATACTCTGTGAGAGAAAATTCTATTGTTTCATATTCTCGGATAGTAATGAGAAAACTCAGAAAAGAAAACTATCGAAGTTCGAAATTTTAGATAAATGATTAATTTATTCTTCATAGGAATTCGTGATTAGTTTAGAAATCAGTTAAGCAAATATTCAATGAATAAAATTCAGAATAGTAGTAATTGAAATCTCACCCCCTTTCGAGAAAGGTAGTTCAGGAAGGACCTTACCAGACGTGAACCCAGAATCAGACTTTGACCAAGACCAACCTCTTCGTCAGTTTCAAGGAAAGACGATATGACCAGTTCAGGAAAATACAATCAAATCACCCACCGAATCTGAAACTAAGTTGAGACCCTTTGATTTTGATCTGAGGATCAAGGTTACAGAATTCGAGGAATTCTGTTTGGAATTCAGACCTGTGATCAGAAAGTCTTGGGATAATACCTCTCTGTCTGAGCTCGAGAGTAAGCATACTCTAAATTTCACTTGTCGCAATGCAGGTACGTGTAGGAGGGGAGAAGGGGTACTGCTACTTAGATATGAAGGAACGCAAAGAGCAGCACCTCCAAGCTAGAGGACACCACATCCCCATCCTTATCTCTATGGCCTGAGCCTCCCAGCTCCATCGAAGCCAGGGGCCAAAGATGGGTAAGCACATTGGTGATGCATAGATCATATAGATGATGAGAAAGCTCCACTACCTGCCCGTGGATGGTGACCGACACCAACTCCGAGTCCCAATCCGTCCCTGGGGCTGCACTCAAGGGGAAGGAGAAGATCATTGCACTACTCTCCGGCATGGATGGCCTGGAGTGATGAAACACCACACAAATCCGAATGGGAGCCACCGTCTCCTCAAAAATATCAATTCCACATTGAAAGAAATTGTAATCCACTGGCTACCCCGGGATCCTAGGGGGACCACCTGGCGACTCTGGCGGGAGAGCCCTCACCGGGGAGGCGGCGATGGTGGCTCCGAGAAGCGATGAATCATTGGGCGGACTGGACTCGCCAGTTGCCTCCGCTTTGGGTCTGGCGCGGTCCGAGGGCAGTGGGAATGCTCAGGAGAGGATGAGGGAGGGGGGAAAGCGAGCTTTGAAGAAGACAGGGCAGGGGGGCTGCTGCAGGGGGAGTTAGAGACGAGGGTTGGACAGGGAAGCTGCGAAGAGGGGGAGGAAAGCGGAAGGGAGGAATCCTCTGGAGAGGAAGGGTGTGAGGTGATTTTTTTTTTTTGGGGGGGGGGGTGGGGGTGGTTGCTGTGTGACAAATGCTTGAAACGTTTCTCTGACAAAACCGTATCCTCTTGTGCTACTTCTTGCCGTTGCACCAGGATAGCACTACCTATCACCGGGAGAAGAGGAAGGTATTCCTTCCTGAAGCGTGGGAACCAGACTGTCACAGGAAAGCCTGAAATGCCGACCAGTGGGTCGGATGCTGGGTCAAAGCCATGCTGCCACCTCGGCGCTCGCAAAGATAGGCTTGGGCCGTATGTAGTGTGACGGGGCTCAGCTGCGTGACTCTATCTGACGCCGCTGGCGAGTCAAACTCAACCTGGTAGTAGCCATGCCTCAAAGGATGAATATCAGTAATCTTTCCAAGTGCGTCGAGGAGGCTAGCCTATAATATCCCTGAGCTGTCTGCGCACCGGGCGGCTACCAACAACCTTGCACACCAAAGTGGAGGCCTCTAGGGATGGGATTGTCGAAGCAAGCAGCTGGAGGTACACTTTTGAAAAAGGATAGGCAAGGGACAGCGGCCTCGGTCGGGGATGACGAAGCAGCTGCCATGGAGTCCTCCTTGGGATGAAGACCGAAAGAGGCCGAAGCTTGCTGAAAGATAAAGATGCCCAATTATGGAAGAGAAGAGACAAGAAGGGAAGTGGGAGCGGGAGGAGGAGAAGCCAAAAGGGACTTTTGGGGGGGGGGGGGGGGGGGGGCGGGGATGGCAAACAGGGGAATGGCAGTGATGGCAGGAAGGTACAGGTTGGGGGGGCGCTCCCAGCTCAACGAGAGTCACTTCTTGATCTTTTTCCATCCCTGTCCGGGATTCCATCACTCTCCCTATAGCACTACCTATCACCGGGAGAAGAGGAAGGTATTCCTTCCTGAGGCGTGGGAACCAGACTGTCATCACAGGAAAAAGCTTGAAATGCCGACCAGTGGGTCGGATGCTGGGTCAAAGCCATGCTGCCACCTCGCAAAGAAAAGAAAGGCTTGGGCCGTACGTAGTGTGACGGGGCTCAGCTGCGTGACTCTATCTGACGCCGCTGGCGAGTCAAACTCAACCTGGCAGTAGCCATGCCTCAAAGGATGAATATCAGTAATCTTTCCAAGCGCGCCGAGGAGGCTAGCCTATAATATCCCTGAGCTGTCTGCGCACCGGGCGGCTACCAATAACCTTGCACACCAAAGTGGAGGCCTCTAGGGATGGGACTGTCGAAGCGAGCAGCTGGAGTTACACTTTTGAAAAAGGATAGGCAAGGGACAGCGGCCTCGGTCGGGGATGACGAAGCAGCTGCCATGGAGTCCTCCTTGGGATGAAGACCGAAAGAGGCCGAAGCTTGCTGAAAGATAAAGATGCCCAATTATGGAAGAGAAGAGACAAGAAGGGAAGTGGGAGCGGGAGGAGGAGAAGCCAAAAGGGACTTTTGGGGGGGGGGGGGGGCGGGGATGGCAAACAGGGGAATGGCAGTGATGGCAGGAAGGTACAGGTTGGGGGGGCGCTCCCAGCTCAACGAGAGTCACTTCTTGATCTTTTTCCATCCCCGTCCGGGATTCCATCACTCTCCCTATAGCACTACCTATCACCGGGAGAAGAGGAAGGTATTCCTTCCTGAGGCGTGGGAACCAGACTGTCATCACAGGAAAAAGCTTGAAATGCCGACCAGTGGGTCGGATGCTGGGTCAAAGCCATGCTGCCACCTCGCAAAGAAAAGAAAGGCTTGGGCCGTACGTAGTGTGACGGGGCTCAGCTGCGTGACTCTATCTGACGCCGCTGGCGAGTCAAACTCAACCTGGCAGTAGCCATGCCTCAAAGGATGAATATCAGTAATCTTTCCAAGGCCTATAATATCCCTGAGCTGTCTGCGCACCGGGCGGCTACCAACAACCTTGCACACCAAAGTGGAGGCCTCTAGGGATGGGACTGTCGAAGCGAGCAGCTGGAGGTACACTTTTGAAAAAGGATAGGCAAGGGACAGCGGCCTCGGTCGGGGATGACGAAGCAGCTGCCATGGAGTCCTCCTTGGGATGAAGACCGAAAGAGGCCGAAGCTTGCCGAAAGATAAAGATGCCCAAGAACTGGAAAACTGCCTGCAGATTACGGAAGAGAAGAGACAAGAAGGGAAGAGGGAGCAGGAGGAGGAGAAGCCAAAAGGGACTTGGGGGGGGGGGGGTGAGAGGTGGAGGGAGAAAGGGCAGGGGGCGCACGCGAGGAGCAAGGGATGGGGGGGGCAGCGTGCTGGAGAGGGAGAAGGTGGAGGGGAAGCGGGCTGGCGCAGGAGAGGAGGGGGGCAATGGCTACTAGTGGGAGTGGAAGATACGAGGGGCAGGGCAAAGGGGAAGGGGAGAGAAGGAAACGAGGGCGAGCAGGGGAGGGAGCAAGGGCGGAGGATGGCGGGCGCAGGGGGGGAAACAGGGGTGGAAGATGGCGAAGCAGGGGAAGCGAGGGTGAGCAGGGAGGCGGCAGACAGGGAGGAGGAGGGCGAATGCGCGAAGGGGGGGGGGGGGGGGGGGGGGGGGGAAGAGATGGCAAACAGGGGAATGGCAGCGATGGCAGGAAGGTACAGGTTGGGGGGGCGCTCACAGCTCAACGAGAGTCACTTCTTGATCTTTTTCTTAATGGACAATCTAACGGTATACAATTGAAGATTTTTATCTTGGACAGATAACTTTGGAAATAGAAGGCAAAAACACAATTCTTATGAGAGAGTTGGCAGCAACAAAATCAAATCACAAGCTTCTCACGGGCATTATACAGGGAAAAATACTGCTGCCTACTTTATTGTACGCACAGGGTCTACATAGTACATTGGCCCTGTCTATTATCTTTGGCAGCTAGTCTTTTTACTTTTTTCATGTTGTCTTGATGTCCAGTTTACTCATGGATCACATATAACAGCTTTTTGGTCTCATAGACCCTTCGACGGGTCTTTCAGAGATGTTTATAACATCTCTCTCTCTCTCTCTCTCTCTCTCTCTCTCTCTCACACACACACACACACACACACATATCCAATTTCCAGATCATAATTTCTTATGAATTCTCTCACGTGTGTGCGCACACATGCATACGTGTTCGTTTTCAGAAAGTGAAACAAAACTCTCTTTTTTTTTTTGAATAAAAACCTTTTAAGCATTTCTTGTAACTATGTCATGGATAGATCTTGTTGTTTCGTGTCTCTTGACAAAAATGGTTAGGAGCACAATTTTTTTACGGGGAGCTGGAGGATTTTCTAAATCACGCTCACAGTTGTACTCATATGACAAACGTTCTCCGTCAATTACACCATCTACAAGATTACCCGTTCTACCTCCCAAGTCTGCATCAGTGACTGTACATGAAGAGTGCACTCAAGTAAATCAGGTTGGGAACTTCCAAATAGAACGTCTCATGATATGCTCATCTGACCCTTTTTCCCTCGTTTTAAAGGATTTAATTATGTTCTTGTAGGCTTTACTCTACCGATTGTCAGGAGACTACAACCCTTTGCATTCAGATCCTGAAGTGGCTAAGATTGCTGGGTTTGTGGACTCTCTCTCTCTCTCTCTCTCTCTCTCTTTCTCACACACACACACACACACACACACACACACACACACACACGGGCACGTACAAGCTTACACATGCACACACTTTCCTGGATTATGTGGTTTGCTTGGCTTGGCTATGATGTTAAAGGACCTCTTTCTCTTTCTCTCTCTCTCTCTCACACACACACACACATGGGCACGTGCATGCACTTGTCTGGATTATGTGGTTGGCTTGGCTTGGCTATGAGGTTTGAAGATTCTCTCTCTCTCTCTCTCTCTCTCTCTCTCTCTCTCTCTCTCTCTCAACACACAGGCAAACACTCCCCCTCATTTTGGTGCTCGTGAGAAGACCTCTTACTTCCTGGATGCTTAATCAGATCTCTTTATTTCGTGGAAATGTGCATGTATTATGTACAGCTATTTACAAGAGCCACATGACTGCCATCTCAAAGTCCAAAGTCACATGCAAGAAAGGAAGGAGGCTAAGCAGCCCCTGCCATCAAGAATCTAAAATCCTAGAAAGGAGTAGCCCATAATGCTCAAATCCATGGGTCAGCTTTAAGCTGATCAATCACATGTCCCTTGACCATGGAAGAAATCTGCCATGTCACTCCTTCCTCTTGACTCGTTTGGTGGCCTCTTGGCAAGAGGTATTGGCCCATACTAAATGGAGCCCACCGGAAAATAGATTGGGGGCGAATTCTCTGCAAGGAGAATCGTTTCTCTCTTCGAGAGTGGTGCACTGGGAGAATAAAAGCTGCAAGCGCAGACAGTTAAATCATATGGCTGTTTTTGGCCTCGTGAGAGTTCGAGATGGGCTGGTCCCTTCTGGGGAGAGGTTGTTTTCCTTCCGCCGGATACGACAGTACTTTGGGGTGCCGAGGAATTACAGAGGCTTGCGGTCCACACCATACAGGATACTTTGGCTCTTATGGGAGATATCCCGCCTCTGGATATACATGTCCCTTGGATCGATTGGATGTTTGCGAAGCCTGGTGATCTCATGCTTGTCACAGCGAATGATGTGAAGGTAAAACATGGGTTACCAATAAAGTTAACAAGGAATGGCGTAAGAGGAAATCCAAGACATGGTGGAGGACAGTCCTGGATAGGGGATGGCACTCTAAGCTGCCATTCCAGGGGAAGGTGTTTCTATGGAGAATGGTAATCGGTGGGCTGCCGGTGGGAAGCCACTTGAAAAAAAGGAAAATCGTGAGGGGATATTTCTTCTTCTGCACCACCTGTATGACTGCACGGTGGCTAGATGTGTCTGGGATTATCCGTCTCGGATCTGGTATTTTGTTCTGCATGCCGAGGTGATGCCACTTATGTGGGTCTTCGGTCAGGCCCCAAGCGGATTGCTCGAGCCAGAGCATGATGTGATTTTGACTTCTTCCGATGGATTGGGGCATGGCATATATGGTTGACCAGGAATGCTTTCTTTTTTGATGCTGCGACGGGCATTCGTGGTCACCTTGGCCGCATTCGGGGTCTTCTGCTCTGGCAGATTTCTTAATCAGATCTCTCTCTCTCTCTCTCTTCTCTCTCTCTCTGTGTGTGTGTGTGTGTGTGTGTGTGTGTGTGTGTGTGTGTCCATGCTGGCACAGCGGTTTACATATGATTGAAGGTCAAAATCCCATCCCCTTGCATTTTGATGCAGTCAGAATGAATCATTTTGTTTTGCTTGGCTAAGACATGCGCATCTTTTCTCGTCTATATGCACCCTAGTGTGCCAGGTTTGCACTCAAAAGAAGTCAAAGAATGGTCTGTGCTTGTGTTGGCTTTAGTTCAGTTAGAGAACCCGGATACACCTTGGCAACTTAATGACATTTTTTCCATCTCTGTTGAAAATAGAAAAGATTTTTTTCCCCCTTCCCGGAAGGAAAATATCACTTATGTGTCTAAGTCATATGCCCCTCCAGATTCCAAAGGCCCATATTGCATGGGCTTTGCACACTCGGATTTGCGGTGCGTGCTGTCATCAGACACTTTTGCCAAGGGGAGTCATCTTTGGTTCAAGCTATTCAGGGGCGCTTCCTGCTTCATGTTTACCCTGGAGAGACACTGATTACCAAGATGTGGAGAGATGAACACTCTGAGAGGTGAGAGCTCTATCTGGAAGTGAGGTTTTCAAAGAGTTAAAAAACGTTCATTAAGGCTGGTTACACAATGCCCCCCACCACTACCACCACCACCCATCTCTGGCTGACCAGCCTAATCAGGTACAAAGGGGTGATAGAAAAGCCAGAAAAAAAATTAGTATTAATTTAGGCACAGCCTAATCAGGTACAAAGGGGTGATAGAAAAGTCAGAAAGAAGATTAGCATTAATTAGGCATATAGCCTAATCAGGTACAAAGGGGTGATAGAAAAGTCAGAAAAAAGATTAGCATTAATTAGGCACAGCCTAATCAGGTACAAAGGGGTGACAGAAAAGTCAGAAAAAAGATTAGCATTAACTAGGCACAGTCTAATCAGGTATAAAGGATTGATAGAAAAGTTTAGCATTAATTAGGCACAGCCTAAATCAGGTACAAAGTGGTGATAGAAAAGTCAGAAAAAAGATTAGCATTAATTAGGCACAAAAGGTGATTGATCTCTCTTTTTAAAATTCTTTTTTCCTCTTTTCCCAGGATATTTTTCGTATGCAGCGTAAAGGAGAGATCACGCCCAGTGCTTTCAGGAGTGGTGTCTTTACACCCATCGGCACGCCTGTAGCTTTTGCTTGTCTTCTCTTGTGAATGTCTTGAAGTGAAGCAACATAAGATTTTTCCAAACCACCACCACCAGAGGGTTTGAACTTTGAAACTCCTTGTCTTGTACCATAACAGACAGTCTTCATTTTGTGTGGAATGATTAAGTTTCAAATTTCAATGCTTTAATGTGTGCGTGTACTTCAACTTCACATGATTATAATGTAGTCATGCTTACCCTTTCATTCATTATTAAAGGGGAATTTGTTCTACATTCTTAAACAAGTTAACATATAGATGATTTCAAAGAGGCTAATAGAAGGCTTTGCCTCAAATTTCTGCCATAATGATAAAACTAAGCTTTGTTCTGCTTGAACAAATGGATCAAGATTATAATCATTTAGTTTTCCAAAGAGGTCATTGGATCTGTGTTCGTGCAGCCCTGATTGTTCACTAGACTTAAGGTGTCATAATTGGATAGGCAATCTGGTCTCTTAATGAAACAGAATATCTCCCGGCCAAGCCCCAAACATCAGTTGTTTTCTTGAAGCTAGCTAGGGTTATCTATACCTTTTGCATGTGTTAACACACACACATGCTGTGACCTCCTAGGTGTGTGAATACACACCCAAGGGAAAATTTACACGCATCAATCTGCATGTAGAATCCAATATCCCAATGCAATGGCCGGAGGACTGGAGTGTATTGATGAATTCCTTTAACTTGTTAAAGCTCGCCACTAACTTGTGCAATGCCATGCACCTATTCCAAGTACTAGCCAAGTAGTCTAAGCAATGTCCACACATCAAAAACAACACACAAAGTCAAAGAAATTCAAACATACATTAGTATGCAGTGCACAAGTAATGATCATCCTGTTCATGTGTTGTTCTGTCTGGTTTCATCGGAAACCATGCTCAGCTATTTGTCTCCAGGGGGAAACCACTCAGACTATCGCTCAAGGCATATAAAGCTTGTAAGCATTGTGTACATTGCCACTTTATAAGCACAGATTCCTGACTCAATAGCAAGTCTTATCTCATGGTGATCCTTGGGTTCAACAAGAACTTTACAGTACTCACTAAATCCATCCAAGAAACTATGCACTTCATAGCTTCCTAGTCTTTTTATAAAATCATTCCTAAAAGGCAAGGGATAGTGATCTTACTGGTGCATACATTGTTGTGGTTTTTGATTGATCTCGAGAAAAAAGGGCACTTGTGAAGACAGTTGATGTGCTTGATCTGATTAATGAATCCTTCATCCTACAACTGTTTTGTTTACTCTTATCATTTTCACACAATTGGATCACTCTATAATGGAATATTGTGCATCACTACCTTTTTGGACCTCCACCATTGAAGGATTCATACAAATGTGTGGTTGGTAGGCCCTTAGCTCATTTCTGAAAGTAGTCTAGTAAGTTCTCATAATGGTAGATTTTTTGAAGGATTGGTATAAATGAGTGTGGTTTGTAGGTCCTTGGCTCATTGATATCTTGTCCCAAGCTAGAGCTATGAGTTTTGTCTACTAATCAATATAATCATCACTAGGTGCTTTTCCAGCATTATTGAAACAGCATGAGTCTCCTTGAGTTTTGTTGGCTTTTAGAAATGTTACAAGATATTGAATAAGCATTAGTTTTGTGAATTAATTAATATGTTTTTCCACACACTATTGTTTCTATGAAGTCACAGTATTATAGGGATTCCGTTGCAAATATTACTAAAACATCTATTAGTGGTTAACCCCAGGGACTTAGTCCCTAGTAATGTATAAGTAAGGACTTCGTCCCTACTTGATACATGAAATTCTCATTGAAATTAACCACATTTTTAATACAAGGCCTTGTTGATGAAATTGATTCCTAGAAGAGTAAGCCATCGATGCCACATTTGTATTATTTGACCATTTGTAGGACAGTGAGAAGCTTGGTTTTCTAGTCAATGTAAAAGGTTGAAATTTTTGTGTTTAAACGATTGAGAAGAAAACTATTTTCTATGTTTTTCTCAATATTGCATGTGCTGGTTCAAATATAATCAAATGAATAAATATACATTTTAATGAGGGTATTTTTCCATCTCTTTGTTTTCTTTTTATTTAAAAAAATCACTACTGGCATCAAAGTCCTTTGTGGATATTCATATGTGGAAGTAGTGACAAGTTGTAATTTTTTGTCTTTTTTTAAAAAAAGTTGGGTGGAATTGGATTTTTTTTTCATTTCTTTGTGGAGTGATGAGTGAATGATGGTATGTGCATGGTTTTTCCACCATTTTGTGTTTTCAGTAATGTCATGTTTTTTTACTTGTAATGCATTACCATGATAACTCATAATGTAAATACAACCTTTGATGTGTTATTAATAGAAGTAAGCATGCATCTTAATTAGATGATTAAAAGATATGTTATATTTAGTATCTAGGATATTCAATGGATTAAACCATTAATTAAGACTTCATGAAAGTTATTTATTATATTCAAGTGCTAAGGAAGAGGGTGGTTATTTATTCACCATTTGAAACATCTAATTGAATCTAGTAGACCTAATGCACTTGAAAATCAGACCACCATTTTATTGCATTATTGTATTTTTGAGTAATTTCTAAATTGGTGTATATAAATTTTGAGTAAGTTCTAAATGGATGTATATATATATTTTAAATCAAATTAGTACTAAAGAAAGACTCGTAACATGCATTAGGCATTAACACTATATATGGATGTGGCTCAAAAATAGTACTAATGATAAGACTTGTAACATGCATTAGCCATTAACACTTGCTATGTTAGATGAGCACTACATTTGCATCAATAATCTCTTGTTATTGCTTCATTGTGATTCATTTAAGCCCAACTTTGTTACTCAATGAATCATCTAAATTCTAATGGTATTTAAAGTAAACAATTCAAGACATACTTTAGTAAAATCACAAATTTATGAATTTGTGTTAATTGTGGGACATGCTGTAAAGTATTACCAAATTTTAATTATATTCTTAGCAAAGGCACATGTTTACAATTATATTTCAAGTATTACAAACTTTTAATTATATGCTTAGCAAAGGTACATGTTTACAATTATATTTCAATTTTTCTATTTATAAACTTATTGTTTAGGTTATTTTGGATTCATTTTAATGTATTTTACAATAAAGGTATATATAAATAGTTTTTTTTATTTAAATTATGCTTGTATAGTTTAACTTTTTTTTGGGAGGAAGGGGCACCTCAGGGGGTGGGGGGGAGAGGGAGGAAAGGATTGGAAGATTATATTGAAGAAAAAGAGACAAGGGGATTATTACATGAAGCTTCAAATGAGAAACTTACAGAGCTTCCTTATTCTTCACACGTGATGAACAGGTGAGCGATAGACTCTGAATAGCTTTTACATCTAGGACAAAGTCCATTTCCTATGCCTATTTTATGAGCCCTTTCATTAGTCCACATAGTTTCGTGTAAAGATAAGCCACATAAGACGAAAAATTTTAGGAAGGATAAAATTAGACCATATGTGAGTAAATTTTAGGAGAGAAAATTAGACCATATGTGAGTAAATATGTAATCCCATTGCCTCCTATCCCAGCTTAAGTTCCATCTTAAGTTTAGCTTGACATGGATGGGAGGTTCTAAAACTTTGAAGTCAGTGACATGCATGAGATTGTCCCTCCCTTGCCACATGAGATTCATACATCCCTTAATTTGGATAAATGCATCTATCTTCTAGTCCTATATGGATAGTCTTCGAATCAACTGATCAGGCTCCTCCTCATTAAGCCTAAAGGCTCCTCTGAGCTCAACCATCGTTCTCCACCTTTGCACCTTTGCTCCCTCCCTTGCCACATGAGATTCATACATCCCTTAAGTTGGATAAATGCTTCTCTCTCTCCGTCCTATATGGATAGTCTTCGAATCAACTGATCAAGTTCCTCCTCATTAAGCCTAAAGCTTCTCTGAGCTCAACCTTCGTTCTCCACCTTTTCTTCTAATAATTCTAGACATCACCCCAAGTAGAAATTCCCTTTTTGAATTTTGCAGGCTAGAGGAAGAAGGTCACGGTAATGAAAGCATGGCAAACCAAAGAGAACCATATAAAGTTTGAATGATAGATCCAGTATAGTTTAACTTTAAGATGTTTCTCCATCTCTGTAATTTTGATAATAAATACATATGTTGACGTGTATTTTGACTTGTCTTTATCACAGTTTTAGCCTTCACATTTTATAAATGTTAACAAAATAAGCATTTTGATTAAACTTCTACTTAGATTCCAAGAAACATCATTTTTCCAAGGTTATTTTTGGATTGTGTTTTACCATTTTTGGATTATGTTTTTTTTAATCATCTTTGGTATACAATCTTGAGATTAGCATTGCAAATATGTAATGATAAGGTTCTTCTCTTTGATTTATTTACTAGTTTTGATACTTTATTAGTATAGAGGTTGTACTTGATTTAGAACTTTATGTTGATAATTGTTAACGTGATTGCTAGGGAGCACATTCATACATGTTTTGCTTGATTTTATAAATAGAGATTTCAGGTAGAATATGATTCTCTTTTTTTTCAAGGCATATTGCTATTTTCATTGTAATGATAAACTATTTTATTCCTAATCAAGAAATAGTAAATAAATAAAATGAATGGCTAACACTATACACGATTTTCAACTTGTTAATTTAACAATGTAGTTTACATGGAGCTTTTCACTAGTTTAATATTTTGGATATGGATTCCATGCTCTTTTTACCAACTTACATGTTTTAGCTATGGAAGGAGAGTAATCTCTCCTCTCCCTCGTTCCCCTTCACTCTTGTTAGTGGAGGAAAGGAGAGCCTAGGCTACTAGCAGTTCTTGTTTGGTTTAGTGCCCAAAAGAGAGGGCATTAGGCACCTACTTCAAAACCTCCGCATGGGCTTGCCATTCCACATATTCCTTGATATTTGGGCTCCCCTTGAACAAAAACCACCCTCTCCTTTGGCAAGCTTAAAAGTCTAAAAGTACTGTGGACATTGATAATCTTACTAAGAATAAAGAAATTAATATCATCTATTCTCCCAAATTTTTGTAATAGAGCCATCTTTTCCCTTAAAAATGATTGAAGGTTGACTTGCAAATGTTTTGAGAGAGAGGAAAGTAAAAAATCAATGCAACAATTGCTTGAGTGTGCTGTGTAAGCATGCCTCTACATGTGGAAAGAGTTTTGAAAGAAATTCATTTACAAAGCAAAATTTCCATTCTTAAAATTACCTATATATATATATATATATATATATATATATATATATATATATATATATATAATGTAAATCTATATTGTGTCTATGTTTAACTATGTGCATTACTGAAATCCATGGGAAAATAATGCTTCCTTGCTATGTCGGTGCATATATGTAGGAAATATCTTTGGACGCCTTGTTTAAAACGTCATGAAGTGAGTGTTGTGGACTATTCTTTTTCTAAACATATTAGCATGAGCTTGTTCCAAGGTAAGAGAACTTGAGAAAGGTAAGCATGAGCTTGTTTCAATGTTATAGAACTTGTTTTTTTTTTTAAATAAACATTTTGTAGATGATGAACTAATCTTTTTTTTTTGTGTAGAATGGATATGACATAAGTATGAAAGTGAGAAAATTGAAGTTAAATTTTAAGGTTTTTTTTTGTGAAGTGGGTAATGAAATCAGTATAAATGTCGAGTGTTGGTGAAATAATGGAATAAGTATGCCATACATATAGGGATCCAAAGGAAGGTGTATAAGAGGAAATAAGGTTTTTTTTCTGGGTAAGGATGAAATTAAAATTTCATCCTTAAATATTTTCTTGTTCATTTTCTTTTTTTTTTTAATGGAAGTTTTGAAGTAATAAATAACATATTTTCTTTTCTTTTTTAATGGAAGTTTTGAAGTAATAAATAACATATTTTCTTTTCTTTTTAATGGAAGTTTTTGACATCCTTAAATATTTTCTTGTTCATTTTCTTTTCTTTTCTTGTTAACTTAAAAAATAATTGTGAAAGGGGGGGGGGAATCCATTTTAAAACGAGTGAAGTAACTAGGGTTGAATGTTTAACTAGGGCGGCTAAAATGCTGATAACGCAAAGTGGGCGTCATGGGGGACCTCAGCAGCCCACGTTACAAGGACCCCCAAGGGGAATTTTTTAAAGGTTTTTTAAAAAGGTCAAAAGCTTTCCTTGGTTTCGGTGATTGATGATTTCCTTACTCTTTTTTTCGTACACTCAATCGCTCAATCAGACCATGTTTTTCCTCTCGAGAGAGAGCCAACATGGATTGCTCTTTTCATGATTGTCTGCCTTCTAAATGGACCACATCACAACCGTCTACACTATACTTGCTACACATCAGTTCCAAAGTTTTTCTTGTTGGTAAAGTATACATGTCAAAACTCAATGATAGCTACCTCTTTGCCACTCCAACCCACAAACACTGCAAATATTGTGTGTGTGTGTGTGTCACATGTGGGGGCAATGCACGTGTATTTATGTGTGTGTGAGAGAGAGAGAGAGAGACAATGTGTGTGTGTGAGAGAGAGCATATGTAAACTCAACCGACATTGTATGTTTATTGTAGGAGACTAGAGAGAGAGAGAGAGAGAGAGAGAGAGAGAGAGAAGAAGAAGAAGAAGAAGAAGAAGAAGAACTGTTTTTACATCGTATGAGACTATCCCGAGAGAGAGAGAGAGAGAGAGAAGAAGAAGAAGAAGAAGAAGAAGAAAAAGAACTGTTTTTACATCATATGAGACTATCCCGCGAGAGAGAGAGAGAGAGAGAGAGAGAGAGAGAGAGAGAGAGAGAAGAAGAAGAAGAAGAAGAAGAAGAAGAAGAAGAAAAATTGTTTTTACATTGTAGGAGACTATCCCAAAAACATGAGAGAGAGAGAGAGAGAGAGAGAGTTAGTGACATGTATGTGTGTTGCCCAAGCATTCACAATCAATCCCCTTCCACTTTTTCGTTACTCTCAACGTTTCTTGTCTCCTTTCAAATGAGAACCTTAAAAAAAGGCCATCTCTTGCTTTCTAAGAGATTAACGTGGTGGGTTACTTGCAAGCATCCCTACAAAAATTGAACCCCATATCTTCCATATCTTGCAATTTTCAAAATGTACCTTATCTTAGAATGTTTTCACATTATTATGACAAGACATTTCAAACTCCAATAGCATAATGGGTCATCTCTACCCTTCATTAAATGTGATAAAAACACTTTATTTGACTTCAAGCACCTTACCGAGAATGCTTTATCGTGTGAACATGTGCACATCTTTGTGTAGGAATGAGTGCATGCAATGCAACACATGAACTAACAAATGGTTTTTATTTCTTTTTTCACTCTCTCACATCCATGTGCAAAAAAGTCAGTGTGTGGTTTTCCATCCATTGCATAATAAAAGAAAGAGAACTATGCTTGTGCTTATGCATGTGTGATTGCTTGTTTGCCTCCACATATAGTGAAAGAGAAAGCAACATTTATTTCAATAATTTTATATGCATAAGCAACATTATACATATTTAAGTAACTAAACAATCATGGACTAATGCATGAATCCTACAAGGTAATAAATACATTAACGAGTGAGTGAGTGAGTGAGTGAGTGAGTGTGTATGTGTGTGTGTGTGTGTGTGTGTGTGTGTGTGTGTGTGTGTGTGTGAGAGAGAGAGAGAGAGAGAGAGAGAGAGAGAGAGAGAGATGAAAATGCTTTTGCCATGCTAGAAGATGAGTTTTTTATACTCAATTTTTACTCAATCTCAATGGAAGCGAGAAAAATGACATGGGGCTAAGTAGTAATTAGAGCTAATGTGGTAAGAAATAATGCAAACAAATCAATAAACATTGGCCAATATGGGACATTACACAATTTGTAATCCAAAGATTAAAGACTTAACTACTTTTTGTGGAAATCGTGTGATTTCCTTTACAATATCTAGTGAGAATTGAGACGTTGGGTTGAGGTTATATATGGCCACAAGTCTTAGCACATTACATGATGTTACAAATATAATGCTTTATAATAAGGTTTCTCCATGGACTATAAGATTAGGCTCAACATGGACTATAAGATTAGGCTCAACATTCAAAAATAAAAAAATAATGCATATTATGCTTCAAATCAACAATCTAAATGAAAGAAACTACATGAGACAATAGCATTATGGGAAAAATACGTAATGTAAGACCTAGTTATAAATCCCTCCCATTGAACAACCCTTGCTCCCCTTTTGGGCTAGGCAAATGTTCGGCAAAATTTGGACTCAAAAAGGGGCCCTCTAAGAAATGACATGTTCGCTTTTTCTAGAAAAACGGGTTGATGGTTAAATTTTTGCAAATCAAATCAAACTTTGTTGAAGATTATAGATTGGGAATCTACTTTTCAAGATCTATTCAATGATATAAAGCATGATGGAAAATTTGCATATTCAAGAAGTTTCCAAATTGGTGATGATGTGGCATGTTTTACATATTTAAGAAGTTCTCAAATTGTGACATGTAACCAATTTGGGAACTTATGCAAAATTTCCCATCATGCTATATATCACTGGAAAGATCTCAAAGAGTAGAGTCCCAATCTACAATCTCCAATTAATTTTGATTTGATTTGCAAAAATGTAACCATGAACCTGTTTTTTTTCTTCGAAAAAGCTAACATGGCATTTCTTAGAGGGTTCCTTTTTTAGTCCAAATTTTGCCCAATGCTCCTCCGAACTCCATAAAGCCTAGCCATAAAAGAGAATTAACTTATATTTTTGACTATTAGTAAATTTTTTCCTTATTGAATGTTCTTTACTTATTGGTTTAAAACTTTAAGACTAAAGATTTTATGTCTCCTTTCTAAAGGTGAAGCATAATATTAGCGGTGGGATGTGAATTCTTTAGAGATGGTGTCTCCTTGTAACACTTCATATACCCCATATCCGCTCTTGCCAAGTGGTTGGTCAATGTAGGTTCACTAAATTGTGGTATAGTGCTATGAAGCATCCCTTTGTCACATTCTGCCCTTTCATGGTTTATATCAAGCAACTCCCCAACTGGATAGCACATACACACGTTGTTAGCTCAAGCTCTTCCTAGACAACCTTGCTGAGGAACCTGAATCCTTGAATGTACTCATGAAGCTACACGTATTCCTTTTTTTTTTTTGAACTAGGAACATTAGCTTCTAAGTAACTACATTTCTATAAAGACATAGAAGCGCAAAAAATCCTAGAGACCTAGAGTTTGGCATTTCAACATTATCTCACATAAAGTCTCACAAATGCAATCCTAATATTATTTAAATTTTTTCTTTTCATATTGAATATCAATAGAATATACCCTAGATCATTTACATGAAAGAATAATATGTTTCTTGTCACCCAAACATGCTAGTGAACCCAAAGATCTTAGAGACTAGAGTTTGGCATTTCAACATTATCTCACATAAAGTCTCACAAAGGAAATCCTAATGTTATTTGAAATTTTACTTTGCATAATAAATATCAATAGCATATACCTTGGATCATTTACATGAAAGAATAATATTATTATTTCATTTACATGAAACAATAATATGTTTCTTGTCACCCAAACATGCTAATGATAATCCATATTTTTTGCTTTTTAAACCAATGTTTTCACAACTATATCTCCATTTGCAGCTAATACTACATATTGATCTACAATAAAATGCATTCATCATTTGTTTTTTTGTGACTATATACTACATGGGGATGGCCACTTGCCGTGGGAAATATTGAGGGTATGGAATTAGAAAATTGACGAGAAAAAATCTCAAAAGCCCTAAAATATATCATGTAGTAGCCCTTGGAATGAATCTGCTAGAAATTATAAGAAAATCAAAGAAGTCTATAGGGATAATACCCTTAATACTTTTTCCCCAAGCTTTAAGACTAGTGATAATAATTTTCTTTTGGGGTAAAATGGTGCACGATTCACCATTCTACATTTCATTTCTTAAGTTTATATAGTTTAGTATAAGGTCAATTAATGGATCTTTAAGAAAGTCTTAAGAGTAAGTGAATGCTAATAGATTAAAGCACCATATAAGGTATGCACAAAAATGTAAAACTTGCGATGCTATGCCACAAATCAGCCCTAGGAAAGAAAATGTGTAACTCTAGAGAGGAAAATACACATCCATATGCAAAGCACAACAACATCTTTCAACTATTACCAATGTGTGTCCATAAATAAAGCACAACAACCTCTTGCAAATGTTAACAATGTGTGTCCAAACCCCTAAGCAAATGTTGACAATGTGTTCTATGGAGCATTGTTGCATCCACTTGAAGCCCCACAAAATATGGCAAGAGGCTCCTTAATAGTGTCACCATCACTTGTGCCTCATCATTATTAAAGATAAGAAATTTGATATACACCAAATGAGAATGTACATTTTGGTGGTGCATTGTATTTTGGCAGTAGGTTGGCATTGGGCCCATATGTTTTATTTGAGTACGAAATTGCTTCAAATATCTTTGGTGACAACTTGATGCCTTGTAGTTATCACGTTTCCTAAGTTAAAGTCTTGCAAAAACAAAAACAAAAAATTATACAATAAATAATTGAATGAATAACAAAGAACTATCGTAATGAAGCTAGCAAATTGTCCAATATGTAAGGAAGTCTAAGCTTTGTTATTTCCATATAGGGCTAAAGAGAAATAGCCAAAAGAAGCTGTAAGAGAATTGCCTCATGAAGCTTTAGGTAAGGCTAGTGGAAGGATGGCAGTCAGGGCTCTACCAATGATCCTAGACCATAAAACCAACCACATAGAAGGTTTCACTTATATTTCATGTAGGGGAATCCACCATATTCAGCAACAAGGTCACCCTGATTCTTTGGCTAGATGCAACAAGGGGAACCTTGTATGGGTGGACCCTAGATAGTGTGATATTATTTTCCTCTTTCCAATCTTCTTGTTGTTGTTATTGTTCTTCTTCTTCTTTGGATGCCAAAAAAGAAGAGGAGGGAGAGATGAACTTCATCTTGTTCTTCTCATACATGTAGAAAAAGAAGAAGTTCAAAGAAACATAATGATCAGCAAGAGGAAAAGAAATCTTCTTCTTTTTCACACACATGTACAATGAGAAAAGAAAGAGGAAAAAGAAGAATAAGATATAAATCGCGGCTCTAGAAATTACCCTACACCCTAAATGAAACCACACTAGCTACAATTAATACATTTTGACCAAATCCACTAGATTTGGCCACCAACTCTTCCTCATTCTAGCTACATGCAAGAAATGGTACTTGGTGTAGTAGGTGGGTCCAAGTATGGTGACATTTCTATAGAAAATGGATTGTATTAGAAACTCTCTTTTCCTAATTCACATTTAAATTAAGAAGAAGAAATATACTATCATATAGAATCTTGGCTTCTTCTTTGTCCTCTTGAAAGAAAAATGACAAATCTTGAATTCAAATCTTGAAGATAAGGATGAAGATGAAGAAGGCAACAAGATGAAAAAGATTATTCATCTTCATCTCCATATATTCTTCTTTTATTTCTAAATAAGAAGAAGAATCTCCTTTCCTAGTTATTTAAATGAGAAGAATGTCCTCTTCTTTTATTTCTAAATAAGGAGAAGAATTGTCATCTTCGTCTTCTTCTTCTTTGTCTTCTTTGTCTTTATCTTTGTTGTTTATTCTTCTTCTACCTTTAAAATGGAAAAGAACACAAAGAGTTGTGAACTCATATATGATGTGTATTGACTACCCCAATCTGTTAAAAAATTCTTTTGTTTCATTCATATTATCTCTTCAATCATTACTAATATTGTTATATCTTTCTCAAGTACTAACACTCTGCCTAAAAGATATATACACGAATTACTGGCTATACCATTAATTGGCAAGATACAATGGGAAGTACCACCTTAAGCAATGTTGATCATGTTTCCATTGAGATCATCATGGAAAAGTTAAAGAGTAGACGTAGCCTTAAGCCTTCACTATTGTAGATAGGCTTGCAAATGTTTTTTGGCTCATCATGCAAGATCCCAAAAAAAATCTTGTAGCATTATTACAATCTTTATTTTCTTCATCTTTGAAAGAGTGGAAAAGCTCATGTGCTGAAATCTTTCATATAACAACTTGTTAGTGCCCATATGGGCTCAAGCTGTAAAATTTAAGAGGTTGTGCAGAGAGTGGATGGAAAAGCATCAATCCCATATCCACTAGGAAAAAATTGTAATCACATTGCAGATGTTGTTGGGTATGAAAGGTGGAAAAAATGTAATCACATTGCAGATGTTGGGTATGAAAGGCGGAATTATTGTCAATGGGGAGCCAAATGGTTTCATCCCTAAAACCAATCCTTGATATCAGCTCACATATGTAGAAACCTCGTCATCAGCTAACTCCATACTCTCCTCCTAAGAAACCCAATCAATAATCCAAGAACCAAGTCTATATGATTTAAGGAAGCATTAGCAACTCTCATAGAAACATGAAGCTTGATTCAAATGTGCAACCACAAAGTGAGAGTAAACCCATGATCAAGGCCCAATAAACCAAACAAAACCACACTCGATTCTCTAAAGGCTAATAGTGAGTTTCTTGAGGCACAGAGGTTACTACCATGGCAATGCTACCATATGGGTGTGCCAAGGTTGAACTACAACTAGAAGAGGATAGGGCAAAGAAGATCATAGACGAGGAAACAAAGAAAAGAGCCACACTATGCTACTAGCACGATGACCATGTGGATATCATTGTAATTGGATCTGTTAGTAGCCCAAGATTCTCTATGAAGGAAATACAAAAGTATGGATACCTAAGATAGGTCACAAAACACATTAGATGTCCTATAATAGTTTTCCTCGGAACAAGGAAAATACAGAAGTCTGGATACCTAAGATAGGTCACAAAACACATTAGATGTCCTATAATAGTTTTCCTCATAACAAGGAAAATTATCAAAGGAGTCATGGATTGAAGTAGGAAGTGAAGCCTACACTAACATTATCGAATCTAATGGAAGTTATGAGACAACCCAAGAGCCCAAGGAAAAGGTACAATGAAAAGCATGGATTGCCAAGGTAAACAAAAAGACCATATTAGGAAGTTTGGGAAAATCCCCATACTTTGGGAATTCTAAATGGTGGCACTTTTGAATCTACTTATTAGAGTATCTTGAGCACACAAACTCCAAATTTGTCAGAGATTATATATTTAGAGCCTACACGTCGATCTTTCCAACAATATGGCACATGAGGGGGTTTTGGCAAAAGATTAATACGGTTCACAGTGCTCCCCGTTTGTGAATCTTTGCAAAGTGGGAATTTGGATTTTCCTAAACTCTCTTATATGGTCTTCCAAGAAAAGGTACAATGAAAAGCATGGATTGCCAAAGGCAAACAACCTATAATAGAGTGTCAAACAACTTCAATTTTAGAAAAGAATTAGGCTATGAGCCTTCTACAAAACAACCCAAGTGTGCACTCAAGCTTCTAATTTTGTAATTGACCTTGTGAAGTTTTCAAATACAAGGGATGTTTCACATTTACTCATCTCTAATCTGGCATCTCCATGGAAACTAGATCTAGTGCACATTTACTATCACAACCTAGAGAGAGAACCTTGCAAGGGGCATGTATGACATTCTAATAAGTGCTACTTTCACTATGTGAACCATTAAAATGTCAAAGAAAGGAGATTTGTGTTCAGGAAATGTCAAAAAAAGTAGTGTGATGGAGTTAATCCTTGTTAAACCAATAGGAAAAATGTCGAAGAAAGTAGATTGAGTAGCTGAAATATCAAACGAAGTAGTTGAGTTGGCAAAAAAATGTCAAGAAAAAAAGTGATGGAGGAATATCAAAGAAAGAGAAGGGAAAGTGAAGAATAAGCCCAAAAAAATAGTGTGGCAAGGTCCCCAAAATGTGAAAATCATCAAAAATAGGGCAAAAACTTTAAAATGTCGAAAACCTATAGTTTTATGCCCATAAAATTCTTACTGTGCTAGCAATACCCAAAGGCCTTAACGACACCAGGCCCAGAGGTACACGACAACAACGGTGATTCTACCCAATGCTATGTAGACGACAGTTACAGCCGAACATCATCAACTTGTCCACACACATGGTCGTACATGCTTTTGGTGCCAACTACCAGAGGTGCACAATAGCAACCAACACGTAGCACACATAGTAGGCTGTGATACCACTATTATGTCCAGGTTATGCTACACCCAAAGGATTCGCCTAAGAAAAGGCCCTCCCATCACCTTATCTCGTAACCCACTAACCCAAAGGATATTGGAGGGATGAGAGGGGCCTTAGAGGTGATCATATATATAATATAATATATATATATATATATATTATATCATGCAAGGATAGATCACCATATGGGGGATAACAAGCGCAAATTCTCCAACACACCCAAAGGAGTGGGGGAACCATAATGGGGCTTCTAAAGAAGTGGGTCTACCCCATTAAACAAGTTCACAAAGACCCTAGAAATAGGTGGGTGGCACTCTAGATAGACATGGGATCTAAAAGGATGGCTCTAGTTTCACTGTATGCTTTGAGTTCTGGTTGCTCATACCGAGCTTATGGGCCCTTTTGCAACTTGATGACTCTCTAACACAAATGGGTGATTTTAACATGATGGAGTCACCAACGAATAGGTATAAAAATATGGGACCGGTTATCAGAGGCCAATAAAAGAAGCAATGGCTCAAATGCAAAGATCTTCGCTCACTTCAAGACATGGCCTTCGACACAGAGTTTATATGGGGAAATGGGAGAACGGGGAGCCTCATAAGGAAATCAAGCATAGGTGTTACATGTCCTCAGCCCTTAGTAAGGGCTTCCTAAACTCCAATGTTAAGGTGATAAGATCTTTGACCACTTTCCTAACCAACCAGAAAGTCAGAGCAGGGTGGTTTTACACTGACCCACAACTATTCCAATTGCCTTCAGTACGCAATAAAATCTATTTGGAAGGTTAGTTTCCAAATGGGTGTATCCCCAGCTAGGTGTCACCTCTTAGAGACACTCAGTAGCTACTCAAACATATTAAAAAATAAAGTTGGGAGGATAAGACCCCTTACAAGGGAAAGAAAATATGCCGTATGTGATAAAAGAGTTAGAGAGACTAGTCGATGAGGGGAACTAACATATCTAAGAAGAGAGGAAGAGATTTCCCAACATCTGAATCTTTTTTCGAGAGAGCTAGAGAGACTGGTTGATGAGGGGAACCAGAATCTTCAAGAAGATCTAGGAAGGAAAATAGCATATCTAAAAAGAGAGGAAGAGATTAATTTCCAACATTTGAAGCTCTATGAGTAAAGTCGACCATCCAAAGAAATGTCGAAGCTGTTTAAAAAGGACTGAAAAGTACCACGTCCCTCTTGTTCTTGACAAAACGGGCAAAAAGGCAGCTTCCATGGTAGAAAACATGGATATACTGCAAGAGCATTTCTCGTACCCCCTCATCTCTCTCAAGGGAAAGAGATGTAGCTTGAAAACTAATGTTAAAGTGTAGGGCCATGATGGTGCATGTAGGGTTAGCAGCAGCCCTTGAGCAAGAAATTACCTTGGAAGAACTAGCACGATCAAGAGCCTAATCAACTATTCTATGATGTTCTATTTTTTCTAACTCTTGGTATAACATTTCCTATGCTACCATAGGCAACTCGAGTACAATAATTTTACAAATAACATGAAAGGCACCTATGATCCCTAGCGAGGGGGTCTATATGATAATTTCCTATGCTACCATAGGCAACTTGATAACAATAATTTTATAAATTGACGTGAAAGGTACCTATGACCCCTAGCATGACCCCTAGCAAGGGGGTTTATATAATCCATATAGAGGCTAGGAGATAGCATAGCATGTCTGTTGGTTGTGAATCCTGCAACTACCTGACACTATCTCTGGCATGAGATGGGCCGTGAGAATTGTATCTTCTATTTCTTATACACAAATGAAGTCTGGATTGAGACCACATTGGTGCATCCATTGATTATACATGGACGCTTATTATCTATGATACCTTTCGTGTTGTATGAAATGAAGGAGATATCATTCATTTCCTTCAAAAAATGGTGCATTATGTAGGGACACTTACTATCTATGAGACCTTTCGTGTTGTATGAAATGAAGGAGATATCATTCATTTCCTTCCAAAAAAACATTTTTAAGGGGAGGGGCGGGGGGTGATACTATCTTGGGGTCTCTTTTCAATGGGAAGAGGTGAGGATATTCCCTCACCTATGATTGTCTCCTCTTAAAAAAGTGCATGACTGTGGTCTGTTGGCCAGGGTGTTCATGATATCATCGTTTAGGGTAGACGGGGTGATTTTTTTTTAGGTTAACCATGGAAGTCCATTTCCTTGGCGAAGGGGCCTTGCTCTTAGTTCCATGGGAGGAGCCAATTGGGTTCCTCACCATAGCTCTTTTGGGGAACTTGGAGCTTTTGTTTTGTAAGGGAGAGAAGGCAAGTGGAGAGGAGAGGATAAGATGATGTAGGAGCAAAGGAAAGTTGGAGTTTTAAATGTGCAAGGAAATCCCACACCAACCATGTGTGACGGCTAGATCTTCCTCTTTTGAGGTTAACCATGGAAGTCCATTTCCTTGGCGAAGGGGCCTTGCTCTTAGTTCCATGGGAGGAGCCAATTGGGTTGCTCACCATAGCTCTTTTGGGGAACTTGGAGCTCTTGTTGTAAGGGAGAGAAGGCAAGTGGAGAGGAGAGGATAAGATGATGTAGGAGCAAGGGAAAGTTGGAGTTTTAAATGGGCAGGGAAATCCCACACCAACCATGTGTGACGGCTAGATCTTCCTCTTTTGAGGTTAACCATGGAAGTCCATTTCCTTGGCGAAGGGGCCTTGCTCTTAGTTCCATGGGAGGAGCCAATTGGGTTGCTCACCATAGCTCTTTTGGGGAACTTGGAGCTCTTGTTGCAAGGGAGAGAAGGCAAGTGGAGAGGGGAGGACAAGATGTAGGAGCAAGGGAAAGTTGGGGTTTTAAATGGGTAGTGCGATCCCACACCAACCATGTGTGACGGCTACCTACCAAAATCGCTCTAGAATTGAATGTGAAATCATGCATGTGTGAGTGCCATATGTTCCTACAACTCACCTTTCACAAGGCAGAAGGTCTCCTTTGGCTGATTTCTAGAGCCACCCTACCCCTAGGGGGCCTACGAACCCTAGGGTCCTTGAGGGACGCTCTATTCCATTTTGTTTACGGGAAGGGAAAACTTTATCATGGAGCTTGTTTGACCCATGTTGCCATACCTTTTGGACATGAGGCGCCTTGCTTTTCCCGCTGGATTTAGTTCTCTTAAGCGTTGGTTTCTTTGGAGGATGGATGTCTAGTGGACTTTTTGTGTGAAGTTGGCAGTTATAGCAGGTTCCATTCAACACTCCCCCTAGCCTTGCGGTCGTCGGACGGAGCTTTGGGCAAAGGCCCTTTTTCTCATTGCCTCACTCGCAAAACACAATTTTTATCATTCGACACTCACTCACAAATCACATAATTTATCACATATATGACTGTTGTCTACCCAAGCCATCGAACTCTTCACTATGTCCGGCAAAGGCGAGAGCCATAAATGTTAATGGAGATGAAGAAGTACCCATGTCCGTAATGATCGTGCAAAAGTATAGGGCCATGGTTATGTGCTCACCTTCCTTCAAAGAGAACCCTTCACAATGGCACTTAATGAATTAATTTTTTATTTTTGAATTGGATGGAATTAGAAAGTACAACACAACACAGCCATGGGTGCCTCTGGTTGCCCCCTAAGGGCTTAAACCCATGACCTACACCTTCATCCACTGCACTATCTTGCGGTTAGCAATTAGAGTAATTCTGTTGCATGCGAACAGTCTCTAAATAAATTTGGAATAATGAAACGTTATTAATCTTAAGGTTTTGTGTTGATGGATGTCGCTGCTTTGCCTCTGCTGCTAACGCCGAGAGAGACAACTGCTCCAACGTTCTATCACCTATAAGTTGTGGAAGAAGAGCGACCACTGTTTGTTCTTAATGCAGCAACTCAGCAGCATCTCACTCTGGTAGATGCTATTGGCCCACTCCCTAGACACACATGAAGGTATACATGATAGTCGCAGTAGATCACATGACCCGATGGGCTGAGGCTATGCGTTATTGTGCTTCTATATATATATTTGTGTGTGTGTGTGTGTGTGTGTGTGTGTGTGTGTGTGTGTGTGTGTGTTAGAGAGAGAAATCAACAAGAGGGAAAAGAAATAATTTTAATGGCTCAAAATCCTTTTTCAAAACTCACATGTGACCCATAAATGTTAAGGTTTGGACAAGAGCCCAAAGGTTATAAGCAATTAGTCTCATATGAGATCCAAGCCCTTCACAAAAATAGGCTTGTATGGGCACCATTAACTATAACTAGTGCTCAACTCACGCGTTGTTGCGGTATGTAAAAGACATTAAGAAGCAAAGCGTAGGAATGGAAGCCGGAATACAAAGGGTCAAATTAGGAATGGAAGCCAGATTACAAAGGGTCAAATACGCTGTCACATGACCAAAATAGAGAAAAAAAAAAGTCCTTTCCTAATCTTGCATTTCACGTTCAAAAACCTCTTGTATCTACAAAAAGAGGAGTTTTAGAAAGAAATGCTTTGAATCTTTTGTTGGGTGTTAACAAAATACCTTCGTAGGGAATGATTAGTTTGCGATTAGAAAGCCAATGCGCTAAAAAAAATGAGTTTTGAATTAAAAAGAGAATCATACATGGTCAGCAAAATTGTTGTGGAGATAAACATATTTTTAAATGATCTTTGCAATTAATGCGAATGTTTTCCATTCCTCATATAACACTAGTTGTGTATTTACAAACAAAAGAACTACCTTAATCATGGTAGTTATGTGCATGCCAAGGCAACACCTAAATTTTTATACTTGGTGTATACACAACATGATTCATTCCTCCCAATATCAACTCACCACTTCGTGACCCCTTAAATCAAGCACTAGTTGTGTTTGGAAAAAAATATCTATTGCCATGTAAACAATGAGGAAAGGGCAAAAGATTGCATGATGGAAGACAAAAAAAAAAAGTTCTCCAAAAGTTATCATTACAAGGGTGCAATGGAGAGAGAGAGAGAGAGAGATCCTCTCCAATAGTGTGTCTTGAGGTCCCTAAGACTATCTGGAGCTTGCATGGATCGTTCATAAGTGGTGGTGGGATCTTTACATCTACATCTCATCAAGCATATATGCTAGACGTTGCAATTCGGACGATGCTGATGATGTAGTGCAAACCGTCTGCTTGGATGAATTGTCATCAATGGGAGTATTGGCCCTTGGCAACATAGAACCATCCCCTAATAGTTGTTGCATCATCAAGGTCCATGAGCCATCCCAAAAAGAGGTGGAAGGCATGGCATTCAAGGAACTCTCTTTTGGTGGCACGTGTGGCCCACTTTCCTCAAGACATCTCCATTGACATTGATGATGAGGCTCACATTGTGTAGAAGCTTGCTCGTAGAGCAATGATGGGGAGGCTTGATGATAGGAAGCTGACGTGGCGGACAATTCGTGCTGCATGGAGGCCCACTGGGACACCTGGGGCTGTTCACACGCTCCTCTGCCTGACGCAACGGCATGACATGCCGCTTGTGGAAGCACATTTACACCGGTTGCGTTGGCCCCATAGGTGGTGGTGGTGAGAGGTTTAATATCAGAGATATACTCGAAGTTATCACCGCCTTGCAGCTTTTGAAGTATAGAAGTAGACTGAGATGGCGGTGCATGCATGAGAGATGAGCTTTGTACTTCTAGCATTTGGCTACAGGGGACATAATCAAGCCGATTAGTCGCAAAGCAAGGCCTATTAGCAGACATAATTAAGGATTCTTCTGATAAATCTTCGTAATCTGTTTTGTGAGCTTGATTGACATGGGTAATCACACTAGTGGGGGAGCTCATAACACTTGAAGCTGGTGACCTAGAGTTAAAAGCATGAAGAGCAGCCCTCATCTTCTCCACCTTCATATGCGCCTCTCTGCTCTCTAGTTCCATTTTCTCTCTCTTAGAAAGCTCTCCATTAATTTTCTTGTCTTCCACAATGTTAGCTTCATTTTTGTAATATGTGC